>NC_090927.1:630539285-631164285 GCF_040938575.1 Ambystoma mexicanum | reverse complement strand
TCCTAGGTGAGTACAAATGCCCGTGCACATGCATGCATGTCACTCACAGACAAATACACAAATCCTAATAATCACAACCATTATCACCTCCCCAGGGGACAGTGCCTACAGCAACCACATGATGACGCAAATCCGGAACCCCACCACACCACCCCAGGTAAAATACAACGCTGCCCATATTGCAACCAGGGGCATAGTGGAGCGCACATTCGGAGTGCTCAAGTCACGCTTCCACTCCCTTGACCGCTCTGACGGGCAGCTACTATATGCACCCCCAGTAGTGTGCAGGATCATTGTGGCAGCATGTGTCCTGCACAATGTGGCATCACGGCAGGGTGTACCGGTGGACATGGTGGTGCCGTCACATCCCCAACCACAGGCACAGGCGCTGCCCATGGGAGGGGATAGGGTATGTGGAGAGGCAGCCCGGACCCAGCTTGTGGCCACATTTTTCACCTAAACTCCCACCCCTGCGGAGTGCACACAGGCCTGGCACATACCAGGTGACAATCGATGATGACAAAGAGATAGTCAACTGTCACAACCTTACCACCCTGAGAATGTTGCCATGGAAGTGCCACATTGTGTGCATCCCTAGCTACTTAAACCTAACCAATCCTGTGTGACCAAAAGGAACACATGCAAGGTATGTATCACACACCCCCGCAAAACAGGTCATGACAATCCCTGGTATGTCACCCAAACCCTCCGAACCTCCATCACCCTTGTCTGCCACACCATGACATGGAAATCAATAGCAAAAGGCCAACACATGACCAATAAAATCCGAAGTGATATGTGATAAATGGAAAGTGGCTCCAGGCAATGACGCCTGACATGGAATCACATGAAATGACTGACCAACAACCTCCCACACATACCATGTCATACACAAATGCATTCCACCAGTCATAGCATGAACATAACACTGAATGCAAGATCACATGCACATTGGGCAAGGCAAAATCCCTACTACCGAACCCGTGTGCTGTGTGTGTCTCCTGCAACACACTGCTCAGCACATAGCACAGTGAGCAGCCATTGTGTTGGAGATACACCTTGAGCATCACATGAAAAGGACTAATTTAAAAAATAACCAATTGACGCATGTACAGGATCCCCAAAGGGTCATAGATCATGCGCTGCAGGGACACAGCGGGCCCCAGAAAGCAATCTGTGTGCACCTGTGGCCATGGAAGGGTGGTTGTACATGTGGTGGATCATTGTGCAACTGTGTGTGTCAGTAGGCACATGCACTCAATACATTCATGTGAAATCAAGTGACCCTCAGTGTCCTGTACACATCACATGTCAATATTGCCCATGTGTACACCCCAGCATGTCAAACCACACCAATCCCATCACACATGAAAAGTAAAGACAACACAGGAACGGGCATTGACCAGCAGAACACATCATGTCCATAGTACCCCACAATTACAATGTCAGAGTGCCCAAAACACTGTAGCCGAAGCCAACTGTCCAACAACAAAAGGCCCTCCCTCATTCACACATCACCATGACCTACTGAACAACTGTGTCTGGGGTATGTAGCCTTCTTCCTTCAAGTAAACCTGGCCACAGGATCACCCTACCCCTTGGTCTCCATGTTCCACCTTGTGTGTAAATAGCGTCCAGCCCCCTCGGTAGCCACCTTGACTAGCAAGAAATAGCAAATCGCAGAGAACTCCGTGGAGCCAAACCCACAAACCATGGAAAAAGCCAGTAGGCAACCAAAAAACCTTGAAAGTGTCTGCAGTAGATGACTTGAAGTAGCAGAAAATGTCCAAGCACATGTCCAAGCACAATGATAGAAAAACCAAGGTAGCACAGTTCAACAATGCCACAACAGGATGGGTACCATGTTCGGTACATAATATACAATGATGATGCACCAACTGATGGGTAGTGTCACAGCTGCGGTGTCCAGGCGCAGGAGTGGCACTAACCAACCACCCCCTCCGTGGTCTGGGCACCTGCAAGGTCAAACTTACACAGGGCTCTGAGACCCCGGTGAGGAAGGAGGGTCAGGGATATGTTGTTTTTACAGGCATTGGTATTCAGGATAACCGGAAAGAGGGGCAGGAGAGGGGAGTAGGATTGTCAAGGGAAAGTAGGGAAAATACAAAAAACAACTATTCACTATAACACATACTCAATCAGACAAAACATGTTCATCATGCACATTGTACCAAATGAGTCAAATACAAGCCAAATAGAGACTTATCTCTGGGGTGAGTGCTGGCCTCCTGCCTGCGCACTCTCAGGTCTGGTAACAGTAGCAGTTCAATGCTGCAAAGAGAGTGTGAGTTACTAATCTGTGTTTACAACACACATACACAACACCATACATGCCCAAAGTAAGTGACTCTTCCACAAACAAACACTCTTGTCTGCTGCTTTATACACATACGTTAGCTTGCCCCTGTGATGGTTCATACACTGTCAATGCAGTAAAGCAGGCGCACGTGGGCGCGCAGCAAATGGAAGACCAATGCGTCAAGAATCACACATCAAATAATGGTCCCTGGGTGAGCAGCTAGACGCGTATAGCGAGGTGCGACTTTAGTACAAGATGTGTTCTCGCATCCGCAGATTAAAATAGGTAGTGTACGTGTCATTTGCACATGTAAATGATATGCACTGCACACAAGTCTATGCCTCGCTGGGTGTCCCTGTGCGCTGCTTCAGTTTCTGGCTAGGAACGCTACTGCGCTAATAACTCTGCTTCTATGGAGCAGGGTGGACCGGAGGATATGTGCGACAGCCCCTGCGTGTGCCCCTGACAACTTGGTAAGCAACTTGCCATTTGTCCCCCAATGCATTTTAGCTGTACTGTGCACTTCAACAACAATATCTGTCCAAGCTCCTCATCAGTGGCGCTACTTAGCATGCATGTGCAAGTGGCCTGGTGGAAGGTTGGCTGCGGTGTGGCCCCCTTGTGCTGCTCACCTTGCCTGGAGCTTCTGGACACACGTCTGCTTCTGTTGGACGTCTGAGCACCAGCCCTGTGGCACTGCTTGCGCACACATGCACATGTCTGCCCCACAGAACATGGCCAGCTGTCTGTTGTACAATGGCCCATGTCTGCTGGCAAAGGTGGTCTGTAGGCTCATTCTCCTGCAGAAAGGGCACAAACACATAATTAACACTGGGAAGTTCCCTGTGTCTTTCTCTTCATGCTGGTTGTGACTGGGCCATGTCAGAGACCTAAATCAGAATTCCTCCCACCATCAGTGTGACTTTGATAGGCGAAGGGTAGCAGCCACTGTCTACAGCATGAAGTGCATCACGCACATGTACAGGTTAGACAATAAACATACAGCACAATGTATATCAATTAATGGACACATCAATCATGAACCCACCCAAATCTTATGCAGACATGACGTGGATAAAACCCCCACAATCCCCACTAGGGGTGTTAACACAAGTAGTACAGCAGCAGACAGGCCACAGATATGACAGTCCAAAGCCCTTGTGTAAATTACTGTAACACCGAACCATCCTTGCAAGCCCATAGATGAGGGAAGCAGGAGTGGCCTATGTGAGTCAGGACCCCAAGCTGCAAACACATACACGAGACAAGCTTGAAGGGCCCAGCTGGAGGGAGTGGTACAGGGTGCAGCTCAACACCCACATGCAATGATATTGAGTCAAAAAGAAAAACCTCCATGGGCTCAACGCCTGCACAGCCTGACCTGTGTGGGAGATATGTTGACGTCCGAGTCAGCCTCTTCCTGAAAAGGTAGACGTGGTACAGGAGCCTGACCACACCTAGGCGCAGCTTCCCCCCTCGTCGGCAGCAAGTCTGCCGGACGGGTGAGCCTGGTTCGGTGCGGCGATGACACGTAGGTCAGCATGCAGAACCTCTTGTGATACACGTGCTTCCTCTTGCAAGGTAGCACGTGTAACACAGAGTTCTTCCTGTGTGGCCTGGCTGGACAACTGATGCACCTCCCGGCAGGCACGTAGCTCAGCCGAGATGGTATGCTCAAGCTGTGCAAACCTCTCCTCTAACCGCTCCCTCTGGGACATCAAGAGGACACCCAGAGTGGATCTGAGGGATTCATACTCAGCCCTCAGGGCCTCCATGTGTGCCTCTGCGTGAGCAGAAATTGCTTGACGCAAAGACAACATTTTAGCCTGGCGTGCCCTGTCTGAGGCTGCCATGCCCAGCCTGAGCGAGTGGGCCGTGGACTGTCCTGCCCGCTGCTGGAGAAGCATCTGCGTAGCAGGGTGGAGCACGGATTGGGCCACGCGGTCCATGCTCACAGCAATGTTTTCAATTGCTGCCCCCTGGCATTCTGAATTTGCAGTCATGTCTTGCTCTCACTCAGTATACCTCAGTAGCACGCGGCCACCGCATTGCTGGGCTTGACACCTGTGGGTCAAGCACTCACTGGACGGGGCATCAAAGTGTGGCATCTCTCCCCCTGCTTCAACCATTTCTGTTGGTATGAACTCCGCAATGAGTGCCTCGTGCGGAGTGAGGTCTTCCTCCCCAGGTGGTGGCCCACCGCCATTCACCAGAGTCATGTTGTAATTAGAGGCTGCGCTTGAGGTCATTCCAAAGCTTTTTGCACTCTTGCGCTGTGCGCACCTCATGGCCGAATGCACTCACATCATCCGCAACTTGCTTCCAGTGGGTATTACGATGGGCAGCCGTAGTTTGACAATTCGGCCCCACTAGCATGTCTCGGTTGTGTTCCCGCACGTAGTCCACTAGGAAGATCAGTTCCTGCTTGCAGGAAGGCCTCTTCCTCGACGTGCCAGAGGCAGTAGCTGTGTCTGGGGTCCCAGCCTCTACTGCTGGTGCAACCTTCCTCCTCTTGGACGCTGGTCCGGACCCTGGCTGGCAAATGCCGCCCTGATCAGTATGGGCAGTGGCGCTGGTGGAATGAGCTGAGAGAGTGGCAAGTGGAACATGGAGTGAAGCCCTGACTTGCGTCAGTGGCCGCTGGGTGCCTTTTAATGGACCCTGCACAGCAACATCCGCTGTGCCAGGGTCATTGACCGGGACTGTCCTGGTTGGTAGACTCACAACCGGGGTGGTGCCGGCTGCATCTGCCAATGCACTTGCCATAATCAGGCTGGTCAGGGCAGCAGATGACATTACTGCCCCAGGGACACGTGCCTCGGTCAGGCAGCCCTGCGTGCACCTACGGTGTGCCTCCTGACCACCTGGAAATCTTCCATGGACTCTTCAAGTGCCAACGCAGCCTGCACTGGCAGACCCTGAGTCTGAGTGGTGGTGTCCACAGCTGCACCTGCAGCTACCACTACCCTTGGGCCCGTGGCAGTCGATGAAACAGACTGCCGGGTCACATGGGCGCCAGTGCCAGATGCAAGAACTGCATCTCCTGGAGCCACAGGGGGTGGTGGCATGACTACACGGACATGTGGCACAACATCGTGCCGAGCTGGCGCACCCCTGCCTCTTCCCCCTCTGCAGCCACCCTGGACACCCTGGAGTCCCCCTACTCCCTGGTCACCCAGCCACATCCCTGACCATGCCCCCCACGTGGAATATGCCCAGCTGAGGCGCCCCTAACCTTACATGGCCTCCCAGCCATGACACAGATGTAGTAGTGCCAGCACAGATGGAGTAGTGCCAATGGGAGGTGTACACAACAATTGTCCTGGGCAATTGGAGTGAAGGGGGTGGGATACAAGATGTTAACAGCACCCCTGCACCTGCAAGGCTGTATGTGACTCCGGTGACGAAGTGATGGGTCACACAATGCTCAGGCACCCAAATCTGCTGTAAAACCGTGCACGCAACCCCCGGTAGCCCACGTGTATGGAATTAACCTCCCGCAGTATGCAGTGGCACCCAGGGACACGAAAAACACATACGCCTGGGACACGCAGGCTACTATGACCTCGAAAACGGGTATGTGATACACAGGGGCACCCGCAGTGGGAAAAATAGCGTGCGCGACTCACCGTCAGACTAGTGTGATAATGAAAAACACGCGTAGCCAATACCCCTGCCAAAAGAAGAGATACATCCTTGATCAGCTGTGAAGTTGTGATGGCGCGCAAAACAACATGAAGTAGCAACACACATGTCGGTCTCCACGAAAGGCACGTACAGCGAACTGCCGGGACCCACTCACCTTTAACCCGTGCTGATGGACATGCGGGCACGTCACTTCTCTTACGCGGATCACACCCATTCACACATGGACGTGTATTTTTTTCACGTGCTGATTCACTACGCACCCGTCACGAGGGGAATGCCTGCGCGCATAACATCACAGACGCACTTATGCGCTAAGGGCCTTTCCTCGAATAACACACGGACGTGCAGTTTTTTCACGTGCCAAATCACTCTGTATCAAGCTGGCCATGTGACAACATACATAAAACCACACTCCTGCCCAGAAGGCTGTTTTCCTGCCCCCGAACCCCAAGCAGCCTCCCATGAGCCATCTGCTGCTGCCTGCCTGCTGCCACCGTGCCCTGCCTTTTGGTGCCTGCACATCTGCCATCTGCAGGGGTCCAGTTGCAGTGACCACCCCGGCTGAAACAGAAGACACTTGACTGGTGTTCCATCACTCCACAGCCCAGCCACAGCACCCAGTTGCCAACCCACACCTGCCTCGTGGGTTGCCATGTCCGACACAACACCTTCTGGCACCTGTGGCAACCCCCAGCCAGAGAGGCAGAGGGCTGCCAGCTTCACTTCCGAAGAAGTTGGCATCCTGGTGGAGCAAGTCCTGAGGCAGTATGATGCCCTCTTCACACCATTGCGGGCCGACAAGGAAGGACGGAGGAGGATCTGGACAGACATAGTGGGTGCCATCAACACGGAGGGGGTGGCACCCTGCGAAATGAAACACGTCCAGAAGAGCTGGAAGGACTACAAGTCGAGGACCCTTAAGAAGGCCTGGCACCTCTTAGAGGCAGAGGATGCAGCGGGGCACCGGGGCCAGATTACCAACCAGCAGATGAGGGTCCTGGAGTGCATTCGCCCAGTCCTTCACCACCAGATTCTCAGGATGCAGGCCCGTCTGGAGTCGAGTGGTAAGTGGCCATGCATTGCTGTGTGAAACAGGGAATGTTGCAGTGTGCTGGTAGTCAGCTACTTGCCTGTATGTGTGACATTGGCCATGTATGGATGTGTGTGTGCAGGGACATCATGGTGCTGCATGTGAGACCAGTCATGCGTGAACCACATGAATGGTGCATGTGTTACAATGCAACATGCAGGGCAACATGCGGAATGCACGCATGAATGCATGCTTGTCTTTGTTGTTGGACATGGATGGGGTGTGAGAGATGGGTGCTGCTGCCAAAGACATGTATGGTGTACATGTCTATGTGTCTGATTAGCGTGTGTGTGACTTGTAAACGCCATGGATGCATGACACATGTCTGTGACAATGTTCACTGATGCAGCCTTGTCATCCTTGTCTACACTGTGTCTGGGGTGTACAAGGCCAGATGGATGAAACTACGGTGATGTGTGTTCATGTGATCAGCATGAGCCATGATGCATGTGAGTTTTGAACCACCATCGTATGTTTCAACAGTTACTTGGACATGTATGCAAATGTTCTTTGCATGCTCTATGCCTGTGCATGTGTGTTGCCTGCACTGAACCATGCGTTGTGGAGGTACGTGATGGAAGTGACGTTTGACAGTGCCACTCATGTGCTATTGCCTCCTGTCTAGGGGACTATTGTACAGTACACTGATGCTTGTGTTCTATGTCTCAGCGAGTGAAGAAGAGGGTGGAGACGGCGCTGTGGAGCTAAGCAGCGGGGATGACTCCACCGGCTGACGACGCAAGGCCCAGTCACCCTCCAAGGAATTACCATCATCCGGGAGCAAGGGGACTGGTGCAGCGTCTGCCACTATGGCTGCAGCGGAAGGGGTGGGTGAGCCCCCACACGGGCTTGCAACGGTGGAAGACGGTGTGGAGCCATCCAGGTTGGTGGTTTGCACAGAGGAGGAAGAGGCCACTACTGAGCCGCACATGAGGCCTGGTTGGGGTGGTACCACTGGTGCAAGTGGTGCAGTCCAGGGGCAGGGGCAGGAGGCAGCACAGGTCACCGTGGAGGGGCCTGTGCATGTCACTGTCCCTGACACTGTGACTGCACCACCATGCACCAGCAGGGATGCCCCATCCGAGGCCCATCCGCAGGTAGGGGGGAGGTCCACGTCATCTGACACTCCTCTACCTGCGGACGAGGGGACCCGTGACCGAATGGAGACCGTCCTGATTGGTGTTGCATTGCGCACGCGTGACATTCGTGATGATGTGCATGCTTCCTGGGGGGAGCATGCACGTCATCACGAAGAGCTGTGTGCCAACATGGCCCAGTTGGAAGGGGACTTGGTCGGGGGTTTCGTACATGTGTCGGGCACTCTGGCAGCCCTCTCCTCCTCTATGGAGACTATGCACCAGTCGTTCTCCATGCCGTCTTCCGGCCCAGATGCCACCAGGGCCCCCTGTGGACCTGCCCTGACCAATGCAGCCAGCTCGGTGGAGATCCCATCCCTACCAAAGTCAGGAGTCAGAGGTCCAGCAGGGGTGGACACCCCAGCAACTGGACCCCGGCAGATGGATGTGCCGGCATCATCGGGCAGGGCATGTGTACGACGGCGCCGGTGGATTCCATCAGCCTGGATGCTGTTGTGCTGGCAGAGGCAGTTGCGTCAGAGGCAGCGGCAGGCTCAACATAGAGGCATCATGGCTCGGGGCCATCAACATCAGAGGGGCAGGCATCGGCCGGAGGGCAGGAGGACCCTGGAATGGGAGTGTCTTCTGTGTGGCAGCGGTTGGGCCAGCGGATAGACGCGGGGCCAGCGGATAGATGCGGAGCGGCGGCGGGCAGAGGAGGCATGGCTCACAATGGTCAGGGCGGAGAACTCCATGCTCAGGGCGCAGAGTCGGGCTGAGTGCCTCAAGGGAATTCACAGGGAGTTGGAGGTGGACATGGCATTATCCCTGTGACACCTCGGGGGAAATCAACTAGTGAGACGTAGGACTTGCCCGCCGCCATTGTATATAGTTAGTTAGTGTTTGGTTTCATTTATGTTTTTCTTTCATTTGGGGTGCTTGGACTATGCCCCACCTTTTTGTAGATAGTTGGTTATTAGATGGGGTTTTTTGTAGGTTTCCTTTCTATAGTTGGGCTTATGGACCATGGATTTGATCTTTGTATATAGTTGGAGACTGCATTTCTCATCATTAATTTTTTGGTTCACCGTGGAGCAATGGATTATTCTTATTTTTTTTTGTTTGGGTTTGGTTTGCTGGACGGACACTTTGGACCCATTTTCATTTGGATTTATTTGGATTCTGCTTTCATGATTTTATTTTGTTTTTTTTTGGGACATGCTGCTTTTTCTTTATTATTTCCATTGTTGTGTGATTTCATTTAATCCCCTTGCTTTTGTGTTCAATACATTTTTTTTTCTTACTTCAATGCGTGGTTTTCTGTCATTGGTTTCATGCACTTCATGATGTGGGTTTTCTCATTCACTTGCACCTATTGTGTGTGTGTGACGGACATGAGTTGATGTGCATACTTGCCGTTTGGGTTGTATCATGTAATTGCCATTTCTATGTGGGGTGGATGGAATACTTGGTTGGGTGTTTGGACAGGGGTGGCATCGGGTGTGATTTGGGTGGTCATAAGGCCCATGAATGTGGTTTGTGATGACATGTTGGGGGGGACATGCGTCGAGGCCTGCTGGCAGGTGCCCGTCAATGCTGGTGGTTGGGGGTGCAGGGGGACATGAGTCGGGGCCTGCTGGCAGGTGCCCGTCAATGCTGGGGGGTGGGGGTGCAGGGGGACATGAGTCGGGGCTCACTAGTGCATGGTGCCATGTGTGCTGGAAGCGGGGCATGGCCAGGGTGTATGGGCTGTCTGCGGGGCATGGGCAGGGGTGCAGGGTAGTCCCCTGTGGTGTGGGCTGCCTGCAGGGCCTGGGGAGGGGGGATAGGGCACACCTGGGAGGACCCACACTGCCAATTTGCATGTGGTACTCCCCGTGCACCCCTCAGAATACATGTACCCCTCTCGCGCTAGCGAATTCGCATGTAAAACTCCCCGCGCACCCATCAGAATACACGTACCCCTCTCAGGCTAGTGAATTCGCATGTAAATCTCCCTGCGCACCCCTCCGAATACACGTACCCCGCTCGGACAGTGAAATCACATGTAAAAATCAGAATATACGCGTGCAGCCCATCCACCCTCAACATTCCCCACAGGCAGCCCATCACCCCAGTGAATGGGCCACAGGCTGCCCACACCACAGGGTGAAGTTTTACGAGGGGTACGTGTATTTGGAGAGGTGCACTGGGAGTTTTACATGCGATTTCGCTAGCGCGAGAGGGGTACGTGCATTCGGAGGGGTGCGCAGGGAGTTTAACACGTGATTTCGCTTGGCGAGCGGGGTACGTGTATTCCTGGGGTGCGTGGTGAGTTTTACATGCGAATTCGCTAGCGCGAGAGGGGTACGTGTATTATGAGGGGTGCGCTGGGAGATTTACATGTGAATTCGCTAGCACGAGAGGGGTACGTGTATTCTGAGGGGTGCGCGGGGAGTTTTACACGCATTTTCGTGGTTGGGGGGCTGTATGCTGGTCCACGGGCCTTTGCGCCATGTACAGGATGTGTGTGCTGTTCATGGCACACGGGGTGGGGTTTGGGGCGTAACTGGTGCTGCTGCAGGGCCACAGCGCCACTCTGCGCCACGGCTGGTTCTGGATGTTGAAATCCATGAATACGCTGTGCACTGAAATGGGTTTTGGCGCACGCGGCTGGCGCAGACTGCTGCACGCACACACTGTGCACCAGCCGCGTGTGCCACTTGTGCTCTGATTTCTATTAACCTCATGTTACATATAGCACATGTGCTATGAGTCAGATGCAGTAATAGTGGACAAGTAGGTTACATGTATAGTTCAGATGCTATGAGTCAAGGCTGTTAAGTGCAGACATATTAGGTAACATATATAGCATAAGAGCTATGTTAGGCAAGATGTCATGCAGTACCCTTTGGGTGCACTACAATAACCTTGACCTCCTGGCAATAGGGACCCAACCTTTGGTATAAGTCTGAACTACACAGGTTGGTAGTGTGGTCGAGCAGCCAGGCTTATCTCAAGAGTGGTCAATGTGAGCAGTAAAGTTGTGACACAGAGTTTCACAATGCAGTTATCCAAATAAACACGTATACTATTAATGTATTTCACAGTCAGTTGTATAAGCCTTCAGAAGGGATCAATATATATGTAACAATTAAAATACACTTTAAAACACACTCTTAGTTTCTCTAAATCAGATGATACCCATTGGGGATGGCACACATATACTTCCTACACCCTCAGGTGAATTAAATAGCTAGGACACTGTGGACATTGATTTATCACTGGTACATTTAGAGCAATACTGAGTTTGGTGTAAAAGATAGAATAGAGGAATGAAACAAGGCTAACAACTAATTTCATAAAGAGGTAAGTCCTTTAAAACCTTCCAATGTTCAGTAAATTAACCCTTTCCTGGTGAAAAGATAAAGCACAGAGTCAGAGGTAAGAAGAGTAATTCAGGGAGCCAGGCCAACCAATGTTAATTGCACATTGTTAAGGGGAGCTGAGGATCGTCTTTGCAGGTAGGTACAAAAGGTTTGCACAATATTTTTAGAAATGTTTGTAGAAAATAGAACACTTGTAGGGCCACAAGCTGGGAGGCTTGTGAAGGACAAAGCTTTAGCAACTCTGCAAGGTAACCAAGACAGGTCTCAACTGAGAGAAAATAAGGCTATCCAACAAGAGGTAAGTTCTCTTAGACTTTACATTACCTCTGGTTAGAAGAAATGGTCCCAGCTTGCTTCTGGTCCTGTGCAGCTTTGCAGATCCTGTTGTTCCTGAGACTCAGTCATGGGGACAAGAGGGAGGACGTCTGGGGACTCCAGCTCCGTAATGGGACATTCAGCAGCAGCAATGGGCAAACTTCAATTCAGCTGTCCTTCTGTGTTTCAGCTCCTCGCGTCTCACAGCAAATAGCAACACTGCAGTTCTCGGATACCACTTCAGACTTTCCTTGCTTCTGGGGTCCAGCACTCTGTTGAGGTGGCTCAGGCTTGGTCAGTCCTTTATCAGGGAAGTCTGGAGGATCTTCCTAGCGCTCGGGTTTGATTTAAAAGCCACGCACACAATCTGGTGTTCCTCTCCCAGGCTCTTCGGTTCCAGCAGCAACTGCAGTGGAAATACAAGCTTCGAGAGGATGTCCAGACAGTCTTACTTTGGAGTTGATTGGTCCCGCCAATTGAAAAGGGAGAAGTAGCCCTTGCAGAGCGTCTCTAGTCAAGTCGAATTCGGAGCTTCAGCACAGCAGTAGGGCTTCACCGGGCAAACCAACGGTGCAGGAGTTGCAGCAGGTGTCTCTTCCAAATTCTTCTTTGGATTCCTTTGCTCAGTGGTCGACTCTGCCTTCCAAACCAAAATGCCTTTGCTTTTATCCAGGCTTCTCCCATTAATTCCAGCCTAGCTGTCAATCACAGAGCAGGGTTGCTGTCCTTGCCGGACAGCCAGCCGGACAATCACCTTTGGGTGCATTCCTGTAACCAAGGGGATGAAGCACACAGAGTGTTGGGCACCTCCCTTATTTCCTGCCCCTTCCAGACATACTGGAGCCAGAGGCGGCTTCACTCGTGATTCCCACCAAAGAAAAAAACAACAAAGAGACCAAACCTGGTTTGCCGCGCAGAGTAAATCTCAAGAAGGACCTTTCCAACAGAAAATGGTGAAAAAAGAAGACCGGGGCCATTTTGAAGAAATGGGCACCCATGGGTGCCTTACCGTGGCTGCAAACGCATCGCGTGGTAAAAACACACAATGGTAGTAAAAAGTAAACCACTGCCACCAGCCATTAATTGTAGAAAGGGTAACATAAAAATGTTACATGAGAAACTAGGCAAAGGTGATACTAAGTAACCCCTTCAGCACCCTATGGTAAGATAGTGTGTGCTGGGTCTAGAAAGTTACAAATTGTAAGTAAAGTCAATTTCACTTTGCTGCTCTTGGAAACAGTAGTTTCAACAAGAGAAGGTTTATAAACCTTTGGGAAATCCAAGAGACTTCCCTGTGCCACTGCACTGAAGGTGCTGTGTGACACAATGTAAAGATGATGCCTATGGAGTTTGTCAGACTCCAAAGTCAAAAGAAACATAGAGAATAAATCACATTAAAATTACATAAGAGATAAAAAGTCCTAAAGTCCAGCAAAAAGAGCTGGGGTTCTCTAAGGTAGAAGGGAATTAGCACATTTCTGAGAATTCTCCCTTGCAGGCTATAAGACAATCCGATAGTTACAAGCAAATATGGTTACATCAGTAGCACAGAGGCTGTAAGTCAGATGCAGTAGTTGTGGGCAAGAAGGTTACATGTATAGTACAGAAACTATGAGTCAAGACCGGTAGATGCGGGCATATTAGGTAACATATATTGCATAACTGCTATGAGACAAATCCGGTAGTTGCAGGCACATAAGGTTCCATAAATAGCACCCGGCCAGTTGTGGACAAGGTCATCTTACCCGCGTTTTTTTGTAGTCGAGCACCCTATCTGCTTGGTGTAGTAGGTGCTATGTGGGTCTCATGGTGGCTTGGAGAGGGATGGGATACCAAGTATGCGTAGGAGAATTTTGGTTTCCCCTTGTCCCTGTGCCCTTCAGTGCTGTCACCATGGCTCCGCACAGGTCGCTTCACTTCCTTGCCGCTGCCAGGTCAGACGCAGCGTCACACTCCTCCCCGGGGAGCGGTTGGGAAGGCCTGTTGGATGCCTTCATCCAGGGAAGCCCTGTCAGGTATGCAGGACTGCGGGCAGCTTCAGTTGTTGGCATGGTATCAAAGTCAGGGTATCCAGGATGAGCCAGTCTGGAGGACATAATGCTGGGTAGCCCATGCCGTGATGTGCAGGTGTGCTTATAATTTTTTTTTAAATGTTATTCATAGTGCCGTAGTCATACATAAAATACAGAGCCAAAAGCAAATTAATGACTTTGAACTCTTATGCCATAAAATTAAACATAACATTCTCAAACAAATATGAAAGGATCCCCCCGCATCCTTAAAAAAACAAACTTAATTCATAAACAGATAAAAAGATCATCAAATCATGAGAAATAACATGTTTCAGGATTACTCAAAATAAAACACTACACTGCTGTCCAATGTATGCCCTGACCCCCCTAGTTTAAGTGCTCTTACAACAGAAACCACTTCAAAGGTAAAAAGAGTCTCATTTCCAGACAAGAGTCTGTCCCAGAAAATGTCCGAATTCAGCCACCTAACATCATGAACACATTTCTGGAATCTTACAACTGGTAATGGCCAGGTTCCTGAGCATTTTGATAATAAATGATGAAGCGACTGAACTATATTTTCGTCGCATCTGTCACAACTGGCAGTAGGGAACTGCTACCTGTTTCTTATTGAGAGAATTTCCAACGTGGGGAGTAAATTGAGTATGAAACTTAGAAAGTCTGCTCTGATCACTGGATCAGGTGACTTTCTTAGCTATTGGGGCATAAAAGGCCTTGGTTTATCTAATCGTGAATGTGAAACAGAAATCTTTGCAAGCCTCATGTTGTTGATTGTCCAAATCCAATCCATGTGGTACAAACAAACTTTGACTTTCATTGGGTTATGAATCAGGAGTTCCATTGAACATTCTGAATTACACAGGATTTCCTGACACTTTAGGGTCAGCTTCGTAAGAAACACGTTTTCTCCTTTTCCCAATAAAAGTGCTACATCTTTGTATAGTGACCCTTTTGGTGTATCTAAAATTTGTCTCAACATATATATCCATTTCCACTCCATCATAGTCCTGAGAGAAGTCAGACCAAGCTCAAACCTTATACACTCTATCGAAACACAGTTTGGCAAATTCAATGTTCTTTTCCAGAGTTTGGCATCTATTCTGTCCCACTCTATATCGGTGGATAGAGGATTAGAAGCAAGGCCAAACTAAATAATCAGGGCCACATTACCTATATAAAACCTCCTTGGGAGTTGAATTAAAAATTTGCAAAATTTAAGGTGAATTCTTTTAGTCTGTGATCCCAATCTAAGAACCTTAAGGTCAATGGTTGCTAGAAGGCAGCCCATAGATGGGAAAGCTTCAATAACTGCCCCAGGTATGTAATTTCTGATACAATGTAAATAGGACATTTTTCCAAGTCCCAAAGGTGAGATTTAAGTACTCTTCTCAGGTGCTTAAAAACCAGAACCCTAGATTTATTTGGGTTGATTTCTAAATCATTACATTTTGCATATTCTGCTAAAGCTGAGAGTAGACGTTGCAGCCCAACTTGCAGTCGCTCATATTGTTTGCATTGGAACAGGTGACTAGTAGAGCTGCTCACCTCGGAAGTAACGTTCCAGTTGTGACTTTGGCACTCTCTTATCAAGCCACCCTGAGGCTAAAAGATATGGATCTCTGAAGCTGTAGTGCTTCTTCTTGAAGAAACAGTAGTTCGTTTTTTCATTGAATTTAATAGGTTTGTACTGGTGTACTCGAATATTTACAAATATCATTTGTACTGTATGCAGCAGTTCCAATGTCCATGCACAGTATCATGCATCCATGGATGTACCTCGGAGCAGGTTGGATGAACCTAACCAAAAAATAAAAAATAAACCACTATTTATGTTTCCTTTCACTGGAACAATATACATTAAACAACTTACTAACAATTAATACAGCCAAAATGCACATCTATACACACTTATATCTTTCCAAATAAAAAAAATAATTATTTTACACATTGCACAATATTATGGATTATACCAAATACTTAACATAACTGTAGACCTTATGTAAACAATGCTCTTCTACACCTCTTACAAACTGAAGCACAACAAGTCAACACAGGAAAACAGTCTCTCTAAACTTAGTAAATAAACGTTAGCTTCTCTTTTATATGAAATGTTTGCCATAGGAAGTTACAACACTTACAAACTTAATAACATTATATATTTCTACAGAAATGGCAAGCAAAATTGACTTTCTAGAGGATTACTTCCCCAAAGATGAGATGGTGGATGAAGAATTTATGAATGGTAAATACAGACATATATATTAAAAAGCACTAAAATAATGCAAGTTGGCAAATACTTATTAAATTACATCTTGTTCATGTATTTTATTCATCACAAAGTCCACGAAAAAGGAAATCAAGACAGTAAACATGAGGAAGCCATTTTACATTCCAACGAGGCACAAATAGAAACTATCAAAACCAAAATTTATAAATTATGCATTCTTATGTCTGAATTAAAAAATAGATATGCTATTTAATTATGTAAAGAATGATGTGGTCCGTAATATTGATTTTCATTGCCCCACATGCACCCGTGGCCCTTTTCCTGAACAATTACCCCTATCCTTCCCAGAATATTATTACAATAAGCATTTTGAGTAAACTTCTATCCCCAATTCTCCCAAGCATGAAAATGTACAACCTCCAAATTCTCCAATTTTCGTTTCACACTGTGATTCCACATCCCTGTCTTAAAATAAATAATTATAAATATAATCTGTATATATAAATCCCACAAATATGTTTTGTAAATAATGTAAATAAGAAAATATAATGTTCCAATATATGTGAAAATGTGAAGAAAAAAATGTAAAACCCCATTTCGACATCTGTGGACTATAATTATGTTTGTGTCTGCACATTTACATATAAATGACATTTTTTCATGAACGTAATTGTCTGGCCCCGAATGCCACATGGTGTTCATGGTCACGTGGTAGTTGCATCATCAAGTGATCGCGCTGGTGCACCATAATGACGTGTCTGCGATCAGTGTCCATGCTCGCAACTATCTTTCAATCCAATTTGAGGCCTTCCACGGCTTCTAGTGTACCATGATTACTTGATCTCTAAACTTTTGACAACTTTTCAAGGCATTGTTTGTTTGGGTGCTGATGTCCGCGGACAGGACGATAGTCTGCTGACATTTGTGCCAAGGGGACAGAACGATTTCTTTTATTCATTCACTGTCTTGCAAGTGAGAAGAAATTCACTTTTCAAGAGCGGAGAACATTGTTTTTGGAGCTGTGAAGGCCTCTGCTGTGGCCATCCCTCCTCCCCAGGGGCCACCACCACCTGCAGGACATGGATATAGCATAACACTCCTCAATCACTGCTGCCACCACTTGGGACACTGCAGTGGGGCAGAGAATACCTCCTGCCATCTCTCAGGCCATACAGGAGCCTGTTTACCCATAACATTTGCGGTGAACAGTACTTTGTATATATTGTGACATAATCATCTGCTAGGGGCAGCAATTCCGGAGTGCCATTGAGATGGCAATGAAGGCGCACAAAAAGGATTGCCCTCTACTTTAGATTTTTTAGCTGGCCCTACATCTTCACTGGTATACCTGTCCCTCCCTTCTGGTGGTTGGTGCCCCTTCCTTCTCTCCTCCACCTTTCCTTCCTCTGCCAAACAAAAAAAGAAAACAAGCCCCCTGAAACCCCCAAAGAAATTTCCATTGGCATCCGCCTTTCACTTTCAAAGTTTAAAAATAGAATTAAAAAATAAATGTCTTGCAGACTGCATCTACTTTACATTTATGTCACTAAGTGTACATTTAATATGACACATGCAGCAAATCTGTACGTGAAAAGTGAACTTAAATATTATCTACATTGTTTGTTTATGACAATGACTTGCCCAATTTAGGACAGAGTAATTACAATAAGAGGAATTATGGTTGCTGGGATAGTGTGGTTTCCTTTGCAAAGGCAAATGACACAAATAAAACCACGACCACGTCCAGTAAGACTCTATAGTCATCTCTAACATTTTCATTACCATTACATCATATGCTAATGGAATTTATACACCATTTGTATAGCGAAGAAAATAAAAGGTGACAGTAACACATTTCTGTCCCAACCCCTTTTCTCTGCCATACAAAATATAAACATAAAGTGTAACATACTTAGGAGATAGGAGACCAACTTGTATGGATTTATGGGTAGTGGATTTGTTAAAGGTAATGTTAAATCAAATGTCCTGGTGGATCTGGAAAGGGAAGTACTTGAACTGCTTGGAAAAATTGGGGTGTCCCGAGAGCTATTGATTGCTAACCCTGTGAAGGTCAAAAGATTATTGCAGCATTGCGACTGGAATACCACGGTCAGTGATGTTCTTCAAAAGAAACTCTATTGTCAATTGGTATCAAAGAATAAAAAACTGGCCACTACTGAACCCTATTTAATTAAATTTCCTGAGAAATCATGGAGGCAGGATTTCTTGAGATTTCGGTTTAATGTGCTGGAGACAGGAATGATACTAAATATTATGTCTGGTGATCTCACCACAGTCCATCACTGCAGATTCTGCAAAATTGAAGCTCAGGAAGAAACACTGGAACATATCTTGCATGAATGTCTTGGTTTAAGGACAGAGCGTATTACATGTTTTTCAGAATTTGTACCTAATACTGAATGTGTTGATCTTAAAGCCTTATACCTTGATATGCTACATGGGAATCGAGTTAGACTCCAACTTGCTGTTTTTCGCTTCATAAAGACAAACAGTGGATTACGATGAAAATAATTTTGTAAGAATTACACTGTGTCAAGATTGAATTGTCTTTTACCTTTGGATGTTATTTTAGGAAGTGTTTTTATGTTTATCTCTTAGAGATTAAGGCGCATATTAATTTTCCTGTTTTTTTTTGGTCATATGTTTGAATGTTACATGTGTAAGAGGATTCAATTCAGCACTACAGCCAAGTCAACGCCTAGTCTAGAATACTGAATGAAAACCCTTATTGATATATCTTAATGTCCAGTTCATGCGTTCTGGATGACTACCCCTATATAACACCCCTCTCTTGGAATCCTCCTGACCCCACTGAGCCAAGAAGTAGTTCTGTTTTGCAAGTTAAAAGGTTTATTTGATAATTTAAACAATAGATATATATATCACACTTTATAATAAATTAATAATTGAATATCACACTTAATCTGAGATGATAAAGATTAACAACGGAGAATCTGGCACTAGCACACTTCTTGATAATCACTAAGGAGTTGACATGAAATGGATAAGATAGCAACAATACTTTTATGGTTTCAAATGGATGCAATGTGGAATGAAATGCAGTAAAGAAAATAACTTGATAGAATTTCAGCAAAGACAATGTAATCACTTTCTTGTACAATTCACCCCCCCTTTTATGCAATGCAAGGAAATGGAAGGAAGGCACACAATTCTCAGAAATGCAATTCAAATGTAATTCAGTTCACCCAGCAACTTAGACTACAGAAGTTGAAAACACAGGCCCAAATGCTTTTAAATGTGCTGGCAATGAAGAAAAAAAATATGCTAAAATGCTTTAATTCCCTCTAGAGGTTCAGGTGAGTGGTATCTAGTTAATATTAGCTCAGGCTCACTCTAGCAGTGATGCAGGGATAGTTTTTATGAGACAAACGATTTTTTTCAGAGGAAAGCAAAAGCAGCTATCTTTTTGCAAGTGGAGAAATTTTCAAATCGCGGCAAAATTCGCGAATGCGTCTGGCGCGATTACAGAAGAAGCGATGAGCGATTAAATAAAGGTCGTTTTTCAGATTGAAATTTTAAAGTTCACAAAGACAAGTGACAGCTAGCAACTAGAAAATGACAAGTGACAGCTAGCAACTAGAAAATGACAAGTGGCAGCTCTACAAATGACAGGTGACAGTTAGGAGGCAGTTCTACTTAGATTAAAATAGATTGAATTATATTATTTCAACTAAGAGATTGGTTCTGCACAGTCTTGCTAGGTACTCACACTATATTCTTGAATTAAATGGGCCACGCCACGGATCTGGTCAGGTTTTAGACTGGACTCTGGTCTCTGCACTTCACAGTGATCTGGGTCAGCTCTCTGGTTCTGCTAACAGTGGTCTGGTCTGGGTCTCTGAAGGTGGATAGATTGAAGTCTCTATGTTAGCTCTCTGGAGGTTGATGGAGGTAAAGTATGGATTTTGGCAGAGCTTCCAGCTGCAAGTGGAAAATGAAAGACTATTTGGCTTGCACTATCTGCTTTTATCTGTTTAGAATGTGGGTGTGTGTGCAGCATCACGAGACCCTACCCCTCTCCACTTGCCATTGGTCAAATTTCCATTTCTCACTTGATTGGGAAAGGAACTGTGAGTCAGAGCGATGTCATTTTATGGCTTGCAGAGAGGACACTCCCCTGTCAAATTGCACACAATCTACATTTGATAAAAAAAGACATATTTGCACAGGTACACATTTGTTTAAAATTACATGCACCCCTCACATATCACAGGAGGTATCCCCTGTTCAAACTTTGCTCTTCCTGGGGGCTTGCATTCAGAAATGGCAATATTTGCACCTTTTTAGTGGTTTTGCAACATCAGATTTTTTTCCAGATTTGTACACATGTACACGGCCTGTCCATACATACTCCAGTAAATTTTCATTTGTCTAACTTAAACACAGTGTCTGTAATATTAACAATTAGCGGGGTTTTGCCCCAGAACATCACACAAATTGGAGTTTGGGCTTGAATTGAAGGTACATTTTCTAAATTAAGGCTCTCAAGGTTATACATTTCTGTCATTTGATTACAAAGAGTTATCAGTGTTTTTGTAAAATATATATTTTGCTTTCAAGTCAGTTCTCAGAGTGTTGGAGTCCGCCTCCAAGACTTGGGTGGGTCAGTCACATGTGTCCTCTGGGCAGGCAGGCCTTTGTTGACAGGAAACAGTAAAAATCAACATATTCCTTTCAGAGGAGAGGGGCCATTGTGTGGTCTCTGGGAAGCTGAGATCAGGAGGCCAGGGAGCCACTTTGCATTTAATTAACAGAACCCTGTGATTTCCTGGCTTCTTGTGTTGAGTTCTGAAGTGTCAAGAGTTATCAGGACAGGCAACCCCTTTGAACTTTTAATGAAATAAGACCCCTTTCTTTGCACTAGACAGTTTTGCAAGACAGCTCTCCTGTCAGAGTTTAGACCGCTAGCGCCACCCTCAGGATTTTGTGGTTACTGCATCCATCCTTGGGATTTTTTTTAGATTGATTCATTTCAGCAAGTGATATTACATGGAGTATATTGTCCATGTTCAGGACATGGCATTGGTGTGTTTCTGCAGTAAAGTAATTCTGTGCCCATGATTTTGCCATATTTGACATTCAAGAAAAAGGAATTCCCAACAGTTATGGGTTTGCTTTTGGCAATCAGCATTGCCTCTCTGAGCTCACAATATAGGCGAAATGGGATTTTCCAGTGCATTTTCTGGGGAGCTCTGGCCATTATGATGTTTTCAATGCCAGTAATGCACAGTTTTGGTGGTAGGGCTTGGATGCATGGACAAAAACATCCCACAAGCCCCCCTTCTTGCGGTGGCCATCTGATCCTTCACTGGTGGGACCCGCAAGATCTGGGATGTAGTTCTCATCTTCTTCCGGTAGATGGCACAGTTCAGCATCTTTTCCTCCATCCGGTACTGATCGATCGGTTCTCCTCGCCGGTCCTGATGGGAATATTGGGCGGTACCCCGGGCCCATTGCGTCTCTGCTCC
Organism: Ambystoma mexicanum; assembly: GCF_040938575.1. Classification (NCBI taxonomy): domain Eukaryota; kingdom Metazoa; phylum Chordata; class Amphibia; order Caudata; family Ambystomatidae; genus Ambystoma; species Ambystoma mexicanum. The sequence goes on along the minus strand of NC_090927.1, from coordinate 631,142,698 downwards.
CGGTCTCCGGATCGTCCTCCTTGGCCAGTCTCCAGGTTTTCTTTCTCCTAGGACGACAAAGGAAGAGCGGCAATACCTACTCATAGACGTGTTTCCACCACTGTTGAGATAGTGGGGCAGCATATGCATTTCATCATAACGAAACATTACATTCTTATTTTGAAAAAAAAAAAAACAGTATAACTAAGAGACAGTTTCATGCAAATCACAGTATTTTAGAGACTAGATGTGGTATGTTTTATGATTGGAACTGAATTAGTCTGAGACAGTACCCGCTAGGATTCCAGAGGATTCCTCCAGTTGTTGCAGAGTGTGCCTGGGATGGCAACATTTCAACTGGTTTATGTGGACCCACTTGTCTTCCCCCGCTGCCAAAGGACCTTTGGGGATGTGGATTTTGTAGGCCACAGGGGAGATCTTGTCGATGATCTCAAAGGGTCCCTTCCATGTAGGCAGAAATTTGCGCTGCTTGGCCTGGTTCCTTTGGAAGTTGTATAGATAGACCCGGTCTCCCACCTGATATTCCTTCCTGGAAGTCTTCAGGTCATAGTGGGTCTTCATGCTATCAGCTGATCTTTCTAGATTCCGCTGAGCATAAGCAAAAGCATGTTGAAGGTGTGTCCTTAAATTCTCACATACTCATGAGTTGTGGAGGCATTTATTAGTGTCTGCTCTTGGGTCCTATAGAGCAAATGCTGCGGAAGCACCATCTTGCGCCCAGTCATCAACTCAAATGGTGACATTTTGGTTGCAGATGAAGGGGTAGATCTGATGGCCATTAGGACCAGAGGTAATCGGATATCCCAACTTGGCCCAGAATCTGCCACAAACTTTTTTAAGATGCTCACAATGGTTCGGTTGTAGCGTTCCACTGCTCCAGAAGAAGCTTGCCTGTAAGCAATGTGTAGCTTTCTCTTGACCCCCAGTATCTCCCACATCTTTGTCATTACTTCACTGGTGAAGTGGCTACCCCTGTCTGACTCAATCCTTTGAGGGAGACCAAAACGGGAAAAGATGTGGTTAATCATCAGGGCAGCTGCCGTTTCTGCCTTGCAATTTGGGGCTGGGAGACATTCCACCCACTTGGTAAACAAGCATGTCACAGTCAACATGTACTTATTCCCCCTAGCAGAGCGAATCACGGGGCCTACAAAGTCAATTTGTAAATCTGACCATGGCAGTGTCATCCCCCTCTTTTGGAGAGGCGCACGGTGCGTGAGGGATGATGGCTGAAATTGTGCACACACAAGACACCCCTTCAAGTATTGGTCGAGGTCCTGCCCCATGTGTGGCCAGTATGCAACCTCTCTTTAGATTTCCAATGTTGTGTGAAACCCCCTATGACTGGCAGTAGCCGCATCATGGGCGTGACTTAACATCAGGCTTCGGAATGAGGTAGGAACCACCCACTGGTCATGGCCAGCTTTGGATTTCCTTACCAACAAACCGTCTTGGATCCGGAACATTTTTGGACATTTCATCAACACTCTTAGGTCCTCTTTCCCAATGTAATCGGTATCCGTCAGGGGAAAGTTCTCAGGGTCCTCAAGGTGTTGGTAAAATTTACCAATTATTGGATCCCCCTTCTGAGCGGTAATCAAATCAGCATCAGGGGTCTCCTTACTCCATTGTGCAATTGGAAGGTCGTTGTGAGCATTTGTCTGGGACCTAGTGATAGCAGTGACCTGGATTTCCCCCAACAGGGACTCAATCTCAATTAGATCCCCTTGGATGGCCCCGGTTTTGGCCAGCTGATCAGCTGAGTCATTTCCAGTTTTGTCTGGTCCCTCTACTTTGGAATGAGCCTTGATCTTTTTCCAATAGATGGTCATCTCATTCGAGGTGATAAGATCATCAATGTTTTGGATCAACTTCCCATGTTTCAAGGGTTTGTTGTTAGCACATAACATGCCCCTGGCTTTCCAATTAACCAGGTGCTCCACGAACCCGTTCCGTACATAATCCGAATCTGTGATTATGACCAGTTTGTGGAGTTGATGCTGGACAGCAGTGAGGATGGCCTGATGCACAGCCATCAATTCTGCCACCTGACTACTTCGGGGACCAATTTTGTATCCAGCGGAGGGTTCTGGGGACTCATTCACCCATGCGTTCCCTACGCCGGCCACCAGTTCTTTCTCCCTGTTGTTGTCAACATGGTAAGAGCATCCATCCACATAGACAGTGGGCATTCCCTCACACTTGTCTTCTTCAAAGACTTTGTGTGGGGAATTTAGGTATGCCTCCATGTTGTCCTTGATTTTTAGACTTTCGTCCTCGAGACAGTTTTCTCTGGCACAATCATGCAAGTCAGCCAGACCTTGCGCGAGGGGACTTTTCTTGTTTTGGCCATATCTGACATCCACAGGAAAGCCTTGCATTGACAGAATCCAGGAAGTAATTCGGGAATTACTCACATTTCCGGCCCGGATTCTGTCACTTTGGAGATATTGCAGAGGCTGGTGTGGAGTCTCCACTATGATGTGTTCCCCCTGGATAAACGGGCGGTAATTCTTCAATGCCCACACCGTTGCCAGGAGTGCCTTCTCACAATCGTTGAATTTTTCCTCCACAGAGGATAAAGTTTTGCTCGCATAGGAGATTACTTTATTGACCTTGTCATGCTTTTGGTATAATACTGCCGTCAAGCACGTATTAGAGAACCCCGTCTCCAGGAAGAACTCCTTGTTTCTGACAGGGTAAGCTAGGCAAGGCGCTTGCGAGAGACTTCTCTTGAGTTGTTTTACTGCCTCGGCTTGTTCTGGACCCCATTCCCACTTGACCCTCCCCTTCAGGAGATGAATCAGGGGTCTGGTGATCTCTGCGTAGCCCTCAATGAACTTTCTGCTGTAATTGGTCAGTCCAAGGAGGCTCCTTAGTTCCCGCAGAGTTGTGGGGTCTTTCAGTTTCTGAAGTGCTTCCACTTTCTTTTCCTGGGGACAGAGACCCTGAGGAGTAATCTCATGCCCCAAGAAATTAACACGGGTTCTACACCACTGTGCTTTCTGAAAGGAAAGTTTTGCTCCGGCGGCCCTCAACTGTGTCAAAACATAACGGATCTCCGCTATGTGTTCCTCCACAGATGAACTTTTGATGAGGACATCATCTACATAAGCCAGGTTACCCCTTGCACCCAAGTCGGGCATGGCCTTGTGTAGAAAAATGTTGAATTCATTGCCGGAGTTGAGGTATCCGAAGGGAGTCCGGGTCCATGTATACTGCTGGCCCCCAAAGGTAAAAGCCAGGTTGTATTGGTCTTCCCTACTGACAGGCACGGTCCAGTATCCATTGGTCAGGTCTATTGCTGTGAATACCTGTGACCCCTGGATCTGGGCCAGCCCTTGGTCAATGTAGGGCAGAGGCCTTCGGGAAGTATGGACCCATTTGTTGAGCTCCCTGAGGTCAGCACAGAGTCTCCACTGGCCGTTTGGCTTCAATATTCCCAGCACCGGATTATTGAAGGTGCTGTGGACTGGACGGATTATTCCCCTGGACTCAAGGTTCTTAATTATTTCAGTAAGGGACTCCATTGATGCGAGAGGCAAGCGATATTGCTTCACAAACACAGGAGTCATGCCAGGGTCCGTGGGGATTGTTGTTGTGTGGATGTCGGTGCGGCCACAGTCATATGAGTCTACCGTAAAGAGATCTTGGAAATACAAGAAAACTTGTTTCAACTTTTGCTTTTGTTCCAGAGTCACACAGGCATCAGCTAGGTTGACTCTCTCTTCCACCATCTGCCTGAAGCCTGGAAAGACTTCTGGTTGGGCTATCTCTGCGGCCTCCTCCAGCTGGGTGGAGAAGTCCCTGGTCAGAGTGCTGATTTGGACCGGAGGCTTCAGGTGGGAAAGGCAGCCCTCATGGACCTGGAAAATCACCTCATCCCTCCTGAAGTCACATCTTCCTTACCATAGGGGCAGGAAGTGTACACCAGGAAGTTCCCCCCATGCTGGGTAAAAATCCTGTCTGGTGTTGTATTGTCATCACTGTCACTGTCAAAGCAGTCCTTGGGGATTGGCCCTAACAGTTCATTACCTAAGTCTATGGAAAAATGTCGGTCATCAACCGCCATTCCAATAATGGTGCCTGCGGCTAGAGTAATACTCTTCAAGTCGCTGTTATCCACCTCTATTGGAATGGTGTCATGTTCTATGTTGACTAATGGTGTTGGGTTTACCCCTAACCCTTGCTGTTGGAGAGAAGCATTTAGATGTATGTAAGCATCAGGGTTTTGCAAATATTGTCCTCTTTTAACTTTCACTTCCAGGGAGAATTGTCGGGTCCTTTCTGGGATGGTGACTTCCTCTTTGATCTGAATTTCAACTGCATAAGGTAGCAATTGAGCTGACCTAAATGTTTTTTCTGGATCATCAAAGCCCATGGGATTATCCGCTAATCGGGACCAAGCTTTGAAGTTTATTAGGTTCAAACTAATGGCAAAGCGATTGAGAATGTCACTGCCTAAGTAAAAGGCGGCAGGGACGTCTCGCACGACCCAACAATTATGGACTATGCTCTTGTTGCCAATGGAGATTTTGAGCATACACCTGCTTGGCAGGAGATGTTTGGAATTAGGTGCTTCCAGGTCCATTTCCCATTTGTCTATCAGTTTGAAGGTGGGAATGGTTGGATCTTTTGGGAGTTGGCGGAACATGGCTTCGCTGATGAAGCTCTTACCGTTGTTCACACACACTCGAGCGAGAACAGAGTCCTTCCCATCATTTAATTGGACAGGGATGAACAACTGCTCTCCAATTTGCTGAATATCAGCCAGGCTCTGAGCTGATTTCACATCTTTCTGGACTATAGGAGTGGGAGTTTCTGATTGTGGATTAGTGTAGAATCTCAGAGTGTTTCCTTCCAGCGTGGAATACCACTTTAGACTGGAAGGAAGGTTGATTTTCAGAAATAGAGAGGACCCTCCATCACCAGTCTGTTGTCCTACTGCTATTACTGTCACGTCTGGAATGTGGCTATTCTGGAAGTGAAATTCTACTTGGTCAGATTTTTGTTCAACCATGTGGCAGGTGCCGTTTAAACTAACATGGTTGACACTCTGTTTTAATTTTATTGGTCGGCTAGTCTGGGTCCAGAGGACCTTGTTTACACAATCTATTAGGGGTGACAACCTTCTCAGGAGGTCATTCCCTAGTAAACAAGGGGTGCCCTCTGGGGTCACAACTATGACCGGGTGTTTCAACTTATGTCGCCCAATTTTTATGTCCAAATCTGCCGTCCCCTCAACGGGAATTTCCTTCCCGTCAAAGTTCTGCAGTTGTCCAGGAAGAGAGGTGAGAGGAATTTGGTAATTCTCTCCCCTTCCTGCATTCAGTTTGTCAAAGGCCCTTCTGGACAGAAGGGTAGCTTGAGATCCAGTGTCCACCAGTGCCAAAATTGTACCCTGCCCCTGTACTTGTACCGGGGCATAGTATCTTCCCTCCTTCTCCTCAAGGGGGCACAGATAATGCACATTTTTGGACAACTGGTGGGCTAACTTTCTGGTTTTGGACATGGCGAGAGAAGAGATTTGGGCAGAATTCTGTGGAGAGCCTTGGGAATCTGAAAGAAAAAGTTGGCAACTGGAGATCAGAGCCATTGTGGGTTCCCCTGGCTCCGGTTCTGGGCCGCCCCCCCCTTTTTGGAGGCAGTCATCAGGATGGGTTTGAACCAGGGGATTTTCTTGCGGTTGGTTCTGGGATGAGATGGTGGGCGGCGGTAGCTCAGTCTCCACATCTCCCCAGTCTGGATTTGCATCCCTAGGGACCCATTTTTCTTTGGGAGGAGTTCCCCCCTCTCTGAAGGAGAAGATCCTTTTCCCAGGATCCTCTGCGGATCCCTCTCCCTCAAATTGGAAGATCTGTACCTCCTCCTCAAACTGAGTCTGTTTGGGTCTTTTGTTTCTCCTACCCCCCCTCTGCTCCTTAGGAGGCAGACTTTCAGGGGCAAGGGATTTTGTTTCCGGTTCCTGGGTTTCCAGGGGCTGTTTACAAGTGAGGAAGGAAGCTTCCTGCAAGGCTTTACACCCCCCTTCCCCTTGTGCCTCCTCCCTGGGAACCGGTGAGTTATCGGGGTGCTGCCCCGTCATTGTTCTGGAGCACCAGGTCCAGAGTTGGGTGCGTTCTGCGCCGGCATGCCGATCTGAGGGTTCTGCTGAGCCCTCAGTATGTGACCCAGATCCCGCGCCATGTTTTGAACCTGGCGCTCTAACTGGGAAACCCGCTCAGGCTGATACGGGGCCCTGTTTTCTCCCCTGGGCTGATCCCGGGAAGGGTAGCTATCCCTTCTTTGGTAGTACCCCTGGTTGGGAAGATTTGGGTACCCCTCCACCCTTGGCCTCCCCTCTCCCGGATTAGGTTGTCTGGGCTCAGGGAATTGGGGAAAGAAGGATGGATGATTTTGGGGTTGGAAATTGGGTGGATACCTGGGGAAAAAGTTCTGCCCAGGATTTGGAGAATTTCTGCCCTCCTGTGGGAAGTTGGGAGGGAAGTTCCCTGGGTTAGGTGCTTGGCTGGATCCCCCCCCTTGGGCTGGAGGAGTCCACACATAACCCAGGATGGGTCGATTTCCCTTGTAACGGGGACTTACATAATCAGGAGAGCGAGGGACCCCATTTGTGGGGCTGCCTCCCTGGCTCCCTGTCTGTGACTGGCCCGAGGACCTTCTGGGCCTAGCATTATTAGGTGCAGGTAGGTTTTTAGGCCCCCCCATCTCCAAATCCAAAACGGGGGTGACCTTTACCTCTGCCACCTTGGCAGCAGCAGGGGTGCTGTTGGCTTTGGGGTTTTTCTGGGCATTACTTTTGCTATCTACCGGTTTCTGCACCTCATAGATCCGGGTAGCCTGTTCAATGACCCAGTCTAAAGATCTTTTCTCATGAAAATCCCTCACGAGCTGGGTCATTATGTATTTGGGCAAGGCATGAAAAAATGTATTAATGAATTCTCTACTGTCTGTGCGCACCCTTCTGGTGGTCTGCGCAAAAGCACGTTTCAGTTCTTGCACAAATTCTTGTGGGGCCTGATCCTCCCCACATTGCAAATTGTAGGCTGCCTTGCGAGCCTCTTGAGGATTTCTGTGAACAGAAAAATTTTTCAAGATGGCCGCCTTATAGGTGGACCATCTTAAATGATTTTGGTCCTCCAGCCCCGCAAAGAAACTGGAGTATTCCGGGGAGAAGGTCCACTTTACATATTGAATACAGCTTTGGCTGTCCTTCAAATGGAAAGTCTCCATCATTTGCTCAAACAACTCTAAGTGCTCCCAAACAGAATACTTAGCGTTCTAATGGTAAGGCGTGATGACGCTCCTGATCGCCTTAATCTGCTTTAAGGGGTCTTTAAGCAAGGCCCTTTTTGCCTTATTGGCCTTTTTGGTTCGGGTAACCCTTGTCCATTCATCCTCTGACTCAGAGGCACTGCTCCCAGAGGTTCCTGTCTGCTCTTCCAGGTTTTCCCGGATTCTGCGAGCCTGGGAATGGCTGACCGAATGTGGGGACCTGGTCTCCTGTGTCCTGCGCAGTTCAGAGGAGTCTTCAGATTCCTCCTTGCTGCCAGGATTTGATGGGTACCCCCCCACTGACCTAACTGGGCAGAGGTTTTCAGGATGCCCTTAATGGGCCTACTCTCCTGGGGTTCCCCATTAAATTGCACTGTGCTGGGGTGCCCATACCCGGATGCCCGCCCCTCCATACCTGGGTGGTACTGGCCTATGAGCCCCATACTTTTGTCTGGATAGTAGTCTGCCATCCCTGTGGCCCGGTGCTCATGTGCGCCAGGGAATATGGGGGTGGCAGAGTCCAGTGACTGAGAGGTATGAGGGCCTCTGGTACTAGGGCTCCTGAGGTTATGCTCCGGAGCTTCCCTTTCCCAGTGAACCTCATCTCTATCCGCCCCTGCTCCCTGTTGCAATGCAAGAGCCTGCATGTGTGCCTTCAGTTCCTCAGTTAAGGCCTTACTAGATTCTATCAGTCTCTCCTGCATCGCTACCTGTTGCTGGAGCCTATCATTGTGCTGGCAGAGAGCCTCATTCTCTCTCTGTGTTTCCTGATTGGTCCTGGAGCACTGGGCCAGTCTTTGCTGCAGGAGGGTTACCTCCTGAGCTCTGTCCCTATTGGCCTGCTCCTTTCTTGCTAGAGCATCCTCCACCCTCCTGGTGTGCTCTAACACGTTCTGGTGTTCTTTTTGGAGGTCACCCAGTCCCTGGTGGGCCAGGTGATTTTCTTCCATTTTTCTTTTTAAATGGCAAACTTCCTGGCCTAAGGCGTCTCTTTCCTGACTAAGAGCCTGCATTTGTGCCGCCAGGTCGTCCCTCTGCCTTTGAAAGGCACCAGCTTTCTGGCGTTCTTCATCAAACTCTGCCTGGGTATCCAGGTCTTTCAAAATCAGCTTGTTGCTCTCTACCTTCACTCTATCTAGATGACTTTGCAGGGTGGCTACCTGCTCCGTGCATGCCCTGTTAAAGTCTAATTGTTGCTCCAGCTTTTTCTGGCTCTGCAGTAAGGAGTCCAAACTGTCTTGGTGCTCCTTCTGCAGGGCCAGAAATCTAGTATCCTGGTCAGCCTTTTCCTGTTGCAGTATATCCATGTCCTCTTTTATTTTAATGATATACTGCCTACTATCATTTTCTGACTCCTGGCTCCTCTGCAGCCTCTGCTCAGAAGAGTACAGATCAGATTGGGCCTTCTGTAATGCCAGCAGTTGCCTACTCACCAAATCTTGGCCTTCAGCACATTTGTCCTGCATGGCTCCCATATGTAAATATAAATATGCTGCTACCCTGGCAATCTTGTTGTGCTCATCCTTGGCCTTAGAGGACATATATAGTTCACTCAGGGCCACATGTAAGGGACCCTGGTCTCTCCATATATCTGACCCTGTTTCCGTGATTTGGGGTGTGATGGCCTGCAACCAGACTGTTTGGTCCTGGTGAGTCCACTCACCTCTCACAAATAACTTATGTAAGAAGTGCTCTCTGGCTATTTTCATGTCTACTAAGGTCGTCATTCTAGAGATTGGTCTCTGTCCTGACTTACAGAAGTTTGTATTTTATTTTTGCAAACAGACCTTTTTCTTAGAGCGTTCCTTTGAGAAGTGCTTTACAGCGTAACACAGCGTGTGCTCCGACCGGATATGTGTATCTGGTCAGCTGGCATGCTGTATTAATCTGCACAAGTGATAGATCTAATCCAAACGTCCGGCACGAGCCCCCAATTTGTAAGAGGATTCAATTCAGCACTACAGCCAAGTCAACGCCTAGTCTAGAATACTGAATGAAAACCCTTATTGATATATCTTAATGTCCAGTTCATGCGTTCTGGATGACTACCCCTATATAACACCCCTCTCTTGGAATCCTCCTGACCCCACTGAGCCAAGAAGTAGTTCTGTTTTGAAAGTTAAAAGGTTTATTTGATAATTTAAACAATATATATATATATCACACTTTATAATAAATTAATAATTGAATATCACACTTAATCTGAGATGATAAAGATTAACAACGGAGAATCTGGCACTAGCACACTTCTTGATAATCACTAAGGAGTTGACATGAAATGGATAAGATAGCAACAATACTTTTATGGTTTCAAATGGATGCAATGTGGAATGAAATGCAGTAAAGAAAATAACTTGATAGAATTTCAGCAAAGACAATGTAATCACTTTCTTGTACAATTCACCCCCCCTTTTATGCAATGCAAGGAAATGGAAGGAAGGCACACAATTCTCAGAAATGCAATTCAAATGTAATTCAGTTCACCCAGCAACTTAGACTACAGAAGTTGAAAACACAGGCCCAAATGCTTTTAAATGTGCTGGCAATGAAGAAAAAAAATATGCTAAAATGCTTTAATTCCCTCTAGAGGTTCAGGTGAGTGGTATCTAGTTAATATTAGCTCAGGCTCACTCTAGCAGTGATGCAGAGATAGTTTTTATGAGGCAAACGATTTTTTTCAGAGGAAAGCAAAAGCAGCTATCTTTTTGCAAGTGGAGAAATTTTCAAATCGCGGCAAAATTCGCGAATGCGTCTAGCGCGATTACAGAAGAACTACAAGGGCTATCAATATCGTTGGGGTCTTATGAAAGCCTAGGATCTCAGCTTCCAGATGAAAGTTACTGCAACTCTCTAGCACAAACGGTCACGGAGATATGAGCGATTAAATAAAGGTCGTTTTTCAGATTGAAATTTTAAAGTTCACAAAGACAAGTGACAGCTAGCAACTAGAAAATGACAAGTGACAGCTAGCAACTAGAAAATGACAAGTGGCAGCTCTACAAATGACAGGTGACAGTTAGGAGGCAGTTCTACTTAGATTAAAATAGATTGAATTATATTATTTCAACTAAGAGATTGGTTCTGCACAGTCTTGCTAGGTACTCACACTATATTCTTGAATTAAATGGGCCACGCCACGGATCTGGTCAGGTTTTAGACTGGACTCTGGTCTCTGCACTTCACAGTGATCTGGGTCAGCTCTCTGGTTCTGCTAACAGTGGTCTGGCCTGGGTCTCTGAAGGTGGATAGATTGAAGTCTCTATGTTAGCTCTCTGGAGGTTGATGGAGGTAAAGTATGGATTTTGGCAGAGCTTCCAGCTGCAAGTAGAAAATGAAAGACTATTTGGCTTGCACTATCTGCTTTTATCTGTTTAGAATGTGGGTGTGTGTGCAGCATCACTAGACCCTACCCCTCTCCACTTGCCATTGGTCAAATTTCCATTTCTCACTTGATTGGGGAAGGAACTGTGAGTCAGAGCGATGTCATTTTATGGCTTGCAGAGAGGACACTCCCCTGTCAAATTGCACACAATCTACATTTGATAAAAAAGACATATTTGCACAGGTACACATTTGTTTAAAATTACATGCACCCCTCACATATCACAGGAGGTATCCCCTGTTCAAACTTTGCTCTTCCTGGGGGCTTGCATTCAGAAATGGCAATATTTGCACCTTTTTAGTGGTTTTGCAACATCAGATTTTTTTCCAGATTTGTACACATGTACACGGCCTGTCCATACATACTCCAGTAAATTTTCATTTGTCTAACTTAAACACAGTGTCTGTAATATTAACAATTAGCGGGGTTTTGCCCCAGAACATCACACAAATTGGAGTTTGGGCTTGAATTGAAGGTACATTTTCTAAATTAAGGCTCTCAAGGTTATACATTTCTGTCATTTGATTACAAAGAGTTATCAGTGTTTTTGTAAAATATATATTTTGCTTTCAAGTCAGTTCTCAGTTCTCAGAGTGTTGGAGTCCGCCTCCAAGACTTGGGTGGGTCAGTCACATGTGTCCTCTGGGCAGGCAGGCCTTTGTTGACAGGAAACAGTAAAAATCAACATATTCCTTTCAGAGGAGAGGGGCCATTGTGTGGTCTCTGGGAAGCTGAGATCAGGAGGCCAGGGAGCCACTTTGCATTTAATTAACAGAACCCTGTGATTTCCTGGCTTCTTGTGTTGAGTTCTGAAGTGTCAAGAGTTCTCAGGACAGGCAACCCCTTTGAACTTTTAATGAAATAAGACCCCTTTCTTTGCACTAGACAGTTTTGCAAGACAGCTCTCCGGTCAGAGTTTAGACCGCTAGCGCCACCCTCAGGATTTTGTGGTTACTGCATCCATCCTTGGGATTTTTTTTAGATTGATTCATTTCAGCAAGTGATATTACATGGAGTATATTGTCCATGTTCAGGACATGGTATTGGTGTGTTTCTGCAGTAAAGTAATTCTGTGCCCATGATTTTGCCATATTTGACATTCAAGAAAAAGGAATTCCCAACAGTTATGGGTTTGCTTTTGGCAATCAGCATTGCCTCTCTGAGCTCACAATATAGGCGAAATGGGATTTTCCTGTGCATTTTCTGGGGAGCTCTGGCCATTATGATGTTTTCAATGCCAGTAATGCACAGTTTTGGTGGTAGGGCTTGGATGCATGGACAAAAACATCCCACACATGTAAGTAGTGGTATGTGTATTTCTCTTTTCTCAAAGTCATAATTGAGTTCTGTTTTTGTAACGGTTACTGTGTAACCAAAACACATTTTTAAAAAAGTAACATACTTAGGAGGTGTTGTAGCCATTTCTTACAGCTTATACACTTCCCACTCATGTTACATTATCATTACAAATTCACTCACCCCCCTTTTCGGGCCACCTTGTCTGCGGACAGTACAACTGTCAGTGGGGTATATGGTGAAATAAAAGGGAGGTTCCAACGTCACTTTACTTTTTTGTTTCTTACTACAATGTTGGCTCGTGAAACAGCCTATTATTTTTTTTATTTGCATATACTATATAAATTAACAAATGTCGTATTACTATTTTAGTTGTTTTGTTTTTCATGACTTTCACAAAAACTGTTTCACAGCATTCTGAAAATTTGAAAGAAAAATCTGATTACCACTGTCTGTTAAATGTATTCTATCTCTTCGAAAAAAAAAAATATTCACTTCATCATGTTGTATAATTTCATTGTGAAAAGATGCCTTTCCTGCATCTTGTAAAAAAAGCATGTAGCTTTAACATTCTGCCTCACATTTTTAACTTGTGGACAAAACAAGCTTAATCGTTTAAACATTTGAGTCATTCAGGAAAAAAATAATCATTGGTGCTGGAAATAGTTCCCTATGTTTAATGAAAGTAACTTTCATGACAAATTGCAAAGATATTTCAGCTACATAACCTAAACTGTTTCCTCCACCGTGTACTATAAGCATGTCTGGATGTTTCAAATGGTTCCATGTGATTTTAACGATTATAAAGAATGCATTTTTACTGAAACAAAAACAATGGCCTTCATCCATAGACAGTAGATGCAGCCATCGGCCATGCCTACTGTATTTTCCACAAGACTAACCAGTCACTAGTCATGGCCTTTGGGCATGACGTTAAGTTGGCTTTAGCTGAATTTCAGGGGGTTTGTTGCATTAAGTTCTCACCTTAACATTCCTGCAACTAAAGTGTTTTCCTTTAACAATGAAAAAACGTTGTTAAAGGGACGTTATGGTTAAGTTGCACTAATAAAAACCTATGAAATTCAATAAAAAACTTTGTTAAGGGGACGTTATGGTTATGTTGGTTTCAAGTCAAATCGAAAACCCCCAGAAATTCCCACATACAGGGAAACTAAAGTAAGGAAGAAAGAAACTGCATCATCAGAAAATGTTAATGACATTAAAGTGTATCTTCATGTATACAAATGAATTGTGTATTTGAGGCCTGCTCATTTCCCCATGTACATGCACCATGAGCTGAGACCAAACCCTAAGGAAAGTACTTAAAAAACATATGACAAGGTTGACGTCTAGATATATAGCACTTTTTTCAATTGTATTATTCTGACTGCCAGTGAACAAAACCACCTGGCCTATATATGTCAATTAACAAAAACAAGTGGCCCAGATATGTGATGTCATCAGTGATGTCATCAATGACATTTGTGATGTCATCTTTGATGTCCTGGGTGTTAGTCTTAGCATGGCACGGTGGTGGCATGTGTTATGGTTGTTTAGCTTACCATAACTGGTGAATTTCTGGGGTTTTTCGATTTTACTTGAAACCATAATGTCCCTTTAATAAAGTTTTTTCTTTGAATTTCATAGGGTTTTATTAATCCAACATAACCATAACCTCCCCTTGACAAAGTTTTTTCATTGAATTTCATAGGTTTTTATTAGTCCAACTTAACCATAACGCCCCTTTAGCAAAGTTTTTTCAGTGAATTTCATGGGTTTTTACCAGTGCACGCTATTTACTTACAATTTACTAATATCATACTTACCCAACATTGCAATGTTTGTGTCCGATTTACAAAGTGTCACCTTAAAACGCTGCCATTTCCCACCATCTGGAATCATTTTTAACACTTCAATACACTTTTTGCAACTAATTCAACTAGTTTTGCATCTGTAGACGTCTACAAACATCTGACTTCATAGCAGACCTTCCGGACAGTGCCACATGACCATACGCTGGCGTGCAGCATGATGACGTGTCCGAGAACTCGTCCACACTTCACGATTTTTTTTCAACTTCAAAATTTCCCTTGCACAGCTCCAACACCTATTCCTACTCATTATACATTAACAATCTAGTATACAGTACATACTTTTAGCAAAACTGCTATTTATCTTAAAATGGCATCAGCTAATGCCATCCATCCTCCACAAGAGCCACCACCACTGCTGTAATCAAGGCGCACAAGACACACTGCCCCCTACCTTAGAAATAACACACGTGCAACATTTTCCCTTGTCCACCTACCCCTCCATATTAGTGTTTTGTTCCTCTTTCCTCATTTCCCTCCCCACCTTTCATTCTTAGCTCGCCTGCCAAAACAAAAAAAAATACAACCAAAAACAACAAAAGACATATTCCTTTAGGAACCACCTTTCACAGTTAAAACGTAAAACTAAAAAAAAAAGTATAGACTCCATCTACTTTATATTTCTCAGTAAAGTACATAGACTCAATAAGATTTTCCAACATTACCATTTGCATTTTCTGTTATGTTAATGGGAATATTGTGGCGTTCAGCCTCTGTTATAGGGACTGGAATGGTGGATACTGGCCCAGCAGCCCAAGTTATCAGCCCAAGTGAAGCAAGGGTGGATAACAAGGTCTCTGGACCATTATCCCCCCATTGCAGCCCCTGAAATGGGGGATGAAGGCCATTAGCACCATAGGTTCCCAAAGTGGGAACCCGGGGTGCTAAAAAACAGGATTTTTCTTCCTACAGCGGGACGCCTTCGGCGTCCTGGTGTAGGAAGGAAAATCCTTTTCCAAGATGGCCACCATGGAAAGGGAAGGCAAGGGTTCCATACAGGGCCCCTCTTCGCTTTCCATGGCAGCCTGCGGAAGTCAAAAAGAGAACCCTATGACCATATTACCACAAGCACATTTTTCTTCCCTTTCAGATCTATCCTAATTTTGAATAACTTTACCACAAAGCCAGTCCCAGGTGGACATGGCCACTTTAATCCTATGTTTTGTCCCTCGTGGTCATGGCCAGTAGCCAGATTGTCCAGATCATGACCTTATTCCATGACCGGACAATCTGGCCACTGCCCATGACCACAGGCTACCCCTCAGTCACTGAAGGTATACCGCTATTTTTTGTAGCTACATTATGACACTTGTCAAATAATAAAACTCACACATTTGCAAAACCATGCTTGTAGGTCCTTGCCAATGCTCCTTACGCACGTTTGCTGGAAATCCACCCATGTTTTATTTTTTCAAAAGTGTCAAATGTATGCACATACAATCGTCATATAACCTAGCCCCCACATGACAAAATCCATTTAGACTTTACAAAAACATCTATATCTAGATCTATAATCTTTTTACAAACCTTTGTGTAGATTTGTCAAATGGCACCACATTTACAATATTTTGGGACCCCCCCTCTAATTTTGCTCCCTCTTGACAGAATCCCACCATACTTCATAAAAACATGTATATCTAGATCTATTATCAGTTTGCCAAATGAAGTGTAGATTCGTCACATGGCACCTCATTTATAAGCCTTTACATTATTTTGGGACCCCCCTCTAATTTTGCCCTCTCATGACAGAATCCCAACACACTTTGCAAACACACTCAGATACAAATACATGCAACATTTCATGCAGTTCCATTAAGTGGTGCCAAAGTTATAAGCCTTCGAAGAACTGCATTTCACCAACCCTGTAATGCTGAGGTGTTCGTGAACTTCACAGGACTGTTCGCGTACATCCAAACTGTTTGCAGACCTTCGTGGCAAAAAACACCCTTTTATTTGCTACTTGCAGCCATATCCCATCCCATCCTCATCACCCCTCACCTCCCCAGAGATTATTTGATAAGTTTGACTAGTGCAATGTTGTGTTTTTTAATATGTTTTTACCGTGATGTCCGCGGACACCGGCCGATGCCCGCAAATCCAAGATGGCGGGCGTTTCCAAAAATCTGACGCACTTCACGCTCTTCACCATCCAATAAGCGAACATGTTGCATGTCCACGGACATGACGCAAGCCGATTAAGCAATTGGTGTCCTGTCCATGGAGCGAACAGGGAAGTGTGTCCGCAGAGTGGACATAGCTATCACTAATTTTTTGTGACCCACTTTTTGGTCATTTTAAAAAAAAACTACTGGACGGATTTTCATAGAATTTACAAAAGCACGCTTTCAGGACTAAGCCGCTGCTCCTGCCACAAATTTGGTGCAAATCCGTCCAGCGGTTTGAGCTGTAGGAGTGAGCAAAGTTTTTTCCCCATTCACTCTATGGGAAAAAAAGAAATGTTGGGACCCCCACTTATAACTTTGCCTCCACTGCACCAAACCTCACTAAACTTTGCAAAATTCAGAGTAGGCCATATACTTTTTTTTCAAACATTGGTGAGAATTCATCCAGGGAGAGCGAAGTTATAAGGCACCCAAAAAGTGCTCTTCCTATGGGATTAGCAACTTAACCATAATATGTGGAAACATACATGCACTCTCTGCAACAATGTGGCACAGGAACAAATCCCTAATGAACACTTTGTATATGTATCCATACCTAACTGTGAATCCGTTCCATTTCAGCAACTTGTACAAAATGCAAACTATGGCAGATTATGCACTACATGCAATTCAGATAATCGCTCCACCTTTACAAATACAAACACATAGTAAATACTTAATACTAATGCCTCTACGTTACAATGCAGATGGTAGCTAAAACAACTGCAAGCTGACTTTATTCACACATCGTCAAGTATCACTTGGTACAAAAACCTTCGCAACAGTAGGTATAATCTACCATGCAGGAGAAACAACCAATGCAGGTCACTACACTGCATATATAAAAAAGAATTCTGGATGGTTTGACTGTAATGATAATACCATTACTCTAAAGCAAAGATTACCAGCAAATGTTATAAATGCTTATTTAATATTCTTAAAACCTAAATTGTATAACTAATCTGTGCATAAACATTAATAAAACTTCAATTAGAAAACTATAAACAGTTACAATACGCAAACATGAATCTAACTGCCTCAAAATTCTGCAACAACCAAACAGATAAATCAACACCACTAAATTATAAAAAGAAATAAGCAGTTAGAATACACCAACAGGTATCTAACTGCCCCAAGATTTTACAACATACAAACAAATAAATCAACACCACTAAAATATAACAAAAAAATAAACAGTTAGAATACGCCAACAGGTATCTAACTGCCCCAACATTCTGCAACAACGAAACAGATAAATCAACACCACTAAATCATAAGAAGAAATAAACAGTTAGAATATGCCAACAGATATCTAACTGCCCCAAGAATCTGCAACAACCGAACAGGTATATTAGTAAAGTTAATAATATAAATATAAAACTATAATCTGTTACAATTCAACATCACGTATCTAACAATCTGCAACAACCAATAGATAGAACATTAGCCAGAAGCAACAAGTAAACACTACAAACAAACAGAAAATGTACCATACCATAACAAGAAAAGGTTTTTTTAATCCAAGATGGATTTTATTTCCGACAGACTCAAAGATTAAAGCAACAAACACAGAAACTGAGCAAATTGCACAGTACACTGGTTTGTAAACTACTAAATATGAGGGTCGAAATAAAGCAGAAATGTCTATTATGCAATGTAATAAGTCTTTATGAACTACCTACACTAACATGATCTTTTCTTTTATCACAGAAATAAATTGGAAACGAATATCTGCTCCAATTACCCACGGCATGAAAGAAATATATTCAATCACAATGAATAAGTATATTATAATAAATCCAACTCATAAATACTGCTCCATGACACAACCATTGAAGCAAACATCTAACCGTACAGCACAATACAAAATGTGTACTTCCATGGATATGTTATAATACAGTGCTTGTTACCAAACTCTACAATCTTAATGACATGACATAGCCAAAGGATCACATACAAACGATACAAATCAAACACAGCACAAACTGTATATTTGCAAATATTTGATAGATGTTTGATTCGATGTGTGTGATATGCTGAGGTGGTTGTGGCCTGCATGGGCTACTTATATAGAATGAAACATTTTAGCTGAGCTATCTGTGCTTGTACAGGATATTAATTACAATCAACACTGTACTAACAACCCAAAACCAATATCATACTAAAGTAAAATATCCAGAAGTGCATTTTTTTTATGTCTGCGGACAGCGCCGGTGTCCGCAAACATGGCGAACACACCAGGGGTGCCTGCCATCTAAACAAATACAACATTTCACCCATCTCTTACTCCCCCACCCTCCCCAATCACTCCAACACACTTGCCAAAGGTGTATTTCTTCCCAGTTCATCGCTGTGCTGTCCATGAATGTCCACGGATCCAAGATGGCGGACTAAGCAAAACAATACGACGCACCTCACGCTTCATTCCAGCCAATCAGCGAACACGTCACATGTCCGCAGACATGGCGCAAGCCAATTAGCCAATCGTGTCCTGTCCACGGAGCAGACAGGGAAATGTGTCTACGGAGCGGACATAGATATTACACATTTTTTGTCACCTACTTTTTGGTCATTTTTTAAAAAACTACTCAATGGATTTTCACCAAATTTACAAAAGCACGCTTTAGGGACCACAACACTGCTCCTGCCACAAATTTAGTGAAAATCCGTCCAGCGGTTTGGGCTGTGGGCGTGAGCAAATTTTTTTCCCCATTTAGTCTATGGGAAAAAAATACATTTTGGGACCCCCCTTATAAATTTGCCCCACCTGGACCAAACCTCACTAAACTTTGCAAAAAGATTCAGAGTGGGCCATATATTGCAATGTTTGGTGAAGATTCATCCAGGGGGAGCGAAGCTATAAGCCTCCCAAAAACTGCTCTTCCTATGGGATTAGCAATTTAACCATAACTGTGTAATATGTATATATGCTATTCCTGACCAGAATGTTGTCTGACCAGTACAGTAATCTCCTCCAATCGCCTTCAACCTTTTTTCTCCTTTTGCAAGAATGACTGCGGGCACACACCTTTGACTCCCTTGCATTTTATCTTCGTTCAATTCACTGCTGATGTAAAAACGTAGCACCCGAACTATTTGTCTATTTGGGAGAAACTGAGTGGTCACTGTAAAATGGAGTGCAAGGCGTAAGGAGGGAAGTCTTACTCCTTCCTACTGCAGATCATTTATTATGGGGAAAAAAAAAAATCAGCACTCCAAACTACTGGGCTCAACCTGAATCAAAAAATGCTGCAGGTCAAGCAAGTGTGTCCTCCAGTCAACCATCAAAACTGCTTGAATGCTTACCTGGAGGGTATGTCTGGCAAACTTGAAGCAAAACTCTCTGAAGCCTAGAACGGCCTGCGTCGGTACCAAGAAAGACAGGACGGGACGGCATTGCATGTTTGGAGCTACATCGTACGATGTTGAATCTGTATCCAAAATCACATCTGGGGAAAATAGATAAAGCTGACAGAGATGACACCTTTGCAAGTGGTTTGCTTAACAATTGGGTGAATGTCCTGGGTGATGGTGATCATGCACTGCTAACCCAAGTAGGACCCTCTCCAATGACCATGACAAGAACATACTTTAATCTCATGGAACAAAGTCAACATCTAAGAAATCTTAGGATGAGCTGAAGGGAATGGCTGACACAGAGGTTAAGAACAGGCATTTGATAATGATAAAAGATATACAGACACTGCTGAATATTATTGAAAGTATGTTTCATTTCATGAATGATTTTAAATAATCAATATTTAATTCATTGATAATTATCGACAATCTGGTGCAGTCTTTGCAAACGAAAATCAACTCCTATACAATGCCACAGTTTCTACCTAAAAGGACTATTCCAACTGTTTCAGATCCTTGTACCCTGCATGTTGCTTCTGATCTCAAAGTAACCCAGGGTATACATACACCTCAACAGTAAATGCTGGAAATATGATTTGTCTGTGGCCACAGGACTAAGCTCCTATCTCTGATCACTCTCTTTACCCCTTGAAGTGGCACCCCTGATAGTCGCTTTGGTACAAGTCGATCCTGTTCCCAACGGTACCTTTGAAACATATTCCTCCTTAATTAACAAAATATCACTTTGGCTAAACACCAGGATTGAAAGACCCAAGGTGAAGAACCCCAGGAACATATTAATGGCAAGAATAAGAAATTGGGTGAGCCCGGAAGCGAAAACAATAGATAGGGATAGCGTTGTAGTGACTTTTTAAAATCCAATGACAGCCAATTATATTCTAAACTCAAATCTGATCATTGATACTTATAATCATAATATTAGGATCCCTCCCCTCTCCTTTTTTACCCTCACTGCACTGCTAATCATCATCTAAGATCTAACAAGGAAAGACAGGGTCCACTGTTAATAAGGGATATTCTACAATCCAATCTGCTCCTCAAATCCCTAAAACCCTTGGTAACAACATCCAACTCTAATGACACATAAAGGAGTAGTTAGGGGGTTATGAGCGCTCCCACTAATTTGGATGGTTCATGCTCAATAGTATTTGAGAACACATGTGAAGCTCTGAATTCCCTAGAGGAGATAGACTGATTAGTAGAACAAGTGGTGCAAGCACCTGCTCATATTTTACGGACCCCTGTGGCAATGACCCCTAGTGTCTGTGCTATCTAAAACAGGCCCAGTAAAAATGGTCTTCTGGAATACAGCTTGCTGTGAAGGTAAACTTGCCAACCCTCTGATAACTGATATGTTGGCTACCTATGAAACCATTATTCTGCAGGAGACATGGGCAAAGGAAGAAATAATCTTGAATGGTTTTGTCACATCCCAAAAAATGCCATCTGAAAATAAATATGGGGGAAATCTGGGCGACCATGCCATCATGATCAGATGCACAGTAGTAGTCAAAACACAGAGATCCCCACAAACGTGAAGAAACTACAATGTTTATATGTGCATATGGAGATCTCATAGTGTGTTGGCGGGAAATTGTATAGGAGGAGTTATTTTAGTTAGTGCATACTGGGAGGAGACGTTAATGTCAAATTGGGGGACGGTCTGGATACTGATCGATGGGATGAAACAGAGGATCTCACACTGAATATATCTCAACCAGAAATGCTAGGCGAGTGAGTCTGTGCAAAGGGGTTACAACTACATACTTGGTTGAGGGAGTAGGGTATGGGATCAGTTATTGGCAGACATACAAAAGATAGGTTGGGTTAATATACTTTTGTGGGACACCAGAGAAATTCCTCAATCGACTATACATGTGGCTCTATATCAATGTGGAAAAGGATCAGAAATATCAGTTTGCTTTGGGATATTTATACTGATCACAATGCCTTACTGCTCAAAATAGATAGGACTGCCTCTGAAAGCCCTGCAGCATTAATCCGGCATATGGTAAATGTCCATTTTGATTGTTCTAAAAAAATGGTCAGATGGAAAAACTTGAATGGCGATGATTATCAGTATCAGTTCATTAGATCTTATTAGTCTCTCCTACAGTCACTATTGGTTCTATCCACACCTTCAGGACTATTTGTTCATGGCCAATGTCTCAGCCTCCTTCTTCAATGGGACTAAGAAATACAATAAAAAAAGGTAAGATCCCCTGGTTTGATTCATCATGTTGGTCTGCAAAATCACATCTGATTTTTACACTAAAATCTCCCTTGGCAGGCACAATAAACATAAATAAAGATAGTAAGACCTATAAGTCTGCTATTTCAAGAAAAAAGGGCTATCATCGATGACAAAGCTTGGGAAGAGCACGAGCAGGCTGTAGAATGTAATGATTCCACAATGTTTGGGGAACTTGTTAATTTTGGACCCCGAGATAAAGGACTGTGAAACCAAGTAGTATCAACACTGCTATACGCAGACTGGGTTTCACATTTTTCCACCCTATACAGGTCTAACGATTGGACTATGTATACTGGTAACATCAGCGAACAAGGTGTAGAGAACTTATCATTAAGGTCTATGGTTAATGATGTGATAAGTGCTCTCCGACAACAGGCTATGTAGAAGCCCATGGCCAGACTGGATCATATTAAAGTTATTTAGGAACCTCAAGGAATTATTGGGCCTGTTGTTGGCTGTTTCTTTCAGTAGCTTCATTGCTCAACGCTCTTTACCAGGAGCATAGAATGATGTTATAATTATTGCAGTACATAAGAAGGGCTCTAAAAGCCATACTGGCTCATATTGCCAAATTTCTCTCTTGGAAACCCAGTTTACAATACATGGAAGGATATTATTAGCAAAGCTACAGGCCTGGGTGACTAGTGAAGGACAGCTGTCACAACCACCACTGGCATTCAGAGAGGGATTGGGCATGAAAAAACAGTTATATAACTTTTATTTGATACTGGCTAATTCTTTGTGGCTAAAAAAAAAATCTATTTAGCCTTCATGGACTTTAAAGCAGCGTTCGACAAGACTAATAAAACAAAATTCTGACCGACCCTCAGAAATCCAAATTGCCCAGAAGACAGAAAGTGCATATTTTGGTTCCCAGTGGAAATAGGGGTTCGCCATGGTGGTACCTTAGCCCCATTGCTATTTTCCTTGCATGTGAATGACTTAATGACCACCTTGATTGACAAAAATGTGGATGTTCTGCACTTTGGTGAACTAAGAATTCAGATCCTGGCTTAAACGGACATTGCTGTCTTCTTAGCAATGTCTTGTTGTTTCATGCCCTTCATACACTGATTGATAAATAAACAAGCTATATGAATAATCTGGATTTGGAGGTGAATGTGGCAAAATCATCTGTGATGATCTGTAGTGCCTAAAATCAGAATAATCATTGCAGACATCCCAGCTCTTTGTAAACAGTGAGCTTCATTGTTGAACCAACTCATTTAAGTACTTGGAGGTCACCTTTTCTGAGACACTGACAGGCATCAAGCATTGCACTAGCAAGCAAACAATACAGGACAAACCATAGGTGGGATCAAAAGTTTCATTAGAATGTGTAGGGCCTACCCTATGGAAATGATGCCCAAGGTTAACACTTCAAAGTCAAAGGCTGTGGAAAAGTATGGAGCAGGAATTTTGTGGTTTACTTATCCTTCTATGCTCCAAATTAAGGAGAATATGTTTTTTAAGAAAATCTTGAGTTTGCCAACCTCAGTTAATTTTGTAGTACACAAGGAGTTAGGCATGGAATTCCTTGAAGACTAACTAATGGTGGAGCCCCTGATATTACGGTTAAGGGTGTGGTCAAATAAATGGGTAACCTTAACCCATCAGATATTAAATTCTATATTGACTTGGGTGAGGGAAACCTTTCTAATTCCCTGGCTAAAACATATTAAAGAGGGCACAGATAAAATCAATGTGGGACTGATTTTTACTAACCCTACTACAATAGAAAGAAGCCTGATCAAATCATGTAAGGAAAAGCTGTTGGAGGGCCTACCCAGTGACCGTGAATCAACAGAACATGTTAAGTCTTTTAATTGTAGATGAATAATCCACGCCACTAACGAAATACAAAATGACTTGAAATGACAAAAGGATATTTTGCCTTCTTCTTTAATTGCTAGGGCCTGTTTTAATTTGATTATGCTAAGGGCAGTTACAACTAATTGGACAGGATATTCATCTACTGATTTAAATTGTGTCTGGTGCAATGGGGGAACTGAGGACCTGATGAATTTCGGCTTTGTTTGTCCTATATATATATACAAAACTTAGGAAACAAGCTAACATTCCTCTTTTGCAAAACTTGACTTTCGCGCAATGCAGGCTGGCATTATGTTTTGCGTTATTGGCAAATTCCCCTTTAATTGCATGGACTTTGCTCATGTATTTAAAAACTGCCAACGGGATTTCAATTAATAGGTTGGATGTTCTCCGACATAGTTTTCATGGTCATTGTATTACTTGGTTTTATATGTTTTAGCAATTATCTAATATAGATAAGAAACAGACCTGCTATTTTCACCTGTCTGTGTTTGCATGGAGATTTAACTGGTGCATGATGAATCCTTTTATTCTGTTTATGATTGTACTTCCTGATTGTTGCTTGAAAGTACAGTTTGTATGTATTATGACATACTTGTGTGGCGAATAAAGTTTTTTTTGTTTGTTTCTTTATTTATTTGTTAAGCGCACCAAACCCTGGGGTATCTGGGTGTGTCAAGGACTTACAGAAGGTTACATATGCACATATATGAGTTTACAGGAGAATATTTACAGACAGTATATAATACATCTCTGAATATGCACATTTTTTACAGACAGTATAGAATGCATATATTAATATGCGCGTGATATATGTACAAAGCAAGATATTTACAAACAGTATGAAAAGAACACTATTGACAGTCATGTGTAAAGTTGAAGGAAGCTTAAGGGAGGCAGACTTGAGTGATCAGATGTCGTTAGACACTAGCCAGTTTTTGGTATGTTTCCTAAAGCATTGGAAGGTCTGGTCAATTCTCAAATGAAGAGGGAGAGCGTTCCAGTAGAGGGCAGCTTGAACAGGAAAGCTGACGCCACCAGCCTTTTTCAGATTGTATCTGGGCATTGTAAAGCAGTGCAAATGTGCTGACCTTGTAAGGTGGAAGGAGGGTTTTCTGTAATTTTTGTCTCTTAGATACTGTGGAGCAGCATTGTTTAGGCATTTAGGAGTGATAGAGACTATTTTAACTATTTTAACTGAATCCGATCCTTGATGGAGAGCCACTTGTTTCTTCTGATCTCAGAGATATGTTTTCTCATTGGGATACTTAATGCAGTTCTCAGTGCATTATTTTGTAATGTCTTCAATTTGTTCAGAATCTTTTTATTGGTGCCTGCATAAAGGTTGTTACAATAATCCAGTTTGGATAGGATTGGAGCTCTTGCAAGGGTGATACGACTATTAGTGGAAAGGAAATGTTTTGCATGAATGTATTAGCTTACATGTATAGGCTGTTGCTGAGGCCGTGGCGTTGACTTGTTTACCCAAATTTAGTGTTGAGTCCAAATAGAATCCTAAGGTTTTGGTTTCCTTTGAGACTTTAATATTGATACTATCAATATTGAAGGAAGTATATTGGCTCCCAAGTTTGTTAAGGTTTGCCGGAGCTCCTAAAATCAGGATCTCAGTTTTGTCATCATTCAGGCATAGGCCATGGGCTGCCATCCATGCCTGAATGATTATGTCATGAGTACCAGGCATGTAGTCGGGGCAAGCTGGGTGGAGGCTTGGCAGGCCTGGCATAGAACAGAAAACAGTATCTAAATATAAAGACACTGCCGTCCCCTGCACACCATTAAAGCTGATACACAATCAGTCAATAGTAGTAAAAAGTTTTTTACTGGTAAAAAATAAGACAGACAAAAAAAGCAGTTCTTAGCACTGTCGTTACCAAAACACTTCTGGTTAGCATGGAAAAGTACAAACATCCAATAAATTCAATAAGGCCATTAATAGAACGAGAAAAGTATACAATGATGTGTAATATAAATTACAATGGGCAATGGGTGAGCGTCTACTGGTGGAAACACTTTCGAGTCTGTGACCCGTGCAGCAGCAGCAGCCTTTAGCCCTCATTTTTACTCGCAATACGAGCCGCCTGAGGCTCTTGCATCTACGGACTTCCTACACGCTTCCTGGAGGAGGCGTGCACTACACCACGTGACTGCATCACGTGACTTGGTGCAACTTGAAAGGCCGGAGGCTGCCGCCCGCTCAGTGTGAGCGTCTACTGGTGGAAACACTTTCGAGCCTGTGACCCGTGCAGCAGCAGCAGCCTTTAGCCCTCATTTTTACTCGCAATACGAGCCGCCTGAGGCTCTTGCATCTACGGACTTCCTACACGCTTCCTGGAGGAGGCGTGCACTACACCACGTGACTGCATCACGTGACTTGGTGCAACTTGAAAGGCCGGAGGCTACCACCCTTGTGGCTGTAAGCCCGGTGGAAATAAGCCCATCGGCTGTTATACGGCTGTTGTTCGCTGGTGGCGTGCTAAGTGGGGGAGAAACTGCGGAGGCGTTGCCTCTTTGATCCCGGCCCGTGGCGAGTCCTGTTTATACTGGGACCCGCACTGACGCTCCCGCGCCTCAGTGGACCAACTATAGTTCGGCTATTATCTACCCCCGATGACGCTAATAGCAGAAGGACCTCAGACTAGAAAGAAAACTCTCCAACATCGCCGAATGCTTAACCCATGGACAGGGATGAAATCAACAGCCAGCACAAAGGTAAGCAAAACTGCTGGCCGAGTCTTGCTTGCATCTCTCACCCTACCAGCAGCCTTATCCGAGGCCCACTTAGACCAGCCCTCTGACTGTCATCTACCTAATCCATGCCATGAAGCTTTGAGACACGAATGCATAAACGAAGATCGACCTCCCAGGCGCTCCTGTTCCAAAGATCACGTCTCGAATACTAACCTAGCCAGTGTCACTGCAGTAAATGTACTTGCGAAGCAAATCCATCAGGGAAGGCACGGGCAATTAGAACACTTACTGAGTCAAGATCATCCTGACACTACCAGTAATGATGTACTAGAGACCCACGTGCCGGCTACCTCCCCGCCTGTCCCTGTTGACAATTTGCTCCCTCCTCAACCAATCAACAATAGGGGCGAAGATCCGGCAGTTGAGCCTGCCAGTCCTCCTCTTGTTGTGCCAGCGCATTTTATGCTGAGCACAGCTGCGGCCGCAGCACACTTAACCTCGGACACGACTTGTGATCCCTCGAATCATCTAGCTCCTACAGCGCCCGATGCACCAGCTTCCCAACTCCGGCAGCACTTTATGGTGAGCGACGATGAACTCTTAAATCTGCCAAATGACGAGGCCGCGCTACGCTCTTCATCCTGCATATACGCTGTGAATTCAACAGCTCTATTGGCACAGGAGAAACCTTTGACAACGGCTTTCACAAAAAACCTGCTTCAAACTTTACACTCCTCAAGACCTGTACCTAGCCATTTTATCTCTCTGCCTTCACCTCACTCGGCAGCGACGTCTGCTAAACGCTCAACAGAGCTCCCGGGTCAAGGAAACTGTAGTAGCTATGCATGCCAAGCACCTGAAGATCCAGCAGCGCTGAGACCTCCGAATGGACTCCACCCAACCTTGTCTTTACCAGTAACAATACTCAAGCCATCCGGCTTGGAATCTAGTTCGCTTGCTAGAGCAAGACGCCTACAACGAATTGCAGAATTAAAATCAAACCTTCAACAACTGTCACCACTACAAGATCAGCAAACTGCTCAAGCAAGCACTCCATTTTTTACAAACAAGTCTTCCCATGGCGAAATTTTACAATCTACTCTTCCTCAAACTCTGTCTCCGATCAATTCTAAGTTTCATTTGGACTGCTCCATTTCATCTTCAAATGAACAAGATGCCACCTCAGCAAACATCTTGCACGCGAACATCCCATCTGACGCTATCATGCAAATTCACAATAACGTCCTTGCGGCATCTGCAGTTGCGTTGGCGCCCTTTACCAAACTATATGAAACTTTACAAGGCCAAATATCTGACCAAGGAGCGATGATTCAGACTCTGATCAAACAAGTAGACAAATTCGATCGCTTTACAGTCTTTCTCCAAACGCAAATGGAGAAAAATGCTGACCAGACAACAAGATGGCAAGAGCGGCTCGGCGACTTGGCCGCCAGACACCACTGTCAAAATGACACTCTTACAGAAGGCCTGTCAGACGCAGTGAAATGGATGAGAAAAAACGCCAACTCGAACTCCATATTGCATACAATACCATCGTGTTCAAAAAATTCCTCTTCGGTCTTAAAGGATGTCGGACATCAGCCCGACGAGCCAATCCCTGTGACAACCAACGCGAACACCCTTTCAAAACCTGACATCTTTGCCGTTGCCCCAATCCAACTGACGCAACTTACTTACGAGCAACAGAGCGACCAACTAAGATACACTTGTAATGCAAACCCTCTAGGAAAAGACGCCTCTCTCCTGACGAGTCTTGCAGCAAATGCTGAGGAATCACTTGCTCCAGTGAGTTTTCGACCTTCCTCATTTAACATTTTTAGTGCTCCTGCTAAAACGATTACTACAACGAATCCAATTAAGAAAAGCTCAATCAACGCCAAAAAGAAATGTTCTGAAGGCGGCCAAAAAGAATCCCAACAAAAAAATACACGTCAGAATGTAAAAAAATTCATAAGAATTCTGACCACCCCAAAAAAAACTGGTTTGTTTGAACGCAAAACTGTTCATCAACAATCAACCTTTTCAAAAACCCAAGCGCCCGCCCGGCAAAAAGATCAGATCAAAGTCATGCCTAAACAAACAGCAAAACGCCGACATATAGACTCAAATATTGAGAGTCCGGACCGTTTGGCTAACGAATCTTCTGTAGACCTATGCGATCTCTCTACATATTTAACTGGAAGTGAAACAAACAACTCCTCCTCCTACGAAGCCACGCCAGCAAAGGTTGTTAACAACTTGGCAGCAAAACAAACTTCAGTAAATGAAAAACTGCACAATCGACGTTCCTGTGAAATTTTAAAAAAGGACTTTCCAAATGCTGAAAAGACTTTGCCTGCATCTGTCAGCTCAAGATTAAATCCAAAGCTAACAACAAACCAGAGAAAAATCGATTCACACTTTCGTTCTAGAGTTCATGGTGATACGTCAAAACCTGTAGCGACCTCATGGAAACTCCGACTTCAAAACATTTTATCTGACGAACACGAATTAAACTTAAATAGAGCTAACGTTCTAAAACTGTTCGCTTGTGTTCCTCAACTTCGGACTATAACGACAGACGATATCAAAATTGTTGAGTACGCAACGGAAAAATCCACCGACCAAGTGCTGCTACATTTAACCTCCTGTGCTGCAAAAAACACCTTATTGCAAGCTGCTGAAGAGTTGCTAGTCTTTGGTTTTGACATTACCTTGGAACCAGATTTGATAAATCACAACAGAAATCTGACCAGGAATACCAACGTAAATAAACCTGAAAGTAATATCAGTCGAACGCCCCTACGGAAATCATTATCGCTTCCATTTAGATCTCGACAAGAGCTGATTCTCAAAACAGGAAACGATGGAGGCAGACAAGAAGTCAGCAGAAGAAACGACCAAAACCACTGACAATGAGTGACACAGACAAAGCTCCGTC
Organism: Ambystoma mexicanum; assembly: GCF_040938575.1. NCBI lineage: Eukaryota > Metazoa > Chordata > Amphibia > Caudata > Ambystomatidae > Ambystoma > Ambystoma mexicanum. The sequence continues at coordinate 631,113,597 of NC_090927.1, read as the reverse complement.
TGATCTCCTGGAACACCCGTGGCTTTATGCACTTGTTCAACGATTTTGTGGAACCCTTAGATGAGGTTTTCATGATCTGCCTCCAAGAAACATGGCTTCGCGAAGCACCAACTAAAGACGGATTCAGTATCTTCTTGAATCCCGCGGAAAAAAACTCCAAAGGTCGTCCTTTTTCAGGCTTACTAACCCTGGTCAAAATCTTTAACTGGATGACCCCAATTGTTGCAGTTAATCCGAATCCTTTTGTGCAGGGAACGATTATCCGATGTGACACGAAAACTCCCAAGAGCTACAGTCATTTACTTGTAATTAATAGCTATTGGAATCCAGTAAAGATCTCCACCGCGAACTTTATTGCCTCAGTTACCACTCTAATTGACGATGCCTTCCTTAATTTTACTGATCTATCAGTGATTATATGTGGTGACCTGAACTGCAGTTGGTTTCAATTCAATCCTCACAACATGGAGAACAACCCTATACCTGAAGCCGAAGCATCTGAACGAGGCCAACTTTGGTCTCGTGCGCTTTCCTCTCGAAATTGTCAGATGGTTAACGGCAACACAAAGGGCGACCAACCCTGCATGACAACCTGGAAGCGACTCCATTGCAGGAAAACCCTGGACTACAATTGGGCCTCTCGAAATATATTCGAAAGGGTGGACTCACTCGAGGTAATCCCGAAGGCTGCTAGTGATCACGACATGTTATGTTTATCATTACATCATGAGACCTCCTTTCTGTCTGAGCCTTATGAAATACCGCTGTCAATAAATGCTGCTGGAAATCGGCTCAAAACCAACGGCCCGAAAATCTTGAAATTAGTCTCTGACCTTGATGATTCTAACGACGTTGAATATGTTCCCCTGCTGGCCGCGTTCTTGCCAAAACACACGAATTCAAGAGTCTATGGCAACACTACAAAACATCTCTTCAGCAATAAAATAGCCGGAGAAAAAAAATCATTAAGGAAAGACATACGGCTGATAAGAAAGTCCAAACACGATCAGAACGACATACAAAAGGAGATACAAGCACGTCGCCAGGCCTATAGAAACTGGCTTAAGTCTCACTCGGTGATCATCGAACAAGACAGAGCCGAAACTATGCTAAAATTAATAATCACCAAAAACTCCCGCGACATATGGGCTATACTAAACAAAGGAATTACAAAAACGAATCCAAACATGTCAAATGAAATTCCTAGCGCGAAGTGGGTCGACTACTTTACAAAAGCATATGAACAGCCGCTCCAAGACACCCAAGACTTTTCCTCTGCCTCCTCCAAAGCCTGGGAAATAACGCCCTCACATGAAGATCTGGCACTAGCAATTGGAAACCTAAAAAACTCAAGTGCAGCCGGACCTGACCACATCTCCAACATTACATTAAAAAAACACAAACATCATTGGGCCAAATTTATGGAAACTCTATTCCGACAAATTTCAAAGTCTAGAAAAAAGCCTGCATCATGGGCCAAGGCTATAGTGGTACCAATCTATAAGAAAGGAAGTCGAGATGAGCCTTCGAATTATCGGCCCATTGCCCTGCTAGACACGATGGGGAAAATATTCGGATCGTTTCTTCGCTTGAAACTGACGGCTTGGGCTGCCAAAGAAAAACAAACAGATTGTCGACAAACAGGTTTCGCTGAACAAGTTGGCATTGATGTGAATCTCACCCTGTTATCCATTCTAAAACTAGAAGCCCTAAAAGCGAAGAAAAAAAATCTTTTTTGCATTTGTCGACCTCAGACAAGCGTTTGATGCAATAAACCGCGGCAAACTTTGGTCTAAACTACGAGGATGGAACTGTCCAGCGCAACTTCTTGACCCCCTTATAGCGTTGCACACTAACACAACAATACAAGTGAAGGTGAACGCTCAAGGTACACTCACAGAGCCGATTCCCACGCATAAGGGGGTCAAGCAAGGTTGCCCTCTTGCTGCCGAATTATTCAAACTCTTTATTTCTGACTTACCGAAATGGCTTGAAACGGTCCATTGTTTCTCTCCAAAGATAAACGGATCCTCCATTAAATGTCTTGTATACGCCGACGACATTGTGTTGATCGACCTAACTCAGATTGGCCTACAACATCTACTACTTAGTTTGAACAAATACTTAGAGGCCAACGACCTGCAACTAAATACAGACAAAACAAAGATTATGTGTATTGGAAAAAGCTTATCGAGAAAAGATAACAACTTTAAATGGGTAATTGAAAAAACAGAACTAAATGTCGTATCATCTATTAGATACCTGGGCATTTTGGTCAACAATTCCATCTGCGAATCTGCATGAACAAGCAATCTTCTAGAAAAAGCAGACAAATTAGGCCGACAAGGAGCCAAAATCAACAAAGATTTTGGAAAATTCTCAATAGTCCCACTATTAACATTCTACTAGCAGAAGTTCATCCCCACCACAACTTTTGGTGGGGCGACAGGGTGGAACATCGAACATTCTCTGTGGCAACAACTCGAAGGGAGGTTCTGGAGACGAGCTTTGAGTCTTCCAAAATACATTTCAACTGTAGCTCTGAGATATGAATTGACGCAGAACTCTCTATACATGACAATACTATGGCAATCCTTATCGATTATGAGGAAAATGCTACTTGGTTCACAAATTCCAGCATATGAAATTTTTGCAAAAGAGTCCGAACACTCACAATCAACCATACTTCAAACATGGAAGTTAAAAACAAAAACCATCATGGAAGCCGCCAACATATCCATAGATGAGCTGATCAATCGACCTCAGCACGCAAAAAAAAAACTCGAAACCTGGGACTGGATCTTAACTCACGAACTTCGTGTAACTCGTAAAGCCACTCTCCCAGATTTGACAAGTATGCTGAAATTACATTCCCCCCCGAAGTATCTTACAACTTGTCCATCACGTTACCACAGGAACCAATTCCTGAAATTCAGACTGAATGTTCTGAATAATAGTGAATCACTATGTCAACGTCGACCTAAAGTCATTCTCTCAGATAAATGCAGGTTTTGCAACTCAGGCGAAGTAGAATCATTAAAACATCTAATAACATCCTGTACAGAGCTTACCATTACCCGAGAACTACATCTGCACTCCTACAAACCCATTCTATATGATGCAGACGAGTGGTGGGAAACAGTTGCGGCTGGGCAAAACATCAAACTCACATGCAGTATAATAAACTTTCTAGACGCAATCCTGAGCACAGATCAAACTTGAGGATACGAGACAAGATTTTATTATGTGTGAGGAAAAAGGAAAAAGAAACAATGGGAGTGGAAACGACAACGTTAATTTAGCTTTGATAGGTGCATCATAGCTAAAGTGGAAAATTCTTGTAACAAAAGTTTGATACACGTATTAAACTGTAGCTTTACAATAAAAAAAAAAAATATTCTTGTAATCAACTCAGACGCTCAGGTGCTCTTCACGTTGCGGGGAACACCCCCTTTTTCAGGAGCAAAGTGATCTGAAATTATATGCATTGAAAACAAACATCAGTATCATATATACAATGCAATATTGTTAGTGTACACAAAACTTGAGAAATCCAAAACATGAAATATAACAAATATTGCCTAATTTAGAATGCACACAGGCATCCACATTTACGTAGTTGCAATCAAACCAAAAATAATTATATGAACATAACAGTCAGATTATCCCTGGGTGTGACTCCAAAGAAGTGGAACAAGGATAGGCCTCAAATGGGAATTAAAGTATACCGAAATAGTAAACAATAAAAAAGAAATTAAATGGAATGCAAAATACCTGTGGGGAGAGCGGGCGTACATATTGGGTTGACAGCAGCAATGTGTAGAAATATCTGATGAGTTAAATGATCCAATAGCTGCTAAAGTACATATGGACTCATTCGAAATCATTGTCCTAATGTGGAAAAATTAATAAAAGTACGTATGCAGCAAGATATGTATATGGTGAACCTCATGGATAAAGAAATCAAAAACACATTAAACAAACTCAAGAGAAACTGCTTACCACTAATTAGAGCCAAAGTCACTGTAACCGTGATGAAGTACTAGCGGATCCAACTGGGGCCATCAGATAAGATGTAAATAAAATCCCAAGAGATTCAGATGTAACTACAGGAGGTACCAGGGAAATGCCAAGGTTGGAAGAGTGAAGACAAGTACACCACTACATGTATCGAAAAGAAGAAAGAAAGCAACCGTTGAAAAAATCATGTAATCCAACTGTTTAAATGGCTAACAAGTCGACAGCCAAGGGAGAAGTCATTCAAGTAAAATAAACAGGAGACTAAATAAACATGACAAGTTCCAAGTGCAGAATACACCTAAGGCTAAACTCCCAAGGGTAAAAAACACTAAAAAAACATGCGCTTCATTCAATCGGGGAATTGATGAACCAAATGCTTAAGAAGCAAAATTAAAGATAAGTGAAAAAAACCTATTACCAAAGACAACCCCTGAGTGCAGATATACAACTCAGATTAAAGTTCACCACGATCAATAAATGAAGCCCTTCTGACTCTATACACTCACCACGAAGTATAAAGCGATCACCAGCGCACATTACGGCTGGAACAGCTCTGAACATTGCAACCGGGAGAGTTCTATTTAGCACTAGTTAGCGATCATGTGACAATAGCACGTGATTAGAAACGTAGGTAACAGTACGTGCCGGCAAGGTAAGTAAAAGCGGAACTACCGTCGGCAATTAAACAAGAAAATACACAGCTGAAGAGCAATACTATAGTGAAAACGTGTGAAACAGGAAAATGAAATATGGAATATGCAAAGAAACAAAGTATACTGATAATAAAGCGTAAAGAGGAGGAACAACAATAAAGCGCCTGGAAATAAAATAATCAAAAAGAGAGAAAAGTGACCGCGCAGAGGCATAAGGAATGAACTAAACCAACCCAGGAAAATAAATGTAACCAAAAAATTACTGACAAGCCAAATACACAATATGCTGGCCCATACACCGCAAAAACAAGGCCCAAATGTAATCAATGAATAAACAATAAATGACAAGAAAGAAGATAAGTTGAGCACCATAGATGGGGTAGGTAAATACAAAGTGAGGCTGGAAAGCCAGCACAATGCAAAATAAAGGAATCAAATCCAGGGGGTGTCAAGGGTTGTATAACGACAGTGCTAAGAACTGCTTTTTTTTGTCTAAGTCTTATTTTTTACCAGTAAAAAACTTTTTACTACTATTGACTGATTGTGTATCAGCTTTAATGGTGTGCAGGGGACGGGAGTGTCTTTATATTTAGACACTTTTTTCTGTTTTATGTTCTTCACAAACCCTGTGTCAGGGCTTGTATTCCTCCCCAGCACCCAGACCTATTTAAGTGATTTATATAATTATTAACTTTGATCCTTTAAACTTGGAGTGCACCTATCGATGTCTTCTTCTTAGGCCTGGCATAGACACACAAAAACCCATAGCCAATAACTTCCTTTAGTTCCTCCCTGGTATTTTTTATTAACTTCCTCTTTACCACTTCCTGGTTACCACTTCCTGTTACCAAACAGGAAGTGTATGAAAATCCATGAGCTCTCTAGTGTTCGGGTGTGGCTGGCTATATAAGCCACATCCTAGATTCCTCCAGTGCTTCGTGTTGCTTTCGGTAAGCTGCATCAGCAACACACTCACTGTGCTCCTGCTTCTGCTTACCTGCTCCGGATCATCCTGCTTCTGCTACCTGCTCCCGATCATCCTGCTTCTGCTTACCTGCTCCGGATCATCCTGCTTCTGCTTACCCACTCCGGATCAACCTCTGTGCTTCCTCCATGCAGCAGCTTTCCCCGGACACAAGGTTACACCTACATCGGCGCCTGCAAGCACAAAGAAGAACATTACACGGTGCGCATGAAAAGGAACGCTGTGCATACTCACCGAATCTCTGAGGTTCTTTCCGCTATGCTGGAATCCAGGTTCGTAGCCCGAGCGCTCCAACTCCTGCAAAAGAAAGGAGAGACATTACTTAGTGTGCTCGCTCCAGTAATGCTGCACATACTTACTGGACCTCCGAGGCTCTCCAGTTGCGCTGAACCCAGGCCCGTAACTCAAGCACTCCATAATCCACTCCTGCAAAGGAAAGGAGAGACATTACTTGGTGCACTCAAGCCTATAACGCTGCGCATACTCACCCGGTCTCTGAGGCTCACCAGCTGTGCAGAATCCAGGTGCGAACCTCGAGCACTCCACAATCCACTCCTGCAAAAGAAAGGAGAGACGTTACTTGGTGCACCCTAGCTACGCCATGCATTCCCACCAGCAGTTCTGAGTTCTACACGCTGTGCAAACTTACCCAAGATACTTTGGCAACATAAAGACAATTTGGACAGTACTGGACTCTCCAAAACCACAGCGCACCGTTCTCAGTGTGGAAAGAACTTCTTGCTAGTGAAGTAACTAACACATGGAACACTCTGCCTCACTGTGAAGACATAACAGTGTGTGGCATCAGAACGCGGCAAACAGACATTGGCATCATCCCTATGTGTGTAGAGCTATGAATCCCCCATAGAATCGCGCCCCTGGGAATGCAGGATGGAGTGTGCATCTCACTAAAAACCAAGGTAAGCCCTTTGGGGACATCACAGCACATTTTAAAGAGAAGGGAGGGAGCCCAGGGGAATCAGTTGACCTAGATCTTAGTGCGCATTTTATATTTGACAGGTATTCCTCCGGGGAAGTGAATACTCGGGGTCAAAGGAGGCAAATCCATCGCTCCTGCAGAGACACAGGTGAGTGTGACAGAACACGAAGCCATCCACAACAACTCTGCCTGAGCAATGGAAACCTCTGAGGTAGACCAGCTTTCCCTATTGTTCGGCGAACTACGGGCCAGAGGCACATGCACCCTGCTCAGAGACTAATGCCTTAAGGCGTGAACTGATAGTCAACAGAGACAGACGACTTGGCAAGACCGCTCTTACAGACACAAGCCAGTCTAGCACCCCTACCAGGTGGAGCCTCTCAGGGGCAGCCTACCGTGGCACCTGTATTCACACCCGTTTGGGTATTGCTTCCAGGCAATATCCCTCTAGCATCCCCAGAACATTTCTCAGGGGATCCCAAGAAATTCAGAGCATTCATGAATCAATGCCACCTGCACTTCATATGTAAACCGGACTCTTTTCCGAATGACCAGGCTAAAGTAGCCTTTGTTCTCTCCTATTTAGGAGGACACGCAGCGGACTGGTCCATCCCGTTAGTGCTTAGGGATGACACCTTGTTGAGAAATTACCCTGGTTTTCAACATGAACTGGAAAAACTATTTGCTCATCGGACTTGTGGTCAGGCCTTGGATGATGAGCTGCTCTCTCTGCGACAGGGTGGTCAGGATCTTATTTCGTATGTCGCCACATTCAATCATCTAATAGCCGAATCAGGTTGGCCAGAGGAGAAACTAATAACATTATTCTATCGAGGTCTGAGAGGAGAATTAAAAGATGTCTTGGCACAAGTAGTTAATCCCCCTGAAGATTGTAGCGAATACATCGATCTGACTATGCAACTAGTTCACCGTTTACATGATCACAAGGCCGACCGAACCAGATCAGAACATAGACCAGTGTATGTCCGACCAAAAGATGCTTCAACTCGACAGGCCTCCGAAACACACTCAGAACCCATGCAATTGGGTGTCCTCAGAGGACCACTCACCAAAACAGAGAGAGAATGGTGGTGTTAGGAAAAACTTTGTTTATACTGCGGCCAATCTGGTCATTTCCCCTGGAACTGCACAATTGAACCCCCACGGAAGACAATGGGGGTTCTGGATAACACAAGGGAAAACGCAGAAGGGGAAGACTCCAACGCCCGGCAGATGTAGAGGTCAGTCTGTCGAGCCAAGAACGAAACACTCAGATCTCACATTTCAGTATTCCTGTGGTTCTGGTAGATCCTTCACAACCCACCTGAATGCATGCCCTCAAGGATTTCATTGACAGTGGGGCTATCGGGAACTACTTGGACGTAAACAGCGCAAAGACCTTGGGACTGGCATTCCACCGTAAGGACACAATAGTAAGTGCAACAGCTGTGGATGGCCCAAAACTCCTTTCGGGACCAGTAACACAGTGTTGTGCCACTCTTACCTTGATCTGCCAAGATGGTCATAGGGAAAGTATTATATTTGACCTTATCGCAGCACCCCAATTCCAGCTGATTCTTAGAATACCGCGGATAGAGACGCACAACCCAGGAAAAGATTGGCGAGCGAGAACCTTAATCTTTCCCATGGAATGTGTCTCTTGCTATGACAACAAAGGGACCCAGAGTAGCCCATTGTTTGCTTCACAAGAAAAGATAGCAGGATTAGGTTTGGTGGGGACCTTACCGGCGGAATACCAGGAGTTCCCAGACGTGTTCGCTAAGGAGCAAGCTAATACGTTACCACGACATCGAGCTTATGACTAACAGATAGATCTGCTCCCAGGGGCACAAGTACCTTGCAGTCACATTTATGCGTTAACCGAGGAAGAAAACACTCATTACAGGCTAGTAGCTCAAGCACCCCATAATCCACTCCTGCAAAGGAAAGGAAAGACATTACTTGGTGCGCTCAAGCCTATAACGCTGCACATACTCACCGGGCCTCAGAGGCTCACCAGCTGTGCAGAATCCAGGCGCGAAGCTCGAGCACGCCACAATCCACTCCTACAAAAGAAAGGAGAGACATTACTTGATGTGCCCAAGCAACGTCGCGCATTCCCACCGGTTGTTCTGAGTTCTACACGCTGCGCACACTTACCCAAGATACTTTGGCAACATAAAGACAATTAGGAAAGTACTGGACTCTCCAAAACCACAGCGCAACGTTCGCAGTGTGGAAAGAACTTCTTGCCAGTGAAGTAACTAGCACATGGAACACTCTGCCTCGCTGTGAAGACATACCAGCGTGTGGCATCAGAACGCAGCAAACAGACATTGCCATCATCCCTACGTGTGTAGGGCTACGAATCCCCCATAGAATCGCGCCCCTGTGAATGCAGGATGGAGTGTGCATCTCACCAAAAACCAAGGTAAGCCCTTTGAGGACATCACAGCACATTTTAAAGAGAAGGGAGGGAGCCCAGGGGAATCAGTTGACCTAGATCTTAGTGTGCATCTTATTTTTGACAGGTATTCCACTGGGTGGAACAGGGGAAGTGAGTACTCGGGGTCAAAGGAGGCAAATCCATCCCTCCTGCAGAGACATAGGTGAGTGTGACAGATTAAGTATATTTTATTGACTAGGGCTAGGTCTGTCTCGTAATCAACCGAAAAGGGTAGGAGTATTTGGGTGTCATCAGCATAATTCGTATATGTGACACCCAGGTGGTCCAAGTCATTGCACAGAGACTTTGTGAATATATTATACTTGGTCGGTGAGACACACAAACCTTGTGGTACACCACAACTAATAGGGGAAGGGTCAGCCGCAGCTGACGGGGAGAAGACTCTCATTAACCTATGTTTAAGAAAGTATTGGATCCAGTTAGTTGCTTCTTGGGAGAAGTTCACAGCAGTAGACAGATGTTTGCGTAGCACTCTATAGTCTACCAAATCGAAGGCAGCCGATAGGTCTAGGAGTAGTAAGGCGCATTGTCTATTGTCTTTCAACAGGTCAATTTGCATTTTCAAATCTATTAAGGCAGTTTCAGTGCCATGGAGAGGTCTGAAACCCAAATTTCTTAGTCCTAAAAGTTTATTAATTTCAAGATACCGCTGGATTTGAAGATATGCCGCTTTGTCAATAGTTTTGAGTAAAAACGGGACAGTTGTAATTGGCCTATAGTTGATTGGAATGGTTGGTTCTAGTGAAGCTTTCTTCAGAAGAGGTAGTTGTTAGGGAGAATTCTCCTTACCTACTGAGTCCCTCAGCAGCTTTGCTGGATTTCTAGGATTTATTATTTTCACCTGGTAAGAGTGTGAGCCTTTTTTCCCACTCTTACAAATGTTTTTCTGTGCGTGTTTAACATTTTTGTGTTCATAGACTGTGGATCTTCACCTACTCCGTAGGCTTCAACTTTTTACTGTGTGTTACACAGCATCCTTAGTGCAGTTGCACAGGGTTGTCTTTTTCAGACTTCCCACTTTAAACTCCACATTCTGGGACTGACTACTGTCTTTCAGAACATGTAAAGTTGCCATTGACTTTATAAGCCTTTTTAAATTCACAGACCGAGTACAAACTATCTTACATAGAGTACTGGAAAGGGTTAATAGTTATCTCTTTTTGTCTGTCTCTCATGGAACATTATTTTGTTCCCCTTTCTTTAAGATTTGGCTAGTGGCAGTGGTATCTACCATATTTTTCTTACCTTCGATCTATTTAAATAGCTTTGGTACTGTTTTAGGCTATCTTGATAGCCTCAAACTTAAATCGCTGGACCCCATTTACTTTTATTTGGTTCCAGCTGGGTTTATTCAGCATTTTTTTTGTAAAGGTCTTTCTCGTGTTTTACTCTGCATGCCAAATCAGGTTTGGTTCCTTTGTTCGCCGTCCTTTGCCGTGCTTCTGCACAGAAGCCCTCCTAAGGTGCCTGAGAGTCTGGGGGGACAAGATGTGAGGGAGGGGTTTTAGGCCCCCTGCACAGGGTTCCGTTGGAAACCCAAGTCACACTCGGGTTTGATTGGCTAGGTGACTGTCCTGCCAGGACAGCCACCCTGCTGTGTGATTGACAGCCAGGCTGTGTAAATGGCGGAAAACTGCATAAAAAGCAGGTCTCTGGGACTAGGAAGGCAGAGTCGCCACTGGATCGAGAGAACCGAAGAGAAGCTGAAAGAAGAGGACCACTACCATGACTGCATCTCCCGGTGAAGCCCTGCTGCGGGTCCGAATCTCCAAACTTCGACGACAGAGAAGATCTGCAAGGAATCTTCTTCCCTTGAGCTGGTGGGACCAACCAGTTCACCAAACACCAATCAAGGCCTCCCTCCCTGTTCGAATTTGCTGTGCATAGCTGCAGTGAACCAGATAGCCAGGAGGACCGGATCCTGTTTGGGTTTTAAGGAGCGCACCTTTTATTTGTTGCTTTGCTCTGCTGCTGATTTCTTCCATGGGCAGTGCAGGACCCTCCAGTTCTTCCTACTTCATGTCAGTCTGACCATCGCTTCAGGAACCGTGAGCCTGCAGGACCTGCCAGGAACTTCTGCCTCAGCTACAGCCTTCTTCTTCATTTAAGGTACTGTTCTAACCCGGTTGTTCATTCCGTCCGACCGCGGTGAAAGTGTTTGAAATCTTTCGCCAATCCACGGGCTTGTCCTTCTCTACTCTTTTAAATAACCTTTCCTTCGACCAACTTTGTTTCGAACACTTGGCAAAAACTCAACCGTGAACTTCTCTAACTGTGTGATCCTCTGCAAAGACTCTGAACCACTAACATTGGCCGAGGCCTATTGATTTGAATCTTCATTGTAGCAAGCCTTTTCCTCGATAACCCTGCCTACTTACTTGTTGGTGCTGCTGAATTTTGTATAACCTTGTCTTTCCCTTCCTTTTAAATTGATGGAGTGCTTTTTTGCTCACACTTTATTTTGAGGTTAACTTGTCCAGAATTCATTGGGTGTTGTGTAGTATATTAAGAGTGTGATTTTTCTGCTGCTTTACTTAGTGAATTGTTTTACAACTGATGTGTATATAAATGTATATTCTTTTACTCAGAAACCTTGAGTCAGTGTTTGCTTGAACCGTAGTCATTGCTGTTCTTTGTGTAACTGTTGATACTGCTCACTTTACTCTTGAGATAAGTCTGGCTGCTCAGCCATCGCTATCACTTTACTGTGTAGTCCAGACTTGTAGCAAAGGTGAATTTGTACTTGCACTTGTAGTCTTAATTGTGTGTTGTGTTCCCAAAGGGTACTGCACATGATTCTGCCTAACAGCAGTAACCATGCATCCTTAAGTTTGGTAGGGACATTACAAGTGCGGAAAGAGGCATTTATTAGTTAAGTGATAAATGGTGCAGGTTCTCTTGTGGCATCTTTGATTATTTGTGCTCGACAAATATCACCCTGGCATCTTGAAGGTTTAAGTGAAAGGATAATCTTTTTCAAATCCTGGGTACTGATTTGGGAGAGTTTGAATTCCTATAGAGATTTATGTGGGTGTTCTTGATGGCTGTCATAAGTATCTAGTTTAGTGATGTTAAGCTTCTTTGCTCCAATTTAGTTTTGAAGGGTGGAAATGTTATTGGACAGTGCATTTCGGATGTTGGTTCACCATACTTTGTCCTTTATGCACGAGTCCTCTGGCGGGATAGGGGATTCCATTTCACTCAGGATCGCAAAGAGTTCCCTAGTACTGGAACTCGCTTTGTTGATCCTCTCATTGTATGTTTCACATTTGGAACATAGTATTTCTGTTTTATACTTGGTGGACAGTTCAATAAAATGTTGTTTATTTTCCTCAGATGGCATATTTTTCCACAAGACTTCCAATTTTCTCTTCTCTAATCACAGAACTTTTAGCTGTGGTGTGAACCACGAGTTAAGGTGGGATCTAGGTTTAGCTTTTCACATTTTAAGAGGAGCGATGGTATCTAAAGCTTGTGTAATAGTGGTATTATAAAGGTCTACTAGTGTGGCTAGGTCTGAAGCCTCTGGTGCGGCATTCAATGTAGGAAGCAGGAATGGCAGAAGCTTGTCTACCGTAATCTTCCTTTTGTCCCTGGTAAGAAGCGGTGGAGCTATCAGGACAGGCTTTTTTGCCACTCTCTTGGCAAGTGTGGTGAATGCTATTAGATAGTGGTCGGTCCAGGTTTGAGGTTTGATATCTGTAATTGCTGTCTCGCAATTAAGATCTCCTACCCCGTCTAATATTCTACCTTTCTCATGGGTCGGATGATTAACACTTTGAGTTAGCCCCAGTTCTGAGAGGGTTTCGGATAAAGTCTTAGCCTCTTTGTCATTAGGGTCAAGGAAGCCTAAATTAAAATCACCTAATAGTAACATTTGCAAAGACAGTGGTAAAGATGTCATTCTCAAATGATCCAATGGCACCTGGGGGTCTGTAAATCAAATGTACCATTAAGGTGCTAGAATTAGAGGTAGTTAATTTAACCATGAGTAAGTTCACATGATTTCACACCAGGGGAGGTAGATCATCTGAGCCGTAGGCTAGACTTCAAAATGCTAGCGATGCCATCTCCTTTTGAAGTTACTCTGTCTGCTCTTATCATAGTATACTTATCAGGTATAGCCAGTAACAGAGAAGGCCATGCTGCATCATAGAGCCAAGTCTCCGATATGGCTAGGAAGTCTAGATCTCTAGTGTTGATTATGTCAGCTATATCCATGTCCTGGCCAACGGTCAATCTGGCATTTATTAAGGCACCGTTAATATAAGGGCTAGAGATTTGAGACAATGTTATTTTAGCTCTTGTTTTTTTCTTGTGATTGGTCACATGTGTTTGGTTGTTTGTGGCCAGTGGAGGATTTAGATTACCTCGAGGTTTGGTCGAGGGCGAGGGGAAGCTATTTAGTCTGGAGCCAAGTCTACTGTTTCTGACTGCCGGGGAAAAAGGCTTGTTTGGTGTTGGTTAAGTGGCATATTGTCAGGATCACCAAGCCGGCATCTACTGTTAAGTTAACCCCAAGGACCCGTCCTTTGAAGTACATTCAACCCTCTCCTTCCTCTTCTGCCATAAATCCAGCTGGGGGGAGAGCTCCTCCAGCGTTATGGTCCGCATCCTGGTTTCCTACCAGGTCTCTGGCTCGCAGGTTTGCGGTGCGTTCCAGCTGGGGGTTCCCAGGGAGATGCTGGAACGCACGCTACCAAAACCGGAAGTCCCGGAGGCATGGGTTACGGCATCGCGCTTTGCCTGTGGCTTAAAGGGCTGCTTGTGGCGTTCACGCTCGCTTCTGAATATTGTTTGTATTTGCGCGTTTTGGTTATTTGCTACGAATTGACTTTCTGGATTCCTGACCTTGTGCTTTGCCTGATCTCATTCTGCCTTGCCCTTTGGTTCAGTCTTGATCTCCCAGCTCTGAACTCTGGCCCCCCCATTGGACTGCTTTTGACTACTGTTTCGGATCTGTTGCTGCCCTCATGTTATCTGAATTATTTTCTGCTACGGATTGCTTCGCCTGCTGTTTTTTGTCTTGGACTGTTTACGGACCACCTACCTCGGCCACATTGTTTGGATTCCGATCTTGCGTGTTATACGGACTGGCTTTCTCCTTCCTTATTTATACCATCACCCCTGGGAAACCTCCTCCACTGTTCCTTGTCATCTCGCCTCACCCAACAGAACAGTGCCATGCCTGATTGAACTGTGGACTCCGCTCTCAGCAATAGGCATATGCTGCCATCGGGCACAGGTTTTCCTTGTGGATTGTGAACTAACGAGGTGACTTGGGTGCATTAGATGTACTTGTGCCGTCGGGAATAGGTGTGCTGTGGAACTTTCTTATCTGGACTTTCTCTCTTGGAATTGCAACACACCTACTCACAGGTAAAATACTTTCTTGTCCACTGGGAATTATTGTTAAACTACCACACTATTCAACAGTTATTTCAATGTGAGGGTTTGTTTGTTTTGTCTTAAAGGGGGACTCCTGGTGAACTCGTCCTCATCCTATTTCCATTCTTGACTCAGTATTCTGAAGTGAGCTTTCCTCCTTGTATTAGTAACTACAGTCTGCATTTGGTTCATGTTCATGTGTAATAACCAAGGCCTTTTATTTACAGTCATCAGTGTTCCAGTTGTGTCCCTCTACGTCTTTCTCTTAATTGACTGCTCAGCTGTATTGTTATATTAGCAGAGTGGTACATTATTAGGAAGAACTCTCCCTCTACACGACTAGTTCAAGGTTACTGGACCTGATCAAGTCTAGATGTAGCAGAGGGCGTTCTGACACATTTAGGTTACGCCATTGACTTGGGGTTTTGGTAGCAACTGGTTCAATAGGTCCCACTTGTTTTTTTATTGTTATGCTTAGTGCCTAGGTGTGTGCAGGTAGGAATGGTGTTGGCCTGATAGTTGAGTGAGGAAAGTTAAGTTCAAGAGGTGGGAGAAATTTAGTTGATTTGATCTCCTGGTGTGTAGGTAATGATGTATCCATCATTGGGTATTTAATCATGGGCTGGACGTGGACTGAAGCTGTGCAATAGTGGTAACTGGCTGCTAAAATGATCATGAAGATGGCGTTATAATCGTTAACAGGCTGCATAGTCTATACGAATAGGACAACTAGGCGCAGAAAAGACAGTGTTCCATACACAGTACATATACAGTTGGTCAGTTGTACAAACTGACCAACAGTTAATCAGTGCACTTATTCAATACATAGGTGTCAATGGCTGTGGATTTACCATCTTCAGACCCTTCAGAAGAAAAGGGAAGGTTCACTCTTGAGAAGTGAATGGGACATACCTGGCTTTCTGAAAGGCCTCGGCAACCAGCATTTGCCAATTATTTCTTGGGTTTCAGTGCAGATGTGTAGTGCATGTAGTGCAAACATGAAACCCTTATTTATTTTTAAGTTCAATATTCTGAATGATATACCACTCATATCACACCCTTCTCCTGAGACACCCCCCTAGTCACACTGAACCCGGAATCAGGCTAGTTTCCAAAGGTATACATTTATTTATGTATTTAGAATTTAAATCACAATATATTTTAATAGGTAACAACAATCACCAACCGGGTGACAGAACACTGAATAATATCTTTAATGCACTAGGAATCAAGTTATGAGCACAAAAAACACATGCAGCAAAGAAAAGGATACTTTTGGATTGAACAGATGGCACAATGGTTAAGGGTTCCCCCTGCACCACCCCTCAACCCACCAATAGACAATTTAAATAGATGTGAGGAGAGAGCAAGTACTCAGGAATAACACAGATCAAACCGAATATCACTCCCACCGTCCCCCCTTTAAACACAAGACACAAGAGAAAAACGGATCTGACTTTCAACTGTCAGATGGCTTTGAACTTGGCTGAGCAAAAACACTAATGTGGTCAAAATTGCTTAATTTATTATACATTTCTATGGGAGCCGCTTTGAACAGATGCAAGCAAACACAAGCAATGATTTATTCAAAAGAAAACATTTGAAATCTCAAAATCAACGTGGGAAATAATTTAAAGCTAATTCACATGTGTAAAACTCTTCAAAATGTCAATTTGCGGCAACATTTTTCCTTATGCAATTTTTGATATAACGGGTCAATCGTGGGAAATTATGCTTCTGTCTTAAAAACTGAGGGAGTTATGGAGGTTTTAGTGAGAGGTGCTTTTCGAAAATAAAGACACAGATTTGGTCAAGACTTCATTTTAGAATCGGAAAATATGGCTCATTCTTTTACTCGAGGCTGTAACGTTTGGGCTAGGTATCCAAGTTGGGACACAGTAAACACTGAGACTGATTAATGCTTCAGTAACAGATCCCCATCACTTTCCATGCAGCACCAGTCCAAAGACTCAAAGTGGGATTTATGGATCAGAGTTACACAAATAAAGATCACTATGAAAATGGCGTTTTAGCAACTAGACAGCAGAAGATAGCACTAAAGATGTTGACACTTTTACAGGTTATGAAATTAGGGATAGTTCAGAGATTAGAGTACAACAAGATAAGCAAGGAATACAATAGTTCCCTAGCGTCCTATTAATGCTCACAATCCACCGGGATTTAAGATTTTTGGACAGTCACGGTTCTGGTCAATGGATTGGGTCTATCAAGGAAGGATGGCACATCAGGCATGGGACTGGATCAGCTAGGCCGGTCACCGTAATTGCACAGGATCCGCCCTTCTTGTTTCTGGGTTTTGCAAATCAGCGGTATAGTGAGTTCATCAGGCAAGCCTTATGGTAGCAAGCCAGATAGTTTCAGGATGCTAGTTCAGGATGATTTCCCACACCACAGTGCTTCACTGAGTTGTGAGAAAAAGTGTGAGGATTGAGGATCTGGGAGGATGTTAAAGGCTGAATGTTGAATGCTGAAACAAAGTGCTTCACTGAAATCAGAAGAGTCAGTCAGTGAGTCAGTCCCTATGTGTTGTCAGCTGTCTCTATTTATCCTTTCAAATGACATCACAAAATGGGTGTATGGGCCGGCTTAACTAAGCCTGCCCCTGTGAACTGGAATTAGATCAGGACCTCATCTCCGCCTTGCATCTGAGTGATTGGATTAAGGACAGATGATGTCACATTTATGGTTTGGCTTTACAGTCCTTAGAGACCGCCCCTAGCCACTAGTATCAAATAAATACATCTTTATACATTGGTAACCTCTACAAAAATCACACACAAAGGTTCCATATTTTATGCAGTATCTGTTCATCAAAGTCCAGCAGGTGTGAGACCTTGTTTCACCTTTCTGCAGAATTTTGTCAATTTCTGCCCTGAACACATTTTCCAAACTTTCTGCAAATTTCCACAAATGTGTGTGTTTACCATAGGGATGTGTGTGTAAAGTTTAACAATTCTAGCATTAATACAGTTGACATAAAACCACATATATTGTCATTCCTGTCCAGAATATGTTACACAGCTCCACCACCTCTTGAAACGTAAATCCAAAAATTAGACTAACAAATCTGTCCTTTTTATATTTTTCACCACTTTGGATAACAAGTTATGAGGCTCTAATAATTGTTCATTATTTATTCTTAGCCGCAAATGGTCCACCTCTTGTCTCTCCCTGGAGCTCAAGGAGTAGCCCCCTCCTTTGGGGAATTCCTTCAAGGAGCAATTTACGACCCCTTCACACATCCATTTCCTGGCCTGAGGATCTGCCATTGTTCATTCCCTGGCTGTAGACGAAAGTCTGGCCTCACCCACAATTATCATCTATCAGTGAGCTTCTGCCGAGAGGATTTCCCTCCCCTTGGGAGAAACCTGTTGTTCCACTTCTTGCAGGCCCAGCCAGGCTAATGTATTCTTAATTTCTTAAAATCCAGCAGAAACCAAACTTGTTGCACCAAATGCCATAGATAATTTACTTTCTTAGCTTTAAACCTGTGGGGTCAAAAACACAAGTGAGATCTGTATTCCTTTTAGCAACAGTCCTTTTATGTTTACTAATGTGGCAGACTTTTAGTTTGGATCAAGTTGAATTTTTATCAGGAGAGCTCATCTGACAGGGCTGTCATTCACAGGTAGCCCGGTTTGCTGCACACAGATTTTGGCAGGAGCTGTCAACTGCAGGCAATCCTGTTTTTCTGCGAAAATGTTTTGCTCTTCACATTTTAGGACTTTTTAAATTCACAATGCTTCATTAGATTAAATTAATTTTAGCACCAAGCAAGACTTTGAATGTTGAGAAGTGTTGTGTGCAGGCATTTGGGAGTTTTTAGCAACAAAGTAAATTTCATTTACAGGCAAATTTTGAAGTTTCACTTGCAAAGTGCTGCTTTTCCCTCAGCACTCTATGTTTGCTTGCCATGGAGCCCACTGGCACATTTTCTGCAGTGTGTGCTCTATTCCCCCACACATGCACCATGGGTAGCAGGTTGTGCATCATCTTTTTGTGTGTTGAAGAACGCGGTTTTTGAGGTTTTTGGCGTGCACAAGAGTTTTGCCGCCATTGTTGCTGTTTCTTGCACCATAACTAGCAGAGTGATGCCGCATAGTATAGCAGAGAGGGTCAATACACCCCACATCACCACACTCTTGTTAGCTACATCTCTACCCATAATTACCAAGGTACCATTGACAACTATCAGTTCAGAAAATTAAACCATCCAGGAAAACCTGCCAAAAAACTTGACTGCCTGCACAAATGACTCTCACAAACTGTCATTGTACTGCCGACAAAGATGATGTTCAAATGCTGCCAATAAAAGAAGGAATTTTGATGGTACACCACTAAGCTCCATTTTCTGAAGACAAGGAAGAGAATGCTACAGCAAACCTGCAGTAAAAATGACCTGGATATAACTCTGCATACTACAAAAAACCCTGGATATAGATCAATCTCACATACAATCCAGACCCATCCATGTGCAATGTGCTGCATATATCTTCTCCCCACTCTCGCCAAATCACATTCATATAATTTCATCCCACGACTCTCAAAAACCTTGTGAAGACAGCTGCTAAAATGAATGCCTCCTTAATAAATGGCCATCTTTGCCCAATCATCTCAATCGAAGAGAAAATAAATAACTTGACACTGGCACATATTAAGCTCATGCAAAGCTATTTTTCCTTCACAAACCTCTGTAAGGGTTTTAACAGAAGGGTTCACACACATGTTTATTTTGACTGATTGTAATGACCTCCACCCCACACCATGTAACAATGAATTAAACTTCTTTTTTCATGGAACATTAATTGCATTTCGAAGGATTAATATCTTTGAACCAAAGTTGTTCCCATCTGGCATCTTGAGATAATGTAATCGCATATATATTATAGTTACTGTTAAATGCCCTGGCATCAGTAAATCATAGCCCATGCCCATGCTCATGATATATGCTGCAGCATCGTCAAAATAGCACCCCTGGTTACAACATGAACTGGTGAGGGATCTAAATGTACTCTCTATGTATTTATGCAATCACATGTCTCAACGGAAAGGTGCAGTACACTTTAGTGCTGATAATTACTCATAATAAACTCCTAATACAATTATATTATCCGTCGATGGTATTCCTTGTAACGCAGCACCTGGATATTGCAATGGACTGAAGGTGCCCTTTCATATTGAATTGGTTGCATATATGTGGTGTCTAGACTTCATTGCATCTATTTCTTGGTTTGCGCTGTTCCAAGATATAACATTTTTATTTAAAGAAATCATAAAATATAGAACTATACACTTCTCTTCTGTAAAGTGATCAAACTCCTGTGTAGTTTAACAGATGGTAAAGTCTCATTGTGTACATAACCTACACCTGGATTCAAGTCTGGGAGTGAGAGTCTGCAGAGCTGTATCAATGTGTTTTGTATGTGAGATCAGGGAAGGATTCCAAGTGACACTGGTGAATATAGAGGTTTTATCAACATCCAGGTTAGTCAAGCAGCCTTCAACATATAGTTTATTGGAAACCACTGAAGCAACCTCAGAAATAACCACCACATTTGAAACCGAAGAAAGTGAATTGATGTGCTGTGAAAATGGCATTTGCATGAACCACGCTCTAAAAACCTATACGTTAGCGATGTGGAGAACATGTGGCAGGGTACTTCCATTGCCCCGGTTAGGTTGGGGAGTTTGACTATTGAATGGACGGCCTTTACTTGACGATTTTATTTTATTTGACCACACTCCACGTGGCCCTCGTAGAAAGATGGATATCTTCTTTCAATATGCAATGGTGAACAATCTCTCCCCTAATGCTTCCAAATCTCGAACGATTGTGATCACTAAGAAAAGAACTAGTAAATCATATACTTGGAAGATGCGAGATGATTTGGTGGAACAGGTCCAGGCTATAATTTATTTAGGCTATAACTTTACTAATAAATCTAGCCTCAAGATGTGGAAACTGAGCCTAGTAGAAAAAGCATCTAAATTAAAGATTCAAATGAAATTTTTGAAGGTTAGGGTATGCAAATTTTAGCTCTTACCGATCAGACGCTTTTATCTTGCGAAATTTGAGCCGGTTCTTTTGTATGGTCTGGACATTTGTACCTATGATATGAGTTCATACCTGAATGTGGTTCAGGGGAAAATGTGGAAAGAAGTATTGGGCCTATCCATGGCAATCCCCAATGCCATTATCCGCCTTGAGTTATGTCTAATTTCTCTGAAAGCAAGATACCTATGGAGACAATTATCTTTGTTTAGAAAGATGAATGATCCAACAGCAAACACCCTATATGAGTTGCTAATGAAGGTCGTCAAATCCAGGTCAGTAAAATATATTAGAGCATTCTGTAATAAAAATGAATCTTCTATTAGATACCCTAGGTCTTCGTTTAGAAGACCTGGTACAACGACTGGGATTAGTCAAGAGACTTCTATTTAAGGCAGATTGGGTGGACACAGTAAATGGCATAGAGTCCTACTCCTCCTATAAGGAGTATGCTAAATTTGGACATGCAAGGGAATGTATTCCCCTTTATATACAAAGATTCCCTTGTTATAGGGCGAGATTAACATTCATGCGTTTTAGACTCAATCAGATGCCGACTTTGGAAAGGATTCGGCATTGGGGACATAAAGAAGAGGTGCCTAATCCAGTTCAAATTAGATTCACATGTCGCTTCTGTGGAGGAACGGACATGTTAGAAACACTCAAGCACCTGGTCTTAACTTGTACCCATTTTGAGTCTAAAGGAGCGCTCTATCTTAAAGACAGATTTAACAGGGATCTTGAAATGTCTATCGATCTGTTTTGGAGATGCTGTATGTGGGTTGCAAATATTTCTTTAATTCTTGCATTGAATTTATTGCTTCAAAATATAATGGAGGAATTGGAAAAAAGAACTTTATATGTAATGTCTCGACAGAGGAATAACAGGACATGCAAGGGAAGGGAAAGATAATGGAAAAGAAATGGAATATTTTTACATTATTAATAAAGGGCTGGGAGAGATATTTTAGGAAAATGTTATGATAATATTTGTGATTGTGATAACATTTCTACTTGAATTTATATGTACTTTTATAAAATGAACGGTATATTTGTATTGTGTGTAAAATGTTGTAAAAAGTTGTATGAAAACTAATAATGCAACAATAAAAAAAAAAATAGTATTTGAATGCTGCCTGCATGCAGCCCTTATGATGATAGTGTACGACAAAGGACTCACTTGAGATTGGAAGGGCCTCACAGAACGTTGCCACACTGGGGATGCGCATGTGTTCTATAACATAGAACTCAAAGACCATCCCAAAGGGTTGAATTTCAGCATCAACGTCATTGAGGAGTGGACACGGCTTGATGTGCTTTCTCATAATGAAAATGGGCTTGTGTCGCAGGCAAATTGTGTAATGGGCTGGCATTCACTAAAAGTACTGGGTCACCCAGAATGGAAAGAATGGAATCTGAGTTCATGAGAGATCTCCCTCTGACAGTCTTGGCGATGGAAACACGCAGTCTCAAAAATGTTTTTCTTCCAAATGCCAAAAGAATGCCCGAAAACAATGCCCTAGTGGAATGTGCTTGTGAGTCTGCCATTGTCACCAAATTAACCAGCAGATTTAACTAAAAGAATGGTGTGGTCTTTGATCATTTTTATGTCTGATACAGCTGTCCGTTTTAAAAACTGCAGTGCCATTTCAGTAAAATGTATATATTAAACTATGTCTTGGCATGTAATCAACAATTGTGGTCAGTTCACATATCATGGGCATTCAATGTACACATAATGATAAGTACATTATTTGATTATTTATTTTTAGAAGTCACAAATTATTTATAGAAGACATCGAATAGTATGGAGATGTAACAATGAATAATTACAGTAGTGGCAAGTCTTGCCCCTACAGGTCTTTTTAACCTACAAGATTTGTAGGGGCAAGTTAAAATGACACTGTTGAAACTTACCAACAGTATTTGTTAGTGTAAATGTGGAACAGAAACTCTACCCGTGAATATGTGGGGGTGCTCCTTGCAGAAACCTCAATGAAAGTTGTTTATTCTGCATAATGTGGGGATGAAAATTATAAATGGAGTTTTTGCGTGGGCGGGGAAGCAAATTGATGCCCCAATGAACACTGGATGTATCATATCTGGTAAATCCATGCAGGCATCTTGTAATAGTTCACCTTAGAGCAGTAGCATTGTGGGCAGAGCCAAGGACTCTCTGCAGGGTGCGCAAATATAACTGAAGGAAGCACCTAAGTGATGGATCACAGCAAAATAATAGCAGAAGAAGGGTGTGAACCAGCAATGGTGTTAACACCTACGAGCAAGTCACATAGGAATGAAACTAATCTATAATCCAACTATTGGTCTTAGGTAAGGGCATGGACAGTGGCCAACAGCGTGGTTACACTTACTCGCCCCTTCCTTGGCCTTTGTGTCTACACATTCTACAGATTTTATTAATGTAATGGTGGTAGCAAACGATTATCTTGTTCATGCAGGATGGTTGTCAGCTGCCTCTCCTCTCTTTCTACATCAAGGGCATCTGTTGACCCCTACTGCTACACTGACTGCATGCTGGACACAGTGAAATGTTCACCACAGTAGTAGGGCAAATAGTAGCTATGTTTTCTTTGTAAACTCAAAACAGGAGGGCGTGAGTAACCTCAATGTTACTCATTATGTGAGTGTTAGAAGATCAAAGCTATGACTTTCAGTTTGCATGTTGATATCTACAGCAGGTGCATCAACTAACTGAGGGCCTTTCAAATTACAGTAGCAGTATATATTTTCCATATAGTAAAAGTAGAAAGAAATTCGGTTGTTCGTGGTAAATTGTATTTGAAGCTGGATAATGCAGTGAATTCATTAAACGAGATGGATGCAATACTTTGAATTAATCATTAAGACTATCACTGCCATCTACAGCCTTTCATGGCAGAATTCACTAGTTTGTCCGTGCATTGTCGAACGTGACTGTCAATTGGCACTGCTTTGAAAACAGTGCTCTGGAAGAGTGACCAGAGAAATGCCATTGTTTTTGTTTGATTCAAAGCCTTAAATCCAAAATATTGTATTGGAATAGAGATAGGAGGGAGATGGGATGTGAGGAGACACACACATACTAATGGCATTTTGTTCAACTAACCACCCGTTGATTTCACATGATCAGGCTAGTCCCTATGGCCAGTCAAACACACTACATAATCCCCCTAATGCAATAACCATATCCTCCTGGTAACTATCTATCAAAAAGTAACATCAAACTTTGTGTTGCATAGGTCCTGTCAGTGTTATTTCTAAGCATTCCTGTGAGAGTTTAATTACTTAATGGCTCGTGTAAAAGTGATTCCGGAGTAATAAATATAACTTAAAAATACAACTTTATTTGAAAGCAATGTGGGTGTCATTGTACTAAAGTGCTGTCTAAAACAAACATCCAAAACACAAACTGTTTTGCCTTGTGTAAAGGCAATTACTTCAGAAGCCTCGGTACTTGCACCATTTTGCAGTTGTTACCACCTTATGCCCAGAAGGTACCTTTATCGCAGTAGCAGTCAGATACCTATCCCACAGTTACCCGAAACTGAAATGTATATTTGTCATCACACTATCTGCACTAATGCCTCCATTCAAAGTTTCATGATAATGTATGTCTCCTTAAAATTACATAATAGTAAATAAGAGCTTCCTCTCAATGCAAAATGTTTACCTGTAAATACCCCTTTAAAATCCACGTATTTTTTATAATGAGCCAGATAAAGATGAAAAAAGACAAGGGAATAGTTACGGCAATAAAATTGCTTAATGTCTTGACTGAGAACGTGGATGCCTATAGTGGTGGGAGGTGGTCACAATAATAATATTTGAATTGCCTTACCACACAAATGACAACAACCTATTTAATTGATGTATTTCTATTGAAATAATACAAGTTAACACTTGATCTTGCACGGGTTCAATATATTTACCAAAAATAAATTATTAACAGTGAAAACAAAGTCTGCTAGTCCATGGAAGGGGAGCGAAAACCTTGGTCAGTCAAAAAACGTCATCTCTCACAAGATGACTGTGAACATTCAAGGGAGCATTGCATGGGACTCATAGAATGATTCATACAAGACAATTCTAATAAAGTGTTCTTTGTTATATAAAATGATATGGCATACTTGAATGGATACGTTTTGCATTTAGAATAAGGAGAGTGCTCTTCGCTTATCTCAAGCGACTGAGATGGCCATGCAACAAGTGAAAGTTGTGTTAGTATTATCTGTACCCCTTAAAAAAAAAAAAAAACATGTATTTGCCAGCCGACTTAAAAAAAGTTTTGTAATTATTTTTCGATGTGCTAAAATAATGATAATGGCAAAGATGCACATTGAAGTAGGTGACCCCTCTACTGCAGGCGGCAAACGTCTTGTTATTGAATAGCTTACTGCAATTTCGATCTAAAAAATCAAAAAGATGAATTAAGTTAAGTAAGCATCATGAGCTCTAGAGCTGAGTGCCTATATCACCACTCAGGCCCTCAGTCAGAGAGGCAGGAGAAGAAAAAAACAGCATCCAAGAACCTCAGCTCTTCATTTTAATACACTGTGGGCAAGGCACTGACCAACCAACACCTGGCTCCCAGCGAAACAGACATGGCAGAAGGTGTTGTATGGAGGGTGTAAATAAACAGTCAAAGGAGGGAATAATAATATGATCCAACAAGCTACATCATGAGTTTTCAAATTCTCAACTATGTGCATACACTTGTGCCCGCTTCCCTGTAAACAGGAAAGGCTGAGGTGCAGTGATGTGAGTTACAATCACTTTTTAATTTTTAATTCCATCAAGTAGTGACTATACAAATTTGCCCAACTGAAAAAATGCACACTATAAAGTTTGAGCAATGATAGTATCAGCAACATTGAACACCCAGATACAGCCTTCGATGGAGGATGAAGGTTGGGTTTCACTATAGTTTCCTCTGCTTTCATCTGAAGATTTGATACACGTTTAAGAAAAGTCAATTGATGATCAGAAGGAACTCCCAGACTGGAAAATTAAACTGATGGACTGTACAAGTAACAAAATAAACTCATGAGCCCATGTGAGTTATTGAAGTGATTCAACAGTTTCAAATAGAGATGGAAACAGGACAATATGAGAACATTGGAAAAACAATATCAGACCACTTTAAAATCAGTTAGTAGTCTATCTATTGATAGAGGAGGCTCAGGGGGTTATGACTGGGGGAGAAGGTCTAACCAAATCCAGCTACTCAGGTAATGACTCTGTTGCACTCTGCAGTCCAATTTGGCTCTCCTGAACAGTTACATCCTATCCTTGGTTGAACTTTTAGCCAGAACTAATCAACATCTACTTAAATTAACTCTGTCTATGGAAACCTCAAAGCTACCAAACAAAAGTAACCATCGAGGATAAGCAGAACTAATTCATTCCCATGTCAAGAATACAGCAAGGATTGGGTAAGGGGATGCCTTAGTAAAGGCATTCTGGCATTGTTGCATCAGAAAGTGGGTCAAGGGCTTGTAAATTCACATGGTCAGAATGTGCTCCATACGAAAAAGATTGATGAATGGTGTTCAACTAGCAAAGGAGGCTGTGTAACTGTGGCCTACAGTAAAATCGACCTCCTTCATTTGCTAAGCATTTGTAATAATTGGGCAAATTCAACATCCAATCTGATGATAGTCATAGAACATACAAAGTTGGAGTAAGATGATAAAGGTCTGTCCTTTTCCAGTAAATAGCCGTGATACTGCGTGCCAAGTATAGAAGTACAGCCACTTATGTAATTGTAAATGATTTTCAGTGTCGTAGGTTTTCCCACATGATTATCTCATTCTGCAGTATTGTCACAGTCCCACTCTTCTGATTATTCTTATGCACAGTTTATATGTCTCGGACCAAATAGTCTTTGTCTAAAATGAATCTTTTATTACGCGCTGAACGCCGAGCACCAGTTTCTGAGCTCGGGATTGGGACTCAGACATGTGTTGCTCTCTGTTGTCTTGCTTCAAAGACAAACACATTGCCCCAAATCCATCCTCCTGCACACCTGTCTAGGATAGTAAAGAGCGTGAACTATACAGTGATCTTTGTATTCATTTTTTCTTTCATCCCAATCTTTTTATTTATTGATGCTTGTAAATATGATGCATCAAAGGTCAGCAGGCTGAAGTGGTTTAATAAAAAGGTCAAATTTGACACTTCACATCAAAGTGTACAATTACCTTCTTGTTTGAAGTAGATTGATTTTTCACTTTGTGATGGATTTCACAAACCTGGAGGGGTGACTGATGTCTTGTTTGAGGTGGCTGCAGGGTTTGATGAATGGCCTTGATGTCATCACTTCTTCCCCAGAGGGTGACCCTTCCCACGGGGCAAGGGAGGTGAGGACGCTACCCGATAGTCTCCATGGGTGGGGACCCCTCTGTGTAGGAAGGGAAGACTATCAAGGGAGAACGTGGTATACCAACTACCCATTAAACTCCAAAAACTCATCCCCCTACGCTCTCAGGGCCAAAGCACTCCCATCCCCTTTACCTCCACTTTCTACTCATAGGGCCTCATCACGACTTGGGTGGTAACGGTAACGCTATTAGCGCGGGCGGTATTAGCCCTACCGCCGAACTCCCTGGCGCTAATAGCGCCGGATCACGAGTTCGGTGGTAATGTAAGTCCCCATTCCCCACTGAGCCCATTCGGGAATGCCCCATTCCCCATTGGGCTCAATGGGGAATCTTCGCGCTAATACCGCCGGCGGATTTCCCGCCGGCGGTAATAGCGCAAATTTTCGGCGGATTTCCCCCCAGCTCAGAGCTTGGGCGAAATCCGCCAAAGACCTGAATCGGCGGACCCTTAAATCCTGCGGTAATAGCGCTACCGCCGGATTTAAGGGTTACTGCCGAAGTCGTGATGAGGCCCATAGTTCCTTTATGCAAAATGTACCTGTATATGAGTATGCGAGTGGAAGGACTTCTCTCGTTGTCTGATTCTCAGTAAAGGGATGACACAGTAAAGATCAGACCCATGGGATCTTCCCAGCTACAACTGCTGTGCTGAAATGTCCTGTCATAGCTTAGCTTCAGAGGTCTGTTTTTTTTTGTTCTGTCAGGTTGGTTCCTATGCTTAGTGGTAGTTCTTCTTCCTTTCATCTATGTGACCTCTGAATATGTTAATGTTGATGTTAAAGGTATTTGTACCACGCACCGTCACCAGTGGAATGATCCCCAGTCGGATCTGAAAAGGAGGGTGTGAAAAAAGGAGGGAGTGGGTAGGGTTAGTAGGGTGTAGTGGGAATAGGAAAGTGAGAGTTGTGATGTCCTGTTTGCATCTTCAGTTCGGTTTGCACCATTCCCTGAGCTTAAGTGCGGTTTTCAGGTTGTTGTGAATTCCCATGTGCTGTTGTGCTGGGTTATGTGCTGTTAGTCTGTTGTTGCAATGTGGTGAAGTATGTGCGGATTGCTGTGCAGAGTAGTGGTTCTGTGAGTTTCTGTTTCAGAAGTGTATCTACTTTCTACCCAAAATACATAAGCCTTTTTAACCATATTCCTGGAGGAAGACCCATTTTAAGTGGCATTGGCTGGGCTGCGGAAGGGATTTCAGAGTGTCTGGACATTATTCTATGATCAAGAGTGTCAGAACTCAAGGCTTATCTTAAAGACATGACTCATGCATTTAAAATCATACAAGAGATCAATTGGCCTATCAAATTACCTTTTGGCTACCCGGGATGTACGTGCCCTAAGATATTGGAATATGAGTTTAAAGGTGAATCAGCCTCACATTACCAAAAGGTGATAATGCTGAAAGAAATGCTAAAGGCAACTCTGGACCACAACATATTCATATTTAATGACGATTTTTACAGAAAAAAAGAGAGTGGTGATGGGTACCAAGTATGTGCCAGCATTAGCAAACTTTTTTATGGGGATGGTTGAGGACTCGAGTGTGTACACGGATGAAGAATTTTCTGAGAAGGTGGTCTCATTGGTAAGATATATCATTGATATGCTGTTAATCTGGAATGGATCAATGTAAGAATTGGATGAATTCACGGAACATCTTAATAACAACAATTTTGGAATTCAATTCACTGGGATGAGCAGCAAAACCAGCATTCATTTTCTTAACTTGACAATCCATACAGTTGGGGATCACCTTGAAACACAGACATACCTCAAGGAAATGGAGGTTAACTCCACATTGTATGCGACCAGCTGTCACCATGAGCCAATAAAAAGAAACATTCCCACTGGAGAATGTATTAGAGCTCAAAGGAATTGTCATAATTCTAAAGGCTTTGATGAAGAATGTGAATTGTTATCTTCAAAATTTCAACAAAGAGGATACCCATTGAAGAGCATCAACATGGCTCGAGACAAGGCAAAACATCTAACAAGAGAACAGACACTTAACAGACACTTAACCAGAAAGATAAGACAGAAATCAGAATCAGATATCAGGAGAAAGCGAACTTTGTGACTAAATACTGTTTGTATCACTATGAGATGTATAACATTTTGCATAAGAACTGGCACCTATGCAAATTGGACACTCATGTATCAAAATATGTTGAAGACAGTCCAAGGATTATCTATAGAAGGGCAAAGACTTTGAAAAACAGCTTGAGTCCATCGCTGCTTTCCGCTGAGAAGAGCATACAAGCAAGAACATGGCTGGAATCCGATACCAAGGGCTTCAGAAATGTGGTACTTGTACCATATGTAAATATGCGCATGAGAGCACGAATACCTTCATGGACAAGAATTGAACTATGATCAGAATCAAGGATGAGATTAACTGCAAGACAAAGTACGTAGTTTACAGTATAATTTGTGTATGTAAACAGATTTACATAGGGAGCACTATAAGATAAATGAGGATAAGAATAAGAGAACATCTATCAAAGATTGGGAGTCAAGATCCATAACTCCCATTCGCAAAACACACTGGCAAAGTAACCATCAGATGGACAATAGGATATCAGATTTTTGGACTACAGAGAGTCACACTTGGAAGAAGAGATGGAAATAGAGAATTATTACTCAGACAGGCAGAGGCTAGATTAATCTGCAGAGTCAGGACACTGGAGCTGGGTCTGAACAAGGACAATAAGATGGTTTCTTTTTTGTAAAGCTAGAAAAATGTGTCTAGTGCAGGTTTCAAGAATGGGAATAGGATTCTTTTGTATATGTAAGTAATCGGAACCCCTTTTCTTTAAAAAATGGGAGAAGAGAAGAGACCCGCAGTTTATGATTTGGGGACTCTAATAACTCACCAGATCTAAGGTGTAAGCCCTGTTCTAACTCAGTGTTCTTCCTAAAGGGTTTCAGGTCAATACTTAAATAGCCACATAAAAACATTTCTTAAAATGTATTAGTGAAGCGTCCCTAGACCTTACTTAGTTAAACATTTAAAAAACATAATTTCTATGGGAGCTGACAAGGTTGACCTAACAGTATGTAATATGTAAATCAGTTTTCTCTAGTTGGTAAAAATGAGAAAATAGGTTGAGTTCATTAATTACCCTATTAGGCGAACCCAACAAGCCTTAAGGCATGTGTGATTAATACACAGGGCCTCATTACGAGGTAGTAGGTAAGGGAAAAACGATGCCGGTAAAGGATTACCAGCATCGCTAACCGCTAACCTATTGCGTCTAGTACGACCCGCCTACCCGCTATTAGCGGCACCGCAACCCCTCATGCCGGCAATAGCAGCATGGCGAAAATAGGAGTACATCACAAGTCAGGCGGACATGCAAATAGTGGCATGAAATCAGGTCCAAAAAGCGGATACCGGCATGGCGGAAATACCACCATCGCAAACCACCCGTGAAGGGCCATGTGCAGTGTTCCCAACTGCCACAGGTGCACACAATCAGCACAGGTGGAGGCAATGTAGACTGGGCCAGCACAAAAGGAGCACACCACACCCCTTCCCACACCCATTCACACACCAATATGATTCCAATACTAGTAGCAATCCTGGGGCTGGAGGACATGATTGCATTGCAACAGCAACAACAACAACAGGTAGAACAGAGGAGGGAGACGCAGGAGGAGAAGGAGGGCTAGACAGGCACAGCATGCCCCACCAGTGCAGGCAGTTGTACCACAGAGGCAGCCACCAATCCCCAGAATCAGAGCCAGTCCATTCAGCCTAACCCCTGAGCAGATCCACATCCTGTACCGTCTGGACCGGGATACTATCACCACCATTGCGGACATGATACACAATGACATTGTTAGCCTCGTAGACATCCGCACCGCCATCCCCCCTCTACTGAAGGTGGTCTCTGTGCTCCACTTCCTGGCCACCGGCACCTATCAGCACACGGTAGGGCAGATGCATGGCATATCACAACCAGTATTCTCATGCACACTGAACCAGATGCTCGATGCCCTCCTGAAGCACACAAGTGAACACATATCCCTGCCACGGACTGCCCAGGAGATCTCTAACACCAAAGTTGGCTTCCATTCACTGGCAGGCATCCCAAGTTGCATCGGGGCCCTCGACTGCACCCATGTGGAATTGGTGGTCCCACATGCCCTGGAGGCAGTGTACCGAAACCGAAAGCAATACCACTCCATCAACGTGCAAATGGTATGTGACTCTAACAAGATCATCACACATTGTTGTGCCCGATATCGCGGATCAACCCATGATTCAATGGTCCTGCGGAACTCAATGATACCACGCTACATGGAGCGACATGCTGGACAACATTCCTGGCTACTAGGTGAGTAGCATGGCAAGCACATGGCAGTGTGATATGGGGAGTAGATTTGGGGGGGAAGATGCATTCTCCAACTGGGTGTGATGGGGGGATACATACTCCAACTGGGTGTGATTGGGAGGGAGATGCATACTCCAACTGGGTGTGATGGGGGGGGAGATGCATACTCCAACTGGGTGTGATTGGGGGGGAGAGATGCATACTCCAACTGGGTGTGATGGGGGAGAGATGCATACTCCAACTGGGTGTGATTGGGAGGGGAAGAGATGCATACTCCAACTGGGTGAGATCAGTTGACAGACTAAACATTGCCCATACTGAAATACATCACTGTCCCCCAAGGCAGGCCAGACTGAACCTGACACATTAAACGAACATGCAAGACGTAAACTGCACAACAATGACAATACGCCATTACTGCAACCATTCCATATCCATTCACATGTACACTGCACATCATCAGACCGTACCCTCTACAACACAATGCAGCAACATGCTGCCATATGGCCAATGCAAATGTCCGCTGAACAGCATCACAACGGGAATGCGAACTTGAGTGCATACAAAGGGATCACCTGAAGCTAATATACGGAATCTCACCTGTACACCACAACAGAAGTGCTGCATGCCATCATGGGGACATCAAGTTTGGAATGGCAGATCACTAGGAGTCTGGTTCTAACGGTGACAGGACCAAAG
Organism: Ambystoma mexicanum; assembly: GCF_040938575.1. Taxonomy (NCBI): domain Eukaryota; kingdom Metazoa; phylum Chordata; class Amphibia; order Caudata; family Ambystomatidae; genus Ambystoma; species Ambystoma mexicanum. Next base: position 631,081,658 of record NC_090927.1, on the reverse strand, counting down.
GATACGAATGACTACACATCACCTAGTTTATGGCAACAACTGCCGCAGGCATGCACAGTGCATGAACACTTGCAAGGACTAGATCACCTTCCCACATTGCAGTTACTTTGATTACCTCCATGCATGTAGGGATATGGGGATGTCATCCACAAATCAAAGTTGACTTGTGTGTGATAGGTACTGGTTCCATTTGATGTAATCACTTAAACATATCCATTGTTGCACCCATGCAGGTGATGCTGGCTATCCCTTGAAGAGGTGGCTCCTTACCCCTGTCCAGAACCCACAGAACAGGCACGAAGAGGCCTACAATCGTGCACATAGCCGTACCTGTGTGGTGATTGAGCAGACATTTGGCCTTTTGAAGACATAGTTTTGCTTCCTCAGCAGGTCGGGTGGGGCACTCCTGTATGGGCATGAGAAGGTGGCCAAGATCACCATGGCATGTGTCATGCTGCACAATATGTGCATCAGACAGAATGTGCCTCTGCCCCCTGATATTGAACTGCAACCACCTGGTGAGGATGAGGAGGGAGTAGATGGGACTGCACGTCATGCAGGTGGCGATGCACAGGATGGACGTGCTTTGCGCCAGCATCTGATAGACCAATATTTCTAATACACATGGATGAAGATAATGCAATGGATGTGGGACTCAGGGCACTGGGTGTTGTGGGGAAAAGAACACTGTGCACTGTCCGGCAATAAAGCACACATACACAATGAAGAATGTCCACTCATGTGAATTTTTCATGACACAATGGGTGTATTACGTGTTATAAGATTATGAAGTGCATGGACCCTCCACCCCAAACACCCTTTCCCCCCTCCCCCACAACTCACCCAAACACCCTCTCCTCCCTCCCCCCACTACTCACCCAAACACCCTCTCCCCCTTCCTCCCACAACTCAACCAAACACCCTTTCCCCCTCCCCCCAACTCCCCCAAACACCCTCTCCCCTCTCCTCCCACAATTCACCCAAACATGGCTTGCATTTCAGTGCATCATTAGTGTACACGAGTCACCAACATCAGCAACCGCTACTTCCCACCTCCTCTACCACCATTGGATGGTTGCAACTTTGTGCGCCGCATGGCCCACACGGACCTGCGCAGGGGGCTGATCTGCCTTGAGCTGGCAGAGGAGGAGGTGCCCGGTTGGTCCAGTCCCTGTGCGGGACGCTGGCTCTCCATAGCACCTGCGATGCGGGTGAGGACCTGCCTCACAGCTGATAATTTGTCACAACTGCAGTTGGTGCTTGCTTCAATAAATTGTTTATTGCCCTTGGCATGTACCCTACACTCCTCCCTCGCCAGGGCACCCTCGCCCACATGCTGGCCAACCAGCGTAGTCAGCTCCTCCTGGCGCTGTCGTATGATGCTGATGCCATGGTCTCTGGGCCTGCATTTGGTGGTTCTCGACGCAGCTTGTGGCATGTGTCCGCAATCAGGTGATGACTCTATGGGACTCCAGCTCCCTGCCACAAACTCACCACCAGACAGCTCATGGCTGCTGGCATTTGATGTGAGGCATGGGATGTGTTGGGCTGACTGCTGCGGGCTGGGTGTGTGGTGCTCCACGGGTGCAATGCATGTTTCCTCAACATCTGACATGGGTGCATTGGCAGCTGCCTCGGCAATCAAGCTGTTTGCGGTGGACAGTGATACTTCTGCAACTGGCTCCTCTGTGGTGGAAATGGCTGTTGTGGGTGCTACCACATTGTCGGACGGCCTTTTTACGCCTTGGTGATGTGGTTACATGTGTGGCTTTGGCCCTCTGAGGCAGTCCAGATTTCCCAGTGCCCCTCGATGTGCTGGGCCTGGTGCCTACTTCCATGTCCTTAGCCTGCTTCTTTGGTGGTGGCGCCTGCGTTGCAGAGTCCTGCTCCTCACTGTCGGATTGTGAGCCTTTGGGGGACCAAGAGAGGGATAGCATCGGTGATGGGTCAACATGCATCAAGCATATGTTGTTGTTGCTGCAGTTCTATGCATTTGGACTTCAAGTTTGGCCATACAGGTTGTTAGCCAGATGGGTGGGTCACACAGGCATGAGTCTGGGTGACACGTGTCTAAGGTGCTGCATGCATGTGGTTGTGTGGGGATGTGGACAGCATATGGCCAGGGTTGTGTACATGTGTGTGTGATGCCCCATCCATTAGCCAATTTCCAGGTCACATTTGGGGGAGTACCTCATGCTTTGCACTGCAGTGTTTTGTGTGGACATTCACCTCCATCTGACGATGACGGCACACCGCGCTCCATTTCACCCACTCCCTCAATGGATTTGATGCCAATGGTGCTGGCACATGTCTCCTCCCACTCTTGCATCTTGATTGGGGATCCTCCTCCGCCTCCTGTACCCATGGCCAGGCTCCTGTTGGCTGCTAGTATACTCCATACACGGAGGCGTGGATCGTCCCACCGCTTGAGTACATCCTTCACAGTGCGGGTGGGTGGAGCCCACCGCACTGACTTTCCGTGCCACCTCTGCCCAGATCTCCTTTTTTTTATCTGTGCGTGACGTTGCATGTCGTTTGCAAAAACAACCTCTGCGTTACCAGCTAGTGTGTCTGCTAACATTGTCAGTTCCTCATTGGAGAAGCGTTCCATGCGCTGGTGCGCTGCAGCTTTCTTTAGGGCCTTGGGCATTCTCAGGGGTTGTAGGAATACGTTTGGCCAGCTGTAGTGTTGCTGCAGGTCCTGGGGGCAATGGATTGTGTTTTTAAAGATGGCTGCCGTGCTCTTTCCCGTTCCTGTGCGATGACGCTACTTCCGTTCTGCCTATTTACGGTCACCGCTATTAGCGGTCACCGCTTTTAGCCGTGACCGCTAAAGTCGGACTCATGGATGGCGCAAGTGCTATCAGCACTTTCCTTGATGCCGTTAAGGGACTTTTTGGGGCTTTTAATGGCATGGCGGTAGTATCCTTACTGGCATGGCGCAAAGCTTGTGCCCGTGTACTCGTAATGGCACGCAATTAGCAGGCTGGTTACTACACGGACACGTTATTTGCGCCATGCTGGTAAGAACCGTTAGTTACCGCCTACCGCGTACTGAGGCCCACATTCTTGGTTTATGTTCGGATCGTGCAGGATTGCGCATTTACATAAGAGTAATATTTTCATCAAATTTTTCGGGGACACAAAATAAGAATTAATATAACAATTTGTATTCATTATTGCGTAACATAATAATTCAGTCTTATTATTTTAAAAGCAAGTATATATATATATATATTCAGTGAAAAAAACTTTGTTAAAGGGACGTTATGGTTAAGTTAAGTTGCGCTACTAAAAACCTATGAAATTCAGTGAAAAAACAGACGAGTTCGCAAACAGATCATATGACCGCGCCCACGCTCATCGTGTGTCCTGAAATGCGGACACTGTTCGTGTCCCCGAACAATTTAAAAGTACATTTTCAGTTAATCCATAATATTTTTCAATAAAATCTCACCATGCCACAAGTCCCACATAGCAATCTTGAGTTTCTATATACCTTTTGAAACTTTCCAATCCTTTTTTTGTGTTCGATCTGTCCGCGCACAAGCACCCCTATAAAAGACCATGCCCAAGAGCTTATTCCCATTGTGTTTCTGGCTATTCTTCATAACACAGTGATTTTTGCTGCCACCTGCAGACTACACCATCATCGACATGGCACCCTTGGCTGCTGAACTGCCACTTGGTGCTGCACCTGCTTCAGCACCACCACCACCCCCTCCACCACCACCACCTCCCCAAGGGCCTGAAGAGGGGAACAGGACTGAGGATGCGGAGGAGGAAGAAGAGGATGATGAGAAGGAGGTAGAGGAAATCCCTACTACCCGCACTAGGCGTGAGTTTTGGGTGTGGCGGTTATTTACCATTCATGGGAATGGTCCTAAGGCTCGTGCGAACCATGTTACCTGCAATGAGTGCAAAATGATACTCAGTCGCGGGAAGCACGGTAACTACAGCTTTGAGACCACTACTATGAAGCGACACCTGAGGTCATTTCACTCTGGGGCTATTCGCAGGGTTGTACCTTGCAAAGAACGTAGCAGGTTGATTTCCTCTACTTCATCCTCTGTTTCTGATCCTGTCACCACAAGGACCACCTCTGTGGGACAGCGTCTTTCTCAAGCTGCCTCACAGGCCATACAGAATGCTGATGACCCTTACCTTTCGAGGGTCACAGTTGTATGTATGTACTGTGACACAGTACTCTGCAGGGGGGAGCGACTTTGGAGTGCTTTTGAGACTATCGTCCTAGAGCACGAAAAGACCTGCTCACTGCCCAAATAAAACCCACTCTACATCTTCCTCTCTCAGCTCGCCCTTTCTTATCCCTGTGGTTGGTGTCCCCCCCTTTACCCTCCTTTACCCTCCTCTCCTAGTGTGTCGTGTCTGAAAAACCAAAAAAAATCCAAAATTACAAAAATCAAAAAAAAATAAGGCTCTTTTCAGAGCCGCCTTTCCCAGTTAAAAAATAGAAGTGAAAATAAATGAAGCAGGGCTCTTTGTATTTTTTAGAAGTCCGCGAACAGTTCGCGAACATTAAAAAAAAATTGGGTTACTACTCCATCACAAACATTGTAATTTTCTCTGGAAAGAAGTGGTGGCTCTGAAAAGAGCCTTTGGGTGGTGTTTGTATGTCAAAAATTGTAAAAGCTTAACATCTACTTCAAAATCGTTGTTGTCATTCCAAAAAAGGACGCAATGTATTTTGTACATTTCTCAGAAAAATCTGATTGCCAGCATAAGTAAGATGGACTCCATCTCTGCGAAAAAAATGTATGTACTACAAAACATAATATTTTCATTGTGAAAAGAAGATATGCCAAAATCTCTTAGAAAGCCACAAACAGCCTTATTAACATTGTGCCTTGCTTTTTCCATTTGTGGACCAAATGAAGAAGAATGAAGCCACATTTGTCTCTGCGCAATCCGTGAAAATATCACTTGAGAATTAGGAAACATGTCCATAACCTTCCTCAGTCCTTCTTTCATAGCAAATTGCAAAAAAATTCCAGTCACATGCCCTAATCTGTTCCCTCCACAATGAATTACAATTATGTCTGGATGTTGCTCTGTCTCCAAAGTAGCACAGAGAGGTAGCAAATCCAACCACTTCATTCCACGTACTCCATGCCAGTGTACTTCCACATGTGGGAATCCAAGATCTACAGCTACTCCACAGCTTTCTGCATGCACCTTCAACCAATGTATCCACGAATCTCCTAAAATCCAAACAATCTGTTTTCTGAAACACACAGCCATAGCTATCTTTTGTTCTCTCAGCAAAAAGAGTATCTCAGAAAATCTCTCCTGGCACAACACACCCACCAAACCTTCCTGACCAATCCCTTTCAGTGCTTATTCTCATTTGCATGACTTCTGAACCCAAAAATCCCCGGATGTAACTCCTGATGTCCGGGAACTACCGCCATGTCCGCGGACATATCGTAACATGAACAGCCCTTCTACCATTTCCACTACACTCTCTCTGCCATTCCCTCATTGGATGTACCTCAAAAATCACATGACCATGCACCAATCACATTCAAGACCTCTACATCTAACTGCATCATCATAGATCAGCACTGCAAATGTACTCTGAATCTCTCTGAGTACAAGTGTCATATCATTGGCAAGCAGCATCTACCAGAAATACTGTACAAGTCTTCAAGATTTCTACTTGCAGCTCCATGCATATCCATATGCATGAACACAAACTTCAGGTATGCATATTTTCTGTATGGTAGATGACATAGCTCTCAACCATTTATGTCGCAAAGGCGGGTGAAAACCCCCAATTTTATTTTTGGCGGGTGAGACGCCCATTGAAATGAATGGGCATGCAGGAGGCTTGGCGGGTGAGTCAGCTGTTTACAAGGCGGGTGACACCCGCCAAAAGCGTGAGAGTTGAGAGCTATGGTAGATGAACACATTTTCAAACAGACTTTTACCTTGTAAAATCTGTAAAATGAATTTACTGTACTTTTTTCAATTTCCTAAAATCAACTATCACTTATAAACCTTTATACTTTTTACTTTCTTTATACACACACACTCAAATCATGTTAAACTAACATTTTTTAAATGAAATACATAGACTACATCTATTCAAACAAAATTGCATGCAAACACAATCTATGTTTAAACCTTTATAAAAATACTTATACAATTTCATATTTTTTGTTTTTATTTATTTATTTACTTAATTACTTTAAATTAGACATGACATTGAGGCGCTATTACCTAGAGTTGACTTACAGAAATAGTGGTATTCACTAATATATTATAAATTTCACAAGACATAGTAAAGATATTTTTTTTTTGCTACAGTTAGTCATTCAATACAATTTGTTCATTAAGAACATATCATATGTACTGAACTGATGCAATATATCTTATGTAAATAAATTAGTTTAATGGTTTTACAGAAGGCACTGAGGATTTCAATTAAAAAAATCAATATCTAAATTAAAAACAGTGCTATATACAAACAAAGTTACTAATTTAAAGCTTTTACAATTGCAGTGAAGGCCAGTTTCCTGAAAAGAAGCAGCCGAATTTGAAGAAGAAAGAAAAACTAAGAAGTTACTTGTTAATTTTAAAAAAAAGTAAGTAAAATATCACCATAATATTTGTATTATTAATCAAATATACTATAACATTAATACGAGCTATTTCGGTTTCTAAAAATAGAGATTTTGTACCATTTTGTCCAAAAATTTCCATGTCTTAAACAGCGATTTACAGCCAGAATGGCCCACAAATTTCTATTTTTGGACACACAAATTACCCAACTGAACCACTACAATTTTCATATTATAGAACAAACAACTGTTTTAATTTTATACATTAGATTTACTATTTGTACTTTTCCACACCACTAGCTTACTTTTTTTTTGTCATCTGAACCCCAGTTTAGTAACACATAAATTCAAGAATACCTATCCCTACTAGTTTTAGTTCCCAATGCACAATCACACACCATTACATACATCTTTATCATCTTACTCAAACACTCATGCACACAGCACACATACATTCCAGAACACCCCAACCCATATCTTCTTTATTTTTTTCAACAGACCCTAAAGAATGCCTACCAAAAGTCAAGTCCGTAGAAAGCAACGCAAAAGTAGAGCAAATGAAAATAAAGGTGTCCAACATAAGCATCCATCTCTAGCAGAATTTGTAAAAAAAGTTGAAACAAAACAGCTAATACAATCATTTAGTGAAACACAAGAAGTTTCAAGTACAACAACTTCGCTTCCTCTATCAAAATGTAAAACAAACCAAAAAACAATTAACAGAAAATCAGCTATCAGTACAGATAAAACTACTTCTTCAAATTTTAATATAGTGCAAAGTAAGCATACCAACAAAAGTATTTTAGCCAAAATATACCGTCACAAAGTCCTTCAAAATCTTATAAAAACAGGAGAGAAATCAGGTTCAAAGCTTAAAACATATCGTAGGAAATTAATCTTAGAAGCATTGATGGACAGTGCAATTCTTCTCAAAAGAAATGTATTTATTTTACTGTTAAACAAAATGAAACCACTAACAAAACTAATAACTAAATTACAAAAAAGACTTCTCAATAAGCGAAATATCAACAGAAAGAACCTCTTAAGTATCAGCAGAGGTGAATGGAATCACACTACAAGCACAGAACCATATTTTAATGAAGAAGCATACAAACAAAAGCAAACTAATACAATTGCCATACATAGCAGTGGTCGAGGTTATGAAAAAGTGAATAATACCATAATGGAACAAGAAGTACTTCTTACAAAAATATGCACTGAAAACTTAGAATTACCCCTCCATTCAACTGAATCAGAATGTCTAGTGTACAAATGGCCATGCACGTCAATGTGTAACATTCCCAAACAATGTTCCAAATCTTTACGCCAATTCCTCAATAAATATGTAAAAAGCAAAGACAAAATCAAAATTAAATTACTGCAAAATATAGATACCTGTCCAGTGCGCAAGTACACAGGACTACAAGGACATTCATTGGCCTGCATTACAGGACCTACTTGTAAAACCACTTTCCATGATATCAAAAGGATATCAACACATCATTCAACTATAAGAAATCTAGTCTATAAACTGTACTATGCTAAAAGTCCTGCTTTAGCACTAGCAAAGTTAAATAACATCATTCTACATGGTACAGCAAAAGACCTACTTGAAGAAATTCACTATATCCAGAAAAAATATTTTGGAAGTGAAAGCCATTTACAAAATGAAATAGCTTTAAACCAATTAAGCAACAATTCTACACGTGGCAACCTTTTGCTAAACACATACAAAAAAGAAATACTAAAATTTAAAAGTACATCAGCTGAAGTACCAAACCATGTATGTGTATGTTGCCGTAGAATTTTTTATAAAAGTAACACAAAAACTGTGGACCTATCATACAAAATAGAAGACAATGAAGATTCTAAATGGTTTGAATTAACTCTCTACCTTCTAGCAGAAAACAAAAATGAAATAACTGAGCCCTTAATACTTTGCAGTTATTGCACTACAAAACTTGACAACAACCAAACTCCTTCACGTTCTATCACAAATAATTTGGAATTATACCCAGTACCAAAACCTCTACAACAACTTAATGTATATAACAGCATCATAATTCAAACAGTACACCCATTTCAAGCAATAATACGCCTTCAACCAAAAACAGCAAAATTACCTCCCTCTGAATTGGTAAAAGGCATTCGTGGAAAAGTAGTTTATTTACCATTAAATCTAAAACAAAATGTGCATACTCTAGGAGTGCAACGTCCAATGCAGCAATCTTTAATTATATTAGTAAATGGAGTACCTACAAAAGACAAAAAAATATGGCAACAGCTGGTAGATTTATATAAAGTTAGACAAGCCTTCCAATATCTTAAAGAGAATAATGAATATTACAAAGAAATTAATATTGAAGAAAACTTGAAAGATACAACTGAAATAATTCAAGAAACACAAGAAGCTGGTCAATTTGAGCTACTAGATCATGCTACAATATAAAATACTTTAGACCATTATACAATTCATCCTTTGCACTGTAATGACACCGTACAAGATGTACTGGAAACTTGCCAAATGCGTCAAACAAAAGGATCGCCAATCAGTATATGGGAAAAAAGTATAGAAGCACGTGCTTTTCCTCTACTCTTTCCTACTGGCAAAGGAGGAAGGTATGATGATAGACCTATTAAAATATTAGCTTCAGAATACCGCTCATTACGGATGTATTCTGAAGATCCCAGATTTAGACAAAATGTGGAATACATATTCCACCTACTCTTTGAAAGTGAACTAGCAACTTTATGTTATGGAGCTGCACACATATTAAAATCAGGATCACACTTTCAAAATATGACAGCTACACAATTATTAGAGAAAGTGCAACAAAAGGATGAGGTTTTACAATCAAATATTACAAATCTATTAGCAAATATGCGTGGTACTAAAGAGTACTGGTTTCGACGTAATGGAGATGTACGTTGTATGATCAGAAACCTTGGCCCACCCACTTGGTTTGTTACATTAAGTTGTGCAGAATATGCATGGGAAGATTTACATGATTTCCTACGCATATCAAATAAAAACAAAACAAACATAGATATTCTAACACCTGGAGAACTTTGTTCTTTGGATCCTGTTAATGTTTCAAGATATTTTCACCATCGCTTCATTGCTATGCTACATTTTATTTGTAATAAAACTGTTCCTCCCCTTGGAGAAGTGCAACACTTCTTTTGGAGAAAAGAATACCAAGCCAGAGGAGCACCCCATATCCACATGCTTTTATGGATTAAAGATGCTCCTAAATTTGGTCAAGACAGTGATGCCACTGTTTTACAGTTTATTGAAAAATATGTCACTTGTGAAATTCCATCAGAAGCCACAAATAGTGATCTTTGTGCACAAATTTTACAATTTCAAAGACACAAATGTGGAAAATATTGTCGTCGCAAATACAAAAACAAAGGCAAATACTACACCAAATGCCGATTTGGTTTCCCTAGACCAGTTACAAATACAGGTCAAGTAAACAACCTCATGTCTTCAGTTAGACATAGTGTTAAAGGTAAGTCACCTAAAAATACATATTACATAAAAAGAAAAGAAGAAGAAAAATATATCAATGATTATAATGCAATCATTGCCCACTTATGGAATGCAAACATAGATGTGCAGTACATTGCAGACAATTCTACTGCAGTTGCATGATATGTCACAGCATACTTAACTAAAGCAGAAAAGACAGAGCTCCAAGACCTCTGGAATGACCTGTCATCAGATAAAACAGTATCTCAGAAATTATACATCTTGGGCATAAAAATGCTCACCCATAGAGAATGTGGATCTTATGAAGCAGCTGATCGTTTAACTGGTACTTCATTGTATGGTAAATCTGAAAATATAGTATGGCTAAGTCTTGGTCCAGCTAAATATAGAAAAAGAGTTCTAAAATCATATGAAGATATAGAAACAATAGCCAAACATGATCCCAACAGCCAAGACATTTTAAAAAACAATTTATTGGACACATACTACCCAAACAGAAGTAATACTTTGGAAAACATTCATTGGCCTGCATTCCAGGACCTACTTGTAAAACCACTTTCCATGATATCAAAAGGATATCAACACATCATTCAACTATAAGAAATCTAATCTATAAACTGTACTATGCTAAAAGTCCTGCTTTAGCACTAGCAAAGTTAAATAACATCCTTCTACATGGTACAGCAAAAGACCTACTTGAAGAAATTCACTATATCCAGAAAAAATATTTTGGAAGTGAAAGCCATTTACAGAATGAAATAGCTTTAAACCAATTAAGCAACAATTCTACACATGGCAACCTTTTGCTAAACACATACAAAAAAGAAATACTAAAATTTAAAAGTACATCAGCTGAAGTACCAAACCATGTATGTGTATGTTGCCGTAGAATTTTTTATAAAAGTAACACAAAAACTGTGGACCTATCATACAAAATAGAAGACAATGAAGATTCTAAATGGTTTGAATTAGCTCTCTACCTTCTAGCAGAAAACAAAAATGAAATAACTGAGCCCTTAATACTTTGCAGTTATTGCACTACAAAACTTGACAACAACCAAACTCCTTCACGTTCTATCACAAATAATTTGGAATTATACCCAGTACCAAAACCTCTACAACAACTTAATTTATATGACAGCATCATAATTCAAACAGTACACCCATTTCAAGCAATAATACGCCTTCAACTAAAAACAGCAAAATTACCTCCCTCTGAATTGGTAAAAGGCATTCGTGGAAAAGTAGTTTATTTACCATTAAATCTAAAACAAAATGTGCATACTCTAGGAGTGCAACGTCCAATGCAGCAATCTTTAATTATATTAGTAAATGGAGTACCTACAAAAGACAAAAAAATATGGCAACAGCTGGTAGATTTATATAAAGTTAGACAAGCCTTCCAATATCTTAAAGAGAATAATGAATATTACAAAGAAATTATTATTGAAGAAAACTTGAAAGATACAACTGAAATAATTCAAGAAACACAAGAAGCTGGTCAATTTGAGCTACTAGATCATGCTCCAATATAAAATACTTTAGACCATTATACAATTCATCCTTTGCACTGTAATGACACCGTACAAGATGTACTGGAAACTTGCCAAATGCGTCAAACAAAAGGATCGCCAATCAGTATATGGGAAAAAAGTATAGAAGCACGTGCTTTTCCTCTACTCTTTCCTACTGGCAAAGGAGGAAGGTATGATGATAGACCTATTCAAATATCAGCTTCAGAATACCGCTCATTACGGATGTATTCTGAAGATCCCAGATTTAGACAAAATGTGGAATACATATTCCACCTACTCTTTGAAAGTGAAGTAGCAACTTTATGCTACGGAGTTGCACACATATTAAAATCAGGATCACACTTTCAAAATATGACAGCTACACAATTATTAGAGAAAGTGCAACAAAAGGATGAGGTTTTACAATCAAATATTACAAATCTATTAGCAAATATGCGTGGTACTAAAGAGTACTGGTTTCGACGTAATGGAGATGTACGTTGTATGATCAGAAACCTTGGCCCACCCACTTGGTTTGTTACATTAAGTTGTGCAGAATATGCATGGGAAGATTTACATGATTTCCTACGCATATCAAATAAAAACAAAACAAACATAGATATTCTAACACCTGGAGAACTTTGTTCTTTGGATCCTGTTAATGTTTCAAGATATTTTCACCATCGCTTCATTGCTATGCTACATTTTATTTGTAATAAAACTGTTCCTCCCCTTGGAGAAGTGCAACACTTCTTTTGGAGAAAAGAATACCAAGCCAGAGGAGCACCCCATATCCACATGCTTTTATGGATTAAAGATGCTCCTAAATTTGGTCAAGACAGTGATGCCACTGTTTTACAGTTTATTGAAAAATATGTCACTTGTGAAATTCCATCAGAAGCCACAAATAGTGATCTTTGTGCACACATTTTACAATTTCAAAGACACAAATGTGGAAAATATTGTCGTTGCAAATACAAAAACAAAGGCAAATACTACACCAAATGCCGATTTGGTTTCCCTAGACCAGTTACAAATACAGGTCAAGTAAACAACCTCATGTCTTCAGTTAGACATAGTGTTAAAGATAAGTCACCTAAAAATACATATTACATAAAAAGAAAAGAAGAAGAAAAATATATCAATGATTATAATGCAATCATTGCCCACTTATGGAATGCAAACATAGATGTGCAGTACATTGCAGACAATTCTACTGCAGTTGCATGATATGTCACAGCATACTTAACTAAAGCAGAAAAGACAGAGCTCCAAGACCTCTGGAATGACCTGTCATCAGATAAAACAGTATCTCAGAAATTATACATCTTGGGCATAAAAATGCTCACCCATAGAGAATGTGGATCTTATGAAGCAGCTGATCGTTTAACTGGTACTTCATTGTATGGTAAATCTGAAAATATAGTATGGCTAAGTCTTGGTCCAGCTAAATATAGAAAAAGAGTTCTAAAATCATATGAAGATATAGAAACAATAGCCAAACATGATCCCAACAGCCAAGACATTTTAAAAAACAATTTATTGGACACATACTACCCAAACAGAAGTAATACTTTGGAAAACATTCATTGGCCTGCATTCCAGGACCTACTTGTAAAACCACTTTCCATGATATCAAAAGGATATCAACACATCATTCAACTATAAGAAATCTAATCTATAAACTGTACTATACTAAAAGTCCTGCTTTAGCACTAGCAAAGTTAAATAACATCCTTCTACATGGTACAGCAAAAGACCTACTTGAAGAAATTCACTATATCCAGAAAAAATATTTTGGAAGTGAAAGCCATTTACAGAATGAAATAGCTTTAAACCAATTAAGCAACAATTCTACACATGGCAACCTTTTGCTAAACACATACAAAAAAGAAATACTAAAATTTAAAAGTACATCAGCTGAAGTACCAAACCATGTATGTGTATGTTGCCGTAGAATTTTTTATAAAAGTAACACAAAAACTGTGGACCTATCATACAAAATAGAAGACAATGAAGATTCTAAATGGTTTGAATTAGCTCTCTACCTTCTAGCAGAAAACAAAAATGAAATAACTGAGCCCTTAATACTTTGCAGTTATTGCACTACAAAACTTGACAACAACCAAACTCCTTCACGTTCTATCACAAATAATTTGGAATTATACCCAGTACCAAAACCTCTACAACAACTTAATTTATATGACAGCATCATAATTCAAACAGTACACCCATTTCAAGCAATAATACGCCTTCAACCAAAAACAGCAAAATTACCTCCCTCTGAATTGGTAAAAGGCATTCGTGGAAAAGTAGTTTATTTACCATTAAATCTAAAACAAAATGTGCATACTCTAGGAGTGCAACGTCCAATGCAGCAATCTTTAATTATATTAGTAAATGGAGTACCTACAAAAGACAAAAAAATATGGCAACAGCTGGTAGATTTATATAAAGTTAGACAAGCCTTCCAATATCTTAAAGAGAATAATGAATATTACAAAGAAATTAATATTGAAGAAAACTTGAAAGATACAACTGAAATAATTCAAGAAACACAAGAAGCTGGTCAATTTGAGCTACTAGATCATGCTACAATATAAAATACTTTAGACCATTATACAATTCATCCTTTGCACTGCAATGACACCGTACAAGATGTACTGGAAACTTGCCAACTGCGTCAAACAAAAGGATCGCCAATCAGTATATGGGAAAAAAGTATAGAAGCACGTGCTTTTCCTCTACTCTTTCCTACTGGCAAAGGAGGAAGGTATGATGATAGACCTATTCAAATATCAGCTTCAGAATACCGCTCATTACGGATGTATTCTGAAGATCCCAGATTTAGACAAAATGTGGAATACATATTCCACCTACTCTTTGAAAGTGAAGTAGCAACTTTATGCTACGGAGTTGCACACATATTAAAATCAGGATCACACTTTCAAAATATGACAGCTACACAATTATTAGAGAAAGTGCAACAAAAGGATGAGGTTTTACAATCAAATATTACAAATCTATTAGCAAATATGCGTGGTACTAAAGAGTACTGGTTTCGACGTAATGGAGATGTACGTTGTATGATCAGAAACCTTGGCCCACCCACTTGGTTTGTTACATTAAGTTGTGCAGAATATGCATGGGAAGATTTACATGATTTCCTACGCATATCAAATAAAAACAAAACAAACATAGATATTCTAACACCTGGAGAACTTTGTTCTTTGGATCCTGTTAATGTTTCAAGATATTTTCACCATCGCTTCATTGCTATGCTACATTTTATTTGTAATAAAACTGTTCCTCCCCTTGGAGAAGTGCAACACTTCTTTTGGAGAAAAGAATACCAAGCCAGAGGAGCACCCCATATCCACATGCTTTTATGGATTAAAGAGGCTCCTAAATTTGGTCAAGACAGTGATGCCACTGTTTTACAGTTTATTGAAAAATATGTCACTTGTGAAATTCCATCAGAAGCCACAAATAGTGATCTTTGTGCACAAATTTTACAATTTCAAAGACACAAATGTGGAAAATATTGTCGTCGCAAATACAAAAACAAAGGCAAATACTACACCAAATGCTGATTTGGTTTCCCTAGACCAGTTACAAATACAGGTCAAGTAAACAACCTCATGTCTTCAGTTAGACATAGTGTTAAAGGTAAGTCACCTAAAAATACATATTACATAAAAAGAAAAGAAGAAGAAAAATATATCAATGATTATAATGCAATCATTGCCCACTTATGGAATGCAAACATAGATGTGCAGTACATTGCAGACAATTCTACTGCAGTTGCATGATATGTCACAGCATACTTAACTAAAGCAGAAAAGACAGAGCTCCAAGACCTCTGGAATGACCTGTCATCAGATAAAACAGTATCTCAGAAATTATACATCTTGGGCATAAAAATGCTCACCCATAGAGAATGTGGATCTTATGAAGCAGCTGATCGTTTAACTGGTACTTCATTGTATGGTAAATCTGAAAATATAGTATGGCTAAGTCTTGGTCCAGCTAAATATAGAAAAAGAGTTCTAAAATCATATGAAGATATAGAAACAATAGCCAAACATGATCCCAACAGCCAAGACATTTTAAAAAACAATTTATTGGACACATACTACCCAAACAGAAGTAATACTTTGGAAAACATTCATTGGCCTGCATTCCAGGACCTACTTGTAAAACCACTTTCCATGATATCAAAAGGATATCAACACATCATTCAACTATAAGAAATCTAATCTATAAACTGTACTATGCTAAAAGTCCTGCTTTAGCACTAGCAAAGTTAAATAACATCCTTCTACATGGTACAGCAAAAGACCTACTTGAAGAAATTCACTATATCCAGAAAAAATATTTTGGAAGTGAAAGCCATTTACAGAATGAAATAGCTTTAAACCAATTAAGCAACAATTCTACACATGGCAACCTTTTGCTAAACACATACAAAAAAGAAATACTAAAATTTAAAAGTACATCAGCTGAAGTACCAAACCATGTATGTGTATGTTGCCGTAGAATTTTTTATAAAAGTAACACAAAAACTGTGGACCTATCATACAAAATAGAAGACAATGAAGATTCTAAATGGTTTGAATTAGCTCTCTACCTTCTAGCAGAAAACAAAAATGAAATAACTGAGCCCTTAATACTTTGCAGTTATTGCACTACAAAACTTGACAACAACCAAACTCCTTCACGTTCTATCACAAATAATTTGGAATTATACCCAGTACCAAAACCTCTACAACAACTTAATTTATATGACAGCATCATAATTCAAACAGTACACCCATTTCAAGCAATAATACGCCTTCAACCAAAAACAGCAAAATTACCTCCCTCTGAATTGGTAAAAGGCATTCGTGGAAAAGTAGTTTATTTACCATTAAATCTAAAACAAAATGTGCATACTCTAGGAGTGCAACGTCCAATGCAGCAATCTTTAATTATATTAGTAAATGGAGTACCTACAAAAGACAAAAAAATATGGCAACAGCTGGTAGATTTATATAAAGTTAGACAAGCCTTCCAATATCTTAAAGAGAATAATGAATATTACAAAGAAATTAATATTGAAGAAAACTTGAAAGATACAACTGAAATAATTCAAGAAACACAAGAAGCTGGTCAATTTGAGCTACTAGATCATGCTACAATATAAAATACTTTAGACCATTATACAATTCATCCTTTGCACTGTAATGACACCGTACAAGATGTACTGGAAACTTGCCAAATGCGTCAAACAAAAGGATCGCCAATCAGTATATGGGAAAAAAGTATAGAAGCACGTGCTTTTCCTCTACTCTTTCCTACTGGCAAAGGAGGAAGGTATGATGATAGACCTATTCAAATATCAGCTTCAGAATACCGCTCATTACGGATGTATTCTGAAGATCCCAGATTTAGACAAAATGTGGAATACATATTCCACCTACTCTTTGAAAGTGAAGTAGCAACTTTATGCTACGGAGTTGCACACATATTAAAATCAGGATCACACTTTCAAAATATGACAGCTACACAATTATTAGAGAAAGTGCAACAAAAGGATGAGGTTTTACAATCAAATATTACAAATCTATTAGCAAATATGCGTGGTACTAAAGAGTACTGGTTTCAACGTAATGGAGATGTACGTTGTATGATCAGAAACCTTGGCCCACCCACTTGGTTTGTTACATTAAGTTGTGCAGAATATGCATGGGAAGATTTACATGATTTCCTACGCATATCAAATAAAAACAAAACAAACATAGATATTCTAACACCTGGAGAACTTTGTTCTTTGGATCCTGTTAATGTTTCAAGATATTTTCACCATCGCTTCATTGCTATGCTACATTTTATTTGTAATAAAACTGTTCCTCCCCTTGGAGAAGTGCAACACTTCTTTTGGAGAAAAGAATACCAAGCCAGAGGAGCACCCCATATCCACATGCTTTTATGGATTAAAGATGCTCCTAAATTTGGTCAAGACAGTGATGCCACTGTTTTACAGTTTATTGAAAAATATGTCACTTGTGAAATTCCATCAGAAGCCACAAATAGTGATCTTTGTGCACAAATTTTACAATTTCAAAGACACAAATGTGGAAAATATTGTCGTCGCAAATACAAAAACAAAGGCAAATACTAGACCAAATGCCGATTTGGTTTCCCTAGACCAGTTACAAATACAGGTCAAGTAAACAACCTCATGTCTTCAGTTAGACATAGTGTTAAAGGTAAGTCACCTAAAAATACATATTACATAAAAAGAAAAGAAGAAGAAAAATATATCAATGATTATAATGCAATCATTGCCCACTTATGGAATGCAAACATAGATGTGCAGTACATTGCAGACAATTCTACTGCAGTTGCATGATATGTCACAGCATACTTAACTAAAGCAGAAAAGACAGAGCTCCAAGACCTCTGGAATGACCTGTCATCAGATAAAACAGTATCTCAGAAATTATACATCTTGGGCATAAAAATGCTCACCCATAGAGAATGTGGATCTTATGAAGCAGCTGATCGTTTAACTGGTACTTCATTGTATGGTAAATCTGAAAATATAGTATGGCTAAGTCTTGGTCCAGCTAAATATAGAAAAAGAGTTCTAAAATCATATGAAGATATAGAAACAATAGCCAAACATGATCCCAACAGCCAAGACATTTTAAAAAACAATTTATTGGACACATACTACCCAAACAGAAGTAATACTTTGGAAAACATTCATTGGCCTGCATTCCAGGACCTACTTGTAAAACCACTTTCCATGATATCAAAAGGATATCAACACATCATTCAACTATAAGAAATCTAATCTATAAACTGTACTATGCTAAAAGTCCTGCTTTAGCACTAGCAAAGTTAAATAACATCCTTCTACATGGTACAGCAAAAGACCTACTTGAAGAAATTCACTATATCCAGAAAAAATATTTTGGAAGTGAAAGCCATTTACAGAATGAAATAGCTTTAAACCAATTAAGCAACAATTCTACACATGGCAACCTTTTGCTAAACACATACAAAAAAGAAATACTAAAATTTAAAAGTACATCAGCTGAAGTACCAAACCATGTATGTGTATGTTGCCGTAGAATTTTTTATAAAAGTAACACAAAAACTGTGGACCTATCATACAAAATAGAAGACAATGAAGATTCTAAATGGTTTGAATTAGCTCTCTACCTTCTAGCAGAAAACAAAAATGAAATAACTGAGCCCTTAATACTTTGCAGTTATTGCACTACAAAACTTGACAACAACCAAACTCCTTCACGTTCTATCACAAATAATTTGGAATTATACCCAGTACCAAAACCTCTACAACAACTTAATTTATATGACAGCATCATAATTCAAACAGTACACCCATTTCAAGCAATAATACGCCTTCAACCAAAAACAGCAAAATTACATCCCTCTGAATTGGTAAAAGGCATTCGTGGAAAAGTAGTTTATTTACCATTAAATCTAAAACAAAATGTGCATACTCTAGGAGTGCAACGTCCAATGCAGCAATCTTTAATTATATTAGTAAATGGAGTACCTACAAAAGACAAAAAAATATGGCAACAGCTGGTAGATTTATATAAAGTTAGACAAGCCTTCCAATATCTTAAAGAGAATAATGAATATTACAAAGAAATTAATATTGAAGAAAACTTGAAAGATACAACTGAAATAATTCAAGAAACACAAGAAGCTGGTCAATTTGAGCTACTAGATCATGCTACAATATAAAATACTTTAGACCATTATACAATTCATCCTTTGCACTGTAATGACACCGTACAAGATGTACTGGAAACTTGCCAACTGCGTCAAACAAAAGGATCGCCAATCAGTATATGGGAAAAAAGTATAGAAGCACGTGCTTTTCCTCTACTCTTTCCTACTGGCAAAGGAGGAAGGTATGATGATAGACCTATTCAAATATCAGCTTCAGAATACCGCTCATTACGGATGTATTCTGAAGATCCCAGATTTAGACAAAATGTGGAATACATATTCCACCTACTCTTTGAAAGTGAAGTAGCAACTTTATGCTACGGAGTTGCACACATATTAAAATCAGGATCACACTTTCAAAATATGACAGCTACACAATTATTAGAGAAAGTGCAACAAAAGGATGAGGTTTTACAATCAAATATTACAAATCTATTAGCAAATATGCGTGGTACTAAAGAGTACTGGTTTCGACGTAATGGAGATGTACGTTGTATGATCAGAAACCTTGGCCCACCCACTTGGTTTGTTACATTAAGTTGTGCAGAATATGCATGGGAAGATTTACATGATTTCCTACGCATATCAAATAAAAACAAAACAAACATAGATATTCTAACACCTGGAGAACTTTGTTCTTTGGATCCTGTTAATGTTTCAAGATATTTTCACCATCGCTTCATTGCTATGCTACATTTTATTTGTAATAAAACTGTTCCTCCCCTTGGAGAAGTGCAACACTTCTTTTGGAGAAAAGAATACCAAGCCAGAGGAGCACCCCATATCCACATGCTTTTATGGATTAAAGAGGCTCCTAAATTTGGTCAAGACAGTGATGCCACTGTTTTACAGTTTATTGAAAAATATGTCACTTGTGAAATTCCATCAGAAGCCACAAATAGTGATCTTTGTGCACAAATTTTACAATTTCAAAGACACAAATGTGGAAAATATTGTCGTCGCAAATACAAAAACAAAGGCAAATACTACACCAAATGTCGATTTGGTTTCCCTAGACCAGTTACAAATACAGGTCAAGTAAACAACCTCATGTCTTCAGTTAGACATAGTGTTAAAGGTAAGTCACCTAAAAATACATATTACATAAAAAGAAAAGAAGAAGAAAAATATATCAATGATTATAATGCAATCATTGCCCACTTATGGAATGCAAACATAGATGTGCAGTACATTGCAGACAATTCTACTGCAGTTGCACGATATGTCACAGCATACTTAACTAAAGCAGAAAAGACAGAGCTCCAAGACATCTGGAATGACCTGTCATCAGATAAAACAGTATCTCAGAAACTATACATCTTGGGCATAAAAATGCTCACCCATAGAGAATGTGGATCTTATGAAGCAGCTGATCGTTTAACTGGTACTTCATTGTATGGTAAATCTGAAAATATAGTATGGCTAAGTCTTGGTCCAGCTAAATATAGAAAAAGAGTTCTAAAATCATATGAAGATATAGAAACAATAGCCAAACATGATCCCAACAGCCAAGACATTTTAAAAAACAATGTATTGGACACATACTACCCAAACAGACGTAATACTTTGGAAAACATTCATTGGCCTGCATTACAGGACCTAGTTGTAAAACCACTTTCCATGATATCAAAAGGATATCAACACATCATTCAACTATAAGAAATCTAGTCTATAAACTGTACTATGCTAAAAGTCCTGCTTTAGCACTAGCAAAGTTAAATAACATCCTTCTACATGGTACAGCAAAAGACCTACTTGAAGAAATTCACTATATCCAGAAAAAATATTTTGGAAGTGAAAGCCATTTACAGAATGAAATAGCTTTAAACCAATTAAGCAACAATTCTACACATGGCAACCTTTTGCTAAACACATACAAAAAAGAAATACTAAAATTTAAAAGTACATCAGCTGAAGTACCAAACCATGTATGTGTATGTTTCCGTAGAATTTTTTATAAAAGTAACACAAAAACTGTGGACCTATCATACAAAATAGAAGACAATGAAGATTCTAAATGGTTTGAATTAACTCTCTACCTTCTAGCAGAAAACAAAAATGAAATAACTGAGCCCTTAATACTTTGCAGTTATTGCACTACAAAACTTGACAACAACCAAACTCCTTCACGTTCTATCACAAATAATTTGGAATTATACCCAGTACCAAAACCTCTACAACAACTTAATTTATATGACAGCATCATAATTCAAACAGTACACCCATTTCAAGCAATAATACGCCTTCAACCAAAAACAGCAAAATTACCTCCCTCTGAATTGGTAAAAGGCATTCGTGGAAAAGTAGTTTATTTACCATTAAATCTAAAACAAAATGTGCATACTCTAGGAGTGCAACGTCCAATGCAGCAATCTTTAATTATATTAGTAAATGGAGTACCTACAAAAGACAAAAAAATATGGCAACAGCTGGTAGATTTATATAAAGTTAGACAAGCCTTCCAATATCTTAAAGAGAATAATGAATATTACAAAGAAATTAATATTGAAGAAAACTTGAAAGATACAACTGAAATAATTCAAGAAACACAAGAAGCTGGTCAATTTGAGCTACTAGATCATGCTACAATATAAAATACTTTAGACCATTATACAATTCATCCTTTGCACTGTAATGACACCGTACAAGATGTACTGGAAGCTTGCCAAATGCGTCAAACAAAAGGATCGCCAATCAGTATATGGGAAAAAAGTATAGAAGCACGTGCTTTTCCTCTACTCTTTCCTACTGGCCAAGGAGGAAGGTATGATGATAGACCTATTCAAATATCAGCTTCAGAATACCGCTCATTACGGATGTATTCTGAAGATCCCAGATTTAGACAAAATGTGGAATACATATTCCACCTACTCTTTGAAAGTGAACTAGCAACTTTATGTTACGGAGTTGCACACATATTAAAATCAGGATCACACTTTCAAAATATGACAGCTACACAATTATTAGAGAAAGTGCAACAAAAGGATGAGGTTTTACAATCAAATATTACAAATCTATTAGCAAATATGCGTGGTACTAAAGAGTACTGGTTTCGACGTAATGGAGATGTACGTTGTATGATCAGAAACCTTGGCCCACCCACTTGGTTTGTTACATTAAGTTGTGCAGAATATGCATGGGAAGATTTACATGATTTCCTATGCATATCAAATAAAAACAAAACAAACATAGATATTCTAACACCTGGAGAACTTTGTTCTTTGGATCCTGTTAATGTTTCAAGATATTTTCACCATCGCTTCATTGCTATGCTACATTTTATTTGTAATAAAACTGTTCCTCCCCTTGGAGAAGTGCAACACTTCTTTTGGAGAAAAGAATACCAAGCCAGAGGAGCACCCCATATCCACATGCTTTTATGGATTAAAGAGGCTCCTAAATTTGGTCAAGACAGTGATGCCACTGTTTTACAGTTTATTGAAAAATATGTCACTTGTGAAATTCCATCAGAAGCCACAAATAGTGATCTTTGTGCACAAATTTTACAATTTCAAAGACACAAATGTGGAAAATATTGTCGTCGCAAATACAAAAACAAAGGCAAATACTACACCAAATGTCGATTTGGTTTCCCTAGACCAGTTACAAATACAGGTCAAGTAAACAACCTCATGTCTTCAGTTAGACATAGTGTTAAAGGTAAGTCACCTAAAAATACATATTACATAAAAAGAAAAGAAGAAGAAAAATATATCAATGATTATAATGCAATCATTGCCCACTTATGGAATGCAAACATAGATGTGCAGTACATTGCAGACAATTCTACTGCAGTTGCACGATATGTCACAGCATACTTAACTAAAGCAGAAAAGACAGAGCTCCAAGACCTCTGGAATGACCTGTCATCAGATAAAACAGTATCTCAGAAACTATACATCTTGGGCATAAAAATGCTCACCCATAGAGAATGTGGATCTTATGAAGCAGCTGATCGTTTAACTGGTACTTCATTGTATGGTAAATCTGAAAATATAGTATGGCTAAGTCTTGGTCCAGCTAAATATAGAAAAAGAGTTCTAAAATCATATGAAGATATAGAAACAATAGCCAAACATGATCCCAACAGCCAAGACATTTTAAAAAACAATGTATTGGACACATACTACCCAAACAGACGTAATACTTTGGAAAACATTCATTGGCCTGCATTACAGGACCTAGTTGTAAAACCACTTTCCATGATATCAAAAGGATATCAACACATCATTCAACTATAAGAAATCTAGTCTATAAACTGTACTATGCTAAAAGTCCTGCTTTAGCACTAGCAAAGTTAAATAACATCCTTCTACATGGTACAGCAAAAGACCTACTTGAAGAAATTCACTATATCCAGAAAAAATATTTTGGAAGTGAAAGCCATTTACAGAATGAAATAGCTTTAAACCAATTAAGCAACAATTCTACACATGGCAACCTTTTGCTAAACACATACAAAAAAGAAATACTAAAATTTAAAAGTACATCAGCTGAAGTACCAAACCATGTATGTGTATGTTGCCGTAGAATTTTTTATAAAAGTAACACAAAAACTGTGGACCTATCATACAAAATAGAAGACAATGAAGATTCTAAATGGTTTGAATTAACTCTCTACCTTCTAGCAGAAAACAAAAATGAAATAACTGAGCCCTTAATACTTTGCAGTTATTGCACTACAAAACTTGACAACAACCAAACTCCTTCACGTTCTATCACAAATAATTTGGAATTATACCCAGTACCAAAACCTCTACAACAACTTAATTTATATGACAGCATCATAATTCAAACAGTACACCCATTTCAAGCAATAATACACCTTCAACCAAAAACAGCAAAATTACCTCCCTCTGAATTGGTAAAAGGCATTCGTGGAAAAGTAGTTTATTTACCATTAAATCTAAAACAAAATGTGCATACTCTAGTAGTGCAACGTCCAATGCAGCAATCTTTAATTATATTAGTAAATGGAGTACCTACAAAAGACAAAAAAATATGGCAACAGCTGGTAGATTTATATAAAGTTAGACAAGCCTTCCAATATCTTAAAGAGAATAATGAATATTACAAAGAAATTAATATTGAAGAAAACTTGAAAGATACAACTGAAATAATTCAAGAAACACAAGAAGCTGGTCAATTTGAGCTACTAGATCATGCTACAATATAAAATACTTTAGACCATTATACAATTCATCCTTTGCACTGTAATGACACCGTACAAGATGTACTGGAAGCTTGCCAAATGCGTCAAACAAAAGGATCGCCAATCAGTATATGGGAAAAAAGTATAGAAGCACGTGCTTTTCCTCTACTCTTTCCTACTGGCCAAGGAGGAAGGTATGATGATAGACCTATTCAAATATCAGCTTCAGAATACCGCTCATTACGGATGTATTCTGAAGATCCCAGATTTAGACAAAATGTGGAATACATATTCCACCTACTCTTTGAAAGTGAACTAGCAACTTTATGTTACGGAGTTGCACACATATTAAAATCAGGATCACACTTTCAAAATATGACAGCTACACAATTATTAGAGAAAGTGCAACAAAAGGATGAGGTTTTACAATCAAATATTAAAAATCTATTAGCAAATATGCGTGGTACTAAAGAGTACTGGTTTCGACGTAATGGAGATGTACGTTGTATGATCAGAAACCTTGGCCCACCCACTTGGTTTGTTACATTAAGTTGTGCAGAATATGCATGGGAAGATTTACATGATTTCCTACGCATATCAAATAAAAACAAAACAAACATAGATATTCTAACACCTGGAGAACTTTGTTCTTTGGATCCTGTTAATGTTTCAAGATATTTTCACCATCGCTTCATTGCTATGCTACATTTTATTTGTAATAAAACTGTTCCTCCCCTTGGAGAAGTGCAACACTTCTTTTGGAGAAAAGAATACCAAGCCAGAGGAGCACCCCATATCCACATGCTTTTATGGATTAAAGATGCTCCTAAATTTGGTCAAGACAGTGATGCCACTGTTTTACAGTTTATTGAAAAATATGTCACTTGTGAAATTCCATCAGAAGCCACAAATAGTGATCTTTGTGCACAAATTTTACAATTTCAAAGACACAAATGTGGAAAATATTGTCGTCGCAAATACAAAAACAAAGGCAAATACTACACCAAATGCCGATTTGGTTTCCCTAGACCAGTTACAAATACAGGTCAAGTAAACAACCTCATGTCTTCAGTTAGACATAGTGTTAAAGGTAAGTCACCTAAAAATACATATTACATAAAAAGAAAAGAAGAAGAAAAATATATCAATGATTATAATGCAATCATTGCCCACTTATGGAATGCAAACATAGATGTGCAGTACATTGCAGACAATTCTACTGCAGTTGCACGATATGTCACAGCATACTTAACTAAAGCAGAAAAGACAGAGCTCCAAGACCTCTGGAATGACCTGTCATCAGATAAAACAGTATCTCAGAAATTATACATCTTGGGCATAAAAATGCTCACCCATAGAGAATGTGGATCTTATGAAGCAGCTGATCGTTTAACTGGTACTTCATTGTATGGTAAATCTGAAAATATAGTATGGCTAAGTCTTGGTCCAGCTAAATCTAGAAAAAGAGTTCTAAAATCATATGAAGATATAGAAACAATAGCCAAACATGATCCCAACAGCCAAGACATTTTAAAAAACAATTTATTGGACACATACTACCCAAACAGAAGTAATACTTTGGAAAACATGTGTCTATACCAAATAGCCCAAAACTACACATACAAAAATAATATGAAACCTGATGAAAAAAAGGTAAATATAGAGTGACAGACTGTGAAGGCAGCTTAGTTAAACTCACTAAACCAAATTTAATTAATCATATCAAATTGTCATTGCAGACTCCTCAACATAAAGAAGTATATTACATGTCCCTGCTACAACTCTTCAAACCATGGAGCAAAGAAGAACAATTACTAGATAACTATGACTCATATGAGGATGCTTTCAAAGCAAATGAAAGCACTATAACTGATGTAAACTTTACACAGTACAAAACAATGTTGCACAATGAACAGCAACATGAAGAAGAACTCCAAGCTCAACTAGATAAGGATACTCCTGACAGTAGTCAACCTTCTGTAACAGGAAGCCAAGAACCACTGGGAGAACCACTAATAATAAATGAGGCAGAATTAGCTATGATAGAAGTAGAAAACACCATGTGTCAGTATGAAGATAAGGAAGACTTAACTATACTACAATCAAAACTAAACAATGAGGAAAGTAGCATTTTTCAAGAAGTAACAAAACAAATTGCACATGGTGTTAAACATGAAAATAAAGAATGTTCCTGCCATAATTATAAACCTATACTACTGTACGTCAGTGGTGAAGCTGGATCTGGCAAAACATTCCTAATCAAAATCATTAGTAAGTTCCTTCAACAATTGACAAACAACAAACTGTCAGCTGTTGTCACTGCCCCACAGGTTTAGCTGCCTACAACATAGGTGGTGTTACATTACACTGATTACTACTATTACCAGTAGAACACCAGAACAAATTAGAATATTACAAACTTTCTGCAGAAGCTGCAATGGAATTACGCAGAGTATTGAAACAAATGAAAATGCTACTAATAGATGAAGTGAGCATGGTCTCCAACCTGATGTTAGCTTTGATTCACCTCAGATTACAAGAAGTACTCAAAACAGACTATGAAGAGCTCTTTGCAGGAAAACACATTATTGTTTTTGGAGATCTGCTTCAATTAACACCATTAAAAGGTGAACCTATTTTTAAAACATTAGGCCACAAACTCTGCCGTAAAACTGTTGGCAGCATTGGAAATGTCAACCTTTGGCAACATTCCCAATACAGAGAATTAACAGAAAACATGCGCCAATATGCAGATCTAACTTATGCCAACATTTTTAAAAGTTTGAGAGTTGGTATACTTTCTAAAGAAGCAGAAGCAACATTGAAAACCTGGCACATTAATGCACTTCATGGCGATAATGCATGTGCTACAGATGTTATGGAACAATTAGCCCACAAAAATGTCAATTGTATGGCCTTAATGCCAACTCTTGCAAGCTGTCTCAAATTCAATGAAATAATGTTAAGTAAAGAAATGCAACCAATAATGGAAATTAGCGCCACAGACAAACTAGATGTACATGGTATGACAGTACCCATGTGTGAACAAGCCACAACAAGACTAAATAATTTAGAAAAATCAATCTCAAACACAGCAGGCTTAGAAAAGATGTTAAAATTATCCTTAAATTGCAGAGTAATGCTTAAACGTAACCTTGACGTGGACCAAGGACTAGTTAATGGAGCACTGGGTACAGTTGTTGGCTTTCAAACATACACACTTGACAACAAAATTCAGTTTGTCAATATACTCTTTGACAAACTTTCAGAAGTAAAACGGATAGGACGCTCAACAGCTAGATTCCTTCTCTTCAAAGAT
Organism: Ambystoma mexicanum; assembly: GCF_040938575.1. Taxonomy (NCBI): domain Eukaryota; kingdom Metazoa; phylum Chordata; class Amphibia; order Caudata; family Ambystomatidae; genus Ambystoma; species Ambystoma mexicanum. The sequence goes on along the minus strand of NC_090927.1, from coordinate 631,053,838 downwards.
ATGTATGTACGCAGAGAACAATTTTCTCTAACTCTTGCATACGCAGTCACGATTCATAAATCACAAGGTCTTACCCTAGACAAAGCAATGATAGATATTGGTAACACAGTCTTTAAAGAAGGCATGAGCTACGTAGCACTATCACGCTTACGTACACTTGACGGTCTATTTCTAATCAACTTTGATGCAAGTAAAGTAAACGCTGATATTTCTTGCATTTTAGAATATAATAGACTTCGCTCACTATACACTCCCCATCTAAACACATATTCTGTTCCACAAAAACTAAAACGTTGTAAAAGAAAACTAAATCAAACAGAAATGCAACAGGACGTCACTGCAAATCCTCCAAAGAGAGTAAAAGAAACTAATACTTCATCAAGTACCACAAACAAAAAAGAATCAATTAGAGAAAGTAAACCAGGTACTTCTTTAAAGAAGGAAGACAACATCCAAAAAAAGCAGTTAGATACAGAACTACCTGGACCATTTAAATTCTCAAATATAGTTGGTGTAAGTTGCTATGCAAATGTAGCAATGAATATTCTATTTCAATTACCACCAATTGTTGACAACATTTACTTACACAGTACAAACCCATTGTGTTTGCAAATGTTAGTACTTCACAGAAATGCAGCAAACAATCCTGACAACACATATAGTGTTTTTGGAATAAGACGACAATTGGACTACTGTGCTGGAATGTTGAAATTCACTATATACTCACAGGAAGATCCACAAGAATTTCTAATGTACTTACTACAAGTACTGTAAAACAAAAACATACCTATAAATGAAATCTTCCAGATTTCATACATGTGGAAACATACATGCAGTCTCTGCAACAATGTGACACAAGAAGAAATCCCCAATGAACGCTTCATATATATATCAATACCAAATTGTGAATCCATTCCATTTCAGCAACTTGTACAAAAAGCAAACCATGGTAGATTATGCTCTACCTGCAATTCAGATAATCGCTCCACGTTAGTAATACAAACACATAGTAAATAAGTAATACTAATGCTTCTACTTTACAATGCAGATGGTACCAAAAACAACTGCAAGCTGACTGGATTCACACATGATCAAATATCACTTGGTAAGAAAACCTTCACAACAATAGGTATAATCTACCACGCAGGAGCCACAACCAATTCAGGGCACTACACTGCATATATAAAAAAGAAATGTGGATGGTTTGAATGTAATGATAGTACCATTACTCTAAAGCAGAGATTACCAGCAAATCTTACAAACGCTTATTTGATGTTCTTAAAACCAAATTTTGATACATAAACTGTATTTAAACCTTTAAGTAAATTTGTGTTAAAAAATATAAACTGTTAGAATACTCCAAAAGCTATGTAACTGCTCAAAGATTCTACAACAACTAATCAGATAAATGAATACCACTAAATTAGACCAAAAAATACACAGTTAGAATACGCCAATTGGTATCTAACTGTCCCAAAATTATAAATTTGTGTTAAAATAATATAAACTGTTAGAATACTCCAAAAGCTATCTAACAGCTCAAAGATTCTACAACAACTAATCAGATAAATGAATACCACTAAATTAGTCCAAATAATAGACAGTTAGAATACGCCAATTGGTATCTAACTGCTCCAAAATTTTATAATATCAAAACAAATGAAGAATCTGTTACTGCTCCAAAAAAAATACAACAAAGCAAAGTATAAAGCATTAGCCAGAAACAACAAGTGAACACTGAAAACAAACAAACAAATAAACTGTAGCATAACAGAAAAAGGTTTTTTTTGTAATCCAACATGGATTTTTTTTTCTCCCACAGACCCAATGATTTTAGCAACAAATACAGAAACTGAGCAAATTGCACAGTACTCTGATTTGTACTCTACTAAATATGAGGGTCGAAAAAAAATAAAAGTATATTGCTTATACAATGTAATAAGTCATTATAAAATACTAATACTAACATGCTATTTTCTTTTATCACAGAAATGAAGAAGAAAAACATGGACTCCCATTACTAGACCAAACATTAAGTATACAATAATAAGGACAACCATAGCAGCATATCACATCCATAGTATCTAATATATTTGTTCCTTACACATTTGTTTTTCACCCAAAGTTATAAGCAAATTTGAATGTGATATGCTGCGGTGGTTGTTGCCAGGGCATAGAGTCTTGGGTGCATGGCCAAATGGCCATGCACCCAAGACTCTATGCCCTGGCAACAACCACCGCAGCATATCACATCCATAGAGTCAAACATTTCAACTATGATCTATGGGAAACTTTTAATGTCCGCGAACAATGTGAGTGTTCTTAGAACACTTTGAACTTGCCAGCGAACAATATGGACACCGTTTTCAGGACACCCCCTACGAACATTTCAGAACAACGCGATAGTTCTTAGAACACTTTCAACTTAACAACGAACAATACGGACAGCGTCCTAAGGACACCCCCTACGAACATTCCAGGACACCGGGAGTGTTCTCAAAAATGTCTTCAGAACACCCCCATCTTGTTTATTTGCGAACATTTCAGGACACCGCGAGTGTTCTTAGGACACATTCAACTTGACGGAGAACAATACGGACAGCGTCCTCAGGACACCCCCTAGGAACATTCCAGGACACCGGGAGTGTTCTTAGAATCTTCTTCAGAACACCACCATCTTGTTTATTTGCAAACATTTCAGGACACAGCGAGTGTTCTTAGGACACATTCAACTAGACAGAGAACAATACGGACAGCGTCCTCAGAACACCCCCTACGAACACTCCCCGGAAACCGCGAGTGTTCTTAGAAGCGTCTTCAGAACACCACCATCTAGTTTATTTGCGAACATTTCAGGACACCGCGAGTGTTCTTAGGACACATTCAACTTGACAGAGAACAATACGGACAACGTCCTCAGGACACCCCCTACGAACATTCCAGGACACCGGGAGTGTTCTTAGAAGCGTCTTCAGAACACCACCATCTTGTTTATTTGCGAACATTTCAGGACACCGCGAGTGTTCTTAGAACACATTCAACTTGACAGAGAACAATACGGACATCGTCCTCAGGACACCCCCTACGAACATTTCAGGACACCGGGAGTGTTCTCAAAAAACGTCTTCAGAACACCCCCATTTTGTTTATTTGCGAACATTTCAGGACACCGCGGGTGTTCTTAGAACACATTCAACTTGACAGAGAACAATACGGACATCGTCCTCAGGACACCCCCTATGAACATTTCAGGACACCGGGAGTGTTCTCAAAAACTTCTTCAGAACACCCCCATTTTGTTTATTTGCGAACATTTCAGGACACCGCGGGTGTTCTTAGAACACATTAAACTTGACAGAGAACGATACGGACAGCGTCCTCAGGACACCCCCTACGAACACTCCCCGGACACCGCGAGTGTTCTTAGAACAGTTTCACTTTGCTTGCGAACAAAACGGACACATATTGAGTCATTAGAACACCCCATAGTCAGTTTATTTAGAACATTTCAGAACACCCGTGATGTCCGCAAACAAATCGGACACAAAAAGAACGTCTAACACATAAAAAACACAACTTTCATCCTATCTCATACACTCCCACCCTCCCCAAACACTGCCACACACCAACACACTCGACAAAATACAGGACACCCCCTACGAACATTTCAGGACACCGGGAGTGTTCTCAAAAACGTCTTCAGAACACCCCCATTTTGTTTATTTGCGAACATTTCAGGACACCGCGGGTGTTCTTAGAACACATTCAACCTGACAGTGAACAATACGGACAGCGTCCTCAGGAAACCCCCCTACGAACACCCCCCGGACACCGCAAGTGTTATTAGAAGCGTCTTCAGAACACCCCCATTTTGTTTATTTGCGAACATTTCAGGACACCGCGAGTGTTCTTAGGACACATTCAACTTGACAGAGAACAATACGGACAGCGTCCTCAGGACACCCCCTACGAACACTCCCCGGACACCGCGAGTGTTCTTAGAACAGTTTCACTTTGCTTGCGAACAAAACGGACACATATTGAGTCCTTAGAACACCCCCTAGTCAGTTTATTTAGAACATTTCAGAACACCCGTGATGTCCGCAAACAAATCAAACACAAAAAGAACGTCTAACACATAAAAAACACAACTTTCATCCTATCTCATACACTCCCACCCTCCCCAAACACTCCTACACACCAACACACTCTACAAAATACACATTTTGAACAAAGTTTCACCGCGCTGTCCGCAGACGTCCGCGAATCCAAGATGGCGGGCGCTACCGAAAAATCTGACGCACTTCACGCTCCACGCCGTTGCATGTCCGCGAACATCACGCAAGACGATTGGCCAATCAGGACACGGTCCGCGGAGCGAACAGGGAAGTGTGTCCGCGAACCGAACACAGATATCACAAATTTTTTTTACCTACTTTTTGGACATTTTAAAAAAAACTACTGGACGGATTTTCACCAAATTTGCAAAAGCACGCTTTTGGGACCACGCCGCTGCTCCTGGTCCAATTTTGGTGGAAATCCGTCCAGCGGTTTGGGCTGTGGGCGCGGGCAAAATTTTTTTCCCATTCAGTCTATGGGAAAAAAAAAAGTTTTGGGACCCCCCCTATAACTTTGCCCCCCCTGGACAAATCCTCACCAAACTTTGCAAAAAAATTCAGAGTGACCCAAATACGTTTTTTGCAAAGTTTGGTGAGGATCCGTCCAGGGAGAGCGAAGTTATAAGCCACCCAAAAAGTGCTCTTCCTATGGAAACAGCAACTTAACCATAACTACATGGCCACTAACGTGGCCATGTAATATATATATATTTATATATATATATTCAATGAAAAAACTTTGTTAAAGGGATGTTATGGTTAAGTTGCGCTACTAAAAACCTATGAAATTCAGTGAAAAAACTTTGTTAAAGGGACGTTATGGTAAAGTTGCGCTACTAAAAACCTATGAAATTCAGTGAAAAAACTTTGTCAAAGTAACGTTATGGTTCCAAGTAAAACCGAAAAACCCTTGAAATTCAAAAGTTATGGTAAGCTAAGCAACCATAACTCGCGCCACCACCGTGCATTGCTAAGACTAACACCCAGGACATCAAAGATGACATCACAAATGTCATTGATGACAACAGGAGACAGACACAGGGCATGAGCGGGGGGGTGGGGAGAACAGGAGACAGACACAGATCATCGGGGCATGAGCGGGGGTGGGGGGAACAGGAGACAGACACGGGGCATGAGCGGGGGGTGGGGGGAACAGAAGACAGACACGGGGCATGAGCGGGGGAGTCGGGGGCAACAGGAAAGAGACACGGGCATGAGCGTGGGGTGGGGGTACAGGAGACAGACACGGGGCATGAGCGGGGGGTGGGGGGCAACAGGAGAGAGACACGGGACATGAGTGGGTGGGGGGAACAGGAGATAGACATGGGGCATGAGCGGGGGGTGGGGGGCAACAGGAGAGAGACACAGGGCAGGAGCGGGGGGCAACAGGAGACAGACACGGGGCATGAGCGGGGGGTGAGGGCAACAGGAGACAGACACGGGGCATGAGCAGGGGGTGGGGGGGAACAGGAGACAGACATGGAGCATGAGCGAGGAGTGTGGGGTACAGGAGACAGACACGGGGCATGGGTAGAAGCAAGAGGAGACAGACATGGGGCATGAGCGGGGGGTGGGGGGGTACAGGAGACAGACACGGGGCATGAGCGGGGGTAGGGGGGCAACAGGAGAGAGACACGGGACATGAGCGGGTGGGGGGAACAGGAGACAGACACAGGGCATGAGCAGGGGGGGCAACAGGAGACAGACATGGGGCATGAGCGGGGGGGTGGGGGGTACAGGAGACAGACACGAGCATGAGCGGGGGTGGGGCGGTACAGGAGACAGACACAGGGCATGAGCGGGGGGTACAGGGCACATACGGGACATGAGCGGGGGTGGGGAGGAAAGGAGAGAGACAAGGGGCATGAGCAGGGGGTGGAGGAAACACGACGGAGACACGGAGCATGAGCGGGGGGCGGGGAGTAACACGAGAGAAACACGGGGCATGAGCGGGGGGTGGGGGGAACACGAGGGAGACACGGGGCATGAGCAGGGGGTGGGGGACAACAGGAGACAGACACGGGGCATGAGCGGGGGGTGGGGAGAACAGGAGACAGACACGGGGCATGAGCGGGGGGGGGGAGAACAGGAGACAGACACGGGGCATCGGGGCATGAGCGGGGGTGGGGGGAACAGGAGACAGACACGGGGCATGAGCGGGGGGTGGGGGGAACAGAAGACAGACACGGGGCATGAGCGGGGGAGTCGGGGGCAACAGGAAAGAGACACGGGCATGAGCGTGGGGTGGGGGTACAGGAGACAGACACGGGGCATGAGCGGGGGGTGGGGGGCAACAGGAGACAGACACGGGGCATGAGCGGGGGGTGGGGGGAACAGTAGACAGACACGGAGCATGAGCGGGGGGTGGGGAGAACAGGAGACAGACATGGGGCATGACCGGGGGGTGGGGGGCAACAGGAGAGAGACACGGGACATGAGTGGGTGGGGGGAACAGGAGATAGACACGGGGCATGAGCGGGGGGTGGGGGGCAACAGGAGACAGACACGGGGCATGAGCGGGGGGTGGGGGGAACAGTAGACAGACACGGAGCAAGAGCGGGGGGTGGGGAGAACAGGAGACAGACACGGGGCATGACAGGGGGGTGGGGGGCAACAGGAGACAGACACAGAGCATGAGCGGGGGTGGGAGGAACAGGAAACAGACACGGGGCATGAGCGGGGGGTGGGGAGAACAGGAGACAGACACGGGGCATGAGCTAGGGGGTGGGGGGCAACAGGAGACAGACACGGGGCATGAGCGGGGGTGTGGGGGGCAACAGGAGAGAGACATGGGCATGAGCGCGGAGTGGGGGGTACAGGAGACAGACACGGGGCATGGGTGGGAGCAAGAGGAGACAGACATGGGGCATGAGCGGGGGGTACAGGAGACAGACACGGGGCATGAGCGGGGGTAGGGGGGCAACAGGAGACAGACACGGGACATGAGCGGGTGGGGGGAACAGGAGACAGACACGGGGCATGAGCAGGGGGGGCAACAGGAGACAGACATGGGGCATGAGCGGGGGGGTGGGGGGTACAGGAGACAGACACGAGCATGAGCGGGGGGTGGGGGGGTACAGGAGACAGACACGGAGCATGAGCAGGGAGTGGGGGGCAACAGGAGAGAGACACGGGGCATGAGCGGGGGGTGGGGGGAACAGGGGACAGACACAGGGCATGAGCGGGGGGTGGGGGGAACAAAAGAGACAGACACGGGGCATGAGCGGGGGGTGGGGGCAACAGGAGAGAGACACAGGGCAGGAGCGGGGGGCAACAGGAGACAGACACGGGGCATGAGCGGGGGGTGAGGGCAACAGGAGACAGACACGGGGCATGAGCAGGGGGTGGGAGGGAACAGGAGACAGACACGAGACATGAGCGGGTGGGGGGAACCAGAGACAGACACGGGGCATGAGCGGGGGGGCAACAGGAGACAGACACGGGGCATGAGCAGGTGGTGGGGGGTACAGGAGACAGACACGGGGCATGAGCAGAGGGTGGGGGGCAACAGGAGAGAGACACAGGGCATGAGCGGGGGGGTGGGGGGTACAGGAGACAGACACGGGGCATGAGCGGGGGTAGGGGGGCAACAGGAGAGAGACACGGGACATGAGCGGGTGGGGGGAACAGGAGACAGACACGGGGCATGAGCAGGGGGGGCAACAGGAGACAGACATGGGGCATGAGCGGGGGGTGGGGGTACAGGAGACAGACACGAGCATGAGCGGGGGGTGGGGTGGTACAGGAGACAGACACGGGGCATGAGCAGGGGGTGGGGGGCAACAGGAGAGAGACACGGGGCATGAGCGGGGGGGTGGGGGGAACAGGAGACAGACACAGGGCATGAGCGGGGGTGGGGGGAACAAAAGAGACAGACACGGGGCATGAGCGGGGGGCAACAGGAGAGAGACACAGGGCAGGAGCGAGTGGGAAACAGGAGACAGACACGGGGCATGAGCGGGGGGTGAGGGCAACAGGAGACAGACACGGGGCATGAGCAGGGGGTGGGGGGGAACAGGAGACAGACACGGAGCATGAGGGCGGAGTGGGGGGTACAGGAGACAGACACGGGGCATGAGAGGGGGGTGGGGGGCAACAGGAGACAGACACGGGGCATGAGCGGGCGGTGGGGGGCAACAGGAGAGAGACACGGGACATGAGCGGGTGGGGGGAACCGGAGACAGACACGGGGCATGAGCGGGGGGGCAACAGGAGACAGACACGGGGCATGAGCGGGCGGTGGGGGGTACAGGAGACAGACATGGGGCATGAGCGTGGGGTGGGGGGGCAACAGGAGAGAGACAGAGGGCATGAGCGGGGGGTGGGGGGAACAGGAGACAGACACGGGGCATGAGCGGGGGGTGGGGGGCAACAGGAGACAGACACGGGGCATGAGCGGGGGGTTGGGGGCAACAGGAGAGACACGGGGCATGAGCAGGGGGTGAGGGGCAACAGGAGATAGACACGGGGCATGAGCGGGGGTGGGGGGAACAGGAGACAGACACGGGGCATGAGCGAGGGGTGGGGGAACAGGAGACAGACACGTGGCATGAGCGGGGGGTGGGGGGAACAACAGACATGGGCATGAGCAGGGGGTGGGGAGAACAGACATGGGGCATGAGCGGGGCGGTGGGGGGCAACAGGAGACAGACACGGGGCATGAGCGGGGGGTGAGAGGAACAGGAAAAAGACACGGGGCATGAGCAGGGGGTGGGGAGAACAGGAGACAAACACGGAGCATGAGCGGGGGGTGGGGGGCAACAAGAGAGAGACACGGGGCATGAGCGTGTGGGGGGAACAGGGGACAGACACAGGGCATGAGTGGGTGGGGGGAACAGGAGACAGACACGGAGCATGAGCGGGGGGTGGGGAGAACAGGAGACAGACACGGGGCATGAGAGTGGGGTGGGGGGCAACAGGAGAGACACGGGGCATGAGCAGGGGGTGAGGGGCAACAGGAGATAGACACGGGGCATGAGCGGGGGTGGGGGGAACAGGAGACAGACACGGGGCATGAGCGAGGGGTGGGGGAACAGGAGACAGACACGTGGCATGAGCGGGGGGTGGGGGGAACAACAGACATGGGCATGAGCAGGGGGTGGGGAGAACAGACATGGGGCATGAGCGGGGCGGTGGGGGGCAACAGGAGACAGACACGGGGCATGAGCGGGGGGTGAGAGGAACAGGAAAAAGACACGGGGCATGAGCAGGGGGTGGGGAGAACAGGAGACAAACACGGGGCATGAGCGGGGGGTGGGGGGCAACAAGAGAGAGACACGGGGCATGAGCGTGTGGGGGGAACAGGGGACAGACACGGGGCATGAGTGGGTGGGGGGAACAGGAGACAGACACGGAGCATGAGCGGGGGGTGGGGAGAACAGTAGACAGACACGGAGAATGAGCGGGGGGTGGGGAGAACAGGAGACAGACACGGGGCATGACCGGGGGGTGGGGGGCAACAGGAGAGAGACACGGGACATGAGTGGGTGGGGGGAACAGGAGATAGACACTGGGCATGAGCGGGGGGTGGGGGGCAACAGGAGACAGGCACGGGGCATGAGCGGGGGGTGGGGGGCAACAGGAGACAGACACGGGGCATGAGCGGGGGGTGGGGGGAACAGTAGACAGACACGGAGCATGAGCGGGGGGTGGGGAGAACAGGAGACAGACACGGGGCATGACCGGGGGGTGGGGGGCAACAGGAGACAGACACAGAGCATGAGCGGGGGTGGGAGGAACAGGAAACAGACACGGGGCATGAGCGGGGGGTGGGGAGAACAGGAGACAGACACGGGGCATGAGCGAGGGGGTGGGGGGCAACAGGAGACAGACACGGGGCATGAGCGGGGGTGTGGGGGGCAACAGGAGAGAGACATGGGCATGAGCGCGGAGTGGGGGGTACAGGAGACAGACACGGGGCATGGGTGGGAGCAAGAGGAGACAGACATGGGGCATGAGCGGGGGGTACAGGAGACAGACACGGGGCATGAGCGGGGGTAGGGGGGCAACAGGAGACAGACACGGGACATGAGCGGGTGGGGGGAACAGGAGACAGACACGGGGCATGAGCAGGGGGGGCAACAGGAGACAGACATGGGGCATGAGCGGGGGGGTGGGGGGTACAGGAGACAGACACGAGCATGAGCGGGGGGTGGGGGGGTACAGGAGACAGACACGGAGCATGAGCAGGGGGTGGGGGGCAACAGGAGAGAGACACGGGGCATGAGCGGGGGGTGGGGGGAACAGGGGACAGACACAGGGCATGAGCGGGGGGTGGGGGGAACAAAAGAGACAGACACGGGGCATGAGCGGGGGGTGGGGGCAACAGGAGAGAGACACAGGGCAGGATCGGGGGGCAACAGGAGACAGACACGGGGCATGAGCGGGGGGTGAGGGCAACAGGAGACAGACACGGGGCATGAGCAGGGGGTGGGAGGGAACAGGAGACAGACACGAGACATGAGCGGGTGGGGGGAACCAGAGACAGACACGGGGCATGAGCGGGGGGGCAACAGGAGACAGACACGGGGCATGAGCAGGTGGTGGGGGGTACAGGAGACAGACACGGGGCATGAGCAGAGGGTGGGGGGCAACAGGAGAGAGACACAGGGCATGAGCGGGGGGGTGGGGGGGTACAGGAGACAGACACGGGGCATGAGCGGGGGTAGGGGGGCAACAGGAGAGAGACACGGGACATGAGCGGGTGGGGGGAACAGGAGACAGACACGGGGCATGAGCAGGGGGGGCAACAGGAGACAGACATGGGGCATGAGCGGGGGGGTGGGGGTACAGGAGACAGACACGAGCATGAGCGGGGGGTGGGGTGGTACAGGAGACAGACACGGGGCATGAGCAGGGGGTGGGGGGCAACAGGAGAGAGACACGGGGCATGAGCGGGGGGGTGGGGGGAACAGGAGACAGACACAGGGCATGAGCGGGGGGTGGGGGGAACAAAAGAGACAGACACGGGGCATGAGCAGGGGGTGGGGGCAACAGGAGAGAGATACAGGGCAGGAGCGAGTGGGCAACAGGAGACAGACACGGGGCATGAGCGGGGGGTGAGGGCAACAGGAGACAGACACGGGGCATGAGCAGGGGGTGGGGGGGAACAGGAGACAGACACGGAGCATGAGCGCGGAGTGGGGGGTACAGGAGACAGACACGGGGCATGAGAGGGGGGTGGGGGGCAACAGGAGACAGACACGGGGCATGAGCGGGTGGTGGGGGGCAACAGGAGAGAGACACGGGACATGAGCGGGTGGGGGGAACCGGAGACAGACACGGGGCATGAGCGGGGGGGCAACAGGAGACAGACACGGGGCATGAGCGGGCGGTGGGGGGTACAGGAGACAGACATGGGGCATGAGCGTGGGGTGGGGGGGCAACAGGAGAGAGACAGAGGGCATGAGCGGGGGGTGGGGGGAACAGGAGACAGACACGGGGCATGAGCGGGGGGTGGGGGGCAACAGGAGAGACACGGGGCATGAGCAGGGGGTGAGGGGCAACAGGAGATAGACACGGGGCATGAGCGGGGGTGGGGGGAACAGGAGACAGACACGGGGCATGAGCGAGGGGTGGGGGAACAGGAGACAGACACGTGGCATGAGCGGGGGGTGGGGGGAACAACAGACATGGGCATGAGCAGGGGGTGGGGAGAACAGACATGGGGCATGAGCGGGGCGGTGGGGGGCAACAGGAGACAGACACGGGGCATGAGCGGGGGGTGAGAGGAACAGGAAAAAGACACGGGGCATGAGCAGGGGGTGGGGAGAACAGGAGACAAACACGGGGCATGAGCGGTGGGTGGGGGGCAACAAGAGAGAGACACGGGGCATGAGCGTGTGGGGGGAACAGGGGACAGACACGGGGCATGAGTGGGTGGGGGGAACAGGAGACAGACACGGAGCATGAGCGGGGGGTGGGGAGAACAGGAGACAGACACGGGGCATGAGAGTGGGGTGGGGGGCAACAGGAGAGACACGGGGCATGAGCAGGGGGTGAGGGGCAACAGGAGATAGACACGGGGCATGAGCAGGGGTGGGGGGAACAGGAGACAGACACGGGGCATGAGCGAGGGGTGGGGGAACAGGAGACAGACACGTGGCATGAGCGGGGGGTGGGGGGAACAACAGACATGGGCATGAGCAGGGGGTGGGGAGAACAGACATGGGGCATGAGCGGGGCGGTGGGGGGCAACAGGAGACAGACACGGGGCATGAGCGGGGGGTGAGAGGAACAGGAAAAAGACACGGGGCATGAGCAGGGGGTGGGGAGAACAGGAGACAAACACGGGGCATGAGCGGGGGGTGGGGGGCAACAAGAGAGAGACACGGGGCATGAGCATGTGGGGGGAACAGGGGACAGACACGGGGCATGAGTGGGTGGGGGGAACAGGAGACAGACACGGAGCATGAGCGGGGGGTGGGGAGAACAGGAGACAGACACGGGGCATGAGAGGGGGGTGGGGGGCAACAGGAGACAGACACGGGGCATGAGCGGGGGTGGGGGGCAACAGAAGAGAGACACGGGACATGAGCGGGTGGAGGGAACTGGAGACAGACACGGGGCATGAGCGGGCGGTGGGGGGTACAGGAGACAGACATGGGGCATGAGCGGGGGGTGGGGGCAACAGGAGAGAGACACGGGGCATGAGTGGGGGGTGGGGGGGAACAGGAGACAGACACGGGGCATGAGCGGGGGGTGGGGGGCAACAGGAGACAGACACGGGGCATGAGCGGGGGGTGGGGGCAACAGGAGAGACACGGGGCATGAGCGGGGGGTGAGGGGCAACAGGAGACAGACACGGGGCATGAGCGGGGGGTGGGGGGAACAGGAGACAGACACGGGGCATGAGCGAGGGGTGGGGGAACAGGAGACAGACACAGGGCATGAGCGGGGGGTGGGGGGAACAACAGACATGGGCATGAGCGGGGGGTGGGGAGAACAGACACGGGGCATGAGCGGGGCGGTGGGGGGCAACAGGAGACAGACACGGGGCATGAGCGGGGGGTGGGAGGAACAGGAAAAAGACACGGGGCATGAGCAGGGGGTGGGGAGAAAAGGAGACAGACACAGGGCATGAGCGGGGGGTGGGGGGAACAAAAGAGACAGACACGGGGCATGAGCGGGGGGTGGGGGCAACAGGAGAGAGACACAGGGCAGGAGCGGGGGGCAACAGGAGACAGACACGGGGCATGAGCGGGGGGTGAGGGCAACAGGAGACAGACACGGGGCATGAGCAGGGGGTGGGGGGGAAAAGGAGACAGACACGGAGCATGAGCGCGGAGTGGGGGGTACAGGAGACAGACACGGGGCATGAGAGGGGGGTGGGGGGCAACAGGAGACAGACACGGGGCATGAGCGGGGGGTGGGGGGCAACAGGAGAGAGACACGGGACATGAGCGGGTGGGGGGAACCGGAGACAGACACGGGGCATGAGCGGGGGGGCAACAGGAGACAGACACGGGGCATGAGCGGGCGGTGGGGGGTACAGGAGACAGACATGGGGCATGAGCGTGGGGTGGGGGGCAACAGGAGAGAGACAGAGGGCATGAGCGGGGGGTGGGGGGAACAGGAGACAGACACGGGGCATGAGCGGGGGGTGGGGGGCAACAGGAGACAGACACGGGGCATGAGCGGGGGGTGGGGGGCAACAGGAGAGACACGGGGCATGAGCAGGGGGTGAGGGGCAACAGGAGATAGACACGGGGCATGAGCGGGGGTGGGGGGAACAGGAGACAGACACGGGGCATGAGCGAGGAGTGGGGGAACAGGAGACAGACACGTGGCATGAGCGGGGGGTGGGGGGAACAACAGACATGGGCATGAGCAGGGGGTGGGGAGAACAGACATGGGGCATGAGCGGGGCGGTGGGGGGCAACAGGAGACAGACACGGGGCATGAGCGGGGGGTGAGAGGAACAGGAAAAAGACACAGGGCATGAGCAGGGGGTGGGGAGAACAGGAGACAAACACGGGGCATGAGCGGGGGGTGGGGGGCAACAAGAGAGAGACACGGGGCATGAGCGTGTGGGGGGAACAGGGGACAGACACGGGGCATGAGTGGGTGGGGGGAACAGGAGACAGACACGGAGCATGAGCGGGGGTGGGGAGAACAGGAGACAGACACAGGGCATGAGAGGGGTGTGGGGGGCAACAGGAGACAGACACGGGGAATGAGCGGGGGGTGGGGGGCAACAGAAGAGAGACACGGGACATGAGCGGGTGGAGGGAACTGGAGACAGACACGGGGCATGAGCGGGCGGTGGGGGGTACAGGAGACAGACATGGGGCATGAGCGGGGGGTGGGGGCAACAGGAGAGAGACACGGGGCATGAGTGGGGGTGGGGGGAACAGGAGACAGACACGGGGCATGAGCGGGGGATGGGGGGCAACAGGAGACAGACACGGGGCATGAGCGGGGGGTGGGGGGCAACAGGAGAGACACGGGGCATGAGCGGGGGGTGAGGGGGAACAGGAGCAGACACGGGGCATGAGCGGGGGGTGGGGGGAACAGGAGACAGACACGGGGCATGAGCGAGGGGTGGGGGGAACAGGAGACAGACACAGGGCATGAGCGGGGGGTGGGGGGAACAACAGACATGGGCATGAGCGGGGGGTGGGGAGAACAGACACGGGGCATGAGCGGGGCGGTGGGGGGCAACAGGAGACAGACACGGGGCATGAGCGGGGGGTGGGAGGAACAGGAAAAAGACACGGGGCATGAGCAGGGGGTGGGGAGAACAGGAGACAAACACGGGGCATGAGCGTGTGGGGGGAACAGGAGACAGACACGGGGCATGAGCGGGTGGGGGGAACAGGAGACAGACACGGGGCATGAGCGGGAGGGGTGGGGGGCAACAGGAGATAGACATGGGCATGAGCGGGGGTGGGGGGAACAGGACACAGACATGGGGCATGAGCGGGGTGTGGAGAGAACAGGAGACAGACACGGGGTATGAGGTGGGAACAGAAGACAGGCATGGGGCATTAGCAGGGGGTGGGGGATGGGGAGAGAGACACACGGGGCATGAGCGGGGGTGGGTGGGAGGGAGAGAGACACACGGGGCATGAGCAGGGGGTGGGCGGGAGGGAGAGAGACACACGGGGCATGTGCGGGGGGTGGGCGGGAGGGAGAGAGACACACGGGGCATAAGCGGGGGGTGGGCGGGAGGGAGAGAGACACACGGGGCATGAGCCGGGGGTGGGCGGGAGGGAGAGAGACACACAGGGCATGAGCGGGAGGGGGAGAGACACAAGGGGCATGAGCGGGGGTGGGCGGGAGGGTGAAAGACACAAGGAGCATGAGCGGGGGTGGGCAGGAGACTGAAAGACACGGGGCATGAGCGGGGGTGGGCAGGAGGGTGAAAGACATAGGGCATGAGCGGGGGTGGGCGGGAGGGACAAAGACACGGGGCATGAGCGGGGGTGGGCGGGAGGGAGAAAGACACAGGGCAAGAGCGGGGGTGGGCGGGAGGGAGAAAGACACGGGGCAAGAGCGGGGGTGGGCTGGAGGAAGAAAGACACGGGGCAAGAGCGGGGGTGCGCAGGAGGGGGAAAGACACGGGGCAAGAGCGGGGGTGGGCGGGAGGGGGAAAGACACGGGGCAAGAGCGGGGGTGCGGGGCAAGAGCGGGGGTGGGCGGGAGGATGATAGACACGCGGGGCAAGAGCAGGGGTGGGCGGGAGGGTGATAGACACGCGGGGCAAGAGCGGGGGTGGGCGGGTGAAAGACACGCGGGGCAAGAGCGGGGGTGGGAGGGTGAAAGACACGTGGGGCAAGAGCGGGGGTGGGCGGGAGGGTGAAAGACACGTGGGGCAAGAGCAGGGGTGGGCGGGAGGGTGAAAGACACGCGGGGCAAGAGCGGGGATGGCCGGGAGGGTGAAAGACACAAGGGGCAAGAGCGGGGGTGGGCAGGAGGGGGAAAGACACGGGGCAAGAGCGGGGGTGGGCAGGAGGGGGAAAGACACGGGGCAAGAGTGGGGGTGGGCGGGAGGGGGAAAGAGACACGGGGCAAGAGCGGGAGGGTGAAAGACACGGGGCAAGAGCGGGGGTGGGCGGGAGGGGGCAAGAGCGGGGGTGGGCGGGAGGGGGAAAGAGGCACGGGGCAAGAGCGGGGGTGGGCAGAAGGGGGAAAGAGACATGGGGCAAGAGCGGGGGTGGGCGGGAGGGGGAAGAGACACGGGGCAAGAGCGGGGGTGGGTGGGAGGGGGAAAGAGACACGGGGCAAGAGCGGGGGTGGGCGGGAGGGGGAAAGAGACACGGGGCAAGAGCGGGGGTGGGCGGGAGGGGGAAAGAGCAGGGGTGGGCTTGAGGCGGAAAGAGTCACGGGGAAAGAGCGGGGGTGGGCGGGAGGGGGAAAGAGACACGGGGCAAGAGCGGGGGTGGGCGGGAGGGGGAAAGTGACACGGGGCAAGAGTGGGGGTGGGCAGGAGGGGGAAAGACACACGGGGCAAGAGCGGGGGTGGGCGGGAGGGAGAAAGACACACAGGGCAAGAGCGGGGGTGGGCGGGAGGGGGAAAGACACACGGGGCAAGAGCGGGGGTGGGGGGAGGTAGACAGACACACGGGGAAAGAGCAGGGGTGGGCGGGAGACGGAAAGAGACACGGGGCAAGAGTGGGGGTGGGTGGGAGGGGGAAAGAGACACGGGGCAAGAGCGGGGGTGGGCGGGAGGGGGAAAGAGCGGGGGTGGGCCGGAGGGGGAAAGAGACACGGGGAAAGAGTGGGGCTGGGCGGGAAGGGGAAAGAGACACGGGGCAAGAGCGGGGGTGGGCGGGAGGGGGAAAGAGACACGGGGCAAGAGCGGGGGTGGGCGGGAGGGGGAAAGAGACACGGGGCAAGAGCGGGGGTGGGCGGGAGGGGGAAAGCACATGGGGCAAGAGCGGGGGTGGGCGGGACGGGGAAAGACACACGGGGCAAGAGCGGGGGTGGGCGGGAGGGGGAAAGCACATGGGGCAAGAGCGGGGGTGGGCGGGACGGGGAAAGACACACGGGGCAAGAGCGGGAGTCGGGGGGAGGGTGACAGACACACGGGGCAAGAACAGGGGTGGAGGGTAGGGAGACAGACACACGAGGCATGAGCGGGGGAAGGGGAGAGACATGCGGGGCATGAGCAGGGGGAGGGGAAGGGGAGAGACACGCGGGGCATGAGCGGGGGGGAGGGAGAGAGACACACGGGGCATGAGTGGAGGGTGGGGGGAAGGAAAGAGAGACAAATGGGGCATGAGCGGGGGGTGGGCGGGAGGAGAAGAGACACACGGGGCATGAGCAGGGGTGGGTGGGAGGGAGAGAGACACACGGGACATGAGTGGGGGGTGGGCGGCGGGTGGGGAGAGACACACAGACATGAGCGGGGGTGGGCAGGAGGGGGAGACAGACACGGGGCATGAGTGGGGGGTGGGCGGCGGGTGGGGAGAGACACACGGACATGAGCGGGGGTGGGGAGAGACACACGGACATGAGCGGGGGGTGGGCGGCAGGTGGTGAGAGACATACGGACATGAGCGGGGGGTGGGCGGCGGGTGGGGAGAGACACACGGACATGAGCGCGGGGTGGGCGGCGGGTGGGGAGAAACACACAGACATGAGCAGCGGGTGGTAGAGACACACGGGGGTGGGAGAGACACACGGGGCAAGAGCGGGACATGAGCGGTGGGTGGGCGGGAGGAAGAGACGAGCGGGGCACGAGCGGAGCATGAGCGGGGGGTGGGCGGGAGGGAGAAAGACACACGGACATGAGCGGGGGTTGGCGGGAGGGAGAAAGACACACGGACATGAGCCGGCAGTGGGCGGGAGGGAGGGAGAAAGACACACGGACATGAGCGGGGGGTGGGAGGAACAGGAGACAGACACGGGCATGAGCGGGGGTGAGGGACTTACTGTGCAGGCGGGATACAAAGCCTCTCATGCGAGGAACAAAGATGGCGTGCGTCTCTGAAGCCAGACGCACTGCACGCTTTCACGCATCCAATGAGAGAGCACGTCAGATGTCCGCGGACATCACGCAAGCTGCTTGCCCAATCACCGTCCTGTCCGCGGAGCGAACAGGGAAGTGTGTCCGCGAAGCGAACACAGATATCACTAATTTTTTTCACTTACATTTTTGTCATTTTTTTAAAAACTACTGGACGGATTTACACCAAATAAAGCAAAGCATGCTTTCGGGACCAAGCCGCCGCTCCTGCCGCTAATTTGGTGGAAATCCGTCCAGCGGTTTGGGCTGTAGGCGTGAGCAAAGTTTTTTCCCATTATGTCAATGGGAAAAAAAACATTTTTGGGACCCCCCTATAACTTTGCCCCCCTGGACGAATCCTCACCAAACTTTGCAAAAAAAATTCAGAGTGACCCAAATACTTTTTTTGCAAAGTTTGGTGAGGATCCGTCCAGGGAGAGCGAAGTTATAAGCCACCCAAAAAGTGCTCTTCCTATGGAAACAGCAACTTAACCATAACTACATGGCCACTACCGTGGCCATGTAATATATATATACATATATATATATATATATATACTCTATCCATTGGCCTGATTTAAGCATATGGATGGAGCACATTCAGCATTGCGTTTAACAACAATTTAGCTTTAACAGTTTTGCAATGGGAAAAGCCTATATCACTAGGCTTGTATTCGGCTTATACTTAGTGCATAGTTAGAGGAGACTGGGATAAACTGTATAGATTTTTTAGAAAGGAAGCTTTTAGGCATCCCTAAGTATGGCGACCGTTTGTAAATAATAGAAAGAAAAGACGCCCAGACATGGTAACCTAGGAAACACAAGTATTCAACAAAATTGCGAGTCGGCTTCTTGCTTTTGATACGGGAGCTGATGCGCAGAGACTCAGTCACACTTTATCAAACGAACTGAAGCTTTAGGTAAGCATACAGCACTAATGAGTGTGAGAATATATGTGGCAATATCACGCAGGACAAAGTGCATGTCATAAGCGGTTCATAGATGCCGAGATCGGTATGTGTAAAAACGTGGCGAGAGAGATTTTTCATACACAATAAACAGTTACAGATGACTTAAGCAGGATTGGCCTCAATGATATCTTGATCGTATGTGCATGTCCTTTGATGATGTCTAACAAGGGTTTAGGAATATTTAGCAAGGATGGGGATGAGTACAAAGAATGCTTGCGATCAATCAAGTAAAAAATAAATACAGTTTGCGGTGAGAACGTGCAGTACTTATTGCACAAATGAAATGAATTACGAGACTAGAACCGAGTCAAACTTTGGCACAAGGGACTTTTTATATGACAATAACATATTTTCAGACAGAATTACATTAGAAATGTGAGTGTATTACATTGAAGGTGGGATTAACCCAGGGATTTGCAGAAAATGACTTGAGCAAGAAATTATCCATGTGTGGTAAGGTACTTTTCTCTTTGCTACTCTTATTTATAAATAAGAACAAGGGTATGGAGCATGACTTAAACATTAATAAGAGGGCAAGTTGACTTTGCTTATCAAGAATATGCTGTTTAATTTTAAAAGGGTGATCAATAGAGGTGAAAAAGAAGTTATAAAATAGGTGTCCGTGCGACCGAGCTAAAGGAAGTTCGTTTTGGTATGAGGTTTTAGCCGCTGGTGATGTAATATGTATATTATTTCCAAGTTTCATAATTCATTTTTGTTTTTGTTTTTTCTGTTTGTTGCTGCTTGATGGCTGCAGGCACCACAGGATTACACGAGACAGCACGGTCTGGAGCTATCTCTGCAGGTGCCGTCCTTTGCCTTGGGTCCTCCGCCGCAGGGGCTGCGACGGGCAGTGGGCTGCCCTAGTACGATGATTGTTGTCAGGGACGGAACAAGATTGGGACTGGATTACGTCTTGGCAACCACCGAAAGTCTTGGGAGAGGGACGGGGGTTGGGGCAAGAGTCAGAAGACCACAAGGAAGGGCCTGGGGTCTCTACAGCACCACTCACCTGTCCCTAGAAGATAAAATGGCAAGGTGAGGGGCTACAACACAGGGATCTAACCCATGGTGTTGGTGGAAGTTTGAGCAGCAAATCAAGGCTTGGGGGGGATGGGAGGTGGAAAAGGGTTTGGAAACGGAGCTGGGAGAGGGGCTGGGGGTCAGACAAGCATCCTGCACAGAAGACCACAAGGAAGGGGTTGGGTGCTCTACAGCACCACTCATCTGCGCCTGGAAGCTAAAAATGCAAGGGGAGGGGCTACAACACAGTGCTCTAACCCTCAGTGTTGTTGGAAGTTCTAGCAGGCAATCAGTGCTTGGCAGAGGGATGGGAGGTGGAAAAGGGTTTGAAAATGGAAATGGAGCTTGGGAGAAGGGTGGGTCTGGGCAAGCATCCAGCATAGATGAGAAGACCTCAAGGAAGGGTCTGGGGGCTTTACAGCACCACTCACCTGCACCTGGAAGTTAACATGGTGAGGTGAGGGGCTACAGCACTGGGGTCTAACCCTCTGTGCTGGTGGAAATTCAAGCAGCCAATCATGTCTTGGGGGAGGGATGGGAGGTGGAAAAGGGTGTGGAAATGGAAACAGAGCTCAGGAGAGGCGCGTGGAGGGTCAGGGCATGCGTCCTGCACAGAAGACCACAAGGAAGGGGCTTGAGCCTCTACAGCACCATTCACTTGCACCTGGACGCTAAAATGGCGAGGTGAGGGGCTACAACACGGGTGTTTAACATTCAGAGTTGGTGGAAATTCAAGCAGCCAATCAGGGCTTGGGGGAGGGATGGGAGGTGAAAAAGGGTTTTGAAATGGAAACAGAGCTCAGGTAAGGGGCGGAGAGGATGGGGCAAGCGTTCTGCACAGAAGACCACAAGGAAGGGGCTGCAGGCTTTAAAGCACCGCTCACCTGGGCCTGGACGAAGGATGCAAACAGCAGAAAAGAACAGAATAAAGAGGGAAAGCAGGAAGCACACAGTGCAGGAAGGGGTGACAATCACCTCGCAGGGGCCAGGGCAAAAGATGACATTTATTGGTCAAGAAAAATGAACTATTTACTTTATTTGGCAGGGTTAAACGAGCTTTTCGACACTTCAGGATGACTTCAGGGACCTATAGGACTTCCACTTGCCCTACTGGGGCAATAGGCAGACAAGATTCGATTTACTAATTGGGCTACTAGTCTCAAGTCGCAATGCTCCTGACAACCTTTTTGGATAAAGTACTGGGGGTGTGCATGGACATGAAGAAGTGTTAATCTCAGTCTGATACTCCGCAAATTCAGATTATGGTCAGTTTCTTCAAACCTGTGAATTTGCAGCCATAAGAAAGGATATGCACAAGGATAACAAGGCAATCAGTGGAACCATGTCATAGGGGGCACAAACGTAGCTCAGAAGAGTGGAGCAAACCAAGATCTTGCTTAAGAGTAGTGGGATAGGACCCCTCTGATGACAGAAGGCAGCCACCAGTAATGAGGAATACAGAGCCAGGAGCAGTTATGCACACTCAAAATAATCCAGTGCACCAATCCTGCAGGGAAAGCATGTGCCAACTTCCGGTGGGCCATCTTAACATTTTTTTTTTTAAAGCAATCTTGAGCTTTGCACATAGGAAAAGCTTCAGACCTACCACTACTATTATCGATGTCCTGCCATATGGGGGAAATCTATTACCATGTCGCACACAGCCTCCAAACTGAAACAATGACAGCTCACAAAAGCAACAAAGCCTTAAAATAGTCATGAGCCATTGCGACACCAAAATTATGTCACGCCACCATACTGCAGCAACAAAACAGATAAATGCAACATACAGACCCAGGGATCAGAATTAGGATTCGTTGACCAAGAGCAAAAAGCAGCTCCTGGGTATTGAGCATCACCTTTTATGCAGGAGCTACCTCTTCGGAACCAGGAGCTAGTACATAGTTGACAGCAAATCTAACTTGTGCACAAGGTGCAAACTACCTTTTTTCCATTATAGGTTATCCAATATGCTTTAACTATCCTTTACTCCCTTGTACAGACATTACCAAATCTACAATAAATATATCAGATAGGTTTGTATGGCACCACTTGCCTGGGGAGTCAAGCGTAGATCCTGGTTTGAAGCTAACTAGGCTCCTCATGGCTGTAACCAGGAGATAAATAGCTCCCAGCAATTTCGAACCCTGCAGATACTCCATGATAATATCCATTGAAACGTGGTAACCTGTAGGCACATTGTAACTAATAGACCAGAAGTGCAAACATTGTTGATGCAGTTTGAACAGGATACCCAGTAATTTTTATTTATTTGCATTTTTAAAGCGCCGGGGCATCAAGGCCTGTTACAGGAATTTCATTTTTTGTCTTAAATCTGTATTTATAATACGCTTATTAACCAGAGTTTTCTAAGCATGGACCCGGGGATCGAACCTGTGTTGCTTCGTGTTGTTTTGTTTCCAATGCAAGCACGGTGCCGCTGATCTATCCTCCGTATTTTCCCTGTCATTTGGTCGTACTGCTGCTTTAAACTATAAAGCTTAAGTAGGCACACAAATTTCCTGCAGGTTTTGAAATCCCTTGAACTATCACAATTACTAAAACATGGAAACAACTTAAACGCACAATAATTTGAAGCAAGCTATTGCAATACTGGAGGAAACACTTACGCATGCTGGTGTATTCCACTGAAAGGTCCTTCTGTTTCATCCCTAACACTTTGTGAAGTTGTCCAAAGCCTGCAAGCCACAATGCGTGCTGGGCGCTCTGAGTTATGTCTTCCCTTTATCAAATATATGCCTGATCGTAGGTGAATTTGAAAACCATGTAGCTAATATCTGCAGTGTGCGATAGGGTGACCTTTCGCCTAGCCTGAGAACACTGGTGTGCATGACCTTAGCTGCCACTTTTGGGTATACAGTTTGTATGTGGAGGCAGCACAAGCCAAGGATGGACATTTGCTGTCAATGTGTGACTTTGCAAGGCCCTTCGATGGGGGTGACACATTTCTGTGAATGGTTATTCTTCCCTCTACTGGTAACGTCTGGTCTATTTCTTTTTTCTTTGTTATGGGACACCATTTTCAGGAGTGGTCATTCCCACCATCCCCAAATCACAGCATTCCTCTTGCAGCGTGGGCACCCCCAAAATGTATGTTTGGCCAAGGCTGAGTCATCTACTTCTTGTCCAAATTAACGTCTTAAGAACAGTTTATGCTAAGGCCCTTCTTAATGTGCACTTTAATTAATATGAAGAGCAGGTGGGAAGTTGTTGTCCCTTGGCAATAGAACCACCTTTTGCTACCTGGGAAATCTATGAAGGTGTGCTGGTCACTATTTTGTATGAGGTGAATGATAGGTTAGAAGGTGGGTCATTCGGTTGTAAAGCCTGTCTATCTGATGTGTGGTTCCTTTAGAGGCATGCTTAATCATTGTTGCACCATTGCTCTTGTTCCTAACAGTCATGTCATTCTGCGTCCACATCTGTAAATCTGCCTTCTTTGCTGCTCTCAGGAGACAAGCTTTACAGAAAGAAGGAATATTCTTTGATGTTATTGTTTTCTGTCATGACCTTGGTAGTGTGATAACCTAATTACATGATATATACCCTTTCTATTGTCTTGATGTCCTCTGTGCTGTTTAGGTAGTGCAGACGTGTAGATGCCCCCACCCTTGTGTGTTCTTTGTTGTGTTATATAGGGGAGCAACTTTGATTGGGTGATAATTGTATGTTAACATGTTCTATGTTGAGCGCTTTGGTGAAAGCGCTATGTAAATGACAAATCATTATCATCATCATTAACCCTATACAGATTTTGAATGACTCCTTCTAAATTTTTGCTCTGTGAGGTAAAAAAAGATGGTACCTGATCAACAGTGTCTGATCACTTCTCAGTCAAGTACCAGTGAAGGTGATTTGTGAGTAAACATTATGTAATTCAAGAGATATAATGTACATTATAGAAACATTGGACAGTATTGTGACACTTTCCAGATATTCACATTTTGTTTTCTATATCAGTAAAATTTACCAGGAACCTTTTCCAGGAACTGTGCAACATGCCTTCCTTTGATTATTTGTTTCATCTGATCTTTCATAGAGTCATAATGCTGATCAGCAATATCGATGGAAAAGTGTTTTACAATCCAAACACATCTTTATTACGGTGAAAGAATTGTTTTTCTACCGCATTTCTCTCCTTTGAGATACCATGTGTTCCCGAGTAGGCTTGGGTGGCAATGGACTATTACTAACGGTCCACTAGTGTGAACTGAAGTAGGCCCAAGGCCACCCTGGAACACTGGACTTAACACTATCAAAACCCAGCTTATAAAAATAAAAACAATAGTGCGTTTCCTTTGATGAATGGGCATGTGCCATGCTGCACACATATATCAAAGGGAATAATAGCGCATTTGAAGATGGCAGCAATGGATGAGTGAGGGAGACTCAGGAGAAAGTCCCTTTTCAGTTTCCATCATGGCATCTTGAGGCAGATTAAAGAAGGAGGTAGTATCGAGGACCTGGTCTGGCAGTGATGTGAAAAAAGAGCTATGTGGAGGGTTGTGCTTGTTTGGGTAGGTGGAGGTAGAGAAGCAAGCAGTCGGTACAGGACAAAGGATCTTGTTTTGCAGGGGAGCAGCAATCAACTTACACCAGCTAAGCCGAGTTCCAGGCTAATTGTTGGCACTTGACATCATTGTGCAGATCCTTACAGTAGTTTTTGACTGCATTGCGAGCATTATAATTTCAGATGCAGAGTTGAAAACAGCAAAAAGACTTTTTATGCATTAAAGAAACTGAAATGTAATTTCTTATCAAGAATTTTATCAACAAAACACAAGCTCTCTTTATATTATTTTGACTGTACCTTCAACATGACAGACAACATACAGGTGATGTAAAACATAGAAAAATGCTTTCACTTTCATATGGAGAAATCATGTACTTTAATTGTACACCCTAGACATGATCATGTAGGAACCTTCCCAGTTCAACTAAGATCGCAATTTAAATGATTTCATTGTAAATAATACATATAAAACCAAATATATTTACTAACGTATGAATTCCATTAACTTGCTCACCATTAAAGTAACACTATTTACTTCAGCTCCACAACTCCAAACCCTGTATTACTAATGCAATGATGTGCCACCCTTGTTATAGACTAAGGGAGTGTAGACCCTCAGGAAAATCCAAACAATGATGAGAGGGCCTTAATTGTAAAAACACAACTTTATTGCAAATTCAAAATTACGGGCAGGAGAGTCAGTCATGTAGGATGGTAAATCTGAAAACTCAGTCCACCCACATCAGACAGTAGTATCTAAAGACAAAAAACACAAAATTAGAATACATTTGTATACAATCTAAACATTATCTGTAACAATCTTCTAAGCATCCTATTGCCTCCTGCCTATATAAAAGCTAAGTCAGCATAAATTGCCCTATTCTAATTAGTACATTGCCCTAGTCTGATTGCTTAGTACAATAACAGGTTACATTTTATATGTGCATCCCCTACAGTTTGGGTGTGTGTATCTTTCTGAAGGAAGTGTTATCTAGGTGTTTTACTGTGAGGGACATCATAGGCATTACCTTCACCATCATTTTCTTGACCCATCCCTAGAACTATTTGACAAATGCAAAAAAGGACCAGCAGTAGGACAATTAAAGGCAGTAGTACATTGAAAAGGTCACTCATCTGTGAGTGCACCCATGAAAACAGTGAGGTGAACCAATAATCATTATGCACCTCACCTTCTTTCTCCATGGTGGTGCGCAGAGTGTGCAGCGTGTTTATTGCTTGTGTAATACTTCCATTGTCTGCATTGTTGGAGGCTAAGTAAGTTCAACAACAAGTGCCTATTTTTGCACAGTCCCCCCACCTCTTTGGCAGTCATTACTTTAAGGGCATACCTTTTCTGCAACATGGTTATCCTTATAGCTCTAAGTTCTTCATTGACAGCATTCAAACCATTCTCTGTGTTTCCCACCTTGTTTTATTTATTTATATACTGGGTATTTATAATGTGCCTACACAGTAAATGTTGTATCGGGTGCCAGAAAACAAAAGAGGGGGGGTGCACAGGGATGAAGAAAATAAAACTGGCGGTTGCTCCTGATTGCAGCCCAGGAGTGAGGATCGAAGCAAAAAATATTTCAGGTTGGTTGAACAGCCTATATTCTTTCGGTATTGCTTTCAGCTTGTCACTTGACTCTTGAGACAAATATTTGTTGTGGCGTTGACGATCAGGGACCAGAAAACCCTCTGGTACAGTAGATATATAGGCTTGGTCATGGGATGCTCGCGGATGGTGGTAAGGTTGACATCAGGATGGAAGCAGGTGCATGTAGGCTAGTCTTCTGCAAACCCAATAAATGACTATAAGTTCTGCAGTGCCAGCTTGAATGTCAGGAAGGAGGTCAGTGATGTTCAAGTTGATAATTGCCCCAAAAATTGCTGCCATTGCTTCTTAAACACAAGGAAAACCATGTAAGTTATATGATTCTTATCAGAGGTTCATGCTGATTTATCCCCATTAAACTATTGACATACTTGGTCCATATTGTTGAACATGTTTCATTTATTTTTAGGACCTCACCCTTGGGTAATCCCCACATTCCTCCTGCTCTGCACTCAATCAACCCCTCAACCCATTCTTGTTTAAAAATAACAGCACCTTTGATCTGCAACCTAAGTTTCCCCTCACAAGAAGATTGGATTTGCCCTACACCATTGAGACATGATGCAGACGATGTTATGAAAATCAAAACACCTTTTTTTTAAATTGGTTCTCCTGATAATTGTCGTTACATTAACTTCCACCCACTGTACTTGCACCCTGTGTCCCTGCATTGTTCCTACATAAGAATTGGTGAA
The DNA here is from genome assembly GCF_040938575.1 of Ambystoma mexicanum. Taxonomy (NCBI): domain Eukaryota; kingdom Metazoa; phylum Chordata; class Amphibia; order Caudata; family Ambystomatidae; genus Ambystoma; species Ambystoma mexicanum. The sequence continues at coordinate 631,026,928 of NC_090927.1, read as the reverse complement.
CTAAACAACTTGCTATCACTGGTGGCACCTCTTGATGCAAGAATAATATAGGTGTGGCTGCTGCTGCTGCATAAGGAATCAATGAACAAACAAAGCAAGAGTCACTTGATTTCTCTCTCCTACTGCCTTCATGTGGCGAAAATCACGTTTTCCTCTGCATGGTGATGCACATTGTTAGATTTATCTAGGATCACACGTGGATTAGAAATGTCCCTCCTAACTCTAGGCACAGACACATTAACATCTACAGGTGCATGTTCAATGTTAGGAACATTACGAGACTGACCCTTTTGAAGGGTAAATCACAAAATATAACATGAGAAAACAGAAAATGCAAAAAACAAAATAAGAACTAAGTAAAGCATATACTGCCTAAGTTAATCTGTTGTTCCCTGATCACGTGGTGAAATGTCTTGTCGCCCAAATGGATGGATGGAACTCAGACAGGTACTCCCCTTGTCATTCACCCTTCTTCCTCCAGCTGTAGGAGGGGGTGATGGTACTCTTGTTCTTCTGGATGTGGCTGAGGTGGATTCATGCCTTGTGTCCAGAGACTCTGACGGCTGTGGGAGTTTCGTAGATCATTGTGCAGTGTCCAAGGAATTTAGGGTCCTTCCACTTGCGCGCAAAGTTGCGGATAAATATCTGATCTCTGGGAAAGAGCTATAGTTGCTAACACTGTAATGACTCTTGTGGTGCTGGCAATGACTTGTCTACCGTTGTGTCATGACCATTGTGATGGGACCAGCTGGCGAGATATAGATCTGACAGATTTTGTTAGTTCACAAATTATTTCCTAGACATTCAGCAGAGGTTTGTGTATCAGAGACAGTAGGTGCATGTGTGGGAGGTGTGTGCCACCTCCTGCCTATGATAATTTTATGTGGGGTGAGATGATGATCAGACCATGGGTGATTACGTAGTTCAAAAAGGGCAATGGGCAAACAGTGGAGTCAGTTCTTATGCAAGGTATGAAATAGTTTGGCAAGTTTTTGCTTCAATAAACCATTCATTCTCTCCACTCTTCTGTTGGCTTGTGGTGGTAGATGGAGTATTATTTGTGTTTTAAACCCAATAGAGAAAAGATCTCTTTGAACATCTCATTTAAAAAGTGAGTGTCATTATCTGATATGATGGCCTCACATATTCCCCATTGGGGAAATACTTCACACATCAGAAATGTAGCAGTTGATTTAGCATCAGGATAGACACAGGGACCAGCTTCACGCCATCGGGAGAATGGGCAAACCACAACAATTAGGTAATAAAGTTATGTCACCTGTTAACCTTGTCCACATAGTATATGTGCAGCTGTCAAAATGGCCTGATGTGCAGGGCAATGTAGCTTTTAGTGTCCTGAGAGTGTGACCAGCAGTGTATATTTGCCAGGTAATACAATTTGTTATGAAATCACTAAGGAGCTCCTGGCGGTTCGGAGTAAACCACCCCTACTGCAAAATGGCAGCAATGTATTCCTTGGATGTGTGTGAGGCATAATGCAACTGTTTGAAGGTGCTGGTGAGCAGCTCTTGAGGCATCAATGGCTTTTCTGAAATGTTTTGACTTAATATGAGGTCTGTAGGAGATATAGAGCATCCCCTTTTTGTTCATAACTCCTTTTTCTCCTGAGGAGCTTGTGCTTGCAGTAAAATAATGTGGTCAGGGGAAGGGCGTTGTAAGGGACTGTTATTTCTACCTGGTGCAGGGAAAGTTCAGAGGACACTCTATCATCAGAGTTTTCACAGTTTTCTAAATAGGCAGCTTCTTTTTTCTGGTGAGTCTGCTGCGCTTTTTCCATAAGAATCTGAGTCTGTGTTGTTGGTGTGTGTGAGTTACACATTTTACTACCACAACTGCTGTGGGGAGCACTAATTAGTCTGTTAGCTTGGCGAGTAGTGCGACATGCTGCACAGGAGTACAGGCCAGGGGGTACTAAAGATGTGACGTAAGTTGAATCTGAAAAATTGGTAGTGGAGCACCCTTGTGACAGTCCAATGATGTTATCAGCACTACTATTTTTATTTATTTATTTATTTGTAATTCTTTTTATTGTTTGAAGCCTGATCTATCTCGAGAGCAGCAGAGCGCTGTACAGAGTGTGGGTAGCCAGCATTTGGGCTGCCATCTTTTAACAATTGCGCAGTACTGTGGTGTCTGTGTGTCGGTATGTGCATCCATTGGAATTAGTCCTTAGTCAGGTGTTGTGGAAAGAGTCATGTTTTAGAGATTTGTGAAACTGGAGAATTGTGGGTGCATTCTGAGCCAACACCGATATCAAGTTCCAGAGGGTTGGTCTATGACAACAGAAGGAGTGTTTGCAGGTCCTTTCTTTGTGGACGAGTTGTGATTCAAGCCACTTGGTCAATTTGCTGTGCGAGGAGCACATGCCATCAGATATGTGGAGCTTAGCTGCCAGGTACCTGGTGTGCTACTTGTGACTGCTTTGTAGATGATACATGCAGTCTTAGACAGTATCCGGGCTTGGAGTGGAAACCAATGTAGTTTGCGTAGGATGTGGGTAATTCGGTCAAATTTCTGTGCTCCTGTAATAAGATGTGATGCATCATGATAGACTGCTTTCAGGGGGGCCAAGTGAGCAGTTGGGAACCTGTCAGGAGAGCGATAGATGTGTTACCACAAGGGCCTGCACTATGTTCTGAAATCCTGCAGCGGGATGAAGGGTTTGAGTTTTCAAAGGGTAGAGATTCTCAGCCAGGCTATTTGGTCCTTCTTGGCTATGTGTTTCTGAAGGACAGGCTGTCAATGGTGAAGCTTAGCGATTTTGCTGATTCTGAGAGCTGTGGATCAAATCCTTCAAGGCACATATCATTGAGCCATTGTTGGACAAGTTGTATTTTAGCAGGCGGACCGATGAGGATGAATTCCGAATTGGATGGGTTTAGTTTGAGGTAGGCAGTCGACATCCAGGACTGGATGATGGCTAAGTAATTGCAGAGACAAATGGTGTCCTGCATGCTATATAATCTCATGCACAACTGAGTATTATCTGTGTATTGATAGATGGGTACATTGGGATCTTTGAGGAGAGTGTAAAGGTGAAAAAGGATTGGTAAGAGGGTGGAACCTTGGAGGACTCGTAAGGAGGCCTGGAGTCAGTTAGAATGCAACAAGTTCATTTGGACAGTCTGCTGTCTGTCTGAGAGGTAGGAGGTAAATCAATTTAGGACAGTGCAAGAGAATCCCCTCCTGTCACAAAATAGGGAGAGGAGGATGCAGTGGTTGGCTGTGTCAAATTCAGTCAAGCGGTCAAGGAGGACGAGGAGGCATGAGTCACCCTTATCTATGATTTGAAGGGCATCATCCACCACCACTACTATTTCTGCTGCTTGTGCAGAGTAGTGCAAGGGAAGTGGCCCCTTTGATAACACAATACTCCCCTGATTCGAGGCTGACTACTGCTGCATCCCCCTGCAGATGTCCTAATCATGTGCTGTCAGTACAAAGAGTGAAATCTGCCATCCCCAGAAATAAACAAAACGCAAGGCTATTCTCCACCATGTGATGAGACATCTTGGCATCCTCTGCTACTCCCCACACCTGCACCTCTCCCACGTTAGAACCTGCCTTCATTACTATTGCATACTTGTCTGTCTATGCCAAGGAAGAACACCAAGATTGCTTAGTGTGCGCAACTCCTTTGGAATAGATTTCATGAGAAAGTGTAACAGAGGCCTAACTCTTAGAATAATGGCTAATATTTTGTGCAGCCTGGCCACTCAACCATGGGCAAGGCAGCCCAAAGTCTCTCTTGGAAGCGGCAGAAATGAAACCTAATTTCAACATGCAGAAACACTAAAATAAAAGGGCTGAACGCTCAGAGGTCTACCTCTTAATACAATGGTTAATATTTGCGCTGTTTAGCTCACTTTGCTGTGTACTTGGCATTGCATAGACTCTCCCGAGTGATATAGAAGCAAGGCCTAGTTCAATAATTATGTCAAACAGACTCACATTAATAGTATTCCCTTAGCCTATACTTTCTCTCACATTTAGGGCATTGCACCCCCATATTAACAGGAAGGGTCATTATCATTTGGAATAAAGTCTTCTCCTCTGGTCATTACTTGGGGATGGGAAATACGTCCATGATAATGACCTCTTCCTGATTCTATGAAGCTACAATATGACTTCTTTGACACTGCCTTTATGTGCATCACTGACGTCGGTCAAATTCTCATGTTGTATGATTTCACAAAGAGTTGATGTAAGTTGTACAAATTATGACATAAAAGTAGGGAATGCTCTGGATGTTAGAAATAGTTCTGATTGGTTTTGAGAGGAGTGGCATGCTTGGTTCATTATAACTTTGTTTGTGAAATATGTTTTGTGACACATCCCAGCACATTCTCACAGCTTCCATGGGGAAGGCATGTGTCTATGAGGCCAGGGAGGTGAGGCAGCTACCCGATAGTCCCCCTGGAGGTGTTACTCAGTGGGTAATCTCATAGGAGGGAAATTCTTCATGGGAATGGTGACAATGAGTGTGGGTGAACACAGTATTCATCCAACCCTTTTGTGTCCCTACCTCCCTAACCCCTCAGAAGTCCCTTTGGTCCCACACACAAATATTTGATGTCATTTGATAGAGGACACCCTTAAAAACACTGGAACGAGGAAGAGGGAGACTCACCCAAGCCTGATCCCAAACATCACTGTGACGAGTAAGATAAAGCAATGAGGTGAAGGTCCACCACGGAATGAACACATGCGGTGCAGCTGCCCAAAGGCAAAGCTATTGATAAAAATGGAAGAAGGACTTACTTGGTTGTTGAGCAAGCAACCCTGGAGAAGCAGGGAAGGAGATGCTGGTCCCATTCTGAGGAACCTAACGATTGGAGGCCTGGATGCGGACTGCCACAGGTACCTGTGAGGTCTGAATGAGACAAATCTGATCAGTAACTTTTTTCATAACTTTTAAGGCTTGAGGGTAGAACAATGTTGTTGTTCCTTCCCACATTGGGTCTCTATTGAAATGAATATGTATGCAAGGAGTGGTTCTATGTGATATGCAGACTGTTGGAAGCTGCTCCTAAAAAAAGGCTGCACCACCACACCTCCTGTACTTTATATTATACTCCTTCACCCTGACCCACCATTAAATTGTCCTTGCTACATTTACCCCACAACCATGCCATTTCCGCTAGTACCAAGACCCTCCTCTACGTCGTGCTGTCCTGCTCTTTTCTATTTCGCGATCTTCTTCCGTTGGCAGGCTTCTGTGGGCAGCATTTCATAGGTGGCCTTTTTTCAGGCCAGTCCCGAATATGCACTCCATAAACCTTCAATGTAGAGAGTGTAACTCTTTTCATATGTGTATCCGGAAGATGGTGCTTGAACCTTTTGTCTGTGTTTCTTTATTTCATCTTTCATATCTAAATTCGTATCTTAGGAGGACAACATGGCATCTTTAACTGAATAACTAGAAGGCCACATTTATGGAAGGGCTCATACAGAGGTTGGAAAATGTGATTTTGTATTTCAATTCAAGGCTGCATGTGTTTGTCCAGATGCCAATGTATAGGCAATGCAAAGTTCTGCCAGATCCTGGAGTTTCAAATGCTTCTGTTTATGTAAAGTATAGCCAGGTTTAATGGGCCCATTTTGATCTCTGCATGGATCACAGTTTACTGACAGAGACATGGTCCCTGCAATAAATTACAATAGAAGCGAAGAGTAGAAGTCCTTGCAGGAGGCTCTCACAGTTGCAGTCTGCTTTTCGTGTCAATTGATTTGGAGGCAGAGCATTTTGTTAAGAACTCTCACCAGAACGCTCACCATCTGCAGAGTGGCGCAGAAGGAGCGAAGAGTATCAGTCCTTGCAAGAGGATCTCATGGAGTGGCGCAGAGTAGCGACGAGTAGCAGTCCTTGCAGGAGGCTCTCATGGAGACGTGTAGAGTAGCGAAGAGTAGCAGTTCCTGCAGTCTGTTCAGCCCGGGTTTCCCAGTTTTGCTTGGAATTATGCCTGGGTCTCCCTATTGAGCTCTTTGCTGCCACTCACTTTTAGAAAATTGACACCCTTAAGTCTGGTTCTAACCGTTTCTGACTCCAGTGCTCGTGGCATTTGTGGAATAACATTAACAGAAAATCAACGGAATCCTGGCTGGTGTCATTAAGAGTTATTATTTGAGGAGTGGGAAAATTGCAATGGTCCAGCAGCAAACATATCACTGCATTTCTGATGCAGAGATGTTAATAGCGACATAACTTCACCTCCCTTCATCCCCTGATCTCGATCTTGTTTCCTTCAAAACTCAAATGGAGACTTCATTGCTTAAGAATAAGTAGGTGGAACGTATGCCTCTCGGCTGCCTAAAAGTATCAACACGGGAGCAAATCATACCAAAATCCTTATCAGTGCCGATTACACCTTTTGTTAAGCCCATTGCAAAATACAAATTAAAAGAAAATTGAAATAACTGTCCTCCCACTATTTTGCCAAATACTACAACGGATTTGCTAGGAATAAGTCTCAAAGCTTTGGAGTGGGTAATATTTTTACACTGGAGAGTTGAAGATTGTTCATTGCCCATAGTAGTGCCCAGTCTGCCTAGGACTCCGACTCCATCATACAATGAAGACAATTTCTTAGACACGCCACCGGATATGGGAAAAAGGCATGTGCCTGATTTTGATTCATTGCTGCCTTCTATTGACTCTCCACCTCTTTCTGTGCTTATGAGGGGGATCTTGTTATGTCCTGCAGACACAAATTTGAAAAATATATAGAATTTTTCAGACCAAACTCTGACTTAAATAATCCAGGTTCTCAGTATATTGGTTTCTTTGATTGAGAACCTGAATTTAGAGTTTAAATCTAATTCAGTCCTTTTAGATTCACTCTTATTTAAGTTTGACAACGCAAAGCTCCATATTGCTGCAAAGGAGTTTTATTTAATCAAACTTCTGAAGTCCTTCCGGTACAAACGTGCTCACATACACTACCCTCCGGGAACAAGCTGAACAATGGATCAGTGATATTGATTAATAAGGACTGTTTGCAAAAGCCTGTTCAGTGTGACATAGAAAGCAAAAAAAAAACGACTAACGACACTGGGTATGCCTGATGTCATATGTATTGAGGGAAATAACATGGTCTCCTCACATGCAGAAATGAAATTCATGCATGATGTCGAACCTCACAGAGTCTTAAATGAAGCAGTGGTGTCTAGAGTTGTCACGGGGCAAGGTGAGGTCTCAGAGGTTATCTCTATAGAGGAGGTAATCAAATTAAAACATCTAAGAACTTATTAGGCCAGAAGAAAATTAGTCAGGTATCAAAAAACCTTTTGTAAAATGTGTTTTCACAGTCGAATGTGCAAGCTTTGCTAGGCCAACCTCCTACCGAATCTTTGGTTGTGGGTCCATCTGAAGTGATGATGGTAGCCCCAGTTGTAAGTTCTTGGGAGGAAATGTGAGCTAGCTCTGTTTGTGCTGTGGTGGCCAACTCCTCATTATGATGTTTTGTTTAGCCAATTGTTAATGCTGTAATTGCTCCCTGCCCTTCTTGGCAAAGAGAATACCAATGTGATCACTCACAAATGACCACTCAGGTTTTTGCTACCAATAATGTTGGATCTGTTCAAACAACTGTGGGCTCGAACAACTTGAAGTCTCCAGAAAAGTCAAAGGAACATGGGGGTCCAAAAAGAACAATCTAAATTTGGAATGGTTTTGAACACTACTCAAATGTTGAACATAGTCACTCTAGATCATTGTCCTGGGGGTCACTCTGTTGTCTTGGGCAAAAGTGATAAGAACATAGCCTCCTTGTCTGGTCTGAAACACCCAGTCCTCAGTGATAACAAAGATGATTCCTGTAAGAAACACTTGTATGCTATCATTGATTCTTAAACAAACCACTATCCTGCACCTGCTTTCGGGGACTCCCAGTTTGGAGGGGATTACATCAGGACACCTGAAAAGGGTGAATTCTATTGATCATCATAGAACTGATCGTTCAGTGGTATACTTTCATTCTCAACTGGTCTTTGACGCTGTTATGAGATGGAAAAGATAAGAATGTGTGGTGTTCACCATTTAAGGATGTACCAAGCAATGAGAGAGTTAGGAGAATGCAGCCTCTGATAACGTGCACATTGATGAGATCTACCAATTACAGAAAAAATGAAAGTAGCAGAAGAAACAAAAGAATGGTCTTGGTAAATTAATGCGACACAACAGTCATGCTGTAGTAGGGGAAAATCGCATACTTTCTCATTGTGATCAATTTTCAATATTGTCTTGGAACACCAGGGGTCACCAACATTTGTTTTCCAAATAGTAGTTATGTGAAAAATCTAGTTATTTGCAGTCATCTCTTTGCAGGAAACATGGTTGTTGATCTCAGTGCTTTTCAATGGGTATACTGTAGTTTTTCAGCCCGCAAGGAGGCGAATGATGGGTCATCTTTATGGAGGCATCATGGCCTTGGTTCGATCCAGCTGAAACATCACAGTTAAGGGGCGTGTCAATATTAGCTTTGGTATCCTAGGAACACATTTAGAAATCACTGACCGAACTGCTGCGATGTCCTAATAGCAAACATTTATTGGAATCCAGGGATTAGGGACTTGATCAAAACTGTAAAAACACTTGTTAATTATGTGAATAATTGGAATTTGTTGTTTATTGATGGTCGAGTTGTGATAATGGGGGACTTCAATTCAAACTGCGTTGACACTGATCTATGGGATGAGGCCTTTTATCTAATGATAGGAACAATTGTAAAGAACAGATATGGAAAATGCTGGGTGGAAAGTCTGAGGGCTCTTGGGTTGGCTCCCTACATAAATCTCTTGTGATTGGCCACTTGCAGATCCAACATGGTCAAATGGGTCAGCATCTTCAACTTTTGACTATATTTACGTTGATAGGTGGATGTTAATGAAGTGTCTGGATTTTTCAGTTACACCTTCAGGTTATAGTGACAACTCAATGCTTGAATCACAATTTAATGTCTTGATAGGGCAAATTGAATATCAAGTCGCCAGCTTGACCTCCTTGGAAACAAATGTGTCAGGGGTTAGTATTAGCTGGAATGTTTATAATGCAGTGAGAGTAAATACACATTTATCAGAGTTAGTTCGAGGTTCCTCGAAGAATTTGAAACATTCTATATTTAATCCAAATAGATTTGGTAATTTTGTGGGTCACATGTTGAAATTCAACAGGATTATTGACACACTGAAACCACATAAATCCAAGAAAAAACATCAGCATGTGTATAGCAAGGAGGTGGTTAGTAAAACAAGGGAACTGAGACGTTGTGTTACGATCCTGAAGAACAAGGTGAACTTATCCATTGACCAACAGATTTGTTGAAAAAAAAGCCTGCAGCAAGCATATAAAAACCGGCTTAATTATACTTCTGCCAAAAGGCTTCCGAATGAGGTAGAGGCAATGCTGTACACCTCAAAAAGCAAAAACTCACAAGCCTTCTGGAGACTGATCAATGGGGTTGATCTGCCAAACAAGAATACACCGATTTATGGAGTACAGGAATCTGCTTGGGTCTCCTATTTTATCCGTGTCTATGCAAATCAAAACCTGGTTCCCTTGGAACCTGCACCTGACACTGACAGGGCTGAATGGTCGGTGCATATGAGCTTTAGCCCAGAGGAATTAATAACTGTGATATTAATTTTGTATGTTATTATTTGCTTTTAAGGCTCTCATACAATAAGGAAATACTGTTTCAAAGCACCCGCAGGTCAAGGGAGGGAACAGGAGTGGGAAATACATTAAAAACATTAAAAAACACAATACATAAGAGCAGTGGGGGTAAGAGGAAAACAGGACAAACCTACTATACCTTGTGAGTATTCAGAACATTCAAGTGCAGTAAGGAAGACGACAGGGGGTTAGTGCTGTGGAGTCTGAGCTCCTGGGTGAGCCACAGATGAAGTGCTAGGAATCTTGAGTGCTACATGGTCTGGAGCCACGAGGGGTGTAAGTGCGAGTCACCAGGGTGGAGGGTGTAAGTGGAAGTGCAGATAGACAGGTGCTGGGCTGTTTAGGGAGCAGAAGGTCAGGGCCCCGAGGATTCATAAAGGCCCAGGACACCAATCGCAGCAACTGTGGGGTTAGCAGGGGAAAGTAGGGAAGGAGGAGGGAAAGAGGAGAGTCTTAAGGAGCTTCCAGAATGGTAGAAGATCCTGCTCAAGGCACAGAGAGAGGAGGTGGCTGTTCCATAGGAGAGAACCAGCTGAGGAAAGTAAATGACCACCTGCCCTCTCTTTAGCAAAACGCTTTACACACAGAGAGTTAGAGCCTGAGGAGCGTAGTGGTCTTGAGGGGAAGTATTTAGTAAGATAAAGTTGAAGATATGGAAAGAAGAGGGGGATGTCACCTCATTCACGGTGCGCTGCGCAGGTTGTGGGTGGAAAACAAGTGAATAGAACAAATATATCACCAGTCATAGCTCCTTTGTAAGAGGTATGATTTAAGCAAGAAGTCAAATTCATGGACCCAAATGGGTGGCATATACGATAAAGTTTATAAAGCCATTGAGAACAGATTTGCCGACACGTGTTTCGACTCCAAACCGGGTCCTTTTCAAGGCAAAACGTCAGTATTAGGCGAAAAAAGGCACTTCAAGGTCTGAGCTTGGTAAGTATATGCGCAAGAACGCTGTGGTAGTGCAAACAAGTCTAGGGTAGTGGATGATGCACATGCGAGCTGGTCAAGGTGAAATGTATCCAAATGGAATGTCTCATGTCAGAACCTGATATAATGAGGTAAAGTCCCCTGGAAAGAAAGGTAGTCCACGTTCAAATATGTTCGCGGTTGTTTGCAGCAACATAAACTACCTTTCTTTGGTAGAGAGCCATAGGTCGGCAGAGGTTTGGACAGGATAGAAGGCAGAGTGGCTGCACAGTATAGTTCAAGCTACCCTCACGAGGAGGCCTAGTAGGAGACGTCAAAAAGGAGGCACAGCACAGTGAAATGCAGAAGGTTCACAGATGGAATACAAACACACCTAAATCCAATTTTAAAATAGAGGCACAGCACAGTTGAAAAGCAGGAGGTTCACAGATTGAATACAAACACACCTAAATCCAATTTTAAAAATGGAGGCAGAGATGGAATACAAAAACACCTAAATCCGAATTTAAAAGTGGAGGCACAGATGGAATACAGGCACACCTAAATCAGATTTGAAAAATGAAGGCACAATGCAGTGAAATGCAGGAGGTTCACAGATGGAATACAAACACACCTAAATCCAATTGTAAAAATTGAGGCACAACACAGTAAAATGCAGGAGGTTCACAGATGGAATACAAACACACCTAAATCCAATTTTAAAAATGGAGGCAGAGATGGAATACAAAAACACCTTAATCCGATTTTAAAAATGGAGGCACAGATGGAATAAAAACACAACACAATCTGATATTTAAAATGGAGGCACAACACAGTGAAATGCAGGAGATTCACAGATGGAATACAAACACACCTAAATACGATTATTAAATATGGAGGCACAGATGGAATACAAACACACCTAAATGTGAATTTAAAAGTGGAGGCACAGATGGAATACAGGCACACCTAAATCAGATTGGAAAAATGAAGCCACAACGCAGTGAAATGCAGGAGGTTCACAGATGGAATACAAACACACCTAAATCCAATTGTAAAAATGAAGGCACAACACAGTAAAATGCCGGAGGTCACAGATGGAATACAAATACACCAACTTCTGATTTTAAAAATGGAGGCACAACGCAGTCAAATTCAGGAGGTTCACAGATGGAATACAAACACACCTTAATCCGATTTTAAAAATGGAGGCACAACACAGTGAAATGCAGGAGGTTCACAGATGGAATACAAACACACCTAAATCCGATTTTTAAATATGGAGGCACAACACAGTGAAAGGCAGGAGATTCACAGATGGAACACAAACACACCTAAATCTGATTTTTAAATATAGAGGCACAACATAGTGAAAGGCAGGTGATTCACAGATGGAATACAAACACACCTAAATCCGATTTTTTAAATGGAGGCACAGATAGAATACAAACACACCAAAATCCGATTTTAAAAATGGAGGCACAACACAGTGAAATGCAGGAGGATCACAGATGGAACACAAACACACATAAATCTGATTTGAAAAATGGAGGCAAAACACAGTGAAATGCAGGAGGCTCAGAGATGGAATACAAACACACCAATATCCGATTTTAGAAATGGAGGCACAACACAGTAAAATGCAGGAGACTCACAAATGGAATACAAACACACCTAAATCCGATTTTAAAAATGGAGGCACAGATGGAAAAGAAACGCACCCAAATTCCGATTTAATAAATGGAGGCAGAGATGGAATACAAACACACAAAAATCCGATTTGAAAAATGGAGGCACAACATAGTGAAATGCAGGAGGTCCACCCATGGAATACAAACACACCTAAATCTGATTTTAAAAATGGAGGCACAACACAGTGACATGCAGGAGGTTCACAGATGAAATACACATACACACCAACGTCGGGTTTTAAAAATTGAGGGACTACACAGTGAAATGCAGGGGGTTCACTGATGGAATACAAACACACCTACATCTGATTTTAAAAGTGGAGGCACATATGGAATACAAGCACACCTAAATCAGATTTTAAAAATGGAGGCACAACACAGTGAAATGCAGGAGGTTCACAGATGGAGTACAAACACACCCAAATCCGATTTTATTTTAAAAATGGAGACACAGATGGAAACCAAACACACCTAAATCCAATTTTGAAAACGGAGGCACAGATGGAATACAAACACACCTAAATCTGATTTTAAAAGTGGAGGCACAGATGTAATACAAGGACACCTAAATCCAATTTTAAAAGTGGTAAAAGTGGAGGCATAGATGGAATACAAGCACACCTAAATCCAATTTAAATAACAGTAGTGAATCTCATGAACCTGGCCCTAACAGGCATTCAAACATTTTGTTAAAAAAAGATCCCATAGTATGGCCTCAAATCTTGTCATACTTGTTTAGTCAATATTAGAATCCACCTCTTTTCACTCTTGTGGTCAACCATGTATATTGTTCCCATATTTACAAACGGTGATAGGAAAGAACCCTGAAGTGGCCGACCTACATCTATCCGTGATGCCGATAGTAAGGCCTTTGCCTCAGTCTTGTTGATTCATCCGAAAAGCAGGGTGAAGTCAACACACAGGTTGGGGAAGTGGCAGATTGGCTTCCATAGACACATGTGCACCTCCCTAAATGGTCTAATGTTGAAATGGGTTCAGCACATGACTAGGGGAGCAGCATAAATCCAAACACGATGTCTCAATAGATCTAACTGCTGCATTTGACGCAGTAGTTCACAATTTCTTGTGGGAAAAATTACATTGATGGGGCATTCCCTCAGGTCTCTTGAGACTGATTATTTCCTTACACACTAACACCATTGTCCAAGTATGTTTGAGTGTCCCTGGCCAATTGTCAAGCAGAATATCAACTTACTGTGGGGTAAGGCATCTTGTCTCCCTGCCTTTTCAATCTTTACATGACTGATATTGGGGAACATTTATGGTCTGCAGCCTTTGTTACAGCAAAGCTATCAAAACTTGAAACCCTACTGGCTATCGTATGCCGACAACTTCTTACAATTCAATTGTACTCCCATCCGTTTCCAATTAATGATTTTTCTATTTTTTCAGATTCACATTCTTTAAAGTTAAATATTTCCAACACAAAGATTATTAGGTTTGCGATGGAGAACATATTGAGTAATTTTACCTGCAGAATTGTTAAGGAATGTTTAGTCGAAGTTAGGAAGCTAAGAATGTGGATCAAGGATAGGTCAAGCTCAATGATCAATCAGCAGACTAGAGTTGATGCCAGATATGGGACGTTTTCTTTGCTTCCGGTTCTCAGGTATTATTTAGGAAACACTGTACCTAAAATATTAAATGGGATAGAAAGCTATACATCAGCAATTCTTGAACGTCTAATGTCATTGAAGCGTGCATCATGGAGGAAGATCTTACAACTACTCAATTGTGTACCAGTTTGTGTTATTAGATACAAACTAGGGCTGGTTTCTTTGAAAACTTGGACACAATGGCAAACAATGTCTTTGTTTGGGAAAATGTATACTCCTGTTGAAGAATCCCTCTTTGAAAATGTGCATGTCATCTTGGAAGAGAAGGGAACTTTTAAGATTAATGAAATTTCTGCAATCACCGTTGATCATTTGGACAAAATAGGATGTACTCCTTTTGATCTGGGGACAAATCCATGTAAAGTCAAAAAGCTTTTGTTTGAGTAAGACTCGGCAAGCACTGTGGATATTATGCATCAGATCCTTCTTTAGTTCACATACAAAGTGACCACAAGAAATTAGGCTTGCTTGCCCCCTTTCTCACAATATACCGTGATAAATTGACTATGTAAATATTTCTGAGGTCATGGTGGAATTTAATTCTTACGAAGGACATTTTTTAAGGTACGGAAGCTTGTTAACAGAGCAAAGGGCCTGTAGTTGTTGCAAAGATGAAAATCATTGTGAAACACTAAAAAATGTGATGATCTATCGTCCAGTGATTAAGGATGATAGGGCGAACTTTCTTTAAAAAGTTTCTTGGTCTGTTTGCAATGGAGGAGATGGAAGTCATTTGGTCTATTTTTTTATCTGGACGTACTACCGCAACCGTAATTAGTCATTGAAGTAGGACATATTGTTGAACTAATTGTTTTAAAACAATTGTATGTAAACAATGATTTATGAATGTTTATGAAATATGTTGAATTGATTGGAGTAGATGAATATAATTATTTTTATATTTCATGGATTACTGCAAATGGATGTGTTACAGGTTGATATTTATTTTTCATTTTTCTTTTTTTTAAATGGACATTTCAGTACCTGCATATTTCATGCAGCTTCTTTATGGAGCTGCAGGCTTGGTGCAAACATCTGCATCTGACTCATTTAGCTGATCCATGCACATGCAACTTCATCTGCAAATATCTCAATGCAGTCAGGGACACAGGGAGCATGATTCCATTTGTAAATCAACCAGGTTTTTGCTACTCAAACACCACGCAGATTCGTTATATAATCTTGTAAATTCAAAGACAATGAGCTAGCAATTATAAATGCTTTCAAAATGGGTTTTAAATATGCACAGAAATCTTTTTCCCGCATTTGGCATTCAGATGAAAAACACACTCTTGAAATCAATTGAACATGAATCTCGCAGACATGCTATGCATAATAGGTCCTCGCTGTGCAATTCAAAATGAACCCCCTAACGATTTCCTATTTTTAGAACTGTGATATTTCATAGCAGTTCCACCTGTGTATGGCATTATAATGTTGTGAAAGTTTGTGAAAATTAGCCAAGAACCAAGAAGCAACAACATGCTCAACTACCCCTCTCTCATCCCTCTCTGCCACCTCATCCCTCAACTAACTCCTCACTATTAAAATCTTGCATGCTTACACCTCCCACACTCCTTCAGATTACCTCCAGGTCTAGAGCTGTTAATATATTCAGATGCTATTCCTCTTCTATAAACAATCTTGCAGTCAATTTTTGCACTCCACAATGCGAGGGCTGTCCATCAATGCCAAAGGTTACTGCATCTGTCTTTTTGCTATCCGACTAACATGCTCTACCCGCCTTTCTTACACATCCATATGCAGCAAGGCCAACATTATTGGCAGAAAGGAATTATATTTACATTCCATTGCATTATAAGAGCCGCTAGCTACAGCCAAAAGTGGCAAAAAGTGCAACTCTTGGCACAACTCTGACTTGGCTGACCTTAAACGCAAGTGTAGGGCAGCAGAACAGAAGTGGGGATCTTCAGGTGAACCCTCTGACAAGCTGGCCTACCAGCTTCTGCAAAGGCAATATAGACTCTGCATCCGGTCCAAGAAAAGAGTCCATATTGAAGCCCAAATCTCTGCGGCATCCGACAACACGGCCAAACCTTTCAAAGTCTGCAAGGAACTGGCCAACCCTACTGCAGCCTCATCTTCTGTTGCACCCACCCAGGCCCTTTGTGATGCACTGGCTGCACATTTCACTGCCAAAACACAGGACATCCTGTCCTCTCTCTCCCACACACCCACTATTGCACCATCATCTTTTGGGCCCCCCTTAGCCATCCCCACCATGCCCCCTCTTCCCTCCTCCTGCTCCCCTGTCACACCTGAGGAGGTTTCTAGACAGGTCCGGTCTATGAGAGCCTCTTCCAAACAGGTGGAACCTTGCCCCTCCAAAACTCTCAAGGACAACATTGACTCTCTAGCTCCAGCCTTGGTAGACCTCTGCAACCTTTCCTTCATCACCGGAGTTATCCCCACTTCTCTGAAACATTCTCTTGTACACCCTCTGCTCAAAAACCCCTCTGCCGACCAATTTATTCCAGCCAACTAACACCCAATCTCTATCACTCCTTTCCTGGGCAAACTCCTGGAGGAGTTGGCTATCTCTCAGCTTACCCTCCACTCTAAATCTGGTGGTTGTCTCCATGACCATCAGTCTGGCTTTAGAGAATCTAAAGGCACAGAAACTGCTCTTCAGAACACCTGTGAAGACCTGCTCTCAAACCATGACTCTAACTCCCCTCTGTCCTCATTCCAATTGACCTCTCCTCTGCCTTCGATAAGGTAAATGACAAGACCTGATCTCCCATCTCGGTGATGCCCTGGGCATCACTGATCAGGTTCTGCCGTGGCTGGTGTCCTTTCTCTCTGACCGTTTGTTCCAGGTGGAACTTGGGTCCTTTCTCTCCGCTATCACTCTCTCTACTTGTGGTGTTCCCCAAAGATCTAATCTATCCCCCTTGTTTTTCGTTGTCTACGTGGCCCCTTTGGCCCACATGATCTCTGCATTCACGTTCAACTTTCAGTGTTATGCAGATGACACACAGCTCTCTTTCAGGCTACCCTTGGCCTCCTCCTCCTCCTCGCTCATTCCTGATTGTCTGACCGCAATGCAGTCCTGATGTACTGCTAATGATCTCTGCCTTAATGCCAGTAAAACAGAGATCATCCTCATTGCGACCTCTGCTCCCCTTTCCCAAATTCACTCTGGCCAGCCTCTCTTGGTCCTGTGCCCTCACCTATCAGTGAAGCAAAACATCTGTGGGTCATCTTCAACTCTACTCTCTCCTTCGCAACTCACATCTCGGACACCACCAAAATGTCCCACTATCAACTGCACCTCCTCAAAGGCATTCTACCTTTTTTCACCCTCCCCCAGAGGCTCACCGTCTCCAGAGCCCTGGTTCTCTTCAGAATGGACTACTGCAACAGTCTCTTTCTATATCGTCCTACTGTTACTCTCCAAGCTCTTCAACCTATCCAGAACAGAACTGCAAGACTTATCCTTGGCCTCAAGCCCAGGGACCATATCACTACAGTGCTGAAATCTCTGCCCTGGCTACCCTTGGCTGCAAGGATCAAGTTCAAGTCGCTATGCATAATCCATAAGGCTTTCTTGAGACGGGGTCTGTACTATCTACACCACTCTCTTCCTAAATACTCTCTCGTAGAGCCCTCCGCTCGGCCTCCTCCAACTCTCTGCGGCTGAGCTGTTTCTCCAAACAGAGATTTGATGGCAGATCCTTATCCTCTGCAGGTGTCTCCCTCTGGGACAGCCTCCCTGCCTCTCTCCATCTTGAGCCAGACCTCCTTAAGTTCCAGAAACTCCTCAAGACCTGCCTTTTCTCTTTCTCTCTCCCTCTCCCCTGCTAAACTCCTTTCTACTCTCTCATGCTTCCTCATTCTTTCTATTCCCAACTTGCTTAGTTCACAGACTGGTTGCCTGGTGACCTCCAGAGCCTCACAGGTCCCAGGCTCCCCCTCCAGTCCTGCACTTGCCTTGGGGCCTCTGCACTCTGCTTGAACTACTGGACGGGGAATATGCTCAATGAGAGGGCCAACTAATAGGCACTTAACCCAGGCCCTTGCTGGACTGGGCACACTTGCCCCCACTCCCTCACACATCCTGTTTGCGCACTTGCACAACCATGAACATACCAGGCCTAGCTAGTCTCTCTGTCCTGTCCTCCTTATGTCCCCCTCCCTTGCTTGGTTTACCTGAAATACCTGAGCATAGGCATATTAGTGACGACCAACCACCAATCAATCTGAAATGTCGCCAGGCCTAGTATGGTAATTTATTTTTCTGCATGTCCTTTTCCCTCATATCCCCCCTTCTCTCCTCGCTCTTTGTCATGCACTTGCACAATCTGACAAGTTATTAGGTTTAGTACGGTGGGTTATTGATTGTATGCTCTTCTCATACCCACCTTCCCTTATTCATTCATGTTGTGCACTAGTTGAAATGCTTCTGGTCTAGTATGCTAGTTATTTTTGTTAAGATCATTCGGAATCTTCAAGGCCTAAGAATGATGACTGTATTCCCCTGTTTCCTTCCCGCCTTGAATCGCTTTGAAGCACTTTACTTGTGTATAAGTGCTTTACAAATAAACAATTACACTAATAAAAACGATTCAGTGATAAGGTTGGCTTTCCAATTTTAAATATCAATTCCTGAGGTTTCGCCAATTTAGCCTTTTATCCTTTTATCCTTTGAGGTTGATAAATCAAGTATTACTGAAATGGGGTGTTGAAAAAAAACTCTTATTACAGTGCTAAGAACACAACATCATGACCAGGTCAGTGAGCATCTTAATATGGGGTTCTTTACATCCCTTGAGGGTTCACAAACTACTGCCATTTTCATTGATGTACATATGATAGGCTCTTTTAAAAGCCAGATTCAACATAATTGATTAATGATTTAACTGCAGTTTATGTTACTTCCACATTTACTTCCAGGAAGCTGTCATACATAATTAAATGACTGAAAATGCATATTTAGTAGTAAATGTTTTTAACTAATGGTCTGATCTGTGTTTACAATATCATGGTGAGTTGATGGTGATGTCTAGGCCTCATCTATCACATTTTATATGAGAGGAAGTGAAAGTTAGTTGAGTTAGAGAAGGGAGAAAGTTGGTTCTGCATTTGGGGTGTAGCCATTACATTTTGGCAAAGAGCCTAGGTATCATTGTTTTGATAGAGGACATATTGTCCATCAGGAATTGGTCTTGTCTCTTGGTGATTTTCTTTAACTGGAGCCATGGTAAAGTTTCCTATGGTTTGAGCGAATGACAGAGCATAGTGGGCGAGTCATATCCAATCAAGGAGATTTGGAAGGGTGGCTTGTCCCCAGAAAACATTTTTTTAAATAATGGCTTTTAAAATGGTACATTTGTCCGCAAACTTTCTGTGAAAATTAGGGTAAAAAGCCACAGAGTTTTCAGTCAGTTTTTTCGGGTAGCACCTGAAAACACAATAAATTCAACTCACCAACAATACACAGCATTCACTGATGCATTGTAATGATGCCTTTGCCCACTATATATGCCAGTTTATGTGTTTTTAGTGCTATCTGTGCCCATTTATGGTTGTGCTGGCTGCATCAATATATGTCAGTATTATTATATGAGAACATCCTCGTGTTGCTAGCACAAAAGGTCACGGCACAATCTGAAAAAAAAACATGTCTCAATTAATTGCACCAATGTAGGCCATTAAGGCCATGTCAAAACACTCATCATAGCATACCTTAGTAATACAAGATGTCCAGACTGGCTCTATCAATGTAGGCCAAGGCCACTCATCATGTATGCTTTTCCCTTGATGCCATTAAACAAAATGCCATGCCACAGTAAGAAAAATGTCATGTGTGGATGCACCAATTTAGTCACATAAGAAAACTCATCATGGTGGCTTTACTCTTGTTGGCCAGTAAAAAATGCCATGGCACAGACATAGAATATGTCCACACTGGCAGCACCAATATAGGCTTGTAGGCCTGTAAGCCATGTAAGAAAACTAATTATGTTGGCTTTATCTGTGATGCAATGCAGAGAATGGCATGCAACAGTGGGAAAAACATTTCCTGGCTGTTCCCATTAATGTAGACCAGTGTGGCTACACCAGAACACTCATCTTATTGGCGTTGCCCATTTTGTGTAGCAATACTGGCCTACATTGATGCAGCCAGTGTGGGCTGGTTCTACACATGTCCAGACTGGCTGCACCAATGTAGGTCAGCATCACCACGCAAGAACACTTATCATGTTGGCTTTACCATTTATGCTGAGTATAAAATGCCATGTACAGTCAGAAAATATGTTCAGTCTGACTGCACCAAGGAGGGCCACTAGTGCCATGCAAGAACACTGATCATGATGGCTTTATCCTTGACACCAGTAAAAAATGCAATGCAATATTAAGAAACTATGTTCATACTGGCTTCTTCTACACACATATAACCCCCCTTGAATCAGAGGCCTTCTCTCTGGTTCACAATCACGCATATGCACGCATGAAGCATTTGTACACTCTCATTTGCCTGTGCACCCACAGAACATTATGGAGCTGATTCATGGAATTATTTGTGCCGAAAAATGGGGATTTGTGCGCCATTCTGCCCGCAAATTCCTGTTTGACAAATGAGGATTTGCGGGCAGAATGGCACACAAATACCTGTTTTTCGGTGCAAAAATTCCATGAATCAGCCCCTATAACTTCTTTATGTCGACTCACAATCACTGTAATGCTTATAGAATGATACAATACAAAAAATAATTACTAGGTATCCACTCTCCACTGTCAGGAATAAATTCCAACAAGAATATGTTCGCAGGGCACAGCCCCCAGTGCAGGCCTGGTTTTACTTGAATGGATGAACGCTGGGTCCTTTCATAATCTGGCCCCATATGTTCACAATGACTTTGAGTTTAAAGCAGGAGGTCAGGCGGTGCAACCTATCTATTGCTTTGGAAGACCAGCTTTACACATCCTTTTATAGTGATCCCTAGTAACCCTCTTGCCTCACAGTGGAACTAATAACTCGTAAGCATTTTTATATGGCAGCTCACTGAATGTTGAAGGAAACATTTTTTTGACGTGTCTGGCTCCAGTCATTGAGGAATGGAGATTGTGTATAAAGAAATTGGTAACGTGTATTATGTGCGTGTATTTCTCAAAATGATTATCCTATCTCAACTTTGACCAGCTTTCAAACTGACAATTGTATTGCAGTGCGCATTGTTCTGATGATCATCTCTCTTACATGTATTCACTATATCATTCTTTGAAACTCTCAGCTATCATTACTTTCCGAAGTTTCAAACTACCTCCAGGAATGCAGACTATGTTAGCCTCGGGCTAGTGGAAGAAACACTCTTTCTACTTCCCAGCCCGCCTTTTTTGAGCCTCCTCCTCCCTTGCCTCCCACCGCGCACATTGCAGTCTTGCAGTGCCCTGAACTTGTTTCCGGTTTGGAACACTGCCTAAATAATGCATTCCCTTTGCTGTTGTTTTTCAGGTGCAGAAGGAAACACGTCAATTGTGATTCAATGTGATGTGTGTTCCCAAAGGTTTGCTCTCTTTTTAAAGGTGTAGTATCTTTGGATTCTCGACGGCGGTTTTACTTGCAATGGTGTGAATTTTATAGGAAACACACTTTTATTCTGCTAATAAAGCATGTGCAAACACGAGAAGAATAAAATGACCAGAATTTAGGCAAGTCTGCTTGTCTCTTCCTTTATCTCTAGCTTATACTACTTCTGTGTTCTTTCTAAATGCGTCTCCATTTGAGAAAACCTTGTCCCATTACAATCCATTCAACTCCCTGTGTCCTTCGCTGAGAAACATGTTCTCATCAGGCACACATTATGAATATGATCAACAAGGCTAAGGTATATTTTGGTGGATAATTCGGCTACTAGGAATCCCATCATGCCGTCAAGCATAACATTGTTTAACATTTTATTTTTATACACTGGATTAGAATTTAATGCCGAGGATTACTAGTTCTTTCTTCTGTTGCCAAGCGAAGGAGGGATGTTTCCTTTGAAGATAGAATCCGTTGTGTTTTATGCTTTAAAATATGCAAACCCCATTCTAGCATGAACGCCATTGTAAATACAGGGCAAGCATCAGAAAGCAGACGGTACGGCACAGAGTAAACAAGGGAAGAACGTGGCTAATGCAGATGGAAAAATGGAATTCCAAATTCAAATTTTGATATATATTGTTTAGATGTATGCATGCATTTGAAAACTTTTTTTTAGATAAACATAGACATCAAAAACGTTGACTTGGTATGCGTAGACTTGACATTGCGCAGTTCCGCCAACTTTGAAAATCCACAAGACTAAAGCGTGCATGATATATAGTTGCCACTTGTGGCAGAAACTTACACATTAGCATTAGTATCCATGCGCCAATCAGATCATCAAATGAGAACTATCTTCAGAAATACTAACACAGTGGCCTATTGGACTCTACTATATTACAATGGCAGGGGAAATCTCCCATACCATAATTTGGCATGTTTAGTGAAGGATGTCATGAATTACTAATGCTCTGCATGAATACAGGTATGAGTAGAGGTTTTAAATAGTATACTCAGTCCCAAACTAGGACCAAGCAATGATCATAATCATAAAGGTGAAACAGCCATATACCTCTTTAAACTGTCATGGACTGAGGGCTCTACTCTTCAAGATGGGTGTGAGTCATCAGCGAAGCATCCCACACAACAACACTACTGGGGTATCAACATAAAATAAATGTTCATGTTTATTGTGTTTCAGTTCCAAGAAGTTTTCACAAAAATGTATACATCACATTAGCAAAACATCATATAAAACACTAAAATCTAACGTCCAGAAAATCAATTAACAAAATAAAATCACATATTACATCCTGATATGTAACAAAAAAAATAATCATGCTTACAGAGTTCATCTACCTCTTCATATATATCATCTATATTACAACCACAACCTCAGCACACATTTACAAATATCTCCACAATCCTTTGTCAGAGTTTAAACAAATCCATATTAGTATGGCGATTTCTGACCATAAGGCTGTTTCTCTAGAAGGGTCGCGTCTTAATATCCTCTATATTACAAATTGCTCGAGCCCGAGTATGCTCCAACTTCCAAACAGCCATGTTCGATAAAATAGACCTCCTGCAGAAAAAAAATCAACTCCCATTATATTGCCTTGCCCAAAGACAACCTGCCCACTTCACCAATAAAGGATGCTGACATCAAAGAGAAGACATTCTTTTCATTCGGGGATGTAACAGAGAACGAAGTACTAGCCCTCCTTAAACAAATAAAACCCTACAATTGCAAGGGTGATGTTTGCCTGGCCAAGCTTATGGAAGATTACGCAGGCACACTAACTCCATCCTTGACAGCCTTCATCAATGCCTCCTTCCCATCTGGCATCATCCCATCTTGTCTGAAAGAGGCTTGGGTTCGCCAACTTTTGAAAGAACCATCCTTGGTCCCAGAATCACCCAACAACTACAGACCCATCACCACTGTTCCTTTGATGTTAAGAATTCTAGACAAAGCTGCTTTTTTACAAATCCAGCATTTCCTGGAAGTGAATATCATTCTTGGAAAGAGGCAATCAGGCGTCCGCCCAGGCCAAGGAATGGAGTTGGCCTTACTGGATTTGCAGAACCAATTAGGAGAAATAATGGATGAAGGTAAGCCTGCGCTGCTACTGCTCCTAGATCTGTCTGCAACGTTTGATCTTGTCGACCACAAGACCATTTGCAGACAACTCAGGAAGGCAGCCCAATTTACCCCCAAAGCCACATCCTGGATCACATGCTTCCTGGAAGGGGGAGTCAAGAAAGTTTTCTCAGATCAGGCTTGTGCTGCCCAAACCACCATCCATTGCGTAGTCCCACAGGGTTCCTGCACCTCACCCACGTTGTACAATATTTTCACTCTACCTCTTTTCAATAACTTGGACAATCTCGGCATAGCTTAAACAAACTATGACGATAACACACAAGTCCTACTCCCTTTCACTGGTGCTCATGAAAAAGATGCTGAAACACGGTCTAAAACCTATGCCACCATCCAAGCTGGGATGGCGGCTAATGGGCTGTGCCTCAACAGGGATAAAACGGAAATCCCCCTGGTAGGCCCCAAGGAAATTCTAAACAAGCTTGACAAGCAATACAATTCCTTCAACATACAGAACACCTTAACCAGTGTCAAACCTGCAGTCATAGCCTTGGGGGTTTACATTGACTTCACTCTCTCAATGACACACCAGGTCAGCGCCATTGCATCTTCTGCTGCACTCACCATCAAAATCATGAATGCCGTCTGTTAGGGAGAATTCTCACACAAGTGCTAAATTCCCTCTACCTTAGAGCCCTCCAGCTCTTTTGCTATATTTTGGCTCTTTGAACTTTTCATTTTGATGTGTGTTTTACTGTTGTGTTCTTTGGTTATGGAGTTTAAAACAACTCCATAGGCATCATCTTTTTCTGTGTGTCACACAGCACCTTCAGTGCAGTGACACAGGGATGTCTTTCAGACTTCCCAACGTTTAAATACCTTCTGTGGGACAGACTACCGTCTCCCAGAGCATGTAAAGTCAAATTGACTTTACTAGTCTCTTTAAATTTACTGACCCAGCACACACTATCTTCCTATAGAGTGCTGGAGGGGTTTCCTAGCTTCCCCTGAGTCAAAACACTCATGTGACAGTCAAATGTTACCTTTTCCTACTTTAAATGGCTTGTGGCAGTGGTTTAGATCAACTACCGTGATTTTTTCCGACCGCTAACAACGGTAGCTAAAAGTCCGGTCAGCCATGATTTTCAATATGGCGCCCAAGACCTATCTGTAAAAACAGACTCCGGTCATCTTTTTTCACCATTTCTTTTAGGAAAGGTCCTTCTTGCGTTTGTATTTGCGCACCAAACCAGGTTTGGTCCCTTTGTTTGTTGGCCTTTGGCAGGCTTCAGTGCTGAAGCCCTCATCTGGTGCCTGAGTGTCTGGGATGGACAGGATGTGAGGGAGGTGCCCGAAACTCCCTGTGCTTAGTCTCCTAGGAGACCTGAATGCACTGTGGCATGATTGGCCAGTTGGCTGTCCAGCAAGGACAGCCACCCTGCTGTTTGAGTGACAGCCAAGCTGGAATGAATGGGGGAAAACTGTTTAAAAGCAGGTCTCTGGGACTTGGAAAGCAGAGTTGACCACTGGAACGAAAGAACCGCAGACGAGCTGAAGGAAGAGGACTGCTGCAACTCCTGGATGACCGGTGAAGCCCTGCTGCAGGTCTGAATTGCCTGAAACTCCAATTGACAGAAAAGACCTTCAAGGTTAACTTCTTCCCTTGAGTTTGGTGGGAACAACCAACTCGTAAGCCACCTGGACTCAGTCCCCATCTGGTGCTGTTGAAAACCGGATAGCCAGAGGGAAGGAAACCAGCTTGTTGACTTTAAGGCACTCAAACCTTAAACCAACCTCTTGCTAAGCTTTTGGCCTCATCCCTGGGCAGTGCAGGAACCTCCCGACGTCCTCCTTCTTGTCCCCACGACTGAAGCTCAGGAACAGCGAGAGCTGCTTGAACTTCCAGGAACAACTGCCTCAGCTACAGCTCTTCTTTATTACAAAGGTACTGTGCAAATGAAGTCAGGAAATCGTTTCGGCCATTGCGAAAGTTAGTGGAAACATTCTCAACTTCGAAGGCTTGTCCTTTCCTAAACATTTGTCAAACTTTTCACCTAGCCAAACTCTTCTAAACTCTGTGGCACAGATTTAACCATTACCTACCAGAACTGTGCTATCTTATACAAAGACACTGAACCATTGACTTTGGCCCAGGCCAATTGAGAAGAATTGCTAGTTGTAGCTAACTGAAACCCTTTGCCCTGCCTACGAATGTATTTTGGCTGTCTGTTCTTATAACCTTGTCTTTTTACCCCTTTATTTAGTATCTGAAGTACCATTTTGCTCCCACTTCAGGGGAGCTAAACTTATTCATTTACTTACCGGTTGTGTATTTGTGGTTTATTCTTGTGTGATATTGCGCTGCTCTTGCTAGTGTAATGTTTTCTAACTGATTGAGTAAATAAATGTATATTCTTTTACCAAGAAACTTTGAGTAAGTGTTTATTTGAATCAATGTATTAGTTGGTCCTTTGTGTAACTTGTTCTACTGCTCACTTAAACTCTTGAGAAAAGTCTGGCTGCTCAGCCATCGCTACCACTTTACTGTGTAGTACAGGCTTGTACCAAAGGGGAAATTGTGCTTACACTTGTAGTCTTAATTGCATGTAGTGTTCCCGAAGGGTACTGCATGAAATTCTGCCTAACACCGTCAAACCATACTTATCCTCTAGAAACTGCCTCTCCATAACCAGAGCCACCATTGGGGACATATTAGACTATTGTAATGTCCTGCTTGGGGGTACCTTGGCTAAAAACATCAATAAGCTACAAATCATACAAAATAATGCCCTCAGAGCAGCTCTAAGCATTCCTAAAAGTGAACACATCTACCAAGCAAGGAGGGATGTGCACGGGCTCAAAGTCAAAGAGTGCATACTCATCAAGACCTTAGCTATATGACTGCTAGGGCCACACATGCCTATCACTCACAGCTCCTCCTTATCTATTATAAAAACTAGTCTGAGCCTCTTCCTACAGTCCTAAGCAATAACACCACTCTAATCAGCTTAACGTCCCTACCTTCAAAAGAGTTAAAGCCGGTGGCTCTAGCTTCCTATTCCTAGCACCAAAAAACTGGAATGCCCTGCCCACCACACTAAGGAATGAGAACTTACACACTGCTTTCCGTAAATCTCTCAAAACTAAGCTCTTTTACTAGCTCGCCCAGCTACTCCCAACCCACACCGTCTTCCATCTGAAGTGAGCCTGAGTTGTAGCTAGTTCCCCTTGAACTCTGAACCTTCAGTATTATAGTTGCACACCCTTTAAAGGTTCAATACAACTGTGTATTCTCCTGTATCCTGCTCACTAGTCCTCAGAACATCTACAGTCTGTCATGTCTGTTATCATGTAACTAAGGAATAACACTTACAATCTGTCATGTTTGTTATCATGTAACTAGGTAAGCCTACTGTAATAGGGCCACAATGTGCACTTTATAAATTTAAAAAATAAATTAAATGAATTCTCCCAAACAGGAGCTATAAAGGTTGTCCAACATAAAGCAACTTGTTAGCACGTGCCAATTTGTCTCAAGTTTGTTTTGATGTTTGCATAGTCAGCCACCCCTCTTTGCCAATCCTGGGCCCGATAACACTAAGGGTAGGTAGTTGCTTAAAGCGAAGGAGCATAATAAACCTTCTTAATGCATGGATGGCGAGAGCAGAAGATACTTCTGGGGCTTTAAATAAATGCATTGGCACTCTACATAATCCTTATAGATTTTCAAGCGAGATTGAAGTTTATGGTTAAGGCCCCAGTCCCAGCCTTTCCATTTGTGCATGAACTCTTTCTTTAGTATATGTTCATCCTTTTGCCATTCAGGTGTCCACTCTACACATTTGAATAGGCCTCTCTTCTGGCAGCCACTGACACACCTGGGCCCCGGGCACTCATGGACCCGGGTCCGTCCGCCACCAACAGTTTATTTCACTGCTCACTGCCCTTTTCACCAACCTCAGGCCTACTGGACAGCATAGGTTGCTGACTGCACAGGCTTCATGTGGGTATCTGTGTGCAGGCACTTGTACACACCTGGTACTTGGTTCGCAGTGCCCACGCGCTGCTTCCTCTCACTGTTGGGCTGGCCTTACACATTTGCTTTGAGGGGCCTACTTGTGGGACTCCAATTCGTTTGGACCCCGAGGCTACTTTCATCAAACCTTACCGTCGCGGCTCGCCAGTTTTAATTTTTTACTGGCAGTCAGGCAGCTTCAATTCTGTCTATTTCCAATTAGCTGCGGCCCGCGGACGCGCACGGGAGCAGTGCCCTGATGCGGGCCTGCATTGCGCATGCGCGCGGGAGCAATGCCTCGTGACACAGCCCCACTGCACATGTGCGGGGGAGTAGTGTCTCGTTGCGCGTCCCTGTAGCACATGCGCACAAGAGTGGTGTCTCGGTGCACGGCTCGAACGCGCATTCACTGTCCTCAAATACAGCTTCTCGCTGTCTTCCAGCCCTGCAGCCGCTACTCCGGATAGCTCCTCTCATCTTTTGAGGTAAGCAGCCACCCCATAGAAGAGCGTCTCTGCTCTTACTGCCCTACCTGGACACTATCCCTTGTAGATTCCTCTTTTACATATGCCCAGCATTCAGGCATGCACTTTTAAATGGCATTTTCTCTGCCTTTCTTCCTGCCTTCCTCCACCGAACACGCTGCCTGCCCTTCTTTACAGGGGTGCACCTTGGAAACACGGCCCCACAACTCATCTGTGCTGGGTCCTTTTTCCTGCAGCCCTTTACCTGCCCAGGGCTACGGATGGGCCTTTATTAATTCTGGCCACCACTGGAGGGCTTTTAGAAAACATAATTTCAGGTAGGATCTCAGCCCACCTTGTTCTACCTCCTGCTATTCTCTTTCATGCTTGTGCCTTTTTGGGCTGGACTAGCTCTGACACACACACCAGTGTTTTTCAGATATAAGGTGGGGATCTGTTCTCCACCCCACCCGGGGGCCGCGTTTCCTGCCGCCTTCCAGTTGCTGATTAACTACAGCTCTACGAGACGGAACTGCTGCCTGTTCTCTTCCGCCCTTTCCTTCTCCCCCATCCCCCCGGACCCAAGCTTCAGGTTGGCGTGTTTCTGTTGTTTTAATGAAAGGTCTTCTCTCTTTTAGCTGTACAGGTCCCCTATCTGTATACAGCACACTGTTACCACTTGCAGGTACAGGTTCTTTTGTGAGTTTCTAACACCCACCCCCTTTTTGTGTTTATCACCTATAGGGAGATACAATCCTCTTTTGGCCCAGATGAAGGCACCTACCCTGGAAGCCGAAACCTCCTAGGGTCCAGTACCACCACTGTTGACCCAATAAACATCTCTGGGAATTGTTTGTTTCCTGACGTAGACCGACTGATGATTGGTCACTCATAGATCGAAATACCAGTGTACAATTATATAGGATTCACAATTGACATTTTAAGGAAAACTGATCCTTACCTATATGTAAATGTACACTATTTACTTACACTCACCACTCTATCCTGCTTTATTCTGCAGAACTCCCCAAATGGGAAAATAATTTGTTTAATTTCTTTTGTAACTAAAGCAAATGTATCTCTGTTGTTTTTGGTAAAGAATTCTACCATTCAAATGATGATGCTATGCAGAGTTTTGGTCAAAAGTTTATTACCGTAATTTAGTTATTTCGCTTTCTGGTTACTGTATTCCTTTAGCATACAGAACAGGCCTGAGACCTATGCTCTATTACTGCCTGCACTTTTTGCTTTTCCATTTTATCAGGACACTGTATTTTGGTTTCTGCTGTTTTGATAAAGAAAGTGGAGTGCAATAATAAAAAACTGCACCTCCAAAAATTGGTTTCTTGTAATAACATAGAGCATACCTTTACAATACAATTTATATTGTCTTGCACACACCCCAGGGGGATTTAGATTACATCACTAGGATGAATCATAGGTGAATATTTGTATACACCACCGACTTCAATAGAATCAACCACATACATAAGTTATAGTATGTTTCAACTTTGTTAGGCGGCTACCCCCTCCTGTGATGCATTGCTTACCTCAGCCTTAGGTTCCGCCATTTTGGGCTGCCCCTCTAGTGTACCCACCCTTCTTGAATACCGCCATGCCAGTCTTAGCATTCTTGCCCATGGCATTGCAAAGAACAGCAAGTAAAGGACATGTTGTCCTTGTTTCAGCAATAACAAACCCATTATATATGTCATCCATAATTCCAGCCGCATCACCTGGATGGGACCACACTGTGCCATCCACATGAGTCTCGTCCATATTTTACCCTCTATCTGGTTCGGGGATTCAGACCTTAATTGAAAGAACACCACAAGTCATAAGTAGTAATAGGTACAATACACTGGCTATAGATGGAAATGATTCCTTTTATACTGTACCGTCCTGTTTGCTCTAAGGCATTTTTAGTCAGTGCCTTAAGGGCCAAGGATTTATTCAATATGTCTTCTATGGCATCTTCACCGCTGAATCTCTCATTTAAGCAAATGCCCAAGTATGTATATTCAGCTACACTTTCCACCAATGATTTCCCCTATACAAATATTTCCCCTCTTGGCCTTATTAATACCAAAGAACATATATTTGGTTTTAGAATAGTTTATCATTAAATCATTGGACTTGGCATATATGGTCAATGTTCCTGCTGCGTGGTCATGATGCACTATGGTGTCATCTAGAATAACGACGTCATGCGCATACATAATACATGTGACTTGATGTTCCCCAACATTAGTTGGAAAGTGTCGATGGCAGATCCGCTTTATATAAGTTGAAGAACGTGGGTGCCAGCAAGCAGCCTTGCCTTAGGCCTATGTTCATCATAATTCTTCAGTGCAGGCACCCATGCTATCCAATCTTACATGCACTTGTGTTTCTGTATACAGATCCTGTATAATACGGCGATCGTCCCACAGCCTCCCTCAGCTCTCAATTTTTCTCCAGCATTTTCCTCTGTTCAAGTTTTCGAAAGCCGGCTTACAAAGCAACAAATATGAGGTGCAAAGGTGGATTGCCAAATTTAGTAGCCCTCGTTATCAGAATATTCATCTGTAGCAGACCCTGGGCCTCATCAGGAGTCCAGCGATAATCAGGCGCTATTTCCGCCGAGCGGGAATAGAGTCACCGCCGTCACCTGTGGTGCAATCACAACATAGCGTTGAATCACAACATAGTGAGCATGTGCATCGGTCCCTGGCGGTAATGCTATTTGCAGCCAGCAGAAATAGCTCATAAATACAGGCTACCACCGAGAAACTCAGCGCAATTAGCACTATTGCTGTTATGGGATCACAATCCATAAAATATTGGAGTTTCCTGTAGCCATCCAGACCAGCACATCAGATAGAATGTCTCAGGAGAGGATCAGGGTCAAGGCTGCCCAAGATCGGATCTGAAAACCCAAATTTACTGAGGGGGAGTTGGTGGTGCTTGCCGAGGTGGTGGTAGCAATCCACAGTGAGCTATATAGGTCGCTGCGCGTAAGACATCTGCACAGTGCCAGACAGCCAGCTGGCACATGATCAGTGAGAAGTTGTCAGCATTGTCGAGCGTCCCCCGGGATGGTGAAGGCTGCTGAAAATGCTGGAATCACCTGCAGATCAGGGTTCAGGGACTGCTGTCCCAGCACCGGCAGGAGAGCATGGCCATTGGTGGAGGGACTTTGGTGCCACTCGCACTAACCACATGGGAGAATAAGTGCTGCTCTGGGCTGGACATGGAGGCTTTTGAGGGAGTTAGAGGTGCGGAGGCGGCTGCTAGCAGCCAGGAGGGAGAAGGTGAGTGAACCCCCCCAAAACATGTGCATGCAACAATGACAGCCTAGCACAGGATGCCTCAGTTGACAGACTCATGAGCTGGGCATTGCGACAGGACGCAATGAGTGGGTACCACATCAGCCACCTACAGAAACATCCATGTGCCAGCGCACCAAGCCACCCCTGTGAGTCAGAATAGTGGGGGGGCAGCCAAGGGACCAATCAAAGTGCCACGCACCACACACCCGTGGTGGGAGCATAGCAGTGCCCCACAGGGACCTGCCAATGCCATGTACCCTACTACCACCCCAATATAAATAGCACCAGTGGATGTGATGTGGGTGCATGGGATCAGAAGCATGCATGCCCAACAACATCTGCCCCAGCACCAACATTTTGCCATCCCCACGCTGGCCAAATGAATGCACCCTATGTGACCCCCCCAAATTCTGCACCTGTCTCCATCAATGTGAATCCACTAGCAAACACCCCTGACCAAGACTGTCCATCGGCAGAATTGCCCGTGGCCCTACTCATCACCATGTATTGAATGCCACGCATGACAAAACATTTGGGGAATGAGACCTAATGCCATCACCTATGTCCCCTACATTCACACAAGCAATGGCAGAAACATTTGAGGATGAAGAGGCGGCTGGGCTGTCTGTGAGTGTGACGTCCTGGCACACAGACACCACCACCTAGCAAAAGGGCAGACACACCACATATAGGTAGAAATCAGGGCAAGCCTCTCCACAGCGGGAGCAGGCCCACACCCCTGTCAAGACCAACAGGAGCATGCCAACCCCAACCGACAACACATCTGCCTCTGTGTACACTGCATTGGAGGACACGCCACACATTCAAGTGACATTGGAGACACATGTTGACAGTAGCCCTGACTCTGATCATGCGACAGTGCCAGAAACCCCTGGGTGCAGTCTCTGCCAGCAGCCCCCACCACACCGGAGAGCCAACCACGTCAGTGACCGAATGGCCAAACACGTCCGGAGCCAGACACTGACATGCACTACTTTA
The DNA here is from genome assembly GCF_040938575.1 of Ambystoma mexicanum. Lineage (NCBI taxonomy): Eukaryota > Metazoa > Chordata > Amphibia > Caudata > Ambystomatidae > Ambystoma > Ambystoma mexicanum. Next base: position 630,994,549 of record NC_090927.1, on the reverse strand, counting down.
ACTCCCCTGTCGCAAGCCCACACGAACAGAGTACTGCCTCACCACCGCTGCAAACAGCTACAATCAGCATGATAATGGCAAGGCTCAGGGACATGGAAGAACGCCAAAAGGAGATGGACATCGGCCACACCCACGCCGGCTATTTTCAGGCTATTTGCGATGCAATCCAGGAGGCACCAGGCAGGGTGGTGCATGACAATGTGAGGACCCGGAGGGTCATAACCACCTGTATGGTTGCACTGACAGCATATGGACAAAGGGTGAGGAAAATGAGGGAGAGGGTCTCAGTCCTTGCAGAGGCCATCCGTCAGAGCAATGAGCTCTTACGACTACAGATCCAGGGGGCCGGCTCCATCCATTCCCGTTCTACTATGCCAACTGAGGAATCCCAGGAGAGCACTCCTAAGCGCCAGCCTCTGCACCAACTACGCACAAGATCACCGGCTGCTTGGAGTCGGGTGAAGAGGCCACAGCCACAGTCATGGTCATGCCAACTATTGGCCTGATTCTCCATGCCATGGACTCGGAGGGTGGTGGAAGGGGGGACTGTGTGCTGGGTTGTTGGTGGTGGGTGGGGAGGGGGGATTGTGTGCTGGGGTGTTGGTGGTCAGCAGGGGGAGGGAGGACTGTGTGCTGGGGTGTTGGTGGTGGGTGGATAGGAGGGGGACGGTGTGCTGGGGTGTTGATGATGGACAGGGGGAGGGGGGACTGTGTGCTCTGGTGTTAGTTATGGGTGGGGGAGGAGAATATTTGGTGCACAAAGTTAGATAAATGTTTGTTGAACATAATTCATGTGTGGACATTCCTGATTGTGTACATGTGCAGTTTATTCAAAGTTCTGGAAGTGAACAGAGGCATGGTATTGTACTAGAACAAATTGTCTTTTAGTGCCTTCTGGGCCAGTCTCCCTTCCCTCACGTTATCCCTGGTAGTGGATGCTCTGGCTCCTGCTGTCCATCTGCATCTTGCCCTGGGTGTGGCATGTCCGCATCGATGGGTAGTAGCACATTTCTCTTCAGTCAAATTTTATGTTGCATTGCGCACACCAACACAATTTCACCCACTATGTCAGGGCGTACATTAGGGCACCTCCAGTGTGATCTAGGCACCAGAATCATACCTTGAGGAGTTCAAAGGGGTGCACAATGCACACATGGGTCTGACTGTGGGCCTGGTTTTAGGCAGTCACGTGTGGGTCATCAGCCACACCAGCTGCAGATATCCAGAGTCACCTGCATGGGGCGGCATACAGACATTAGTCACATGTCTCATACATGGGTATGCTCTCATACTGTATTGGGGCATTGGTCAACGGAGCATGCATGTGTACATCCCGCCCATGCAATGTGTATGTTTGATGTCCATGCAGCCTTTGTCAAGGGTAACATGCATACCTTTGCCTGCACTTGCTGTGGCACTGGCGGGAATGCTGTTGGGTGCTGCAGTGTGGGTGTGCACTGTGCTGCATTCCTGAAGCATTGTGGTAAATATGGCCCTGTTGTAATGGCAGCAGTATGTGTACATCAGAGTGTGTGTCTTGGCGTGTCCGGCGTGTGCATGCTCCCATGGATGAGGCTTTTTGTTGGTGCAGGCGCTGGTCAGGTGCTGCTATTGTAGTGCGTCCACTTGTCATGCCATGCTTCATGTCTGTGTCACCATCTCCCCCCACCAATTTCTGTCTGGTGCTTCACTGTGGATATGTAGCAGAAATTGTATTCACCCACTATCCACATCTGTTGTCCTCTGTGCCTCTCCAGATATCCTGGCAGTGTGCTGTGCTGTAGGACCATGAAGTTGTGGGAAGAACCTGGGTAGTGGGAACAGCAGTGGGCGATGGTGAGGTCAGGGCCACAATTCACCTGCACATTGAGGGAGTGGTAGTGCTTCTGGCTCCTGTACACAGCTGCATGGGCCTGGGGTGCCACCAACGCCACATGGGTGCAGTTAATGGCTGCAAAGACATTAGATAGTTGGGCAGTGGCATAGAGTCTTGTCTTCAAGTCATTGACCTGGCCAGGGTGGTGGGCAGTGCAATATGGTGGTTCACGTGCTGCAGGACGGCATCCAGCACCTGGGCCAGGACTGCACAGAATGGGGGCTATGCCATGCCATGCATCATTGACACAGAATGCTGCAAGGTGAATGTCTCCAGCAACTGCAGGACTGCCACCAGCTCCACCACTGGGGCACAGCTGTACGGATATTGATCCTGATCCCTATGTCTTCTTGGATTGTGGCAAGATACTCAGTGATGTTCTCCCTTTGAGGTGGTAAAAGGTGACCAACTAGGGGTCGCTGAGGGCCCAGGGTGATGGCCTGACCCTGGGGATGGGTGCTTGCAATGCTTGGACGGTTTTCTCCTCCTCCTACTTGTCCTTCTTCTTCCCCCCCTGTACTCTCTGTGCCCTGGCATGGTGGTCCAGCATCTCAAGGTCCAGCCACAGCATGAGCAGCTGCCTGTTGCAGCTCGCAGCAAATAATGGCAGCAGTTGGAAACAGTGTTTGGGGCTTGGGTGTGTCTTATGTAGCCCTCTGGTGTGCATTGGGTGAACCTGTCACTTATTTTCTGGCACCTGTGTTCATTTACCTTCAGCTGGAGGCTGCAGGTAATTCTCAGCTGCATTAGCTCTGGGTTTTACCGCCGTACATGCACTTGGGATATGGCTGTAATTGCGCTTTGTGTTGTTGGCGCTATGAACACCAGCTGTGATAGCATCGGCTGTAATAGTGCCAGCTGAATAGTGCTGATACGTTTTGTGTCCGGCGGTAATTGCAAAGCAGTATTGGTGGCGCTCATTCTGCTACTGCCAGATTTAAGGGCTACCGCTCACCTCCTGATGAGGCCCACGTGTGGTACAGGACCCTGGTCTAAACCCTATCTGAACAGGGCATAGTATTTTGTTTTCTTATGCCCATTTACTTATCCACTTAAAAATCGTCCCAAATATTTTCCCCATTGAGTCCAACATGGTGAGTAATCTGTAATATTTTGATACTTCTTGATAACAGGGATAGGTATGGAGTTACACTAACTATCTGGTATTTTTCAATCTTTACAGATCTTCATAAAAAGTGTCTTGAGAATATCCCTCCGTTTGTCTGGGTCACTTTTAAGAACAATACTTGGTTGCCCATCCGGGCCAGGTGCCCCCGATCCCTTTATAGCCTTTATCTTTCAGATCACCATTAGTTTATCAAATGCCATATTACATGATGTATACTCAGAGAGTACCACATCCATACTGTGACCCTCCAGTGTCCTGAAGGCCTTACAGATATGGTTGATCCATGATTGTTCATCAGTGGGGTTTATTATGGACTTAGATTTAGTCCCTCCTTCATTATTACATGTTTTTCCATATTTGCCTAGTGTCTGTGGTAGTTACAATTTTCATTAATTTCATTTTCATGGTACCCAGGTGCCAACGTTTGAGCCAACATCTGTAGGAGTTTTGCTTGGTCCTAATCAAAGAGCTAGCCCTCTGCAAGTCGGAGTTTTGCCTATTTTATTTTCAGAATTATTTGCTGTAACTTGCATTTGGCAAACCTAATACCAGGATCTGACCCTCTGTTCTTCCCTGAGTCACCTTATAACACCAGCTCATTTCCCACAGGTACGGCTCTGTTGATCACATGTTAGAACCAGGTCACTATTTCATTACCAGAGGAATCAGCAAAGTTTGGGCATATTACATTGTTTGGTTGACTCATGTGATCCTAACCACCTCTTCATTTTTGTCTGACCAGACAATACAGGTTTTTCCCTGCATTTATGTCAACATCCCCAATTTTCTTATGCATGTCAATCGCTCTTTTAATATTTATTTGTAGGGATCTCATTGCATGGCTAGTGTGTTCAGTAAAGACTGTGCCAAAACCTTCGACATGGTCAAAGTGGTTGTTGCTAGAACATTTTTTATCAAGAATAGCTACTCCACAAGGGCACCCCCAAGTGCAATTTCCATCAGTGCTCCCCTTCAGATTAGCATTGCCATTACCCATCACCATCCCCCATTCCTCAACAGTTTTTAGCCAATGTCTACCTTGTTGGTTGGAATGCTTTGCTAATCTACTACCAGCACTGGTGTTTTCAGTTTGTACTGGTGGTGGTATCTCAACTCAACGGGCATTAATATCCTCTACAACAAGGATCATTGACTCATTCACCTCCATACGTCATTCAGACACAGCACCACATATGGTATCACGAACAAATTTCACATTGAGGGCGCCCCCTGGTGCCACGTACAAATTAAATATAAACAATTGAATTCCCATAAGCTGAATATCAACCGCCATAACATTAGACCTGTTTTCTTTCATGTCCAGTCTACAACCAGAGAATTACTTCCTTAGTCCAATGATCAGCTATCCCTTCGTCCATCCCTTGAACCCCTTTAGAACCAGTTCCTGATATAAGGTGTAACCATCTATCAACATTTCTTGACATAGCATCATGTAAGAAACAAAATGTCATAGTCATACAGAATTTTGTGATAGGGCTCCATGGCGGCCAAATGGCTATGTCCGCAGGTTTTCCAAGAAAGAGTTTTAATATATCATGGCGTTGCTAAATCATTAGTCTGCCATGGGCCCATTGGCCAGCTACACTTGAGCGCTACCTCCATGGCCTCCACTAGTTTTTCTATCATTGCCTTTCTAGCTTTGCGCTCAATACTAGAGGTTTTGTCTCTGCCACCTCCCATGTCTGCCTGCTTTTTTCCATGCCTATCTCTCCACACCCAAACAATCGTCTAACCTCTTCCCTTACCGCTCGGTTCTTTGAAATGTTTGGGGACTGTTTTATTTTTGATGATCTTAAAGTCATACCCCATTTTATACAATTGCAGTGCATGTTGTTCAATAAGCTCCACAGTGTTGTACAAATGAGAATGTACATAAGCAGACTGTTTGGTACCATCCTCCAATAGTTCGACATAGTCCAGATCCCTGCACTCAATAACCCGTAGTTGTGGAATTAATGAAATAACTTTCAGCACAGCCAACATATTAAGCCACGCTTCCACATCCTTGGAGAACCGATTGTCCATCATGAAAACTTTGCTCCCTCCCAAGTAGGGGTCAGACCTATTTTAATTCGAATCAGGCTGGGATGCCAGTGGTATGTTGTTTCTACTACTTCCAATTGACGCTAAAAAGGTGTAGTACAACCTCCAATTTCGATGGAGACTTCCGCAAAGCTACCCATTCTTTCGCCATCACTGTCTTCTTCTGGCTGCTCTACATTAGTCTCATTATTAGGATGTTGGGGTAAGATAGGTAAACGTGTTAGAGTTCCACTCTTTTTCAAGACCCTATTCCGTTTTCTATTTGTACGCTTTCTAGCTTTTTTTGTTACCTTGTCTCTGGTTTTCTCTGTCCCCAACTTCTGTTGTGGCAGTTCTTTGGCTGTTCATTCCGTGTCTGATTTTAATGTCAGTGCTGCCTCTCTTGTCACTGCCTTTTTTCCTTTCTGGTTACATAGATACTAGTATTACTTTCATGTAAGGTTTCCAATTCTAGAATCGATTGCTCATAGATTTCTACAGGTGGGTTGCAACTTCTCTGTGACTTGCTGATTGTTTTCTGGCGCTTCAGCCGTTGCCCCTTCCTCAATGGTATTGTTTAAAGTAGGGTTCCAGTTGTCAATGCACGCGATAGTCGAGCCTTGCAAGTTTACATCTTCATGAATTTTACTGCAGAGTTTTAACAGGACCTGTATTGTGAACTGAATAGCCTCCAACGCTGGGCTTGTTCCCTTGCTGCTTTCCATTACAGATGCTCCTTCGTTGTCATCATTGAGAAGCACAGGTGAAGCCGAGAGTCGTGTAGTTGAAATCACAGGAGCCAGCCAAACTTTTTCCCCTGCTGTACTTGCAAACTCCAAAGTACTCTTCACAATCACCTCAGTATGCACATTAATGCTTTTTTGGAGCGAATAGCACAGTTCATAGTTATCAATCTGCATGAGTCTGAATTAATCTTGACTAGTACCTTCAGGTTGTGCAGGTGAAGGATGTATTTCCACTTCAAAAATGGATGAATGGGTAGCCGTGCACCAGCTTTAGCTGGTTCATATTTTTTTTTGTTAATCACCTTCCCCTTAGGCTTTGATCGGAAATTGAAGTTTTCTTGACTCAATTGATTACGCGCTGGCAAGCTAGGTTTAGGCCTCACTCCAAATCAATTACACCGTTCACTGCAAAGTTCTACAAGTGTCATCAAAAGTGTGGGTAATTAGAGTAATGTGGCAGTCATCAAGCACTCATAATTTCATCCCACGCGGCCTTGAAGCGGGATAGCTAAACAGCAGGACACTTGGCAAAGACATAATGTACCCAAAACTAAAAATGAACACTTTTAAAAACACTAACAACCCACCCTGCAAAGAAATACACATAATATGCAGACCATCGACCCAAGGATCCCTGCCTGTCTGGAGCCTGCTCTTCAATCAGTCCAGGAGCACGGAGGTGCAGGAGCACCCTCCACTGCAGGAGCAGTGGTCAGCAGCCTAGCTTACCTCTGCCTAAGGCAGGCATATTGGCTACCACCACAGACCCCCGCCTGTTTTCCCCACCCACGGCGGAAATGGCCCTATCTTTCACTATAATTCTGGTTGAGCAAGTAAAAAATGCTCCTAGGCTCCGACTTGGAGTTTAAAGCCGCTTTCTAGCCATTACCACTTGGCCACCATTGGAATCCACAAGGGATCCCCTATCTAAGATGGCCGCCGGCACCCTCTCGAACTCATCTTCGAGCACATGATCGCATCGCCCGCCGCGACTGGCTTGACCTGCCTTTACCAGGCCATTCACACGCCGGCAGGCGAGCGCCGGCCCACTCCCAAAGGACCATTGACCCAAGGATCCCTGCCTGTCTGGAGCCTGCTCTTCAATCTGTCCAGGAGCACGGAGGTGGAGGAGCACCCTCCACTGCAGGAGCAGTGGTCAGTAGTCTAGCTTACCTCTGCCTAAGGTAGGCATATTGGCTACCACCACAGACCCCCACCTGTTTTCCCCACCCATGGCGGAAATGGCCCTATCTTTCACTATAATTCTGGTTGAGCAAGTAAAAAATGCTCCCAGGCTCTGACTTGGAGTTTAAAGCCGCTTTCTAGCCATTCTCACTTGGCCACCATTGGAATCCACGAGGGATCCCCTATCTAAGATGGCCGCCGGCACCCTCTCGAACTCATCTTCGACCACATGACCGCATCGCCCACCGCGATTGGCTTGCCCTGCCTTTACCAGGCCAATCACACGCCGGCAGGCGAGTGCCGGCCCACTCCCAAAGGACCATCAACCCAAGGATCCCTGCCTGTCCGGAGGCGTCCGAGGCCCGGGTCCTGAACTCTGTCCCCTGGGGTAAGGCTCCTATGACTCCACTGCCCACCATTCTGACTATTAAACATAATGTTCCCGAATTTGTCTTGCTTGTTGGGATCTGCAAGATGCATCAGTAATATCTCGACTCTGTCCTCGACTTCGATGGACTTTGCTATGTTGTTGCTAGCCTGTTATGTATGCTTCCTGAGCCGCGCTAGGTCGCTCCCTACAGGGTACTGCCCCATCTAGACTCCTTTAAGGTTATTTCACATTTACCTTCCTTACCTGTATTGCGCCTGCATGTCCTGTCCGTTCGCCGGTAGCTTTATAACCTGCTTTGCATACTAAACTACTTGCAGGGCTTGCCCGCTTCCTGTCTATGTACAAGTCACGCTACTTTGATGGTCTCGTTCGCTCCCAGCTCTCAATACGGTCACCATACCTAACTGTAGTTCTACCTACTTGGGCTGTTACTGCACTAACTGCACACTATTTAGCCCACTGACTATTCAAACTCACGCACTCTGCACATCGGCTCTCTTATGATGCTTAGCAAAGTATATGTCACCATACCAGTCAGGAAGGTGTCCTTGACCCTAATCTGCACACGTCCAGGCTGCTGGTAGTCCTACACTCAAACTGCGTTGTGCCTTAAGGTCGCTTTCAGACCTTTTAAAATTGTGTTGTGCCCTAAGGTCGCTTTCAGACCATTTCAAACTGTGTTGTGCCCTAAGGTCGCTTTCAGACCATTTCAAACTTTGTTGTGCCTTAAGGTCGCTTTCAGACCATTTCAAATTGTGTTGTGCCTTAAGATCGCTTTCAGACCATTTCAAATTGTGCTGTGCCTTAAGGTCGCTTTCAGACCATTTCAAATTGTGTTGTGCCCTAAGGTCGCTTTCAAACCATTTCAAATTGTGTTGTGCCCTAAGGTCGCTTTCAGACCATTTCAAACTGTGTTGTGCCCTAAGGTCGCTTTCAGACCTTTTAAAACTGTGTTGTGCCCTAAGGTCACTCTCAGACCTTTTAAAATTGTACTGTGCCTTAAGGTCGCTCTCAGACCATTTCAAATTGTGTTGTGCCCTAAGGTCGCCTGCAGACCATTTCAAATTGTACTGTGCCTTAAGGTCGCTTTCAGACCATTCAAATTCTGTTGTGCCCTAAGGTCACCTGCAGACCATTTCAAATTGTACTGTGCCTTAAGGTCGCTTTCAGACCTTTCAAATTGTGCTGTGCCTTAAGGTCGCTTTCAGACCATTTCAAATTGTGCATCTAGCTATTGTGATCCCCTATCTAGGTGCATGCTACTTGGCCACTATGATATGTCAAACCTAGGTGTTGCCCTGCTGTGTGCACCCTAGCCCACTGTAACATGTCACCCCTAGATATTACTAGGTGTACTCTAGCCTAACCGAGTTGTATCTAATGTGCCTGACACCCAAACATAGCTGCGGTGCATTTTACAATGCCTCTCCCAGGCTTCTAGTCACACTATAGCACCTGCTTTTACTGCCACCGTCATACCTGTCCCATTCAGGACCAATCTAGTCCCTGTCAACAAGATCATAGGTACCCTATTCAGGCAGCTAGCACCACCATCATGCACGTCAGTGTGCGCCCTCTACTGCACTACATCCTAGCCACACACACTGCCCTAATCATTCAACTACCTAAGGCAACCACCCCTGCCCTTGAGGTTAATTATCTTGCCTGCCCAAACCTATACAACCCTGTCTCACCCACCATGACTATGACCCATATAGCGAGCCCCTCAGCAACTACCGCAGGCGCTCACCACCCTAGTAACCAGATAATCCAATACCTTAATGACCCAGCACTCTGGCTTGAACATTTTGCCACGAAACCTACTCCTAACCAACCTTGCCCCCTCATTCTCAGGAATAAGAGACTAGGCACTAGATTCCGCATTCGTCCTTCCCGCTCTAACACCACCAAGCAAGCCCTACACACACCACCCAGCACACCCTCGCCCACTTCTACTGGCAAAACTAAGACCACAGGGGTTAAATTGCCTGTGTTCAAGGGCGCCCTTATCAATGCTAGATCCCTCACAGTACACGCGCTTGACATAGCCGACCTTATCACCACTGCAGACCTTGACTTCATTGCCATATCCGAAACTTGGCTACATGCCGCATCGGGCCCCTCTCTAGCCCTGGCCCTACTGCCTGACTATGGCATCATGTGCTGTGACCGCTCCTCTGCTCAAACTAGAGGTGGCGGCGTGGCCTTCATCCACAAAAATTCCCTTGACCTAAGAGTGGTATCCGATTCCAAACTCAAATCAGCTGAACTGCTGTCTATCAAATTATTACTAACACCTAACCAAACGGCCACCCTTCACCTCATTTACAGGCCCCCAGGTCCGGCACCCTCCTTTGTCAGTGAAATTTCCACTCTCCTTCTAGACAAAACGAAAAACAACTCACAAACAATCATCTTAGGCAACCTTAATCTAGGTCGTGGCAACCCCAAAGATCCTGTAGCAACTGATCTGGATAATGCTCTCATAGACCTCGGCCTCACCTTGTACATCCAAGAACCGACCCATATCAAAGGTAGGACCATTGATTGGTTAGCCGGCTCCAACTGCAACATCCAGATCCTCAACAACTCCCCATGCTTATGGTCTGACCATCACATCATAACGTTTAACATTGAAGCTACCCCGCGAGCCCCAACACCAATGGCCCCAGCACTCCCCACCCGCAATAAAAAAAATATAACAAAAGAACTACTCCTCCCACTGTTACTCCCTTCCCTCAATGCGGCCACCAACTCATGCTCTGATCCCATCTCCCTCGCAGACACCTACAACCAAACGATGCTCACGGCTATTGACTCTATAGCACCTATCAAACGAGGAAGGCTAAACCACGAGCACACCTTAACTCATGGTTCACTCCACAGCTCATAATCCTCCGTAAAGCTAAACGCTGTGCGGAAAACCGCTGGAAAAGCTACCCGTCTGATGAGCATAAAGATGGTTTCCTCCTCGCCTCCCTTATTTATAAAGATGCCATCATCACTGCTAAAAAAGAATCGCTCAATAACCGTATCATGCAAGCAGATTCGAATTCCAAGGAACTCTTTAGAATCCTAAAAGAGCTCGAAACACCAGTCTCCCCTCCAGACACATGCACGAAAGACAGCAAATGGTGTGCTAACATCCAAGCAGCCCTACTAAACAAAATCACTGTGCTTCAATCCAAAATTAAAGAAAAGCAGGACAGCCTGAAGCGTGACAACCGCTCACTCTCCCCTACCAGGCCCACCCCTCCCAAAATGGCTAATACCAAACCCTTCACCTTCTCACCGCTCACTGTCACTGAGGTAGAAAACATCATCCGGAGGATTAAACCGTCCAACTGCCAAGGTGACCCGTGCCCAACTCCCATCATCAAGGATTCTGCCCACGACTTATCTCCATTCATTACAGCCTTCATTAACTCCTCCTTTAAAACAGGTACTGTCCCGGACAACCTTAAGGATGCATGGGTGATCCCGCTACTAAAAAAACCTTCTCTTGACCCAAGCATACCCACAAACTTCCGATCTATTACTACAGTCCCATTTTTGCTTAAGATATTGGACCGCACAGCTTACCTGCAGATCCAAAACTACCTCGAATCAAACAATCTGTTAGGTCTAAGACAATCCGGATTTCGGCCCAGACATGGGACCGAAACGGCTCTATTAGACCTAAAAACCCAGATCGAAGTACTGAAGGACAAGGGCAAATTAGCAATGCTACTACTCCTCAACCTCTCCGCCGCATTTGATTTGGTTAACCACCAGATCCTTTGCAGGCACCTCCACTCTGCTGCCAACTTCTCACCGTCCGCTGCGGCCTGGATCAAATCCTTTTCGAGCAACAGATCCATGAGGGTCTTTGCACCCTCCGCAGTCGCTGATCCTTCTCCTATTCATTGCAGCGTACCCCAGGGTTCTTGCATGTCACCTACACTTTACAATATCTTTACGAAACCACTTTTTGATGTGCTTGATTATCTGGGTGTCTCCTACACCAACTATGCGGACGATACCCAGATACTCATTCCTATCTCAGGTGATTATCTAGCTGACACTAAGACCCTCAATGACGTCTACCTGGTCATCCAAGCTTGGATGGCCCAGCACCAGCTATGTCTGAACGACGATAAGACGGACCGCCTTATCTTGGGTACCTCACAACGCCTGAGCAAACTTGAGCCATCTTATCAGTCATTCACCATAGACGGCAATATGTGTCGAAAGACACTAAAACATTAGGCTTCTACTTGGACTCCACCCTATCCCTAACGAGACAAACAAATGCAGTCAGGTCTGCCTCTGCCTACACGTGCAAACTTATTTCAGCCTGCCGACTGTTTCTCACCACCCCCAACAGTGTCACACTAGCCAGAACACTGATCATGGCAAAAATTGATTACTGCAGTGCTCTTTACTTAGGCACTAGCCAAGAGAACCTGTCCAAACTCCAAACTACCCAGAATAATGCCATTCGAGCAGCCTTGAACATCCCCCACAACCACCACATCTCAGAAGCCAGAACTAGCCTAAAGTGGTTACCTGTGAAGCAGAGAATTTCCCTAAAAACTCTTGCCATCACGCACAAATGCCTAGCCTACAAGGCCCCGATCTATCTCTGCAGTCGGCTTTCGCGCCACTCTACTGGCCGACCACTAAGCACTGCTCAGACTTATTGCCTAACAATCCCCAGGTTTAAGCTTCAAAAAGCGGGAGGCACTAGCTTCCCTGTCCTAGCCTCTAAACTATGGAACACCCTCCCTGCTACCATCAGAGCCGAAGACTCCTTCAACACCTTCAAGACTAAAACCAAATCTTGGCTCTTCAACCAGCAATAAGACATGCCCGACATTTCTGTCCTACTTACTCTGCCCGCTTATCCCTGACACCATCTCCGATCTGCTACCTATGCTAACCTTTTTTTTGGTTCACCCTAGGTTATATCCTCTGTTATTCCCAGTTGCACTGTAACCTATGTAATATATGTAATTAATATGATTATTATTATGTTCGTATTGTTTAATTTTGTAATGTAATCCCCTGCCTGTATGTTTCTTTCTTGCAACCCTGTACAAATTGCGCCCTGATGCCCCTGGGCCTGATGGTATGCGCGTTATAAATAAACAAATACAAAATAAAATACAAATACTTTGGATACAAGTGGGATTACTGGGTATGAAGACAGGGGGCTGCAAGAAATTGTCTTTTGCAGCAATGTTATGTTCAAATCCAAGAACAGTTGTTTAGAAATGTAACAAGTGGGGTCTTAAATATCCCAGGGCCCTATAAACCAGGATAGAGCAACAGAGCCACTACAAATACCTTTCAGTCTTGTTCTGGGTGCACAGCATTGGCCCAGGCTTCTATACACTTCAAAGTGGTTCAAGTCAGCCCCAAAATTGGTGCTTCCAATGGTTTGAGTCAGCATCTAGATGGTTCAAGTCTGTTGCTTCTCAATGGGGTGTGTCAGCATCAAAACCACACAGGGCAGGACTAAAAAATTATGGGTAATTTTACATGTGCATCCAGCAATATTGTATAATTGATTATGTGCATGAAATGCTCTGGGTGGGGCTACTATATAAGGGCAACTGGCCAACCTCTACATAAATCCATGAACCTCCATTGTCAGAGCATCAAGCGATGCAGGAAAGAGAGTCCATTTAGTTAGCAGTTTTTTTGGGATGCTAATCATACCCTTGATGATTTCAAAAGTGCTGTACTATGGGGCTTGAACAGACATTGCGGTTTCATGAGTCACCGTGCCAACTAAAAGACTCTCAATTTCTCCACTGATAGAGATGCAATGTTTACAACATTCAGACCTAACACTGCCTTCTTGTGCCACAAGCCTCATATGTGGATGATTGTGCCATCATTTTTTCAAAGCCATTCACAGGCCTCCAACTGACACAGCACCGCCCCACCAGCCTCTCTAACACAAGGAATAATTGCTAGACTCCCTCCAACCCAGCCTCATCTGCCCATATAAAATATAATAATTATCTACATACTAGCAGTACCCATCCAGTGTTGCCTAGTTCTGTAGCTGACATGCACGTGGGAGTTTGCTTTAGCCTTGTGTATGTTATATTGTGTCATAACCTCCTATTTTTGAAAAATTGCAAAATCATCAATCTTCCAAAATCACCTATACTGATAGCACAGGGCTGGACCCCGCTCCACGCCTGTGCAGGGCAAAGGGCTGGGGTTTGTCAAATGTCACCATTGCTAGTAGACCCCAGACTGGTATGCCGACCTTGTGTCCTAACTTCCTATTTCTGAATATGTCGCAAAACTGGCAATCTCCCGAAATCGCCTATACTGATAGCACAGGGCCGGGCCCCGCCCTGTGCAGGTTGAATGGGTGGGGTTGGTCAGATGTCACTATCATCAGTACTCCCAAGACTGGTATGCCAACCTCATGCTGAAACTTCAGCCCACCAACTGTTGTGGGTCTGAAGCCAACAGTCACAAAATAGGAAATCTCCCGAAATTGCCCATACTGATAGCACAGGGTGGGAATGGGTGGGATTGTTCAAACATCACTATGTCCAGTACACCCCAGACTTGTATGCCAACCTTGTGCCAAAATTTCAGCCCACCAACTGTTATTCGGCTGGAGCCATCCCGAACATAAAAACACACATTCACATATATATATATTCAGTAAAAAAACTTTGTTAAAGCAATGTTATGCTTAAGTTGCACTACTAAAAAACTATGAAATTCAGTAAAAAAAACTTTGTTAAAGGGACATTATGGTTCCAAGTAAAACCGAAAAACCCCTGAAATTCGCCAGTTATGGTAAGCTAAGCAACCACAACTCGTGCCACCACCGTGCATTGCTAAGACTAACACCCAGGACATCAAAGATGACATCACAAATGTTATTGATGACATCACTGATGACATCACATGTCTGGCTTCCTCTTTTTTCTTTTAGTAATATATCTTAGTCAGTAATACTTAGGAACAAAGAAATAAAAAAGTACTATATTTGCAGACTTATACTTCAAAAATGTTCTTATAGTAATTCATTTGGGGTTCACTCATAGCATATGAAACATATACATAGGGAGAATACACACTTGAAAAATACGAATGCTTTCTGTCTATGAAGACAATCAGTAAAGTTATCAACACTTCCTTATTGTTTTGCTGTTTTTTATATTACTGTACTTTATCTGGATATGCTCATATTTGTATTCACATTACTTTCTTTAGGGTGCAGTCACATCATGTAATAGTTATTCATAGGGAAGTAGTAGGTTTGAAACAGCACAATCATTTCTGTGCATAAACATAATTAGGTAGGTTATGAACAATGTCTGGTTCTACTGCTGCTTTTTTGCATACTTTACTTTCTCGGTATAGACTCATATTTGTTGTGTTGTTGTGTCTTTGTGTTTTGTATCTAATAATGAAATTAGATAGGAAGTGGGTTTCATTAGCTACGTATTACATGTTGCGCAGTCCACAAACTCTAATAAGAAAGTATTTATCATTTCACTATTCAACATGGGAAGTCTATGAATATTGCACCTCCATCATGCTTATATTTATAAATGAGTAGCTTAGTATTCTGTAAAGAACTTCATAATAGAATGCTTTTTATATCAATGCATTGCTTAAAGCACTACACAGCTCAAGACATCTATTCCAATGATCCTTGACACTTTGTTTGTCAGCAGTATAATAAGAATCCTTAGTACAGAGTTTTCATGAAAAGTACATACACATGTGATGTCATCAGTGATGTCATCTTTTATGTCCTGGGTGTTAGTCTTAGCAATGCACGGTGGTGGTGCGAGTTATGGTTGCTTAGCTTACCATAACTAGCGAATTTCAGGGGTTTTTCGGTTTTACTTGGAACCATTACGTCCCTTTAACAACGTCTTTTTTACTGAATTTCATAGGTTTTTAGTAGTGCAACTTAACCATAACGTCCCTTTAACAAAGTGTTTTTATTGAATTTCATAGGTTTTTAGCAATGCAACTAAACCATAACGTCCCTTTATCAAAGTTTCTTTTACTGAATATACATATACATACAATGAATTTGATAGATGTTTACTAGGATTCCCTTACTTTATATACATATAACATGCTGATCCCCCTGTTAGTGATTTAGATGTCCGCGGACTGTGCGTATGTCCGCAGACGGGTGCGGACAACAGCAACACTACCCAAAAACTCAGGGAATATCTTGGAATGTTCGATCATGCTATATGAACACTGAACAAGATTAAAAAGCAGAACATACACACATTATATATAACAATAAGTAAGAAGTGCAACCTATATATGTAACATATCAACCGTCCATTTAAATACCATGTGTACTAAAATTGAATATACTAAAACAAAAAAGATATGCCTCCAGCATAATTACCTCACAGAAACTGCACAGCTAGGAGCAACAGGAGACCTACACAACAGTAAGAACACAATTTACCAGAAACTAGTAAGTAAACTTAATTTTTCTTATATATTTCTAAACTTTCTATATTTGGTACACTAAAAGTAATATATTTTTTTACACAGAAATGTTCAGTACTTTGGAATGGCTTGAAGAAGTTTTTCCACATGAGGACATGTCTGAAGACAGTGATACTAATGGTAGACACTTCTCTATATAACAAAATGAATAATCATTAATTTATGTGTACTTAATATATATATATTTTTATTTTTTTAACAGACCATACAAACATTGAAAATAATACACATAAGAGACATTAGAAAATAAGCTGCAGCCCATGGAACAGAAAATATGGACATTCTTATGGAAAATGTCAATCTTTTGAAACATTTTGTGGAGAACCGCATAAAAGAAAAAAATAAATATCATTGTCCCACATGCACCTGTTCCCCCTCTCCATGTCCCAGTCAACTATCCCTAAACCCTGACCACCAAGAAAAACGTTATGATGAGACTTCCATCCCTTCATTCCCTCACATCGATCCTCTCCAAACCCCTAATTGCCCTGTATTTGTGTCAGTTTCTGCTTCCCCGTCTCTTTCATAAATGTTATATTTTTATATAAAAATAAAATATTATGTGTGTTTTTATTTCATTCCTTTGTGTCTTTTTTTTTAAAAAAAGGCAGTTGGGTTGTCTGCGGAAGGCGCGGTTGTCCAGAATGTCCACACTTAACCAAAATGGGGGTGTCCTAAGGACACTACACCTGTCCATACGGTCCGCAGGCAAGACGAAACTGCTCTTAGAACACACTCGGTGTCCGGAAAGTCCGTAATTAACCAAAATGGAGGTGTTCTAAGGAGACTATACTTGTCCGTACTGTCCGCAGGCAAGATTAAACTTTTCTTAAAACACACTCGGTGTCTGGAATGTCCGTAATTAACCAAAAGGGAGGTGTTCTAAGGACACTATACTTGTCCGTACTGTCCGCAGGCAAGATGAAACTGTTCTTAGAAAACACTGGGTGTCAGTAATGTCCGTAATTAACCAGAATGGAGGTTTTCTAAGGACGCTATACTTGTCCTTACTGTCCTCAGGCAAGATGAAACTGTTCTTAGAACACTCTCGGTGTCCGTAATGTCTGCAATCAACCAAAATGGAGGTGTCCTCAGGACACGATACCTGTGCGTAGTGTCCGCAGGCAAGATGAAACTGTCCTTAGAACACTCTCGGTGTCCGGAATGTCCGCAATCAACCAAAATGGAGGTGTTCTACGAACACGATACTTGTCCGTACTGTCCGCATGCAAGATGAAACTGTTCCTAGAACACTCTCGGTGTCCGGAATGTCCATAATCAACCAAAATGGAGGTGTCCTAAGGACACTATACCTGTCCGTACTGTCCACAAGCGAATGGAATTGTTCTTAGAACACATTCGGTGTCTGGAATGTTCGCAAATTAACCCAAATGGAGGTGTCCTAAGGACACTATGCCTGTCCGTACTATATGTAGAACATCTACGCACATGCGCACCACACACATACGTCCTACGAACATCGTGCCTGTCTGTAACTGTCTGTATCACTTGTGTCACACTTTTACTTAGTTTGAGGACCCGAACACTGTCCGTAGAACACCCGCGTGCATGCGCACGGCCGTTCCTGTGCATTTGGTGTCCTCCGGACACCCGTTTCCTTTGCGGACATGTTCGCAACGTCATCATGTGACCGCACCCACACTGAGCATGTGTCCTGATTTACAGACAATGTCCGGGTCCCTGAACATTTTAAAAGTACTTTTTCAGACAATCCAAAGTATTTTACAGTAAAAGTTCACCATTACACATGTCCCAGACAATGACCCTGGCTTTCTACATACTTTTTAGAACTTTTTGAGCCTTTTTTAGGTGTTCGATCTGTCCACGGACAGCGTGGCTGTCCGTGGAGCACGCACCTGCACCTCTATAAAAGGCCACACCACAGAGCTCATCTTCATTCTGTCTTTCTTCTATTGAAGATTGACCTGCTTTTGCTCCTTTTGCTGTTGCTGTTGAATCATCAAACCTGATAGCTTCCATGGCTGCTGTTCTTCCAGCTAGTGCTGCTTTAGCACCACCCCCAACCCCTCCACCACCAGCACCTCCCCAAGGGCCTGCAGAGAGGAACAGGCATGAGGATTAAGAGGAGGAGGATGAAGAGGATGATGAGGATGAGGTAGTGGAAGTCCAAACTACCAGCACTTGCCGTGAGTCTTGGGTGTGGCAGTTGTAACCATTCAGGATGACGTACCAAAAGCACGTGCGAACAAGGTCACCTGCAACCAGTGCAAAATGGTGCTGAATCATGGAAGGCCTGGTCTGCACAGATTTGGTACGACATCCATGAAGCAACATCTAAGGTCGTTCCACAGTGGGGCCGTTCGCAAGGTTGTACCTTGTGATCAACGTAGTAGGTTGAGTTCCTCTACCCCATCCTCTGTTTCTGCTCCTGTCACCACAAGAGACACCCCTTTGGGACAGCGCATCCCTCCAGCTTCCTCACAGGCTACCCATGATGCTGTTGACACTTAACTTTCGAGGGTCACAGTTGTGTGTATGCACTGCGACGCAGTACTCTGCAGAGGGGGGGAAGAGTCTTCGGACTGCTTTTGAGACAGTCAAGAAGCATGAGAAGGTCTGCCCATTAACTAAATAAGGCCCACCCTACATCTTCCTCTCTGCACCTGCCCTTTCTTATCCCCGTGGTTGGTGTCCCTTCCTTACCCTCCTTTCCCTTCCTCTCCTAGTGTGTCATGTGTAAAAAAACAAAAATAATATAAAACAACAAATATCCCAAAAAAAGGCTCTTTTCAGAGCCGCCTTTCACAGTCTAAAAATAGAAGTGGTAAATAAATGGAGCAGGGCCCTGTGCATTTTGTAGAAGTCTGTGGACAGTTCGCAGACATTTAAAATGTTGGGGTGCTGTCCTATCATAACCATTGCACTTTTCTCTGGGAGGAAGTGGTGGCCTCGAAAAGAGCCTTTTGGTAGTGTTTTTTTGTGTTTGAAAAATGTGAAATGGTCAACACCTACTCAAAATGGATGGCTATAATTCCAAAAAAGGTTGCATGCATTTTGCATATTTCTGATAAATAATCTGATTGCCAGCATAAGTAAGATGGACTCCATCTCTGCGAAAAATGTATGTGCTATGAAACATAATATTTTTATTGAGAAAAGAGGACATGCCAATATATCTTAGAAAGGCAGAAACAGCCTTATTGACATTGCGCCTTGCTTTCTCCATTTGTGGACCAAATGAAGAAGAATGCAGCCACGTTTGTCTCTGCGCAATACGAGAAAAAATCATTTGGGGAATTTGGAAAGATGTCCATAACCTTCCCAAATACTTCTTTCATTGCAAATTGCAATGAAATTCCAGACACATGTCCTAAACTGTTCCTTCCACAATGAATTATAATTATGTCTGGATGATGCTCTCTCTCCAATCTAGCACAGAGAGGTACCAAGTACAGCCACTTAATTCCACACAATCTATGCCAGTGCACTTCCACATGAGGGAATCCAAGATCTGAAGCTACTCCACAGCGTTCTGCATGCACCTCCAACCAATGTATCCATGTTTCTCCCAAAATCCATTAAATCTGTTTTCTGCAACACACAGCCATTGCTATCTGTTCTTCTCTCAGGAAAAAGACTTTCTGACAAACTCTCCTTACACAACACACCCAGTAAACTTTACTGACCAATCCCTTGCTTTGCTCATTCTCATTTGCATGACTCTCCATCCCAAAATCCCTGTATGTAATACGCGGTGTCTGCGGACTACCGCCATGTCCGCGGACATATCAAAAACTAAGCGTGCTGTATTTAAACTGAAATAGTGTGCACCATTTCCCCTTTGAGGTTGGCTCTGAAAAGAGCCATTTGGATTTGCAGATGCTTGACAGACAAATGTTATTTCCTATTTTTTTTCTATTTTTTTTTCTTACTTTACTCCTAAAATCTTCACATTACCTTCTCCAAAGCAACCCTTACATTCCGGAACAGCATGGCATTTCCCATAAAAGATAAATAAATGCCATCTTCTCTAAAATAAACAGCATTACTGGAATCAAAAAGCTCATTATTACAGAAGAACATACCAGCTCTAAGCATGAAATCACACATGCCTTTGTTGATTGCACACCCAGCAAAAACAAAAAACAGAACTATTGTCCCATATTGCCCTAGGTATTAATCCAGAAAAAAATACTTTGGCATTTGGAAGGATGTTCATTACTGCTTGAACCCAGTGTTCCAAATCTGGCAACAAAGTAGGGGCACTGACATAGCCCAAATGGAAAGCACCATAGTGCAAAACTACCACATGGGGATTGTTCATCCTGCCCATTTCTTCACATACTTGTACAATTCCCTGTACATTGTAATCAGGGTCAGTGCTCCATAAGACCTCCCCTCCTTTAACATCAAAATTGTTTGCCATATGCCTACATTGAGCATACTGCTGTAAACCATGCACAAACATATCTCCAAGCACCAACACCCTGACCTTCTCCACCTCTGCCATCTTCACTACACGCAGTCTCTTTCTACACAAATCCACAACCTCAACACCTGATTGGCTAATCCCTACAGTCCCCTTTCCATGCTGGATTTGCTGGAAAACCCCAGATGTAGCACGCCCTGTCCGTGGACAGCCGCAGTGTCCGAGGACTGCCTAACTCTTGGACAGCCCTTCTACCCTTTCCACTTCACTTTCTGTGCCATTCCCTCATTGGATACAGCTAGGCAGTCACACAACCATCCACCAATCACATCCAAGACCTCTACATCTAACTCCATCATCAGAGTTCAGCACTTCAAATGTACTGTTGATCACTCTGAGTGCAAGTCTCATATCATTGGAAATCACCTACTACAAAAACTACTGTACAAGTCTCCAAGTTTTCTACTTGCAGCTGATGCATATCCACATGCATGAATACAAACTACAGGTATGCATATGTTCTGTACAGTACATGTGCAACTCTTATGAATGCATATAAGCAGAGTAACTGCCACTTAACTTATATAACCTATAAAATAAACTTACTGTCATGTTTCCCATCTGCTATAACCAACTGCCACTTCCTAACTTGTCTGCTATCTATTTTTTTTTTTACACACACCACTATCTAAAAAAATATAATATTAAAGGATGGGAGAAATCACAGTATAATTGTAGAAAAACACAGTAGTTTATTATAAAATTACACACAGCCAGGATATGGTCATGCATCTTCATACACGCACACAGATATACATTATCACTGAAAAACTCCCAGCTGAAATAACAACACTGCTTGTAAATCACATCCTTCTGCTTTATTACGCATGCCTTCACAAATGCATACATTCCATGCTTTTCTATACACTTTCTGCCATTTATCTTATAAAAATTGCAAAATAAGTATATCATTATTTCTCCCAACATTCAATAAAACAGCCTTAACAAACCAAGTGAGTTTCATACACTTAGTATTCTACTCATTTGCAAAGCATGTTGAACTAACATATTTTAAGTAAAATATAAAGCTAGTCAAAGAAAACTGCATTCACATACTATGTTCAGTTATCAAACAAGAAAACTACTACAAAAATATAAAAATCAACGTCTAAATTAATATCAGTGCTATAAACACACCAAATTACTAACTTTTTTCTTTTACAATTGCAGTGAAGACAACTCTCCTGAAAACCAGTGGCATCTGAAGTACAAACAACAAACAACAAACAACAACTCAGAAGACATCTGCTCATTCCAAACAATTAAATGCTACCATAATATTGTTACAGTTACTCAAACACACTGTGGGGTTGATTCATGCGTCTGAAAAAAAAAAGATTTGTGCACCATTCTGCCCACAAATCCCCATTTGTTAAACAAGGATTAGCAGGCAGAATGGCGTACAAATCCCTGTTTTTCAGCACACAAATGCCATAACTCAACCCCTAGACAATTAGTATTACAGTACAAAAAACAGCTTTAATTCTGTACCATTAGATTTAGTATTAGTGCTTGTGCTCACCACTAGCTTACTTTGTCATCTGAACCCCAGTATAGTAACACACAAATACAAGAATAGCCTTCCCAACTACTTGTAGCTGCCCAATGCACAATCACACACCACCACATACATCCTTACCATCATACTCAGACACACCTGCACACAGCACACATACATTGCAGAATAGCCCAACCCATACCTTCTTTTTTTTCAACAAACCCCAAAGAATGTCTACTAAGAGCAAGTCCGTAGAAAGCAACGCAGAATTAGAGCAAATGAAAATAAAAGTATCCAAAATAAGCATCCATCTTTAGCAGAATTTGTACAAACAGTTCAAACAAAAGATCTAATAGAGTCATTAAGCGAAACAAAACAAGCCTCCAGTACAAAAACTTAGCCTCCTCTTTCAAAATGTAAAACAAAACAGAAACTGGTTAACATGAATTCAGCTACCACTACTGCTAACACTGCTCCTATAAATCTTGATATAATGGCAAGTAAACATACCAAAAAAAGTATTTTAGAAAAAATGTTCCGCCACAGAGTCCTTCAGAATCTTATAATCATGCACAACCCTTAAAACCTACCATAGAAATTTAATCTTAGAAGCTTTGACAGACAGTGCAATCCTTCTCAAAAGGAAGTTATTTATTTTAGTATTAAACAGAATGAAACCACTAACAAAACTAACTACTAAATTACAAAAAAGACTTCTCAATAAATGTAATGTCAACAAAATAACTTCTTAAATATCTGTGGAGGTGAATGGAGTCACACCACGAGCACAGAACCATATTTCAATGAAGAAGCATACAAACAAAAGCAAACAAACACAATTGCCATACATAGCAGTGGACGAGGGTATGAAAAACTTAATAATACCATAATGCAACAAGAAATACTGCTTACAAAAATGTCCCCAGAAAAGTCAGTATCACTTCTCCATTCGACTGAACCGGAACGTCCAGTATACAAATGGCCGTGCACATCAATGTGTAACATTGACAAAAAATCTTTCAAATCTTTACGCCAGTTCCTCAATCAGTATGTGAAAGGCAAAGGCACAATCAAAATGAAACTACTACAAAATATGGATACCTGTCCAGTACGCAAACACACAGGACTAAAAGGACATTCATTAGTCTGCATTTCAGGACCTATTTGCAAAAGCACCTTTCATTATATCAAAATGATATCAACACATCATTCAACTATAAGAAATCTAGTCTATAAACTGTACTATGCTAAAGGTCCTGCTTTAGCACAAGCCAATTTAAATAACAATCTTCTACATGGTACAGCCAAAGACCTACTCGAAGAAATCAAGCATATCCAGAGAAAATATTTTGGAAGTGAAATCCACTTACAAAATGCAATAGCTTTACAACAGATTAGCAACAGTTGTACAGATGGCAACTTTCTACTACACACATACAAAAAAGAAATATTCAAATTTAAAAGTACATCTGCTGATATACCAAACCATGTGTGTGCGTGTTGCCGAAGAACTTTTTATAAAAGTAACTCAAAAACTGTAGATGTAACATACAAAATAGAAGACAATGAAGATTCCAAATGGTTTGAATTAGCTCTCTACCTTATAGCAGAAAACAAATATGAAATAATTGATCCCTTAATACTTTGCACTTACTGCACTACAAAATTAGACAGCAACCAAACTCCTTCACATGCTATCATAAATAACTTGGAATTATTCCCACTACGAAAACCCCTGCAACAACTCAACTTATATGAGAGCATCATAGTTCAAACAGTGCACCCATTTCAAGCAATAATACACCTTCAACCAAAAACAGCAAAATTACCTCCCTCTGAATTAGTGAAAGGCATATGTGGCAAAGTAGTTTATTTACCATTAGATCTTAAAGAAAATGTGCACACGCTTAGAGGGCAAAGTCCAATAGAGAAATCTTTAATTGACTTAGTAAATGGTGTACCTACAAAAGACATAAAAATGTGGCAACAACTTGTAGACTTACATAAAGTTAGACAAGCCTTGCAATATCTAAAAGGCAATATTGAATACTACAAAGACATTAATATTGAAGAAAACTTGAAGGAAAACACTGACAAATTCAGAAGTCAGCAGAAACTGATCAATTTGAACTTCTAGATCCTGCTACAGTATACAATAATTTTACCATTATACAATTCATCCATTACACTCTAATTACACTCTAATGACACCTTAGATGATGCACTAAAAACATACTAAATGCGACAAACCAAAGGATCACCAATCAGCATATGGGAAAAAAGTATAGAGGCACATGCTTTCCCTCTACTCTTTCCTACTGGGAAATGAGGAAGGTACGATGATAGACCCATTCAAATAACAGCATCAGAATACTGCTCATTACGAATGCATTCTGAAGATCCCAGATTTAGACAAAATGTGGAATACATATTCCACCTACTCTTTGAAAGTGAACTAGAAACTCTATGCTACGGAGTTGCACACACATTGAAATCAGGTACCCACTTTCAAAATATATCAGCTACGCATTTACTACAAAAAGTGCAAGAAAAAGATGAGGTTCTACAATCAAGCATTACAAATCTGTTAGCAAACATGCTTGGTACTAGGGAGTACTGGTTCCGACGTCACCGAGATATACGTTGTATGATAAGAAACCTTGGTCCGCCCACTTGGTTTGTTACATTAAGTTGTGCAGAATATGCATGGTATGATTTACATGATTTCCTATGCATAGCAAACAAAAACAAAATAAACATAGATATACTAACACCTGGAGAACTTTCCTCTCTATATCCTGTTAATGTTCAAGATATTTCCATCATCGCTTCATTGCTATGCTACACTTTATTTGTAATAAAATTGTTCCTCCCCTCGGAGAAGTGCAACACTTCTTTTGGAGAAAAAAATTCCAAGCCAGAGGAGCACCACATATTTCCATGCTTTTATTGATTAAATATGCTCCTAAATTTTGTGAAAACTGTGATGCCACTGTTTTACAGTTTATTAAAAAATATGCCACTTGTGAAATTCCATCAGAAGCAACAAATAGCGATCTACATGCACACATTTTACAATTTCAAAGAAAAAAATGTGGGAAATATTGTCGACACAAATACAAAAACAAAGGGAAATACTACACCAAATGCTGCTTTGGTTTCCCTAGACCAGTTACAGAAACAGGTCAAGTAAACAACTTCATGTCTTCAGTTAGACATAGTGTTAAAGGTAAATAACCAAAGAACACATATTACATAAAAAGAACAGATGAAGCAACATATATCAATGAGTACAATGCAATCATTGCCCTCTTATGGAATGCAAACATAGATGTGCAGTACACTGCAGACAATTCCACTGCAGTTGCACAACATGTTACAGCCTACTTAACCAAAGCAGAAAAAACAGAGCCGTCATCAGACAAAACACTGTCTCAAAAATTATACAGCTTACGCATAAAAATGCTCTCTCATAGAGAATGTGGCTGCTATGAAGCTGCAGATTGTTTAACCGGTACTGCTTTGTATGGAAAATCTGAAAATATAGTATGGCTAAGTCATGGTCCTGCTAAATCTAGAAAAATAGTTCTTAAATCATACGACGACATAGAAACAATAGCCAAAAATGATCCTAACAGCCAATACATTTTGAAAAATAATTTATTAGACACATACTACCCAAACAGAAGTACCACTTTGGAAACCATGTGTCTATACCACATAGCCCAAAACTTCACATACAAAAATAATATAAAACCTGATGAAAATAAAGGTAGATACATAGTGACAAATTGTGAAGGCAGCTTAGTGAAACTTACCAAATGAAACTTAATTAATCATATCAAATTGTCATTAAAAACTCCTCAACATAATGAACTATATTACATGTCCCTGCTACAACTTTTTAAACCATGGAGAAAAGAAGAAGAGTTACTAGATATCTATGACTCCTATGAAGCCGCTTTCAAAGCAAATGAAAGCACTATAACCGATATAAACTTTACACAGTACAAAACAATGTTGCACAATGAACAGCAACACGAAGAAGAACTCCAGGCCCAAATAGATAAGGACACTCCCGACAGTACTCAACCTTCTGTAACAGGAAGTCAAGAACCACTGGGACAGCCACTCATAGCAAATGATTCAGAATTAGCAATGACAGAAGTAGAAAACACCATGTCTCAATATGAAAAAGATACGGAAGATACGGAAGACTTAACTGTTCTGCAATCAAAACTGGACAATGAGCAGCGTAGCATTTTTATAGAAGTAACAAAAGAAATTGCACATGGTGTACAACATGAAAGTAAACATGAAAGTAAAGAATCTACCGGCCAAAATTACTAACCTATACTACTATATGTCAGTGGTCAAGCTGGTTCAGGCAAAACATTCTTAATCAAAATCATCAGCAAGTTCCTTCAACAATTGACAAACAACAAACTGTCAGCTGTTGTAACTTCCCCCACAGGTTTAGCTGCCTACAACATAGGCATTGTCACTTTACACCAATTACTTTGTAGAACAGTAGAACAGTAGAACACCAAACAAATTAGAATGTTACAAACTTTCTACAGAAGCTGCAATGGAACTACAAACAAAAGAAAATGCTACTAATAGATGAAGTGAGCATGGTCTCCAACCTAATGTTAGCTTTGATTCACCTCAGATTACAAGAAGTACTCAAAACAAACTACGAAGACCTCTTTGGAGGAAAACATATTATTGTTTTCGGAGATCTTCTTCAAATGACACCAGTGAAAGATGAACCTATTTTTAAAACCCTAGGGCACAAACTCTGCCGTAAAACTGTTGGCAGCATAGGAAATGTTAACCTTTGGCAACATTTCCAATACAGAGAATTAACAGAAAACATGCGCGAGTCTGCAGACCTCACCTACGCCAACCTTTTAAAAAGTATTAGAGTTGGTGTACTATCTCAAGAAGCACAAGCAATATTAAAAACCCGGCACATCCATGCACTTTATGGCCATAACTCATGTGCTACTGATGTCATGGAACAATTAGCACATAAAAATGTCAATTGTATGTCCTTGATGCCAACTCTTGCAAGCTGTTCAAAATTCAATGACACAATGTTAAAAAAAGAAATGCAACCAATAATTGAAATTTGCTCCACAGACAAACTGGATGTACATGGTATGACACTACCCATGTTCAACAAGCCACAGCAAGACTAAATACCTTAGAAAACTCAGCTGGTTTGGAGAAAATATTAAAATTGTCTTTAAACTGTAGAGTAATGCTTAAAAGTAACCTTGACGTCGAGCAAGGACTACTTAATGGAGCACTGGGTACAGTTGTTGGCTTTCAAACATACCCACGTGACAACAAAATTCAGTTTGTCAATATTCTCTTTGACAAACTATCAGAAGTAAGAAGAATATTACGCTCAACAGCCGATTCCTTCTTTTCAAAGACATGTATGTACGCAGAGACCAATTTACTCTAACTCTAGCATTAGCAGTCACCATTCACAAATCACAAGGTCTTACCCTAGATAAAGCATTGATAGATATTGGGAACACAGTCTTTAAAGAAGGCATGAGCTTTGTAGCACTATCACGCTTACGTACACTTGACGGTCTATTTCTAATCAACTTTGATGCAAGTAAAGTAAACGCTGATATTCCTTACATTTTAGAATACAATAGACTACGTTCACTGTACACCCCCATCTAAAAACCTATCCTGTTCCACAAAAAGCAAAACATTGTAAAAGGAAACTACTTCAAACAGAAATGCAACCGGATCTCACTGCAAATCCTCCAAAGAGAGTAAAAGAAGGTAATACTTCATTAATTACTGCAACCAAAGAATAATCTACTACTCAAAGTAATTCAGGTACTTCTTCAAAGAAGCAACACACACTCCAAAGAAATGACTTCAACACAGAACTATCTGGTCCATTCAAATTTTCAAATATAAGTGGTGTAAATTGCTATGCAAACGTAGCAATAAATATTCTATTTCAATTGCCACCCATTGTTAACAACATTTACTTACAAAATACAGACCAATTGTGTTTGCACATGTTAGCCCTTCATAGAAATGCAAACAACAATCCTGACAACACATATAGTGTTCCTGGAATAACACAGAGAATTGGACTACTGTGCTGGAATGGTCAAATTTACTATAAACTCACAAGAAGATCCACAAGAATTTCTAATGCACTTACTAAAAGTACTTAAAAACAAAAACATACCTATAAATTAGATCTTCTAGATTCATACATGTGGAAACATACATGCACTCTGTGCAACAATATGGCACAGGAACAAATCTCTAATGAACGCTTTGTGTATGTATCCATACCTAACTGTGAATCCGTTCCATTTCAGCAACTTGTACAAAGTGAAAACCATGGCAGATTATGTACCACTTGCAATTCAGATAGTCTCTCCACCTTACAAATACAAACACATAGTAAATACATATTATTAATGCTTCTACGTTACAATGCAGATGGTACCGAAAACAACTACAAACTGACTGGATTCACAGATGGTCAAGTATCACTTGGTAAGAAAACCTTCACAACAATTGGTATATTCTACCATGCAGCAGCCACAACAAATGCAGGTCACTACACTGCATATATAAAGAAGAATTCTGGATGGTTTGAATGTAATGATAGTACCGTGACTCTAAAGCAGAGATTAGCAGCAAATCTTATAAACGCTTATTTAATCTTCTCAAAACCAAAATGTAATAACTAATCTGTACATAAACATTAACAAAACTTCAATTAGAAAACTACAAACTATTAGAATACGCCAACAGGTATCTAACTGCCTCAAGATTTTGCAAGAACCAAACAAATAAATCAATACCACTAATAACTAATCTGTGCATAAACATTAATAAAACTTCAATTAGAAAACTATAAACAGTTATAATACACCAACAGGTATATAACTGCCCCAAAATTCTGCAACAACCAAACTGATAAATCAATACCAATAAATTATAAGAAGAAATAAACAGTTAAAATACACCAGCATGTTTTTTTTTTTAAATTGTTTTTTTTTTTGATAAAGCTGTAAAATACAGCCTTTCAAAAATAAACATTACACAGTATAAAAATAGTTACAGTAAAAGAAGAAATGTCACAATACAATCTCTAATGTGTGCATTTCATATATAAAAAACACTCAACGTTTTAAGAACAATTATTTGCTGGATCATGTCACTTTAATGTTCATAGTATCAATTTGATTCAGTAAGCTTAACGATTCAACAAACAAAAGACTTGCAATGTTCATTTTTACAGACTGACTGTTATACAAAATGTTCCAAAAGCTTTCCTCACTCAACATAGAATAACTCTCAAATAAATGTTTAAAAATTTGACATCTTTGCCGCAGTAACGCAGGACATTCAGAGATTAGATGTTTTATTGTCTCTATAGCTGATGGTGCAAGACAAAATCTACAGCCGGCGATGGATGTATTATTTCTCATAAAGCGCACTTGATTCGTTAGGCAAATGTTCAGCCTGATTCTCATATATGAATATCTGGATTTGGGATCAGGAAACTTAGTTAGATGATTTTCAACTACATGAAGTTTTTTGGTTGCAAAAGCTTGTTGTTTAAACACTTTCAATTTCATGCATGCATCTCTAGTTTTTATCCAATCACACAGCCACTGTTTCATTTTCGCCCTCTCAGGATTATTAATAAGTAGATCGTCATCAATGCCGGGCATCTCCATCAATACGTTTATCCATTTTCTCCATTTCATGATGTTAGGGTTCATTGATTCCAACATGTGTCTTCCCATTGTGTACATTATTCCATTTTCTCTCACAGCTATCAGATATTTCTGATACAATGACAGAGCTTTCCATGAATATATTGCATACAAGGATACTAGCCCCATTTTGTGCCTTAGTAGACACATTGATATGGACATTGGGAGGCCACAAACCTTCTTCCAAAAACGACCCTCGAATCTTAGCCAAACACTCTCTAAGTTGATCTCTCTGGTTTCCGCCCCATAAGTTATTATGGGTGTAACTTTTTGCTTGTATAATGTAATGGCTGGCAGTAGAAAACATTTTCCAAATTTGGCCTGTATTATCTTTGACTGGGCTATACCGGTGTCAACTTTATTTTTAATTTCTCTGTAGTATGGTTTATCCTGTTGGTCGTTACTAATTGTTATTCCCAGATACTTGTATTCATTAACAATTCCTATATTAACGCTTTGTATTTGCCACTCTCTAAATTTAGAGGCTTTCTTCTTCTTAGGCTCAAGTATCATGATTTTACACTTATCTTGGTTCATTTTTAACAGATTTGTATCAGCATAGTTACTTAAGCAACATAAGAGAGCTTGCAAGCCCACTGGCGTCTTGGCTAGCAACACTAGATCGTCGGCATAGAACAACCAAGGGACTACATGACCTCCCAAACGGGGGGCATCAGAAATGATGTTCATAAACTCTTGCTGCACTGCTGACATGAAAACATTAAACAAGGTACTCGCCAGTATGCACCCTTGTTTTAAACCAAGGAAAGTTTCAATTGGGTCTGACAGAGTACTGTCTAGGGCCAATCTGATTTAAACCGTGGTTTGAGAAGGTAATTCATTGACCCAAAATATGAGATAATCAGGACACTTCGCATCCTTTAGCTTGTTGATTAGTAGTTTCCTGCACACTGAATCGAAGGCTGCCTGGAAGTCAATAAAGGCCATATAAACTACCTGGCCCTTCTGATGTTCTTGTTTCTTTATGACTTCCAATATGTAAAGATTAACTGCTGTCCCCATCCCAGGCATAAAGCATGCTTGATTTGGGACTCTAATTCTAGCTCCATTCAACCATTTGTTGATATCTCTTAATAACAGTCGTGCAAAAATGTTACTTGGTATATCCAAAAGAGATATCGGTTTATAATTCCTAGGGTTTTGATTGTCCTCCTTTTTATGAATGGGTATAGTGATAGATTTCCTCCAGGAGTCAGGGATACACCGAGTTAACAAAATTTGATTGAAAATGGTAACTAGAATTTGTGCCCATGCAGTGGGATTTTTTTTTATCATAAAGTTAGAAAGTCCATCGGGGCCCGGCGCACGAGATGTAGACAGCTTTGAAATAAATAGTAGAATGTCATCAAGGTCAAAAACAAGATTCTCCATTTTACTCCACTCCACAGTGTCCTGGTGCCTACTAGTTATTGTATCAGCATACAAGGATTTGCCAAAAAACAGGCCACACTTCTTGGGGATCGGATTCATTTGATTCACCATTTGAATTTTACTTTGAGTATGTTTTAAGTGCGACCATATTTTTGCCAGATTCTTCTCTTGTAATCTCCTCAACATGGCCTCTGCATCACATTGATACATTAGGGCCTTTCTTGCTCTTATCCAATGTTTATGTTTACATTTTAGAGCATTCAATTGGTGCAGGCAATCGGGAGGGTTTCTCTTTATGAGTTTTCTTCTATCAGCTCTATATTGAGTTTTATAGAGGGCCACCTGATGGTCAAATGTATACAAAGTTCTAAGATCTGTTCTGTTATGGTTATTTTTCTTCGTCCTAAAAATTTGCATTTATTCGACATAAGAAGGGAAGATATTGAAGCCATAGTGTGCATCTCCATTCGATAATCGATTCAAATTTTCACTTAGTGTTTGTAGAGATAAAGGGGTCCAATGGAACCTATTTTGTGCAGAGTTTGTCGTTAAATTTTGAGCTAGGGATTTATCATATGTTTTGATTTCCGTAAACCACAACCATTTTGTAGTATGAGGGGGTAATTCATAGAATTTAGCGCACAAGTGGCGAACGCGGCTGGCGCACAGTGTGCGTGAGCGAATCTCTGCGCCAGCCGCGTGCGCTAAAATCCATTTCCTCGCACAGCGTATTCATGGATTTCAGCTACCAAAACCAGCCGTGGCGCACAGTGGCGCAGCGACCCTGCAGCAGCGCCAGTTACATCCCCAAGAACGCCCCTCGCGTAGGGAAAAGCCATCAAAATCCCCATTCCAGCACAAAGGGCTGCGCTAACCCTGTACCAGCACGGCAAGCGGGGTACATGTATTACTGGGGTTCGCGGGAAGTTTCACATGCGATTGGGCCTGTGCGAGCGGGGTACGTGTATTACAGGGGTGTGCGGGAAGTTTCACATGCGATTTCAGTAGGGTACGCGTATTACAGGGGTGCGTGTGAATTTTCACATGCGATTTCAGCAGGGTAAGTGTATTTCAGGGGTGCGCAGGAAGTTTCACACGCGATTCCAGCAGGGTACGTGTATTTCAGGGGTGCGCGGGAAGTTTCACATGCGATTTCAGCAGGGTACGTGTATTACTGGGGTTTGCGGGAAGTTTCACACGCGATTGGCCCTGTGCGAGCGGGGTATGTGTATTACAGGGGTGCGCGGGAAGTTTCACACGCGATTTCAGCAGGGTACGTGTATTTCAGGGGTGCACGGGAAGTTTCACACGCGATTCCAGCAGGGTACGTGTATTTCAGGGGTGCCCTTGAAGTTTCACACGTGATTTCAGCAGTGTACGTGTATTACTGGGGTTCGCGGGAAGTTTCACACGCAATTGGCCCTGTGCGAGCGGGGTACATGTATTACAGGGTTGCGCGGGAAGTTTCACATGCGATTCCAGCAGGGTACGTGTATTTCAGGGGTGCGCGGGAAGTTTCACACGCGATTTCAACAGGGAACGTGTATTACTGGGGTTCGCGGGAAGTTTCACACGCGATTGGCCCTGTGCGAGCAGGGCATGTGTATTACAGGGGTGCGCGGGAAGTTTTACACGCGATTTCAGCAGGGTATGTGTATTTCAGGGGTGCGCAGGAAGTTTCAAATGTGATTCCAGCAGGGTACGTGTATTTCAGGGGTGCACAGGAAGTTTCACACGCGATTTCAGCAGTGTACGTGTATTACTGGGGTTCGCGGGAAGTTTCACACGCAATTGGCCCTGTGCGAGTGGGGTACATGTATTACAGGGGTGCGCGGGAAGTTTCACATGCGATTCCAGCAGGGTACGTGTATTTCAGGGGTGCGCGGGAAGTTTCACACGCGATTTCAACAGGGAACGTGTATTACTGGGGTTCGCGGGAAGTTTCACACGCGATTGGCCCTGTGCGAGCAGGGTATGTGTATTACAGGGGTGCGCGGGAAGTTTCACACGCGATTTCATCAGGGTATGTGTATTTCAGGGGTGCGCAGGAAGTTTCAAATGTGATTCCAGCAGGGTACGTGTATTTCAGGGGTGCACAGGAAGTTTCACACGCGATTTCAGCAGGGCACGTGTATTACTGGGGTTCGTGGGAAGTTTCACACGCGATTGGCCCTGTGTGAGCGGGGTACGTGTATTACAGGGTGCGCTGGAAGTTTCACACGCGATTTCAGCAGGGTAAGTGTATTTCAGGGTGCACGGGAAGTTTCACACGCGATTCCAGCAGGGTACGTGTATTTCAGGGGTGCGCGGGAAGTTTCACACGCAATTTCAGCAGGGTACGTGTATTACTGGGGTTGGCGGGAAGTTTCACACGCGATTGGCCCTGTGCGAGCGGGGTACGTGTATTACAGGGGTGCGCGGGAAGTTTCACATGCCATTGAGCGGGATACGTGTATTTCGGGGGTGCGCAGGAAGTTTCACATGCGATTCCAGCAGGGTACGTTTATTTCAGGGGTGCGCGGGAAGTTTCACATGCGATTTCAGCAGGGTACATGTATTACTGGGGTTCGTAGGAAGTTTCACACGCGATTGGCCCTGTGCGAGCGGGGTACCTGTATTACAGGGGTGCGTGGGAAGTTTCACACGCGATTTCAGCAGGGTATGTGTATTTCAGGGGTGCGCGGGAAGTTTCACACGCAATAGGCCTTGGGCGAGTGGGGTACCACTCATCGTCTGCGTGTAGAAGAATGCGTAGCCAACACCCACCCGCTGTGAAGTAATAGCGTGTGAACCCCAACGCCTGGAAAACACACGCACCGCACCCCACGGAAAGCACATACAGAGCAATGGAAATCCACGTGGGATCTTCAAGCCCTGCCAGGGCAACGCCCGTACGCGATACATCACAGACACGCTTACGCGCTAAGGGCCTTTGGTCCAATGAAATCGCGTATGCGTGCAGACGCGTTTACGCGCTAAGGGCCTTTCCTCGAATTACACGCTGATGTGCAATTTTTTCACATGCCAAATCACTACGTATCAAGCTGGCCACGCGAAAACACACGGAAGACCACGCTCCTGCCCAAAAGGCCAAATCACTGCCCCCCAGAGCCCCGAGCACGCTCCCACCTGCCATCTGCTGCTGCCTGACTGCTTGCTGCCCTTGTGCCCTGCCATTTGGTGCCTGCACATTAGCCATCTGCAGGGGTCAAGTTGCGGTGCCCACCCCAGCTGGAACAGAAGACTCCCGACTGGGATACCATCGCTCCACAGCCCAGCCCCAGGACCCATTTGCCCACCCACGCCTGCCTCGGGGGTCGCCATGTCGGGGCAAACACCATCTGAGACCACTGGCGACCCCCAGCCAGAGGGGCAGAGGGCCACCAGCTTCAGTCAGAAGGAAGTTGGTGTCCTGGTGGAGCTTGTCCTGGGGCATTATGATGCCCTCTTTGGATCATCACACGCCGACAAGGAAGGACAGGACAGGATCTGGGACGACTTTGTGGTTGCCATCAACCCGGAGGGGGTGGCAACCCGCAACATCAAGCAACTCAAGAAGCGCTGGGAGGACTTGAGGTCCAGGACCCTCATAAAGGCCCGGCGCCTCGCGCACGCCCAGCGCTCCATGCCCAGATCCTTGAGAGGCAGACCCGTCTGGAGTCGAGCGGTAAGTGGCCAAACATTGCTGTGTGAGACAGGGCATGTTGCAGTGTGCTGGTTGTCTGATACTTGCCTGTATTTGTGACATAGGCCATGTACGCATGTGTGTGTGCAGGGACATCATGGTCATGCATGTGAGAATCACGTGTGAAACTTCCCGCGCACCCCCCAAATACACGTACCCCGCTCAATCGCGTGTGAAACTTCCCACGCACCCCCGAAATGCACATACCCCGAACAATCGTGTGTGTAACTTCCCGCACACCCCCAAAATACACGTGCTCCGCTTGCACAGGCCCAATCGCAGTATGGGACATTCATCATTGCTGTATATTGCCACTTTTGTAATGCGCAGGGACGCTACCGCCTGCCTTCGTTCGGCGGACGTGTTTCGGCTTGTGCGTGTCTTTGGCTGTGTGCGGCTTTGCCCTATTCGATTCCATGAATACGTGTGGTTCGAGTGCGTGTGGGCATTCCTTCTGCTTCCCTGCAGTACATCCCCAGTTACGCCCGTATTTTCGCACGTTGTTCCCCATTCCACGCGTTACGCCCCGTGTTACGCCCACTTTCTGGTGTATGCAGCGAGGTTGTGCGCTTTCACTGTGTGCGTCGCGCACGCCGTTCGGGATGTTGCAGTGACGTGTGCGCCATGCACGGGTTTGCCGCACATCCCGAGGAAAACACGCGCAGGGACTTCCATGAATTGCAAGCGTGCGCGTCCGCCTGTTTTTTCGCGCTTGCACCTGCTTGCGCCTGCTTGCGCCAAGATTTTCGGCGCACGTTTGTTCCATGAATCGGCCCCTGAATGTCATGGTCACTTATTTCTTGAGCTATAATTTGAAATTCAATTATGTGATTAAACAGATCTCTGTTAACATATCACCTTTTTTTGCTCCATTTAACATTAGGAACTGGCGTTCAACCATAAAGGCATTCCATCTTTTCGCTATCGGAGTCAGAGGTTTCCCCACTTGGGGTATACATGTCAAGTTCAAGTCTCCAGTTATTATTACATGACCACAAATCGGGTCCAGTATTGTTAATTTTAGTACTTCATCCATGGCATGGAAGAAGTCAGAATCAGTTATTGCAGCGTGATTCCAGTAGATGTTTAACAACCCAATATTTGTTGACTTTAATTTTATCTTTAAGAATTGCAGGAATTTATTGGGGAAAACCTTGGCTCAAATTTGCATAATGGGAGAAGATCTTATAGCTACCATTAAACCTGCCATGTGTCTACCTCTGACTGGCACGATAGCTGGAATCAATAGTACAACATGTTTATCCCAAAGCCATATTTCCTGAAAAGCCAAAATATCATAACTCATCAGTAAGCAATCTTTAGATTTAGTAAGATGCTTAAAGCCTCTTGTATTCCAGGAGGCTAGAGAGAGAGTTTTCTGATTTTGGACTAGTTAGTTGTTAATTAGTCTAATTTCTCTAGAATCCGACATTTGTCCGTCCAATCTTGCCACATTTGTCTGTGAGTTACGATTTTGACCCTTCTGGTACACATTTGGTTTAGAAACATACTGATTTCTGAGGTTGGAAGGCTGTTGTTGATCAAAAAGTGCTGGATTTATTAAAATAGAACCCAGTTCATACAGGTCATCTCTCGCCTCCCACACAGCATTTTTGACAAAGCTTGATTTCATCCATAACTTTATCATAGACAAGTCATTTCTATGAGGGAATTCTAGTTGCTCTATGTCATTCAAGCATATCCCTTCAAGAGCTAGAACCTCTGCAAATATATTCATTTCGGATCGTCTATTCAGATCAAAACTGCGAAAGAGATGAGGGTGACACTGCATCATGTATTCAAATCTCTCAATGGAGTACGGGACCCCGCTTTGGTTGCATAGCTTACTTTGGCATGTGACAAAAAATTAAATTGCCTTGTGGTGTTGATCAAAGGTGTTTGTATTCCACCATTCATAGCATTTACTATTGGATTCTCTTGCGTGTTCGCCTGGGCAATAATTCTTTTTAAAGATTGCTCTATTTCCGTTTTCCATTCACTCATTAAAATGAGTTTTTCCTGATTCTGTTTTGCTGAGTCGTAACATTCATCGCCTTCATCAGTTTGTTCTGATTTCTTTCCTATTGGCAATGTCTCAATATGATTTAAATCACCATTTAGCTGACCCGGCAATGTGCTTACTGTGACATCTGATTTACTGTTACCAACCATTCTGACTTGCTCCATTTCAGTGTTACCATTTGCAACTTCCTTTTGCTGTTTTGCCAAACGGATTAAATTGCCTAAAGGCTCATATTCTACAGGCGTATTTTGTGTCAGCCGATTTTGACTCGGTTTTTGTAATATCACATTTCGATATTTATTAGCGATTGCCGTGCGAGCTACAGCAGCAGCTGTTTTGGGTAGTGTTAGAATATGAATTTGCAACAGTTGGAACATTTTTTGATTTTTTTGCTGCTACTTTGGTAATAGTATTTGTTTCTTTCTTGTTTGTATCAAATATGTTGTACGTTAGGGCATTACTAATCTCTGATACCCCAGAAGCAGTTTGAGCCACACTGTTTGTTTTTCATCTGTTTCAGGGGTTGCTTGCTGGGCATTTCCAAGTTCTTAGACTTGGCTTTCTTTTTTTTAATGCATGATTGCCCTGGTTTGCACTCCTCATTTTTATCTTGGATGGTACTTATGGAAGTGTTTTCCAGAGACTTATCATTAAGGGGGTCAATGGTAATAGTTTTCTTGACAAGTTCTGTAAGACTTCCTCCTTTTTTTTTAGCCCCCAGTTGCAATGCAGTCTGTTGATTTTGTGTGAAATCAATTAGCAGTATCTCATCATCCTGTGATTTTATTTCTTCAATTCTCTGTTCTGAATTTACAGCAAGGCTTTTGTGTCTGCTAGTTTGTTTCTCACAGCATACACAATGTGATTCATTAGCTTTATTTCTTTGCAACAATTTAATTAGTAAGGAATGTTGATCATTTATTTTAGTGTCTAGTGTGTCATATAGAAGTGTAAGTGGGAACAAAGGTGCATTCATAGTGTTTAATGATGTTTCTAGATCTATTACGAAATTACCCAGTATTGCTTGTGTTTTTTCATTTGAGGCAGAATGATTCCGCCGAGGGGTCGGTTGAGCAAAAGAGCAGGACATTACAGAAGATGCATTAGCTGTAGGGGAAAACATCATAGGTGATTGATATAAATCTTGTCTGTCTTCACTATCGTCTAGGACCTGCTTGGAACTACTGGTCATTTTTGCCTCTGGTGAATTAACCATGTTTCTATTGTGAGTATTTACCATTCTCACCTCATCAACAGTCTCCCTTTCACCAACACTGGCACGTGCATTCGACTCTGTTTCTTCGTTACTATGTTCGAGGGTAGTTTGTATGCTAGGGAAGATTTCTATCACTTCATTTTGTGGTTCCATCCCCCCAGTCCTTGTTGGTCAATTACATTAAGGATTCCTGCAGCAATTAGCGAATCAGGGAGGGAGGATTGAGTGCTCACGTTGGTCCCATGAGAATCTTTACATGCTAGATCCTGAGTATTTAAAGCACATTGACACTTGGGTTTTGAACACTTCTGTGACCTTTTCCTCCTTTACCCCCTAGGGCACAGAAATTTCTGATGTCGGCCATTGGCGAACAAGCTCTTATGCTAGAGGCTGATTTACTAACTCACATAAGATTGATTGTTCTTGAAGACGTTTAAGCGTAGAAATGGCTTCGTGCGCACACACGGTGATGGCTTCTTTCAACGGCATCATGGTGCGCAGAGTCATTACCAATTTGTTTGCAGTAAACTAAGGCACCCACTTAGTTGCTACAAGATGCTACAAGCAAAGGGTCACTCGGTACAGGATATCAAATTACAATTCAAACAATTGCGAGGGGGAAAAGTTAGTTCGCTCCGTGGTCGCCTCTCTTTTAGGCACCAACAACACTGTCTTATTCACTGCTCATTTAGTTGCATTGCCACACAAAAGCACGGCATACAGTAAGCAATACTCAAATGTTCGTGCAAACACAATTACTCTAACAAACGTTGTTCAAGAATAAAAGAAGAATAAAACATCCACTATTAAACCAAAAATACTCAAGAAGTAAACAGTCAGACACGGAGCTTCAACAGTGAAAAAGGAACGTTATGTTTACCCACAGCCCTCAGACCCTCAGCCAGCAGACAGCCGACAGCACTTCACAAAAGCACTTCCTCCAAATGCGTGCACGCCAAATGCGCGCAGCTCGTTGTTTATGAGGATTGTGGGAAAAGGGGGCGGAGCTTAGGCTCGTAGCTCTGTAAATAAGTAGAATAAGAGGGTATATTATATAAATAACACTGCTTATATTGTGCTTAATAGTTTATATGAGAGTCTCTCCTTCCTCTGTGTCTTTACCAAGTTTTTGAGTAGTAATTCAGGATCCACAGAAAACAGGCATTCAGGCTCCTCCACAGCCAACAGCACTTCACAAAAGCACTTCCGCCAAATGCGCCCAGCTCGTTGTTTATGAGGCTTGTGGGGAAAAGGGGCGGAGCTTAGGCTCGTAGCTCAAGTTTTTGAATAGTAATTCAGGATCCACAGAAAACGGGCATTCAGGCTCCTCCACAGCCGACAACATTTCACAAAAACACTTCCTCCAAATGCGCCAGCAGGTATCTAAATGCTCCAAAATTCTGCAACAACCAAACAGATAAATCGATACCAATAAAATATAACAAGAAATAAACAGTTAGAATATGCCAACATGTATCTAAATGCCCCAAGAATCTACAACAACCCAACAGATAGATTACAATTTAAGAATATAGATAGAAAACAAAAACCAGTTACAATTCAACAACAGTTATCTAACTATCTACAACAAATCAATAGATAGAACATTAGCCAGAAACAAGTAAACACTGAAAGCAAAGAAAGAAATGTACTGTACCATAACAAAAAAGTTTTTTTTTAATCCAACATGGATTCATTTTCCCACAGACCCAATGATTTAAACAACAAACACAGAAACTGAGCAAATTGCACAGTACACTGATTTGTAAACTACTAAATATGAGGGTCGAAATAAAGCAGAATTGTATATTATGCAATGTAATAAGTCTTTATAAACTACGTACACTAACATGATCTTTTCTTTTAACACAGAAATTGAAAAAGAATATCTGCTCCAGTTACCCAAGTCATGAAAAAAATATATTCAATCACAAAAAATCAAACAGTAAGTATATTACAAAATAAATACAACTCATAAATGCTGCTCCATAACACAACCATTGAAGCAAACATCTAACCATACACCACAATACAAAATGTTAACCTCCATGGATATGTTATACTGCAGTGCTTGTTACCATACTCTACAATCTTAATGACATCACATAGCCAAAACTTCACCTACAAACCATAAAAGTCAAACAGTACACAAACTGTACATTTACAGAAATTTCATAGATGTTTGATCCTATGGGTGTGATCTATGGGTGTGATATGCTGTGGTGGCTATATGGGCAACTACATTGCATTTTGTATGTCTGCGGACAGCCGCGGTGTTCGCAGACATGGCGAACACATCAGGGGAGCCTGCCACCTAAATAAATACAGCATTTTACCCATCTCTTACTCCCCACCCTCCCCAAGCACTCTTAAACAGAAACACACTTGCCAAATTCGTATTTTGCCCCCGTTCGTCACCATTCTGTCCGCGGATCCAAGAGGGCGGGCGCATCAAAACAATGCGACACACCTCACGCTTCATTCCAGCCAATCAGCAAACATGTCGTTTTTCTGTGGACATCATGTAAGCCGATTAGCCAATAGGTGTCCTGTCCGTGGAGCGAACAGGGAAGTGTGTCCGTGGAGCGGACATAGCTATCACTAATTTTTTGTGACCTACTTTTTGTTCATTTGTGATGTCATCTTTGATGTCCTGGGTGTTAGTGTTAGCAGTGCATGGTGGCGCGAGTTATGGTTGCTTACCATAACTGTCGAATTTCAGGGGGTTTTCGGTTTTACTTTGAACCATAATGTCCCTTTAACAAAGCTTTTTCACTGAATTTCATAGGTTTCTAGTAGCGCAACTTAACCATAACGTCCCTTTAACAACATTCATTTTTTTACTGAATTTGATAGGTTTTTAGTAGCACAACTTAACCATAATATCCCTGACTTTAAATACATGTAACATAGAACATACTGAACCCCTAGCTAGTGATTTCGATGTCCACGGACTACCGCCATGTCCGCGGACATATTGAAAATCAGAGCGTGGTGAATTTAAATTTAAATAGTGTGCCCCATTTCCCCTTTGAGGTTGGCTCTGAAAAGAGCCGTTTTTTTTTAGTTTTTTTTGCAGATGCTTGACAGACACCTGTTATTTTGTATTTTTTTTCTTCTTTTTTTCTTACTTTACTCGTAAAATCCTCACATAACCTTCTCCAAAGCAACCCTTACATTCCAAAACAGCATGGCATTTCCCATAAAAGATAAGGAAATGCCATCTTCTTTAAAATAAACAGCATTACTAGAATCAATATTCTCATTATTACAGAAGAACATACCAGCTCTAAGCATGAAGGCACACATGCCTCGGTTGATTACACACCTAGCATTTTTTTGCTGAGGACAAAAAACTGAACTATTGTCCCAAAATTACTTTGGCATTTGGAAGGATGTTCATTACTGCTTGAACCAAGTGTTCCAAATCTGCCAACAAAGTTGGGGCACTGACATAGCCCAAACGGAAAGCACCATAGTGCAAAACTACCACATTGGAACTGTTGATCCTGCCCATATCTTCACAAATTTGTACAATTCCCTGTACATTGCAATCAGGCACAGTGCACCATAAGACCTCCACTCCTTTAACATCAAAATTCTTTGCAACATGCCTGCATTGAGCATACTGTTGTAAACCATGCACAAACATATCTCCGAGCACCAACACCCTGACTTTCTCCACTTCTGCCATCTTCACTACACACAGTCTCTTTCAACACAAATCCACAACCTCAACATCTGATTGGCTGATCCCTACAGTCATCTTTCCATACTGGATTTGCTGGAAAACCCCGGATGTAGCACGCCCTGTCCACGGACTGCCGCGGTGTCCGCGGACCACTTAACTCTTCGACAGCCCTTCTATCATTTCCACTTCACTCTCTGTGCCATTCCCTCATTGCATACAGCTAAGCATTCACACAATACGGAGAACATCCTCAGAACACCCCCATTTTGTTTATTTTCAAACATTTCAGGACACCACAAGTGTTCTTATAACACATGCAACTTGCCAGCGAACAATACTGACAACGTCCTCAGAACACCCCCATTTTCTTTATGTATGAACATTTCAGGACACCGCAAGTGTTCTTCTGGCTCACTCTTTTTTCTTTTGCTGACATATCTAGGCCAAATGGTTTTCTTCAGTAACAGTCAGAAACTAAAAATTGTATTTTATTTGTAGACGTATCCTACAAGTAGGTTCTTATAGTAATTCCCTTAGAGTCCAATCACATCATATGAAACATATACATAGGGGAAGACACAAGCTTTAAATACAGCATTATTTTCAAGCAAATAAATGATGATTTTTCTGTTTCAAAGCTGCTATTTACCCTATGTATATGTATATTGGTATGTGTTCTTGTCTCTTTCTGTTTTCTCTATAGTAATGCAATTATGTAATACATGGGTTTTATTAGCTACTTATTACATTTTTCACAGTACACAAAAATCTATTAAGAAAACAATTATCATTTCATTATTCAACATATTAACATTATGAATATTGTACCTTCATCTTGTACGCTGCACACAATGCTATGTTTCTGCATTAATAGCTTAGTATACTAGATAGAACCCCATAATAGAATGCTATTTATATCAATGCATCGTTCAAAGCACTAATTAGGGTATGATATTTATTGCAATGATCCTTGACACTTTTTTCGCAACATTATAATAAGAATCCCTTGTACACATATTTCATGAAAAGTACATACACGTGATGTCATCAGTGATGTCATCAATGACATTTGTGATGTCATCTTTGATGTCCTGGTTGTTAGTCTTAGCAGTGCACGGTGGTGGCGCGAGTTATGGTTGCTTAGCTTACCATAACTGGCAAATTTCAGGGTTTTTTCGGTTTTACTTGGAACCATAACGTCCCTTTAACAAAGTTTTTTTATTAGCACGCAAACAATATACAAAGATGGAGTGTAAAAAGCAATTTCTCAGAGATGGCTGAACACAGAATGTTGCAAACTAAGAATGCATGGTCGTTTACAGTGAAGGTCAGCTGCTTCCATTTTTTGCTCACGTG
The DNA here is from genome assembly GCF_040938575.1 of Ambystoma mexicanum. NCBI lineage: Eukaryota > Metazoa > Chordata > Amphibia > Caudata > Ambystomatidae > Ambystoma > Ambystoma mexicanum. Next base: position 630,951,558 of record NC_090927.1, on the reverse strand, counting down.
CCGGAGAGGCCCACGACTCGCACTATAAGGTTCTATTGTCTTTTGACCTTGACAGACAGGGATCATGCTAAAAGACTTCTTTTGAAGGAGTGTTGCAAAAACGTAAAACACGATAAGGATGAAATTTCTGAAACGAAACCACTTTTATATATTATATCACCATGAGAAAGATCGTTGGCACAGACGGAGTCGTATTTTGGGACTGCACTACACTTAGACAATGGAAAATGCCAATATAATGTAAGTAACCCTTTAGATTATTTTATACCAGAATATAATAACAATAGCGTGGCGTTAAAGCCCGCTTAAGTTCTACTTGTTCGTTCAATGTGGCATAGTGTTTTCTACAGCGCACTATCACCGCCGAATTGGTCCCCTGTCGCTTAGAGGGCTCTAAAAAAAGGCAGAGGACAGAGGGTGGGTTAATGGGAATAAGTTAACATACTCTGTTGCACTATCCTCGCTAGCAAATAGTTTCACGCCCTAATAAATACAATGAATATTTTTAATGAAGATCGGCTGGTGAGACTAATTTATGTTTTTTAAAACAGGTATGTCCTTCCGTACTGTCAATGCCACGATTTTCAGACCCCGGCCGATGGATTTTTTTAACTGCCCGGTGCAGCTACTTCTAAACAACTTCATGACCCTCACCATTTTATGGGACAATCGCCAGGGACCAATATGCCCTTATGCGGTACTAGCGGCTAGAAAAACATACCAACCATTATGGGGGGTCTAATGCCTCGTTGTTGGAACAGCCTTCCGATTATCAGTGCGACCATAGTGCTTCTTTTATCATAAACCAACATCCTGTGTACCGCAAAGGAACAACGCGTGACTCAAGATGAACTTTTGTGGATCGACAGCAAAGACAAATGCAAATCGCTGAATATTCTCTAAACATTTGATGTCAAATAAAAGTATTTTACGAAATGTACAATCTTGCTGTTTGCTTTTAAATCACAGTTTCATATTCCAAATTTTGGCGCGCTGTGTTGTGAGATAATCTGTGTTGTTTTCCGGGTTCTGAGTAAAGTCGCGTAGGACTGGAGACGAGTGGGCCTTACACGGTACTAGCGGCTAGAAGCAACATACCAACCATTATGGTGGTCTAATGCCTCATTGTTGGAACAGCATTCCGATTATCAGTGCGACCATAGTGCTTCTTTTATCATAAACCAACACCCTGTGTAACGCAAAGGAACAGCGCGTGACTCAAGATGAACCTTTGCGGATCGACAGCAAAGACAAATGCAAATCGCTGAATATTCTCTAAACATTTGATGTCAAATAAAAGTATTTTACGAAATGTACAATCTTGCTGTTTGCTTTTAAATCACAGTTTCATATTCCAAATTTTGGCGCGCTGTGTTGTGAGATAATCTGTGTTGTTTTCCAGGTTCTGAGTAAAGTCGCGTAGGACTGGAGACGAGTGGGCCTTACACGGTACTAGCGGCTAGAAGCAACATACCAACCATTATGGTGGTCTAATGCCTCATTGTTGGAACAGCATTCCGATTATCAGTGCAACCATAGTGCTTCTTTTATCATAAACCAACACCCTGTGTAACGCAAAGGAACAGCGCGTGACTCAAGATGAACCTTTGCGGATCGACAGCAAAGACAAATGCAAATCGCTGAATATTCTCTAAACATTTGATGTCAAATAAAAGTACTTTACGAAATGTACAATCTTGCTGTTTGCTTTTAAATCACAGTTTCATATTCTGAATTGTTGCGCGCTGTGTTGTGAGATGATCTGTGTTGTTTTCCGGTTTCTGTGTAAAGTCGCGTAGGACTGGAGACGACTGGGCGCGTTTGGCTACGCACCCTGTACCGTCACGGAGAGAGACGGGAATATGAATGCTTTGATAATGTCTGGCTTAGGGGCAGGAGATATGATTTAGTGTCGCAAAAGCAGGTCAGCCAGGTCGATGGGGCAAGTGATAGGATTATCACATAATGTCGATGCACAGCAGCCTGATTTATCGTTTGTTTAGTGGACAAAAAGTCGGGTAAGGGCCATAGGAAATTGTAATGTCAACGGACATAAGGAGGGTTCTTAGAACACTTTCAACCTGACAACGAACAATATGAACAGCTTTCTCAGAACACCCCCATTTTGTTTAATTGCAAACATTACCTCAATGTCCACTCTTCCTCATCCCAGTACTTACTTCATGAGGCCCCTGCCTCCGACACAGGACCTTCTTCTATTTCTTTAAATTCCTATAACTCCTCCCCCACATCCACATCACTCAGTTTCATATCACCAAGCCGGAGCATGGGACATTCCCGCAGGGAGGGTGAGGAGGGTCATCAGTACTGTGACGAGGAAGAGTAGGACTAGGAGTAATGAAGATGTCCGGTAAGTAATCAGAGCATGTCAGGACACCGCTAGTGTTCTTAGAACACATTCAACTTGCCAGAGGACAGCGTCCTCAGGACACCCCCATTTTGTTTATGTACGAACATTTAAGGACACCGCGAGTGTTCTTAGCTCAATTTTAGCTTGCTTGCGAACAAAACGGACACATACTCCGTCCTCAGAGCACCCCACCATTTAGTTTATATAGAACATTTCAGAACAGCCATGTTGTCCGCAGACAAATCGAACACAACAAAAGTGTCTAGCATGTAAAAAAAACAGAACATTGAACCTATCTCATACTCCCCTACACACCAACACACTCCACTAAATACAATTTTTAATCCAAGTTTCACCGCGCTATCCGCGGTCGTCCGTGGTCGTCCGCGAATGCAAGATGGCGGGCACCACAGAAAATCTGACACGCTTCATGCACCACGCCGTCCGTGGACATCACGCAAGCCGCTCGGCCAATCAGGGCACTGTCCACGGAGCGAACCGGGAAGTCCGTCTGCGGATATAACTTCGCTCCCTCTAGACAAATCCTCACCAAACTTTGCAAAAAACGTATATGGCCCACTCTGAAATGTTTTGCAAAGTTTGGAGAGGTTTGGTCTGGGGGGGGCAAAGTTATAGGGGGGGTCCCAAAACGTTTGTTTTTTCCCATAGACATAATGGGAAAAAAACTTGCGCATGCCTACAGCCCAAACCACTGGACGGATTTTCCCCAAATTTTCAGCAGGAGCGGGGGCTTGGTCCCGAAAGTGTGCTTTTGCAAATTTGGTGAAAATCTGTCCAGTAGTTTTTTTTTAAATGACCAAAAAGTAGGTCACAAAAAATGTGTGATATCTGTGTTCGGTCCGCGGACACACTTCCCTGTTCGTTCCACGGACATTGTCCTGATTGGACAACCGGCCTGCGTCATGTCCGCGGACTTGCAACATGTTCACTGATTGGACGGCGAAGAGTGTGACGCACTTCAGATTTTCGATAGCGCCCGCCATCTTGCATTCGCGGACGTCTGCGGACAGCGCAATGAAAATTGGTTGAAAAATTGTATTTAGTAGAGTGTGTTGGTGTGTTAGAGTGTTTGGGGAGGGTGGGACAGTATGAGATGGGTTAAATGTTGTATTTATTTAGGTGGTAGACCCTCTTGTTGTGTTCGATTTGTCTGCAGACAACAAGAATGTTCTGAAATGTTCTAAATAAACTAAATGGGGGTGTTCTGAGGATGCAACATGTGTCCATGTTGTTCGCAAGCAAGCTGAAACTGTTTTAAGAACACTCGTGGTGTCCTGAAATGTCCGTAAATAAACAAAATGGGGGTGTCCTGAGGACGCTGTCCGTATTATTCGCTGGCAAGTTGAAAGCGTTCTAAGTACACTTTCTGTGTCCTGACATGTTCGTAAATAAATAAAATGGGGGTGTCCTGGGAACGAGGTGTCCTGAAATGTTCGTAAATTAATAAAATGGGGGTGTCCTGAGAATGGTATGCCTGTCTGTTTTATCCACAGGCAAGTTGAAACTGTTCTAAGAATATATCATGTGTTCTGGGATGTTCGTCAATAAACAAAATGGGGGTGTCGTGAGGACGGTGGATGTCTGTCACTAAACAAAATGGGGGTGTCCTGTGGACAGTATGCCTGTCTGTTTTGTTCGCAGGCTAGTTGAAACTGTTCTAACAATATATTATGTTTTCTGGGATGTTCGTCAATAAACAAAATGGGGGTGTCCTGAGGACGCAAGCTGTGTCCGTGTTGTTCGCAAGCAAGCTGAAACTGTTCTAAGAACACTTGCGGTGTCCTGAAATGTCCTTAAATAAACAAAATGGGTGTGTCCTGAGGATGGTGGATGTTCGTCAATCAATAAAATGGGGGTGTCCTGAGGACGGTATGCCTGTCCGTACTGTTCGCAAGCAAGCTGAAACTGTTCTAAGAACACTTGCGGTGTCCTGAAATGTCCATGAATAAATAATATGGGGGTGTCCTGAGGACGGTATGCCTGTCCGTACTGTTCGCAAGCAAACTGAAACTGTTCTAAGAACACTTGCGGTGTCCTGAAATGTCCGTAAATAAATAAAATGGGGGTGTCCTGAGAACGGTATGCCTGTCCGTTTTGTTCGCAGGCAAGTTGAAACTGTTTTAAGAATATATCATGTGTTCTGGGATGTTCGTAAAATGAGGGTGTCCTGAGGACGGTGGATGTTCGACAATAAACAAAATGGGGGTGTCCTGAGAATGGTATGCCTGTCCGTTTTGTTCGCAGGCAAGTTGAAACTGTTCTAATAATATATCATGTGTTCTGGGATGTTCGTCAATAAACAAAATGGGGGTGTCCTGAGGACGCTGTCCGTATTGTTCGCTGGCAAGTTGAAAGTGTTCTAAGAACGCTTATCATGTCCACGGACATTAAAAGTTCCCATAAGGCATAGTTAAAATGTTTGACTCTATGGGTGTGATATGCTGCGGTGGTTGTGGCCAGGGCATACAGTCTTGGGAGCATGGCCATATGGCCATGCACCCAAAACTCTATGCCCTGGCCACAACCACTGCAGCATATCACACTCATAGTGGCTTATAACTTTGGGATCCAAGAACAAATTTATAAGGAACAAAGTTATAAGCCACTGTGGGTGTGATATCCTGCAATGGTTGTACTTATTATAACATACTTACTGTTTGGTTTAGTAACTGGAGTACATGTATTTCTTGTTCATTTCTGTGATAAAAGAAAAGATCATGTTAGTATTGGTATTCTGTAACGACTTATAACATTGAATAATCAACATTTTTTTTTTTACCCTCATATTTAGTAGATTACAAACCAGTGTACTGTGCAATTTGCTCAGTTTCTGTGTTTGTTGCTAAAATCATTGGGTCTGTGGGAGAAAAAAAATCCATGTTGGATTAAAAAAACTTTTTTTGTTATGCTACAGTCTATTTGTTTGTTTTCAGTGTTCACTTGTTGTTTCTGGCTAATGCTCTATATATTGGCTTGTTGCAGATTTTTGGAGCAGTTAGATATCATTTATCTGTTTGTATATTGCAAAATTTTGGAGCAGTAAAATACTAGTTGGCGTATTCTAACTGTCTAATTTTTTATATAATTTAGTGGTATAGATTTATCTGTTTGGATATTGTAAAATTCTGGAGCAGTTAGATACCAGTTGGCGTATTCTAACTGTCTAATTTTTGATATAATTTAGTGGTATTGATTTATCTGTTTGGATATTATAAAATTTTGGAGCAGTTAGATACCAGTTGGCATATTCTAACTGTCTATTTTTTTATATAATTTAGTGGTATTGATTTATCAGTTTGGATATTGTCAAATTTTGGGGTAGTTAGATACCAGTTGGCGTATTCTAACTCTATTTTTTGCTATGATTTAGTGGTATTCATTTATCTGATTAGTTGTTGTAGAATCTTCGGGCAGTTAGATACCTGTTGGAATATTCTAACAGTTTATATTTTTTTACTACAAGTTTAGTTAAGGTTTAAGTACAGTTTAGTTAATACATTTTGGTTTTAAGAACATTAAATAAGCGTTTGAAAGATTTGCTGGTAATCTCTGCTTTAGAGTAATGGTACTATCATTACATTCAAACCATCCACATTTCTTTTTTATATATGCAGTGTAGTGACCTGAATTGGTTGTGGCTCCTACGTGGTAGATTATACCTATTGTTGTGAAGGTGTTCTTACCAAGTGATACTTGACCATGTGTGAATCCAGTCAGCTTGCAGTTGTTTTTGGTACCATCTGCATTGTAACATAGAAACAGTAGTATTACGTATTTACTATGTGTTTGTATTAGTAAGGTGGAACGATTATCCGAATTGCAGGTAGAACATAATCTACCATGGTTTGCATTTTGTATAAGTTGCTGAAATGGAATGGATTCACAATTAGGTATTGATATATATACAAAGCGTTCATTTGGGATATGTTCTTGTGTCACATTGTTCCAGAGAGTGCATGTATGTTTCCACATGTATGAAATCGGGAAGATTTCATTTATAGGTATGTTTTTATTTTCCAGTACTTGTAGTAAGTTCTTGTGGATCTTCCTGTGAGTTTATAGTGAATTTTACCATTCCAGCACAGTAGTCCAATTCTTGTCTTATTCCATAAACACTATACATGTTATCAGGATTGTTTGTTCCATTTCTGTGAAGAACTAACATTTGCAAACACAATTGGTCTGTACTGTGTAAGTAAATGTTGTCAACAATTGTTGGTAATTGAAATAGAATATTCATTGCTACATTTGCGTAGCAACTTACACCAACTATATTTGAGAGTTTAAATGGAAAGGGTAGTTCTGTTTCTGAGTGATTTTTTTTTTTTAGTTTATCTTCCTTCTTTGACGAAGTACCTGGTTTACTTTTCCTAATTGGTTCTTTTTTGATTGTGGTACTTGATGAACTTTTAGTTTCTTTTACTCTCTTTGGAGGATTTGCAGTGAGAACCTGTTGCATTTCTGTTTGATTTAGTTTTCTTTTACAACGTTTTACTTTTTGTGGAACAGAATGGGTGTTTAGATGGGGGGTGTATAGTGAACGAAATCTATTGTATTCTAAAATGCAAGGAATATCAGTGTTTACTTTACTTGCATCAAAGTTGATAAGAAATAGACCGTCAAGTGAATGTAAGTGTGATAGTGCTACGTAGTTCATGCCTTCTTTAAAGACTGTGTTCCCAATGTCTATCAATGCTTTGTCTAGGGTAAGGCCTTGTGATTTATGAATGGTGACTGCGTATGCAAGAGTTAGAGAAAATTGTTCTCTGCATACATACATGTCTTTGAAGAGAGGAATCGAGCTGTTGAGTGTCCTATCCTTTTTACTTTTGAAAGTTTGTCAAAGAGAATATTGACAAACTGAATTTTGTTGTCACGTGGGTATGTTTGAAAGCCAACAACTGTATCCAGTGCTCCATTAACTAGTCCTTGGTCCACGTCAAAGTTACGTTTAAGCATTACTCTGCAATTTAAGGATAATTTTAATATCTTTACCAAACCAGCTGTGTTGGAGATTGAATTTTCTAAACTATTTAGTCTTGTTGTGGCTTGCTCACACATGGGTGTCATACCATGTACATCTAGTTTGTCTGTTACGCTGATTTCCATTATTGGTTGCATTTCTTTATTTAACATTATTTCATTGAATTTGAAACAGCTTGCAAGAGTTGCCATTAAGGCCATACAATTGACATTTTTGTGGGCTAATTGTTCCATACCATCTGTAGCACATGCATTATCGCCATAAAGAGCATGAATGTGCTGGGTTTTCAAAATTGCTTGTGCTTCTTTAGATAGTATACCAATTCTAATACTTTTTAAGATGTTGGCATAAGTGAGATCCGCAGATTGCCGCATGTTTTCTGTTAATTCTCTGTATTGGAAATGTTGCCAACAGTTTTACGGCAGAGTTTGTGTCCTAATGTTTTAAAAATAGGCTCACCTTTTACTGGTGTCAATTGAAGAAGATCTTTGAAAACAATAATGTGTTTTGCTGCAAAGAGCTCTTCGTAGTTTGTTTTGAGTAGTTCTTGTAATCTGAGGTGAATCAAAGCCAACATTAGGTTGGACACCATGCTCACTTCATCTATTAGTAGCATTTTAATTTGTTTTAATACTCTGCATAGTTCCATTGCAGCTTCTGTAGAAAGTTTGTAACAGTCTAATTTGTTTTGGTGTTCGACTGGCAGGAGTAGTAATCGGTGTAAAGTGACACCGCCTATGTTGTAGACAGGTAAACCTGTGGGGGCAGTGACAACAGCTGACAGTTTGTTGTTTGTCAATTGTTGAAGGAACTTACTGATGATTTTGATTAGGAATGTTTGGCCAGAACCAGCTTCACCTCTGACGTACAGTAGTATAGGTTTGCAATGTTGGCAAGTGAATTCTTTGTTTTCATGTTGTACACCATGTGCAATTTCTTTTGTTACTTCTTGAAAAATGCTACATTGCTCATTGTTTAGTTTTGATTGTAGTATAGTTAAGTCTTCTTTATCTTCATACTGACACATGGTGTTTTCTACTTCTGTCATAGCTAATTCTGCCTCATTTGGTATTAGTGGTTCCCCCAGTAGTTCTTGGCTTCCTTTTACAGAAGGTGGACTACTGTCAGGAGTGTCTTTATCTAGTTGGACCTGGAGTTCTTCTTCATGTTGCTGTTCATTGTGCAACATATTTTTGTTCTGTGTAAAGTTTACATCAGTTATAGTGCTTTCATTTGCTTTGAAAGCGTCTTCATATGAGTCCTAGTTATCTAGTATTTATTCTTCTTTTCTCCATGGTTTAACGAGTTGTAGCAGGGACATGTAATATAGTTCTTTATGTTGAGGAGTCTTTAATGATAATTTGATATGATTAATTAAATTTGGTTTGGTGAGTTTTACTAAGCTGCCTTCACAGTTTTTCACTCTGTATTTACCTTTTTTTTCATCGGGTTTTATATTATTTTTGTATGTGAAGTTTTGGGCTATGTGGTATAGACACATGGTTTCCAAAGTATTACTTCTGTTTGGGTAGTATGTGTCCATAAATTGTTTTTTAATATGTCTTGGCTGTTGGGATCATGTTTGGCTATTGTTTCTATATCTTTGTATGATTTTAGAACTCTTTTTCTAGATTTAGCAGGACCAAGACTTAGCCATACTATATTTTCAGATTTTCCATACAATGCAGTACCAGTTAAACGATCTGCTGCTTCATAGGATCCGCATTCTCTATGGGAGAGCATTTTTATGCCCAAGCTGTATAATTTCTGAGACACTGTTTGGTCTGATGACAGGTCATTCCAGAGGTCTTGGAGCTCTGTTTTTTCTTCTTAGATTAAGTATGATGTAACATATTGTGCAACTGCAGTGGAATGGTCTGCAATGTACTGCACATCTATGTTTGCATTCCATAAGTGGGCAATGATTGCATTGTAATCATTGATATATTTTTCTTCTTCTGTTCTTTTTATGTAATATGTATTTTTAGGTGATTTACCTTTAACACTATGTCTAATTGAAGACATGAGGTTGTTCACTTGACCTGTATTTGTAACCGGTCTAGGGAAACCAAAGCGGCATTTGGTGTAGTATTTCCCTTTGGTTTTGTATTTGGGACCACAATATTTGCCACATTTGTGTCTTTGAAATTGTAAAATTTGTGCATGAAGATCACTATTTGTGGCTTCTGATGGAATTTCACAAGTGACATATTTTTCAATAAACTGTAAAACAGTGGCATCACTGTCTTGACCAAATTTAGGAGCATCTTTAATCCATAAAAGCATGTGGATATGAGGTGCTCCTCTGGCTTGTTATTCTTTTCTCCAAAATAAGTGTTGCACTTCTCCAAGGGGAGGAACTGTTTTATTAGAGATAAAGTGTAGCATAGCAATGAAGCGATGGTGAAAATATCTTGAAACATTAACAGGATCCAGAGAACAAAGTTCTCCAGGTGTTAGTATATCTATGTTTGTTTTGTTTTTGTTTGATATGCGTAGGAAATAATGTAAATGTTTGCATGCATATTCTGCACAACTTAATGTAACAAACCAAGTGGGTGGGCCAAGGTTTCTGATCATACAACATACATCTCCTTGATGTCGAAACCAGTACTCTTTAGTACCATGCATATTTGCTAATAGATTTGTAATATTTGATTGTAAAACCTCAACTTATTGTTGCACTTTTTGTAATAATTGTGTAGCTGACATATTTTGAAAGTGGGATCCTGATTTTAATGTGTGTGCAACTCCGTAACATAAAGTTGCTAGTTCACTTTCAAAGAGTAGGTGGAATATGTATTCCACATTTTGTCTAAATCTGGGATCTTCAGAATACATCCGTAATGAGCGGTATTCTGATGCTGATATTTGAATAGGTCTATCATCATACCTTCCTCCTTTGCCAGTAGGAAAGAGTAGAGGAAATTGATATTGTAGCAGAATCTAGGAGCCCAAATTGACCAGCTTCTTGTGTCTCTTGAATTATTTCAGTTGTATCCTTTAAGTTTTCTTCAATATTAATTTCTTTGTAGTATTCATTATTCTCTTTTAGATATTGCAAGGCTTGTCTAACTATATGTAAATCTACCAGCTGTAGCCATATTTTTTTGTCTTTTGTAGGTACACCATTTACTAAGATAATTAAAGATTGCCCCATTGGACGTTGCACTCCTAGAGTGTGCACATTTTCTTTTAGATCTAATGGTAAATACACTACTTTTTCACAAATACCTTTCACTAATTCAGCGGGAGGTAATTTTGCTGTTTTTGGTTGAAGGCGTAGTATTGCTTGAAATGGGTGCACTGTTTGAATTATGATGCTCTCATATAAAGTAAGTTGTTGTAGGGGTTTTGGTAGTGGATATAATTCCAAATTTTTTGCGATAGCACGTGAAGGAGTTTGGTTGTTGTCAAGTTTTGTAGTGCAGGAACTGCAAAGTATTAAGGGGTCAGTTATTTTGTATTTGTTTTCTGCTATAAGGTAGAGAGCTAATTCAAACCATTTAGAATCATCACTGTCTTCTATTTTGTATGAAAGGTCTACAGTTTTTGTGTTACTTTTATAAAATGTTCTGCAGCAACATACACACACATGGTTTGGTACTTCAGCTGATGTACTTTTAAATTTTAGTATTTCTTTTTTGTATGTGTGTAGTAAAAGGTTGGCATGCATAGAATTGTTGCTAATTTGCTTTAAAGCTATTTCATTTTGTAAGTGGCTTTCACTTCCAAAATATTTTTTCTGGATATTGTCGATTTCTTCAAGTGGGTCTTTTGCTGTACCATAGAGAAGAATGTTATTTAAATTGGCTAGTGCTAAAGCAGGACTTTTAGCATAGTACAGTTTATAGACTAGATTTCTTATAGTTGAATGATGTGTTGATATCCTTTTGATATCATGGAATGTGGTTTTGCAAGTAGGTCCTGTAATGCAGGCCAATGAATGTCCTTGTAGTCCTGTGTACTTGCGCACTGGACAGGTATCCATATTTTGCAGTAGTTTAATTTTGATTTTGTCTTTGCCTTTCACATATTGATTGAGGAATTGGCGTAAAGACTTGAAAGATTTTTTGGGAATGTTACACATAGACGTGCATGGCCATTTGTATACTAGACATTCTGATTCAGTTGAATGGAGAGGTAATTCTAAGTTTTCGGGGCATATTTATGTTAGCAGTATTTCTTGTTCCATTATGGTTTTATTAACTTTTTCATAAACTCAACCACTGCTATGTATGGCAATTGTATTTATTTGCTTTTGTTTGAATGCTTCTTCATTAAAGTTTGGTTCTGTGCTTGTAGTGTGAATCCATTCACCTCTTCAGATATTTAAGAAGTTCTTTATGTTGACATTTCGTTTATTGAGAAGTCTTTTTTGTAATTTAGTCATTAGTTTTGTTAGTGGTTTCATTTTATTTAACACTAAAATAAATAACTTTCTTTTGAGAAGAATTGCACTGTCTATCAGCGCTTCTAAGACTAATGTCCTACGATAGGTTTTAAGGGTTGAGCCTGGTTTATCTCCTGTTTTTATACGATTTTGAAGAACTCTGTGATGTTTTTGGTATGCTTACTTTGCACTATATCAAGATTTATAGAAGCAGTTTTACATTTTACATTTTGATAGAGGAGACAAAGTTTCTGTACTTGAAACTTGTTTTGTTTCACTAAATGACTGCATTAGCTGTTTTGTTTGAACTTTTTTTTACAAATTCTGCTAGAGATGGATGCTTATGTTGGACACTTCTATTTTCATTCGCTCTACTTCTGCGTTGCTTTCTACGGACTTGATTTTTGGTAGGCATTCTTTAGGGTGCTGTTGAAAAAAATAAAGAAGGTATGGGTTGGGTGTTCTGCAATATATGTGTGCTGTGTGCATGAGTGTTTGAGTAAGATGATAAAGATGTATGTAATGGTGTGTGATTGTGCATTGGGCAACTACAACTAGTTGGGATGGGTATTCTTGAATTTATGTGCTACTAAACTGGGGTTCAGATGACAGAAAAAAGTAAGCTAGTGGTGTGGAGAAGTACAAATACTAAATCTAATGCTATACAATGAAAACAGTTGTTTGTTCTATAATATCAAAATTCTAGCGGCTGAATAGGGTCATTTGTGTGTCGAAAAATAGGAATTTGTGTGCCATTCTGGCTGTAAATCGCTGTTTAAGAAATGGGGATTTGTGGACAGAATGGTGCACAATCTCTATTTTTAGGCACAGAAATAGCATGAATTATCCTTACAGTGTGTTTGAGTAATAGTACAAATATTATGGTAGTATTCAACTTACTTTTTTTCTAAAATGAGCAGGTTTCTTCTTAGTTGTTCTTTGTACTTCATATTCGGCTGCTTCTTTTCAGGAGAATGGTCTTCACTGCAATTGTAAAATACACAATTTAGTAATTTTGTTTGCATATAGCACTGTTTTTAATTTAGACATTGATTTTTTTAATTGACATCCTCAGCACCTTCCTCAAAACCATGAAAACTATCTTATTCACATAAGATCTGTCGCACCAGTTGAATACATATCATATGTTCTTAATGAATAAACTGTATTGTAATGCCTAACTGCAGCAAAGAAAATTTCTTTACTATGCCTTGTGGAATTCATAATGTACCACTGAATACCACTATTCCTGTAACTAAGCTCTTGCAAGTGACAGCGCCTCAATGTCATGGGCTGCTTGCACTATATAAATATAAATAAATAAATAAATAAATAAATAAATAAATAAATGTTGATGTTTTTGTACAAGTATTGTTGTTTGAGATTTGAACATATTGTGTGCATGCAATTTTGTTTGACTATATGCACTCTATATATTTTATTTTAAATATGTTAGTTCAACATGCTTTGAAAATGTGTGTGTAAAAAGAAATTAAATAGCATATAGGTTAGTAAGTGACAGTTGATTTTAGGAGATGGAAAAAAAGACAGTAAATTCATTTTATAGATTATACAACCTAAAAGTCAGTTAATCTGTTTATATGAAACTAGGAGAATTGTACATGTACTATACAGAAAATATGCATACCTGTAGTTTGTGTTCATGTATATGGATATGCATGGAGCTGCAAGTAGAAATCTTGGAGACTTGTACAGTATTTCTTGTAGAAGGTGCTTTCCAATGAAATGACAATTCTACTCAGAGAGATTAACAGTACATTTCCAGTGCTGATCTATGATGATGCAGTTAGTTGTAGAGGTCTTGGATGTGATTGGTGGATGGTCATGTGACTTCTTAGCTACATCCAATGAGGGAATGGCAGAGAGAAGGAAGTGGAAATGGTAGAAGGGCTGTCGATGTTACGATATGTCTGCAGACATGGCGGTAGTCCGCAGACATCGGGTGTTACATCCGGGGATTTTGGGTTGGGGAGTCATGCAAATGAGAATGAGCAGAGGAAATGATTGGTCAGGAATGTTTAGTGGGTGTGTTGTGCCAGGAGAAAGTTTCTCAGATACTCTTTTTGCTGAGAAAAGAACAGATAGCTATGTCTGTGTATTTCAGAAAACAGATTGTTTGGATTTTGGGAGACTCATGGATACATTGGTTGAAGGTGCATGCAGAAAGCTGTGGAGTAGCTGTAGATCTTGGATTCCCACATGTGGAAGTGCACTGGCATGGAGTACGTGGAATGAAGTGGTTGGACTTGCTACCTCTCTGTGCTACTTTGGAGACAGAGCAACATCCAGATATAATTATAATTCATTGTGAGGGAACAGCTTATGACATATGTCTGGAATTTCTTTGCAATTTGCAATGAAAGAAGGACTTGGGAACGTCATGGACATGTTTCCAAATTCTCAAGTAATTTGTTCACAGATTGCGAAGAGACCAATGTGGCTTTGTTCTGCTTCATTTGGTCCACAAATGGAGAAAGCAAGGCGAAATGTCATTATGGCTGTTTGTGCCTTTCTAAGAGATTTTGGCATGTCCTCTTTTCACAATGAAAATATTATATTTCGTAGTACATACATTTTTCGCAGAGATGGAGTCCATCTTACTTATGCTGGCAATCAGATTTTTCCGAGAAATGTACAAAATGTATTGCGACCTTTTTTAGAATTACAGCATCCATTTTGTAGTAGGTGTTGAGTATTTCAAATTTTTCAAACACAAACACCACCAAAAGGCTCTTTTCAGAGCCACCACTTCCTCCCAGATAAAACTGCAATGGTTATGATAGGGCAGCACCCCAACATTTTAGATGTCCGCAGACTGTCCGCGGACAACTAAAAAATACACAGGGCCCTGCTTCATTTATTTTCACTTCTATTTTTTAACTGTGAAAGGCGGCTCTGAAAAGAGCTTTATTTTTTTTGATTTTTGTTGTTTTATATTTTTTTTCGTTTTTTTATACAAGACACACTAGGAGAGGAGGAGAAAGGAGGGTAAGGGGGGACACCAACCACGGGGATAAGAAAGGGTGAGCTGAGAGAGGAAGATGTAGAGTGGATTTTACTTGGGTAGTGAGAAGATCTTCTCGTGCTCTGAGATGATAGTCTCAAAAGCACTTTAAAGTCTCTCCCCCCTGCAGAGTACTGCATCGCAGTACATATACACAACTGTGACCCTCGCAAGGTAAGGGTCATCAGCATTGTGTATGGCCTGTGAGTCAGCTTGAGGAATACGCTGTGCCACAGCAGTGTTCCTTGTGGTGACAGGATCAGAAACGGAGGATGAAGTAGAGGAAGTCAACCTGCTACGCTCCTCGCAAGGTACAACCTTGTGAATGGCCCCAGAGTGGAATGACCTTAGGTGTTGCTTCATGGTAGTTGTCCCAAAGCTGTACCAACCAAGCCTCCCGTGACTGAGTACCATTTTGCACTCATTGCAAGTGACTTGGTTCGCACGCGCCTTAGGACCATTCCCACGAATGGTAAATAACTGCCACACCCAAGACTCACGCCGAGTGCTGGTAGTAGGGAGTTCAACTACCTCATCCTCATCATCCTCTTCTTCCTCCTCCTCATCCTCACTCCTGTTACCCTCTTCAGGCCCTTGGGGAGGTGGTGGTGGTGGAGGGGATGGGGGTGGTGCTGAGGCAGATGCAGCACCAGGTGGCAGCAGTGGAGCCATGGATGCCATCAGGTTCACGATGGAAATCTGCAGTTGGCAGCAAAATTCGCTGTGCTCTGTAGGATAGCCAGAAACACAATGAGAATGAGCTCTAGGGCATGGTCTTTTATAGGGGTGCTTATATGTGGTTCGCGGACATGCGCGCTGTCCGCAGACAGATCGAACACAAAAAAGGGTTCAAAAAGTTTCAAAAAGTGTGTAGAAACTCAGGATTAGTATGTGGGACTTGTGCTGTGGTGAGTTTTTATTGATAAATATTGTGGATTACTTAAAAATGTACTTTTAAATTGTTCGGGGACATGAACAGTGTCCGCATTCCAAACACACGATCAGCATGGGCGCGGTCACATGATAGCTTCACGAACATGTCCACGAAGGGAGCGGCTGTCCGCAGGACACCAAATCCACTGACACTGTTTTGTGCCTGCGCGTTGGTGTTCTACGGACACTGTTCGGGTCCTGAAGTAATTAAAAGTGTGTCACACGTGAAACAAACAGTTACGGACAGACGTTTGTTCTTAGAACAGTTTGAACTTGCATGCAAACAATACGGACAGGTATATCGTCCTCAGGAGATCCCCATTTTGTTTATTTACGAACATCCCAGGACACTTAATGTGTTCTTACAACAGTTTCAACCTTCCTACGAACAGTACGGAGAGGTATACTGTTTTAAGGACACCTACATTTCGTTTATTTATGAACATTTCAGGACGCCGCCTGTGTTCTTAGAACAGTTTCAACTTGCTTGTGAACAATACGGACAGACATAGCGTCCTCAGGACACCCCCATTTTGTTTATTTACGAACATTTCAGGACACCACCTGTCTTCTTAGAACAGTTTCAACTTGGTTGAGAACAATATGGACAGGCATAGCGTCCTCAGGACACCCCCTATTTCGTTTATTTACGAACATTTCAGGACACCGCCTGTGTTCTTAGAACAGTTTCAACTTGCTTGCGAACAATACGGACAAATATAGTGTCCTTAGGCCACTCCAGGGTACTAGACATTTCTGTGAGAAAAAAAACATAATATCATTTTTTTGTATCTAATACAGAAAGTTTACAACTATATGAGTAAAATGCAGTACACTTACCAGCTTCTGGTAAGGTGTGTTCTGAGTGGTCAGTAGATCTGCTGTTGCTCTCAGTTGTGGTGTTTCTGTGAGGTAATCATGTTGGAAGCCTATCTTTCTTCTTTTGGAATATTCCATTTTAGAACATATTGTATTTAAATGAATGGTTAGTGTGTTATATATATGGGTTACAATTCTTATTTACTACATATAATGTGCATGTGTGTTGGTTTGTGAATTTGTAAAATGTTCATATGTTATGATACAACAATTAAACATACCCCCCAGACTTTTTGGATAGTGGTGCTATAGTCTGCATATGTCCATGGACATTAGAAGAGTTTGCGGACATCAAATTCAGTAGAGTGGCTTCAGTATGTTCTATGTTACATGTACATAAAGTCAGATTGTTAAGTTGTGCTACTAAAAACCTATGAAATTCAGTGAAAAAACGTTAAAGGGACGTTATGGTTAAGTTACGCTACTAAAAACCTATGAAATTCAGTGAAAAAACATTGTTAAAGGGACGTTATGGTTAATTTGCGCTACTAAAAACCTATGAAATTCAGTGAAAAAACTTTGTTAAAGAGACGTTATGGTTCCAAGTAAAACAGAAAAACCCTTGAAATTGGCCAGTTATGGTAAGCTAAGCAACCATAACTCACGCCACCACTGTGCACTGCTAAGACTAACACCCACGACATCAAAGATGAATTGAATTCTCTAGTGGAACTAGTCAAGCTTTTGCTATTTTATCTAACGCTAAAGGCATATCATGGCAATCTAAAACATCACCCAATGTTATCTCCACAATATTTTGCTTCTCAGAGAGCAGCATTGTAGAGTTGAATTTGTTGCACTCTGCAAGTGTAAACATCAAAGAAGCACAAGAAACATTTCTTTTCTGAAAAGTCAACATGACGTCAGACACAGTACAGTCTGCAGATTGCCTTATATCAATGGTAAGCTCCTAGAATTCAAAACAATTCCAAAGGTTCAAAATACTAATAATCCCTATCATTTTTGGACAATATTAGATTGCAGCCCCTTCAACTGATTGACCTTTCGCAGGAGTTAATTATATCAAGTCTCCAAAAACAATTACATGTTTACCTCCAAACAAAACATTGTAGTCAGGCTTCAAAACGTCTTGCATTTGCAAGTGAATGAAAGTTAGTATCAAGGTAGACACCATGCTTACTTCATCTACAATCAAGGTATTTAACTTTATTAGAACATTTTCTACTTCTTGTGCTGCACTTGATGCAAGTTTTCGACACCCTAGTTCATTATAATGCTCCACTGGTAGCATCATCACTTGGTGCAAAGTAACGCCTGCTACACTGAATGCTGCTAAACCTGTTGGAGCATTTACAATACATGACAGAGAGCAATCATTTACATTTTGTATCATAGCTCTTGATGCATTAATTAAAACCGATTTACCTGTTATTGCTTGCCCGCTAACATACATCAATAGAGTTTTGTTTTCGTGTGAGGGATCAGCAGTGCAAGGCAGACAGCCATTTTCTTAAAGTCGAAATTATAGTAAATGCCTCACTATCCCTACTTTGATGAGGATTTCCCTGCCTAGCAAAACTAAAGGGAAACCCTCTAACACAGGATGTCTGGCCCTCACACTTAACAACGCAAGAAAATATATATGGCAATTCATATAACATAAACACTTATATTCACAGTGTCTTGATAACCTTTTTGTAACCTGGGTGAACTCCCTTACCCGGGTTCAAAATATATTCAGCTTCAATATTCATCATAAGAAATAAGGAAATCCACGTAGATAGAAAAGTCTTAATACAGTTCTTGGAGTTTCAATGTTAAGATAATGTTTTGTTAACCAAAGTTCCAACAACAACAAAGCTCTTCTTCTTGGTGTAATAAAGACTTTCTACTTCCTCAGAATAGCATCAATGTTATTTTCAGCTACGCATCAATGTTATTTTCAGCTTTGATGCTTTTGTACCACTTTACGTTATCCAAGAAGATTTAGCACAGTTCAAAGAAATACAACTTCTATAAAGGTTAGTGAAACACAAGTCTTGGTTAACAGTTATGATGTCTCTATTTAAGAATAGGATTCACAATAGGTATATTTGTCAGGATGACTTCACAGTGTTGATGTGTCTACTTCAACAACTTCACTTCTACAAGGGTATATGGTGAGGACATTCTCCTTTGCGTCACCATATTCTACTTCACTTGTACCTCTGACGTTTTGCATCCAGAGACAACCAGATGTACCACCACAGCTTCAGTATTTTGTGATACCACCACAACCTCAGTACTATGTGACTCAAGACATGTTCTGACAAGATTCACTTTAAGGTAATTCAAACCCATCAAATAGGGAAGACAATCTTCCACTGAATTTCTCTCTTCAAAAGGGGCTGTCTCTTTGCCGCTCTAGTATTTCTGCCACAACAGCAACCTTTATGTTACCATTATGATCAACTTCTCCCTTGCTCTCACAGTCTTTGGCAATACAGGTTGTGTCAACTTCAAATAATCTTTGTAAGTAACAAGGTTTACCTTCCCCAACTTTCCCTTCACCTCTCTGCAAACTGTTAGCCAAAACAATTACCCAGAAGACTTGGTACCACTCTCTTGGCTGCAGGTAATGATTACACAATTTTATCTTAGGCAAGGTTGAACTTCTATTAGATTCATAGTATTGGTTAAATTGTTTTCTGGCTTTGAGAAAGGCTGATTTCAGTCTTAATATGGGAATAATCGTGGCTTGGGCAATGCTTGAACTCTCTTCAACTGCAAATGCAATGTTTAAATACTTGATTTATTTTATGAGCAATGGTTGTTTGCATGAATAATAATGCAAAGTTCACTCTTCCCTTGAAAAGCGAAATGAGGCACATGCAACCACTTCTTCATAAGTTTACAATGTTATAATGTTCAGCAATGGCTTTCTGTAGAGTTATCCTTTCACGCGAGTGTATGAGCAATTATCTGATCACACGCAAGTACTACTTTTCCACTGTCCCTTAATAAAGAATTCAACAAACAACTTCAGCTTGATTCTGCTTATACGCGAGTGACTATTAAGCTGGATATTGTTGCCGGCAGTGTCCTTGCAAGGAATCATAACACCAGGGATCCCCAACATGTACCTCAGGAGCAACATGTTGCTCGCTGCACCCTAAATTGTTGCTCACCAGTTGCTCTGCTCTGCATGCACTGCTTTTTGTTCAAGTGAGGCTTTTGTTTGATGCCACCATGCATATGTATCTGCAATATTAATTTTGGTGTCACCTATATTTATTATTACATAGTGTCCGAGTGGAAAAATTGTCATTGTTTGCCGATCTAAAACAAGAGTAATTGGCAGATAAGGTAAATGCATGCCACATTTTTCATAATTAATTTGCCCTATATTTAAATCCAATTAAGCTTCTGTTAACCCTTTTATACTAACACGCCAATTAATTAATTAATCCAAATACTTAGTTAACACCACCACACCCATCTATGAGGTGGTCATCAAATGCTAAAAGCTTTGACCAATGTCTCCAACTAAGTCTTATATAAAATTCATTTTGGGCAGAGAAAAGAAAGAGAAAAGAAAGGTATTCTTTTTATTCCTAACCACTTGTTCACCAATGTAGCAGTCCACAGGAGCTTTAAAACACACCATTTTCCATAACATTCCCAAATAATTTGTAGGAGGTAACCTCCAATGCCCCAATGACGTGTTTTTTAAAGCATACCATGTAACGAACTGTAGTACTCAATTAATATTTAATCGTATTTCTCCATTAAGTATTTTTCATACAATTCATACAGAACAAGCCCAAAATAAAAAAGCAACTTTAACATATTTAAAAATGCTATATATAAAAGCCTAAATATAAAGGCTTGATCATTACAATTAATTATATAAAACATAGCTCCCATGCATTTCACGCTTATGCAAACAGAGAAACAATGACAAATTAACAAATAATGAACCAAATCTTCAACTCCTATTTTGCAAGCACATTTTGTGCTTTCTCCGGCACACCTTCTTAATTTATTGAGGAGTGGGTACATTTAAACGTACCATTACCACCAGCCTCCTGCCTTTTGGGGATCTTATTTCACATATTTCTCCTTGCATTCTTATATGTGTACGCAAGTCTGTTGTATATAAGGCTAAAGAGGGCAGCCTATGAATATTTTGGACAACTGTGTTACACTCACCTGGTATCCATGGGGACGCCACCCAGCTGTGGGGACTCTGGTGCCCTTCTCAGCCGCTCCCAGGTATAATCAGCGGAGAAGTTCTGCCATGAAAACAGGTGGGCAATGTTCAAGACTGGGCAACAGGGGTAAGAGCCACCCAACACCCCGTATGCCTGCAGCCCCTCCCCGTACCTTTCCTCACCTTGTTATGGGTTTTGGCGTGCTATCTGTGCTGCCTTCTTGGCAGGGGCGCGTTGTCCTTTGCGGGCGAGTGCGATCTAGTTACTTCACTGATGCAGGCCCTTTAGAGTCTTTCAGGTAGGTCTTATTACTGTTATACTGTATGCTTTTCTTGGATTTAAATAATGTTTTTTCTCTCTCCTTAGGTGAGCAGAAGTTCGCTGTGGAACGTTGGCTGAATTGGGACTCGCCGGCAGGTGATGGTGCATCTAGAGCGCCTTGATGCAGTAAGTAGGCGCTATGCGCAGTGCTAGGATGCCTTGCCTTTGCTAACCTTTTGTCTTTTGTTCCCGTAGGTTGCGGTTCTCACCCGGAGCAAGAAGTCGCAAGGCGATGCTGGTCGATGGGCGACACGTGAGCTAAGCTGCTGGCACAATTGTAAAATGTCTAATGTCCTGGTTCTCTCCTTTTGCAGATCCGACGGTCCGGGAGGCTCGCTGTTCCTTGGCTGCTGTTTGCAGGAACGGAGGGCAGCTAGCGGTGGAATCACAGGTAAGCTGCTGCTATTAACAATGTCCTTTTGTTTTTCAGATGCTGTTATTCCGAGGTTCGCAGATGCAGCTGAACACGATGAGCATCACGTTGCAGGATTGCAAAGTAACGCAAAGCATGCTATCCAAGTCGGGTGTGGTTGAAATACCATCAAGAAAGTAGTCCAGGTAAAATAATTCCTAGGCTACCACATCCAAAACACTATACCGCATAGCTTGGTTCCAAGGAGCTAAGCTATGTGGATGCCTCCATGTTGTCTGCCACTGAAATAAAGTAGTTCCCAAGCACAAGTCTTCATTAAGTATGAGCCTGGAGCCAAAGGCGCCAGCACTGGCTCCAAAAAGGGCCTGGGCAAAGGATGCCTAAGGTTGTTGGGGGCCCTAGCCGAGACGCCTCCTGGCCAATGGACGGATTTCAGGAAGTGGATCATGACAGCCTGCCTCTTTTTCTATTGGACAAGCTCTTGCTTTTAGAGCTATTTTGAGGTGACTTAATGTGCCAGATGTAGTTATATCCCATTCCTATCAAATGGACATTGCCTTACAACCGCCCATAACCTCAAGTAGCTTTCTTTACCAGGGAAGGTTACAATAGCACTTGCACTGAAATTCACGTTATGATTCGCAGAACATCCCAGATGTTCTTTTAAAAAATAAGTAAAACATCTGAACTTGCCCAAGATTTTCAAATTGAACACCGCCAATTCAGCTAATAAGACGCTAGCAGGTGTATCTGTAGGGATGCCTGCTATGCTATTTTGCACAGGAATTTATGTTGCAACTCCTCCAGGACATGACAGTTGGAACCACCCTAGATTTCTCTGCCATAAAAATCATGGAACAGACTTTTGCCTTATATACCTCCAAGCACTTCTCCAATCAGAAGGACCCAAACTTGAAATAACAATGTAAAAAGCCCTTTAATCCTTAATGATGCCTTTTCTGCTGTCTTCTTAAAATGATTGACGCAAGCACCACTCTTTGAGAAGAGTAGGCTCAAATAAAAATTAGACTGCCGCCTCATCTCTACATTAATTTAAAAAGTAGCTACAAGGTTTAACCCTTTTCCTGAACACCATCATCATTGTTTTTATCATATTTAATTTCAAACTATAGTTCCCAAAATAGTACCTTGTGTTTAGCAGGCCCTGTTGGAGACCTGCCATGAGAAAGTCCAAAATATCTGTGTCTTCTGCATAAGGAAGCATGCTATAAAATTCACCCTTCAGTGAGGGTGGATTCACTTTCCTAAGAGAAGTACTATACTCAACATCCAAAAGGAATACATCGTGGCAAACTGACATCCCTGCTTTTCACCTTTATCAGTGTTGGAAAACAATGTATAATTCCCCAATCCTGTATATCAGACAGATGCTGAGATGTCTGCGTATCACAGTTGGATAAGACTTAATAAACCATTAGTGAACTGTAAGAGTGGAGAAGTAGGACCCAGACACAGTGGGCTCATGTTGATTGGCATACAGCTTTATTGAATGTAAAAGGGTGTGGGATTGGGGAAACTCCTGCCTTTCGCCAAAGCTGAGAGGAGGTTCCCTACCTCAACCAAACTAAGGAAACTGTCAGGATGTTTTTGTCCAAAGTAAATAGTCCACTGTCACAAGTCCAAAGCCTATTTACATCCTTCACACTATTGACTAAACTACAAAAAACAAAAGGTCTTCTTAATTCAGAGGAATAGGTTGTAGATCCAATCAGAGAGTTCCAAATAGTTCCAAACCCAAAGTTCCTAAAGGTAAAACAAAGTTCTTAGATATTTGTCTGTTACACATACCTTGCACCAACCAGGGGCAACGACTCTTGTAGGTCCCAGATCTCTGCTTCTCTCTCTTTCCGCTTGGGTCAACATGGTTCACTTCCCTGCCAAGTATGGTCCTTAGTAAATTGCTCTGTGGTTTCCCTTTTTCTCATGCGATTGGGTCCCAGATCCCTCTTTATGGTCAGGAATTGGGAGCCCTCTTCTCCCATGTATCACCACGAGGAAGAGAACTTGTGTGGTTCTCGTGTAGTGGGGACCCAACATCTCTTCTTTGTGTTTCAGGTGCTTGGAACTCTTTGAACCCAAGTACCGCCAAAAGAAGAAGGACTCATGTTTCTCTCGTTTGGTGGGTCCCAGACCCTTAAGATTCTCTTGTTGCGGACAGAGCTGGTTTACGCGCCTGTCAGGTCCTGTGACTATGAAGATGCTGACTGCACCTTCTCAGTTTCCCACCAGTCAGCCTGAGCACTTCCCCTACCTCTAGGCAGCCTTGTAGTGGGCTCTGGTCCACCTGGGAACACTGCAGTGTCAATCTTTCCATGAGCAGCGTGGTCTTTCCTTCACACACTTCCCAGTCTTCAGTAACACTGGGAGCCTCTCTCGGCCAGCTCGCCTTCTGGTACTTCCACTCTGGGCTGGCCCTGGTCCTCCCAGCTCACCTCTTGGCATCCTGGTGTGCTTTCCTGGACCTTCCTACACCATGCTGGCTCCTACAGGAGGACTCGACAACTTCTTCCTGAGTCTCTCTTCATTTTCTACCTTACAATGACCAATGAGCAACCATCAACAACTAGACATCTCATTGCGGTTCTTAGGCATTCTCCTATTGCTTCCGCTCCTCCTCTTCGTCCTAGTATTCATTCCAAGTTGTCTAGAATACTCATGTTGGTTCCTTGGGGGCACTCTGCATTCCTCCATGCATCTTCTTTGTCTCAGTGGTTGCAAATAGTATATCTTTACTGGCCAATAGCCCTCCTCGACCCTCTAGGGGAAATCTTCGCCAATTTGCTCCTAAACAAACTTAACAACTGGACTGCAAAAAGACAAGCGATTGGACAAGCTGTCTTTGTCAAACAAG
Source organism: Ambystoma mexicanum (assembly GCF_040938575.1). Taxonomy (NCBI): domain Eukaryota; kingdom Metazoa; phylum Chordata; class Amphibia; order Caudata; family Ambystomatidae; genus Ambystoma; species Ambystoma mexicanum. The sequence goes on along the minus strand of NC_090927.1, from coordinate 630,927,232 downwards.
TGGGCACAAACATCAATCTATTCCTTCTGAACCTGGTGAAGCAGGAGGCAATAAAGAGTGAAACCCAGGTCTATGCAGCTTTTGTCGACCTCCATCTTGCATTTGATATGGTAAACAGAAACATCTTATCGGAGTGTGGCTGCCCCTGGGAGATCCTAGAGCTAATAAAGCTGCTATATTCGAACACCAAGATCAAATCAGAATGTCAAAAGAGGGTTTGGTAGCAAACTCGATTAACACCTGGCATGACCTCAAAAAGGGGTGCCCCCTGGCAGCAGCCCTATTTAATCTGTTTACATCTGACTTTGAAGAAAATATATACACACCAACTATGAATCCCCCGAAATTGAATGCAGCCACATTATCCTGCATGATGTATGCTGACGACATTGTGCTGGCAAAACGCCTAGAGGCCTGCAAATTGTCTGAACAACCTCCAAAAATATATGGACCAAAACCAACTGGAAATAAATGCCAACAAAACCAAAGTCATGACAATGACACAGGAGCATGTTAACAAAAGGAATTCATATTCTTTTGTTTCTGCAAAGACAAAAATGTACTCAAGTTAAAACTATCAAATACCTCATTTGGATTAATCAATCCCAAGTGGAGAAGGACTGGGATGAACACCTGAAATCGAAGGCCCGCTCATTAGCGCACCAAGGACTTATTCTCCATAAAAAATGTGGCAAATTTTCTATTAAGCTGCTGATAACATTTTATAAGCAGAAGGTGGCAGCAATCTTGACCTATGGTGGCAAAACCATGATTAACATAGACTCCCAAATTTGCCAAAAATTGGAGGGGATATTCTGGAGGAAAGTTCTATCCCTACCAACATCATTTCCGATACCTCATATCAGATATGAACTTGGCCTACAATCTCTAGAATCCATCATTACGCAGAAGCAACTAGATCTCTATAGGAAATTGATCAATGAAGACCATATACCCGCGCTAGAGATACATTGCACCAAACCTGATACGACCAACGGGACCGACCTAATAGCATGGAAAAATATTGTAGACAACAAAAGACGTCAAGTAGAGATATTCACGCACATGCTTATGCAGCGACCCCAAAAAGCAAAAACAAAGCTAGCTCGCAACAATTGGATTACAACGCAATTCCTCAAAAGTCAATATCAACTCAATCTCTCTTGTGAAGGTGAAATAAGAGCACTAAGTCAGTTACCAAACTACCTCAACCTGTTTCCAGAGAGATGGATATGTGATACCTTCATGAGACTACGATTAAATATACTCCCAACACGTGAAATCATGGCAAAAAGGAACCTGCTACAGAAGAGTGAACAATTCTGCCGGTTCTGTGAAAAAACAGATACAATTGGAAGTAAATAATAATGAAATGCCTTCCTCTGACCCAGAAACATTTTCTATTCTGCACCCTGTATCCAAAACCAACCATATAATTAGATGACAGCGAACAATGGGCACAAATCTTACATTGGAAATAACAGAAAATTTGTAATGACCATCATTCAATTCTGGACCAATATTACCAAAGACCCGTGAAATTAACTATCTTAAGCAAGGACTCAAGATTCGTGAATGGACATAGTATTTCTACCCTTGATCGCCTTTGGGTTGGTTGTGCTCTTCATAGTCCCAGTACTTTCTTGAGGAATGGCAGGGCAACTACAACTCATGAGCCTATTATGGAAGGGGTTGTTCTTAGGGTTATAGGAAGGCGGTTAGGGTCTGGTGACTGGAGGGGATACCGCGTTCTCAGGGGTGTGTCATCCCTGGTCCCATGAGGGGTTTCTTCTCCCATGTGATCCTCTCCCTGTGCACCAACCCCAGGGGAACTATTGAACCAAGGATGCCCCGCCCTGGCCCCATGGGAATGCTCTCCCCCCTTGGGGAGAAGGTGCAACATCCACAGATTCATCACAGACCTCAATACAATGTAAATTATGCCACACTATGTTTCTATCAACTAAATACTGCCGAAATCCACCCTAGGGTCCTATGGACTCCATCAGTGGGGAAAAACACCACCAAACCATCACTTGGAATCCGGCACTGATGCCACCAGACCACGTGACGGTAGCGGTACCATTGAGATGCCACCAAACCCATAATGAGCCCCAATGACCACAGTTCTAATTTGTGTTGCAATCATTTGTACGCCAACTGTGCGCCAGTATGTTCTGTTGAAAGAAAATGGATGTTGCTCACCATTTCTTTTGATATGCCAATTTTGATCATTGCGCACAAAAGGTTGGGGACCCCTGAGTTAGCCTATCTGCAGCTTTGTAGCTTCCACTCTCTCTATGCAGCTCTCAACTCTCTACAGCATAGAAGTTTCTAACTATGATTTTAATCTGCTGACAATTCTGCCCATACTTCAGCTGCATTTCTCTTTTCAGTTTCTGTGTCATGCATGCTGTAACATAACGAAAAACAGCTGTTGTATCATGAGCAATATACTGTATATCAGTATTTTCATTCCAAAACTGACCAAGGATAGGATTGTAATCATTGATGAATTGTTATTCCTTGTCTCTTTTTAAATTATCTGTATTTCTCTGTGATTTACCAGTCGCACAGATGACATCAAAATGTTTACTCAACTGAATGGTGTCAAAGGCCTTGGAAAGCCAAATGTTTCACTGACTGAAGTACTGGTAGATGAGCATTCACATGCTGAGAAGAAATGGAAAAAGTAACATATTTTTCAATACATTCCAACACACAGCCATCCCTTTATTTACCAAATAATAACAAATCAATGATATTTGTGATTTCATCTGTGATGTCCCGGGTGTTAGTCTTAGTATGCACGTAGATGGTGCGAGTTATGGTTGCTTAGATTACTATAATGGGGGAATGTGCAGTGGTGTTTGGTTGCACTGTGAAGTATAACATTGCTTTAGTGAAATGCTTTCACTGAATGCACATATATATGTATGGCAGGGAAGGAAAAGAGAGTGGCTAAACAAGTGATGTCGACATTGATGTCATCATTGACATTTGAGATGACATCGTTCATGGTCTGGGTGTTAGTGTTAGCAGTGCACAGGGGTGGTGGCAGGGTTGGGGGCTTAGTTTACCAGTGGAGAGTGCTGATGGGAAAAATTGGTGCTTAGTCTACCTTAACTGCCAAATTTCAGGGGTTTTTAGATTTTACTTTTAATCACAACGTCCTTTTTACACATTTTTTGTACAGAATGGCATACGTTTTTAATATGGCAACTTAACCGTAACGTCCCTTTAACAAAGTTTTTTTTCTAGTGAATTTTCAACGTTTTTAGTAGGGCAACGTAACCATAATGTCCCTTCCACAAACGCATTTTGAATGATTTGCATAGATTGGCATTACTGTAAGTGATTCATAACATACGTTGACCAACATTTTTTTGTTTGATAGCGAAGGATGCCAATAGTAACACATAAGCATACTGTAAAGGAACATTTGACTGCACTGGCCATCTTTCTAGAAATTGCACAGTAGCATATGCTCTTGCGCAGCATGGCCACATGGTGCAGAACTCATACACACTTCACAATAAGATGCGCAAGTAGTTCACAGTGCGGAATGACATTGTATGTTGTTATACAAACTTGTAACTGCAACATTTCCCGTGCACAACTCAACAGGGCAAGTTGCACCACAATAGAAGCAAGAGTGCATACAGAGATCTTTCAATCAGTAAACCCCATTCGACCCTACAAAAAGGGGGGATAAATTCCACTACCAATAGAGATTTTACAGCACTAACACATGTGATTAAAAAAAAGGATTTTTTATCTTCAACGGGAACGCCTCTGGCATTCCCGTTTGAAAAGAACAAATCCTTTTCCAAGATGGCCACCATGGAAAGGGAAGGCGGGCGTTCCATAGAAAGTCTTTTTGCGCTTTCCATTACAGCTGTCAGAAAGTAAAAAAGGAAAACGTGGGACCGTAGTGGATGAACAACATTTGTATTTGTTCCAAAATGTGTGGTTATCAGCAACACCTTTAACAGAAAGGCAGTGCCTGGTGGACATGGCGACTTCAATGTAATGTTTTGTCCCAACCAGTAAAGGGGAGTATTTACCTCCGCGACATTGGGGTCAGTAAGCATAGAGACGAAAGGCGTACCGTTCATTTGTTATGTGCATGACGACACTTGTAAAGTATGAAAACAGAACAACATGTGAAACACAATGGCGTTTGGTCATGGACAATGAACTTTACATAAATGTGTGGAACATACAATAAATATGTTTGGCAAAAATGTGCGCACAGAAGTCTAGGGATTAGTCTTCTAACGTCTGGACAAAATCACAACAAACTCTGTGAAGAGAACTGAAGTGCACTAATGGCAGAAAGATGGCAAGTAACACCCTTACCACTGACAAGTGCACACATTTTTGTATAACTGGCACAAGGTGAAAAGGGTGAAGAAATGTGTAGTGCGAAGCTATAATGAAGCATTGCTTTTGAAACGTTTCTGTACAGCAAACACTTTCAGTGCACCTGATCTCATTTTTCCACTTTTAGAAAGATACCAAATCTGACAACATAGCGTCTTCATGCAGAAGTAATCTTTGTAATTGGGGCAGCTGGGTAACATAAAGTACCCTCACGGCACGAAAGCATAATAGATGGGCCTGAGCCTTACGTTGCCAAAGCAAGTAGTGTGCAATAGCGTTCTGGATAACGTACCTTTGCAGAGTAAACAAATGCTTTCTTAAAGGCTTACACACCGTGATACGGCACCTATTAAAGAACATACTATGACCTGCAAAGTACCATGGCAGATTGTGAAGGGCAACATGAAATGAATAAAAAACACACTCACATGTAAAAAGTAGTACTGTACTTTTATTTCACAATGCACAGCGCTAAATCATCGCCCTTTCTCAGTTGCAAAGAAATTTGAAGTTTGTGTCTCCGCCACACAATGAAAATGTTAATTTTGATGGTCACGTTGATGTGTTCCCACACAGTCACCATACGTTGGTGCCACAGTTTTTATCACTCACACAGTGTGCAGTGGCGACACAGTAGTCAGTTTCCTCTCATATTCATTGGCAAGATGCCGTCAATCGCTGTGATGTAGTCCATCACAAAGTATAATGTTAGTGGCAATGGTGACAATGTCGGTTAACCACACATAAATTATACGTTGTTGAAACAGTAGGCGTATTCCTGTCACAGTGATTTACAAGGCGACGTGAATGGCAGTGAACTATGACACCATAAAGGAGGGTATGTTGCCTCTTACTGCTACAACTGCGTAGGGACATAGAGGTCCGATGCGGTCATCCCATTCAATGATGACGCACATACAACCGGTGACGAATAGCTGCAATTGACGATTGAAAAACCCATCACTCAGACGCTGCAATGCATGACACTGGCAATACGGAATGAAGTAGCTGAGAGGAAAAAGACAAAAAAGATCTATCAACATGAAGCCTTTGCAGAAATATAAGGCGTACTACATAGCATCTTTATAAATAAAGAATGTTATATGGGGAAATATACTGACTCCCTAAAAACGGCGACAATGTGCAATAGAGATACTAGGTAAAAAAGTATCAGTGCCACATACATTTCGTAGGTCATAGCGGAAATTGTAGTGACATCGTACAGACGGCGGTAATGTGCAATCTGAAATTTCATCGCCACACATACTTCCAAATGCATTAGTAGTAACGGTAATGTACAATATGAAACTTCAACGGCACACAAACTTCCAAATGCATTACTAGGAATATTTTTTTTTCACACTATGTAAATAATGGCAATTTTTGTGTAAAAGCCTGAAAAATAAGCTTACATTATGTGCACCAGCTCCATTTCGGCCTCCGCAGTCACACAGTAGTTGTTTGCAGTAAGACGTACTCAGGAACTGATATATCATGAGCTTCACAAACCTTTTTTGAAGCATAACTTATCAAACGGAATGTTTCATAAACTGTGACTCCCTACATTCTTTCTGTCTCTGTTCCGTGTACGTCAAGGTCGAAAAACAATTGACCCTTATGATGTTTGCTACATGTGCGCCCATACCGAGCGCCTACTCAAAAAATGAAATGAAATGAATTGACCTTCACTCCGAACACAAACACACTCTCATTTTGCTACAACATATCAGCAGTCAATAATGAGAACCGTTACTCCCGACCACATGCAAACGCGCTGTGTTGACGAATCTGTGCAGGTGGCTGCCTCATATTCCAAAACATAGGACGCCAGTCTAACCACACTACTTTTGGTGGTGGCTTCTTACATAGACGCATTAACGGCTTGTCGTACGTTGCCTACCAAGTTTCAATGTACGGAACGATATTGGTAACAAGAATAAAGCACTGTTTCACTTTGTACTACCACATATAACTAATGCTTACCTTTCGACACAGTGTTTCATGAAGGTATGTTTGCAGGAATTTCGGCGTTCAACACAAAAACTAAATGACCATGGCGGCCGTATCAAAAGAATGCTACGCATTTGACGCTGAGGCGGAACCAATTGGTGAAAGCGCTACATCTTGACGTACAGCATGCCATAGATTAGCCAATGGAAATCTGCTCCACTGAGCGAACAGGGAAGTGGGACCGCGGAGCGGACATAGATATCACTAATTCCTAGACTGCTACTTTTTGATCGTTTTAAAGGAAAGTACAGTTTGATTTCTCACAAAATTTACAAAAGCACGCTTTGGGGAACAAGCCCCTGTCCCTGCCACAAAATTGTTGACAATCTGTCCAGTGGTTTGCCCTGTAGCCGTGCACACATTTGTTGCCCCATTCATTTCATATTTGTGATGTCATCTTTGATGTCCTGAGTGTTAGTCTTATCAATGGACGTAGATGCTGCGAGTTATGGTTGCTGAGCTTACCATAATGGGGGAATGTGCAGTGTTTTTTTGTTTCACTGTGAAGTATAACATCCCATTAACAAAGTTTTTTTACTGAATGTACATATATATATATATATCAGTAAAAACACTTTGTTAAAGGGACGTTATGGTTAAGTTGCGCCACTATAAACCTATGAAATTCAGTAATAAAACTTTGTTAAAGGGACATTATGGTTAAGTTGCGCTACTAAAAACCTATCAGATTCAGTAAAAAAACTTTGTTAAAGGGATGTTATGGTTAAGTTGCGCTACTAAAAACCTATCAGATTCAGTAAAAAAACTTTGTTAAAGGGACGTTATGGTTCAGAGAAAAAACGAAAAACCCCTGAAATTCGGCAGTTATGGTAAGATAAGCAACCATAACTCGCGCATCCGTGCACTGCTAACACTAACACCCAGGACATCAAAGATGACATCACAAATGTAATTGATGACATCACCGATGACATCACATGTGCATTTACTTTTCATGAAAACTCTGTAGGAGGGATTCTTATAATGTTGACCAAAAAGTGTCAAGGATCATTTGAATAAATATCATGAGCTAATTAGTGCATTAAGCAATGCATTGATATAAATAGCATTCTATTATGAAGTTCTATCCAGTTTACTATACCTTGCGTTCTCCATTTGTGGACCACATGAGAAAGAACGAAGCCACATTTGTCTCTGCGCAATCTGTGAAAAAATTACTTTGGAGTTTGGAAACATGTCCATGATCTTCTGAAGTCCTTCTTTTATTGCAAATTGCAAAGAAATTCCAGACACATGTCCTAAACTGTTCCCTCCACAATGAATTACAATTAACTCTGGAAGTTCCTCTATCTTCAAAGTTTCACAGAGAGGTAGCAAGTCCAACCACTTCATTCCACGCACCCCATACCAGTGCACTTCCACATGTGGGAATCCAATATCTATAGATACTCCACAGCTTTCTGCATGCACCTTCAACCAATGTATCCACGAGTCTCCAAAAATCCACACAATCTGTTTTTTGACACACTCAGCCATAGCTATCTGTTCTTCTCTCAGCAAAAAGGATATCTGAGAAAACCTCTCCTAGAACAACACACTCACTAAACTTTACTGACCAATCCCTTGCTACATTCAATCTCATTTGCATGCCTCCCCACCCCAAATTCCCCGGATGTAATACGCGGTGTCCTAGAACTACCGCCATGTCCGCGAACATATCGTAACATAGACAGCCCTTCTACCTTTTCCACTTCACTCTCTGTACCATTCCCTCATTGAATGTAGCTAAGAAATAACATAACCATCCACCAATCAAATCCAAGACCTCTACATGTAACTGCATCATCATAGATCAGCACTGCAAATGTACGGTGAATCTCTAGGAGTACAAGTCTCATACCATTAGTAAGCATGATCTACGAGAAATACTATACAAGTCTCCAAGATTTCTACTTGCAGCTTCGTCCATATCCATATGCATGAACACAAACTACAGGTATGCATATATGCTATACAGTACATAAACACATTTTCTAACCGACTTTTACCTTGTATAATCTGTAAAATGAATCTACAATCATTTTTTCATTGTCCTAAAATGAACTGTGACTTACAAACCTTTATATCGTTTAATTTCTTCATACACACACACACGCAAATAATGTTAAACCAACATTTTTTAAATAAAATATATAGACTACATATAATCAAACAAAATTACATGCACACTCTATGATCAAATCACAAACAATAATATTTGTACAAACACATAATTGGTTTTAATTTTTTCAATTTATATAATTACTTACATTTATATAGGACAAGCAGGCTATGACATTGACTCACTATTACGTGGAAAAGCAGGCTATGACATTGACTCACTATTACATGGCAAAGCTTAGTTACAGGAATAGCGGTATACAGTGGTACATTATGAATTTCACAAGCCATAGTAAAGATATTTTCTTTCCTACAGTTAGTCATAAGACAGTTTTAATGCTTTTGAGGAAGGCGCTGAGCATTTCAATTTAAAAAATCTATGTCTAAATTAAAAACAGTGCTATATACAAACCAAATTATTAATTTCTTTCTTTTACAATTGCAGTGAAGACCATTCTCCAGAAAAGAAGCAGCCGAATTTGAAGCACAAAGAACAACTAAGAAGCAAAATCCTCATTTTAGAAACAAAAATTTACCATAATATTTGAATTATTACTCAAACACACTGTAAGGTTAATTCATGCTATTTCTGTGCCTAAAAATAGAGATTCTGCACCATTCTGACCAAAAATCCCCCCCGTCTTAAACAGTGATTTACTGGCAGAATGGCCCACAACTTCCTATTTTTCGACACACAAATTACCCAACTCAGCCGCTGGAATTTAGATGTTGTAGAACAAACAACTGTGTTAATTGTATAGCTTTAGATATACTATTTACACTTCTCAAAACCACTGGCTTACTTTTTTCCGTCATCTGAACCCCAGTTTTGTAACACATTAATTCAAGAATACCCACCCCTAGTAGTTGTACTTCCCAAAGCACAATTACACACCATTACATACATCTTTATCATCTTACTCAAACACTCATGCACACAACACACATGCATTCCAGAACAACCCAACCCATACCTTCTGTATTTTTTTTAACAGACCCTAAAGAATGCCTACCAAAAAGCAACTCCGTAGAAAGGAACACAGAAGTAGAGCAAATGAAAAGAAAACTCTCCAACATAAACATCCATCTATAGCAGAATTTGTAAAAAAAAGTTGAAACACAACAGCTAATACAGTCATGAAGTGAAACAGAAGCAGTTTCTAGTACAAAAACTTTGCCTCGTCTATCAAAAAGTAAAACAAACCAAAAAACAATTAACAGAAAATCAACTATCACTACAAATAAAACTTCTTCTATAAATCTTGATGTAGTACAAAATAAGCATACCAAGAAAAGCATTTTAGCAAAATGTTCCGTCACAAAGTCCTTCAAAATCTTATGAAAACAGGAGAGAAACCAGGTTCAACACTTCAAACCTATCGTAGAAAAGTAATCTAGAAGCGTTGATAGACAGTGCAATTCTTCTCAAAAGTAAGGAATTTATTTTAGTGTTAAACAGAATAAAACCACTAACAAAACTAATAACTAAATTACAAAAAAGACTTCTCAATAAACGAAATGTCAACAGAAATAACTTCTTAAATATCTGTGCAGGTAAATGGAGTCACACTACAAGCACAGAACCATACTTTAATGAAGATGCGTACAAACAAAAGCAAACAAATACAATTGCCATACATAGCAGTGGTCGAGGTTATGAAAAAGTTAATAATATCATAATGGAACAAGAAGTACTCCTTACAGAAATATGACCTGAAAACGTAGATTTACCCCTCCATTCAACTGAATCAGAACATCTAGTGTACAAATGGCCATGCACGTCAATGTGTAACATTCCCAAAAAAATGTTCAAGTCTTTACGCCAATTCCTCAATCAATATGTGAAAAGCAAAGACAAAATCAAAATTAAACTACTGCAAAATATGGATGTTTGTCCAGTATGCAGGTACACAGGACTACAAGGACATTCATTGGCCTGCATTACAGGACCTACTTGCAAAACAACCTTCCATGATATCAAAAGGATATCAACACATCATGCAAGTATAAGAAATCTAGTTTATAAACTGTACTATGCTAAAAGTCCTGCTTTAGCACTAGCCAATTTAAATAACATTCTTCTACATGGTACAGCAAAAGACCTACTAAAAGAAATTGACTATATACAGACAAAATATTTTGGAAGTGAAACCCACTTACAAGATGAATTAGCTGTAAACCAACTTCGTAACAATTCTGCACATGGCAACCTTTCACTACACACATACAAAAAAGAAATACTACATTTTTAAAGTACTTCAGCTGAAGTACCAAACCACGTGTGTGTATGTTGCTGCATAACTTTTTTATAAAAGTAACACAAAAACTGTAGACCTATCATACAAAATAGAAGACAATGAAAAATCTAAATGGTTTGAATTAGCTCTCTACCTTATAGCAGAAAACAAATAAGAAATAACTGACCCCATAATACTTTGCAGTTACTGCACTACAAAACTTGACAACAACTAAACTCCTTCACGTGCTATCACAAATAACTTGGAATTATATCCACTACCAAAACCCCTTCAACAACTTAATTTATATGAGAGCATCATAATTCAAACAGTGCACCCATTTCAAGCAATAATACGCCTTCAACCAAAAACTGCAAAATTACCTCCCTCTGAATTAGTGAAAGGTATTCGTGGAAAAGTAGTGTATTTACCATTAGATCTAAAATAAAATGTGCGCACTCTAGGAGTGCAACGTCCAATGCAACAATCTTTAATTATCTTGGTAAATGGAGTACCTACAAAAGACAAAAAAATTTGGCAACAACTGGTAGATTTAAATAAAGTTAGAGAAGCCCTGCAATATCTTAAAGAGAATAATGAATATTACAAAGAAATTAATATTGAAGAAACCTTGAAAGATACAACTGAAATAATTCAAGAGACACAAGAAGCTGGTCAATTTTAACTCCTAGATCCTGCTACAATATCAAACACTTTAGACCATTATACAATTCATCCATTGCACTCTAATTACACCATAGAAGATGCACTGGAAACGTACCAAATGCGTCAAACAAAAGGATCACCAATCAGCATATGGGAAAAAAGTATAGAAGCACGTGCTTTTCCTCTACTCTTTCCTACTGGCAAAGGAGGAAGATACGATGATAGACCTATTCAAATATCAGCATCAGATTATCACTCATTACGAATGTATTCTGAAGATCCCAGATTTCGACAAAATGTGGAATACATATTCCACCTATTCTTTGAAAGTGAACTAGCAACTTTATGTTACGGAGTTGCACACATATTAAAATCAGGATCACACTTTCAAAATATGACAGCTACACAATTATTACAAAAAGTTCAAAAAAAGATGAGGTTTTACAAGCAAATCTTACAAATCTATTAGCAAATATGCGTGGTACTAAAGAGTACTGGTTTCGACATCATGGAGATGTATGTTGTATGATCAGAAACCTTGGCCCACCCACTTGGTTTGTTACATTAAGTTGTGCAGAATATGCATGGGAAGATTTACATTTACAAGATCTACACATATCAAACGAAAACAAAACAAACATAGATATACTAACACCTGGAGAACTTTGTTATCAGGATCCTGTTAATGTTTCCAGATATTTTCAGCATCGCTTCATAGCCATGCTACATTTTATTTGTAATAAAACTGTTCCTCCCCTTGGAGAAGTGCAACACTTCTTTTGGAGAAAAGAATACCAAGCCAGAGGAGCACCACATGTCCACATGCTTTTATGGATTAAAGATGCTCCTAAATTTGGTCGAGACAGTGATGCCACTGTTTTAGAGTTTATTGAAAAATATGTCACTTGTGAAATTCCATCAGAATCCACAAATAGTGATCTTCATGCAACAATTTTACAATTCCAAAGACACAAATGTGGCAAATATTGTCGTTGCAAATACAAAAACAAAGGGAAATACTACACCAAATGCCGATTTGGTTTCCCTAGACCAGTTACAAATAAAGGTTAAGTGGACAACCTCATGTCTTCTGTTAGACATAGTGTTAAAGGTAAGTCACCTAAAAATACATATTGCATAAAAAGAAAAGAAGAAGAAAAATATATCAATGATTACAATGCAATCATTGCCTACTTATGGAATGCAAACATAGACATGCAGTACATTGCAGACAATTCTACTGCAGTTGCACGATATGTCACAGCATACTTAACCAAATCAGAAAAGACAGAGCTCCAAGACGTCTGGAATGACCTGTCATTAGATAAAACAGTGTCTCAGAAATTATACAGCTTGGGCATAAAAATTCTGTCCCATAGAGAATGTGGATCCTATGAAGCAACTGATCGATTAACTGGTACTGCATTGTATGGTAAATCTGCAAATATAGTATGGCTAAGTCTTGGTCCAGCTAAATCTAGAAAAAGAGTTCTAAAATCATACGAAGATATAGAAACAATAGCCAAACATGATCCCAACAGCCAAGACATTTAAAAAACAATTTATTGGACACATACTACCCAAACAGGAGTACCACTTTGGAAACCATGTGTCTATACCACATAGCCCAAAACTACACATACAAAAATAATATAAAACCTGATGAACAAAACCGTAAATGCAAAGTGACAAACTGTGAAGGCAGCTTAGTAAAACTCACCACACCAAATTTAATTTATCATATCAAATTGTCATTAAAGACTCCTCAACATAAAGAAGTATATTACATGTCCCTGCTACAACTCTTTAAACCATGGAGAAAAGAAGAAGAAATACTAGATAACTATGACTCATATGAGGACGCTTTCAAAGCAAATGAAAGCAGTATAAAACAATGCTGCACAATGAACAGCAACACGAAGAAGAACTCCAGGCCAACTAGATAAGGACACTCCTGACAGTAGTCAACCTTCTGTCACAGGAAGCCAAGAACCACTGGGAGACCCACTAATAACAAATGAGGCAGAATTAGCTATGCTAGAAGTAGAAAACACCATCTGTCAGTATGAAGATAAAGAAGACCTAACTATACTACAATCAAAGCTAAACAATGAGCAACGTAGCATTTTTCAAGAAGTAACAAAAGAAATTGCACATGGTGTACAACATGAAAACAAAGAATGCACCTGTCAAAATTACAAACCTATACTATTGTATGTCTGTGGTGAATCTGGTTCTGGCAAAACATTCCTAATCAAAATCATCAGTAAGTTCCTTCAACAATTGACAAACAACAAACTGTCAGGTGTTGTCACTGCCCCTACAGGTTTAGCTGCCTACAACATAGGTGGTGTCACTTTACACTGATTACTACTCCTGCCAGTAGAACACCAAAACAAATTAGATTATTACAAACTTTCTGCAGAAGCTGCAATGGAACTACGTAGAGTATTGAAACAAATGAAAATGCTACTAATAGATGAAGTGAGCATGGTGTCCAACCTAATGTTGGCTTTGATTCACCTCAGATTACAAGAAGAACTAAAAACAAACTATGAAGAGCTCTTTGCAGGAAAACACATTATTGTATTCAGAGATCTTCTTCAATTGACACCAGTAAAAGGTGAGCCTATTTTTAAAACATTAGGACACAAACTCAGCAATAAAACTGTTGGCAGCATAGGAAATGTCAACCTTTGTAACATTTCCAATACAGAGAATTAACAGAAAACATGTGCCAATCTGCAGATCTCACTTATGCCAACATCTTAAAAAGTATCAGAGTTGGTATACCTTCTAAAGAAGCAGAAGCAATATTGAAAACCCGGCACATTCATGCACTTTATGGTGATAATGCATGTGCTCCAGATGTTATGGAACAATTAGCCCACAAAAATTTCAATTGTATGGCCTTAATGCCAACTCTTGCAAGCTGTTTCAAATTAAATGAAATAATGTAAAGTAAAGAAATGCAACCAATAATGGAAATTAGCGCCACAGACAAACTAGATGTACATGGAATGACACTACCCATGTGTGACCAAGCCACAACAAGACTAAATAGTTTAGAAAAATCAATCTCAAACACAGCAGGCTTGGAAAAGATATTAAAATTATCCTTAAATCGCAGAGTAATGCTGAAACGTAACCTTGACGTGGACCAAGGGCTAGTTAATGGAGCACTGGGTATAGTTGTTGACTTTCAAACATACCCACGTGACAACAAAATTCAGTTTGTCAATATTCTCTTTGACAAACTTTCAGAAGTAAAAAGAATAGGACGCTCAACAGCGCGATTCCTTCTCTTCAAAGACATGTATGTACGCAGAGAACAATTTTCTCTAACTCTTGCATACGTAGTCTCCATTCATAAATCACAAGGTCTTACCCTAGACAAAGCAATGATAGACATTGGTAACACAGTCTTTAAAGAAGGCATGAGCTACATAGCAATATCACGCTTACGTACACTTGACGGTCTATTTCTAATCAACTTTGATGCAAGTAAAATAAACGCTGATATTCCTTGCATTTTAGAATACAATAGACTTTGTTCACTATACACTCCCCATCTAAACACATATTCTGTTCCACAAAAAGTAAAACATTATAAAAGAAAAATAAATCAAACAGAAAAGCAACAGGATGTCACTGCAAATCCTCCAAAGAGAATAAAAGAAAGTAATACTTCATCAAGTGCCACAAGCAAAAAAGAATCAATTAGGGAAAGTAAACCAGGTACTTCTTCAAAGAAGGAAGACAAACTCCATATAAAGCAGTCAGATACAGAACTACCTGGTCCATTTAAACTCTCAAATATAGTTGGTGTAAGTTGCTATGCAAATGTAGCAATGAATATTATATTTCAATTACCACCAATTGTTGAGAACATTTACTTACACAGTACAGACCCATTGTGTTTGCAAATGTTAGTACTTAACCGAAACGCAGCAAACCATCCTGACAACACGTATAGTGTTTATGGAATAAGACAACAATTGGACTACTGTGCTGGAATGGTGAAATTCACTATAAACTCACAGGAAGATCCACAAGAATTTCTAATGTACTTACTATTAGTACTGGAAAACAAAAACATACCTATAAATGAAATCTTCCATATTTCATACATGTGGAAACATACATGCACTCTCTGCAACAATGTGACACAAGAACAAATCCCCAATGAACGCTTTGTGTATATATCAATAGCTAATTGTGAATCCGTTCCATTTCAGCAACTTGTACAAAATGCAAACTATGGTAGATTATGTTCGACCTGCAATTCAGATAATCGCTCCACGTTAGTAATACAAACACATAGTTAATACGTAATACTAATGCTTCTACGTTACAATGCAGATGCAAAAACAACTGCAAGCTGACTGGATTCACACATGGTCAAATATCACTTGGTAGGAAACCCTTCACAACAATAAGTATAATCTACCACGCAGGAGCCACAACCAATTCAGGGCACTACACTGCATATATAAAAAAGAAATGTGGATGGTTTAATGTAATGATAGTACCATTACTCTAAAGCAGAGATTACCAGCAAATCTTACAAACGCTTATTTAATGTTCTTAAAACCAAAATTTGATAACTAAACTGTACTTAAACCTTAAGTACACTTGTAGTAAAAAAATATAAACTGTCACAATATTCCAAAAGCTATCTAACTGCCCAAAGATGCTACAATAACTAATCAGATAAATTAATACCACTCAAATAGAGAAAAAAACAGACAGTTAGAATACGCCAAATGGTATCTAAATGTCCCAAAATTTAGAAATATCCAAACAGATAAATCAATACCACGAAATTATATAAAAAAATAAACAGTTAGAATACGCCTACTGGTATCTAACTGCTCCAAAATGTTACAATATCCAAACAAATACTGAATATCTTACTGCTCCCAAAAACTGGAACAATCCAATTCCAATGTATAAAGCATTAGCCTGAAACAACAAGTAAACACTGAAAACAAACAAACAAATAAACTGTAGCATAACACAAAAAGTTTTTTTTTTTTAATCCAACATGGATTTGTTTTCTCCCACAGACCCAATGATTTTAGCAACAAACACAGAAACTGAGCAAATTGCACAGTACTCTGGTTTGTCATCTACTAAATATGAGTGTCAAAAAAAGAAGAAAATGTTGATTCTGGTGAGATCCTGACAACTTGATGTGCCACATCAGAACTTCCTGGACATTCGTGGCTCAACTACGGTGGTAAGATACCCACATATATTCATATACAGAGCACTAGTATCCCCCCTCTCCTCTCTTAAGTCTGTATACAGTATTTAACCATAGCTTAATCAGCCCTGGAGGTAGCAACTGCACCACCCGCCCTGCCCATGCCCAACCAACTACACTGCAGTCCAGCTCCCTGCACGGCACCTAACTTAGGTGTGTTTCTCCCAAATCACAATTGTCTCAACTGCTCCCTCCCATGTTTCTTGTGGTAATTTGTTA
Source organism: Ambystoma mexicanum (assembly GCF_040938575.1). Lineage (NCBI taxonomy): Eukaryota > Metazoa > Chordata > Amphibia > Caudata > Ambystomatidae > Ambystoma > Ambystoma mexicanum. The sequence goes on along the minus strand of NC_090927.1, from coordinate 630,910,324 downwards.
CGCCGTCTGTTCTGTTTTGACGACATCAGTTCTGTTACACCAGTGCATCCTAGCTCCAAACGAATAATACACTGCATATATTATACTATCTTGTACTATTCAAAAAATGTTATATTTGTCTGTATTCTAAATTAGCATGCAAATCTGTGGGATAAATTAACCCACACAGCTGTGCTTTACTAAATCACTTTGCTGCAGTGGTGCAAGAAACAGCAAACTGGCCGTGTTGACTCCTGCATGTGCCAGGATCTCTAAACTGCGCTTTTGCAACAACCAGAAAATGGCTGCACCACCCTGCCACACACATTTCAGGTGGGGTGGAACAGAGTACTCACTGCAGGAATGTGCCAGTGTGCTCTGCAACATTTAACATGGAGTGAGGTGAAAGAGGTAGCATTACTTTGATGAAAACCCAAAACGCCTCTTTAAAATTAAACCTGTTTCAAAAGAGCTGCTTGGCACTAAACTCATGCAGTTCTTATGAACCACTGTGATTAAAAAGGCCCTGCAATGTCCAGGATCATCCATTGTGTCTCAGCAGAACCGGGCCTAATTCTTGAATGACAGCTCCTGTCAAAAGTATCTTTGAAAAATCAACCAGGGGCATTGTTTTCATTTTACACAGGAAGCACATCTAAAACTTTGCAAAAGTATCTAAAAATCAGCTGTTCAGAGAAAGACTCTAAATACATGCCTGTTTAAATGTATCCATGCTTCAAAACAACTCCAGCACTCAAAAAAAGAACTATAGCTGCATAAAGTGTGTATTTGCTGGAGATGAAAACCAAATTTAAAGAAATAGTAAAGTGTGCTTGTTCTGACTGAAGAGAGAAAATCACCTATTTAAAGGTAAATTGTTGTGTGAAGGCCTGCTTACTTAGCAATGTAAAAGGATTTGTTGCTGCTAAAAGTACACCTATACATTATTTTGATTCCACAGGTTTTGTTTAAGTCAAGATTTAAAATGAGAGAATGAAGGCTAAAACTCATTGAATAAGTTGGCAAGCTATATAAAAAAAACTTGCTCTGCCAGTTTCTAGCCTTGAGAAAGGGTAACACCTCATAAACCTCTGGCACAGGAAACCTCTAATTGCCAGCTTGAAAGACTTTGAATGCACCAGGATAAAGAAACTTCACACGCTCATCAGACATGTGTCTTTGCTTCAGGCTGGGACAATAGCAGGCTGAGACTCTCACCTGTCAAATGTGAGGGGCAATAAAACCTTCAATGAAGAGAGATCCCCTCATCCTTCTTCAAAGAAACAGACAATTGACAGCAGTTGGGGGAAAGAAAAAAAAACTGATCAAGTGACAATGGACTTCCTTTTAGCTTTAAATGCTATTTTGTAACTGAACTTTAAAGACGTTTAACTTTGCAGCAAGAATTAGGAAACATATGAAAGGTTTGTAGTTCTAAATCTAATCTTATGCTCTTTCTTTGAAAACTTGGTAGAACTCATTACTGCATAAGGAACAAAAGTTATAAAAAATGACAGATTACAGGAAAGTATTGATGTTGCGAACATAACATTTTTTACATACATCCCTGGGTTAAATGCGCATCTGTGTACGAAGTTGGGGAATTTTAGGCCAAATCTTTCATGTTTAAAATTACTAAAATGTGTCCCACAGACTTGGGGTTTGGATTGAAATATGACGCACAAAATATGTAACCTGTGTATCTGATTTTCTCAGAGGTTGCAACAGAATAAATATGTGTTTGTGGCAAAATTAGATTTTGGTTCCAGTAGCTAGTGGAGGTTTCTAGACATTGTAAAAATCACCCCATAAACATGACATCCTTTTTCTGTGATCCAATCAGCGAAGAGCTAGGAGGAGACTTCTACCTTGCCCAATCCTGTTAGTAGTGGCGGGAGTAGTAAGTCTGCCCTGGTCATATACTTTATTGATGTCATCTCGCATGATAAATAAGGGCCCTTGACAGCACATAGACAGACACTGATTCCTGACTTCCCTCCTGAATTCCTGCGTGGCATCCGGTTCCTGATTTCTTCATCCTGTTTGATTCTGATTCCAGATTTTCATTACAAAGCAAAGGCATATGAATTTCTGACCCCATATTCAGCTAGGCCTCAAATTCTAGAAACATCCCAAAACCCCAAGGGAAGCATCCTGATTGTAGGGGAGGACTGGTCCAAGAGACCCCGCTTGCCTACATCCTCTCCCCAGGTGAGGGCTATGACTCATTGGGCGTCCCCTCATGCCACCCGGGCCCGGTGGTGGAGGGTTCAGCTGCTGAACACATTGCCCACACATATTGAATTTAGCTAGGCCTCAGAAACCATTTTGGTCTGACAAGGATGGTGTGAGCTCAGCGCACTGTAGCGCGGCCCCATCCTTGGAGAGTTTCAATTATCCCTGTTGCCGCAGCACCCTGGCAGATCCGCTGTGAGCCCGTTCCCACGAACAAGACGGACATGAGCTAGCATAAAATACTAACACTGTAACATTTCACCTTCCGCAGTACATCGCTGCGCCCAGCACGACCCGGTCAGCAAGGCCTGGGTGATGGGAAGAACTGTAAAATGGTCATCCGATGAAAGCAGAAAAATACCCACATACGAATGTCAAAAACTACTCGTAATACGCGTAGTCTCACCCCAATTACTCCTACTAAAGAAATATGTAAAGATGTGTAATTATTGTAGAAATGCATGCTTATATGACACTAGCAATGAAGGATCCACACTCCTGCAGGTGTGCACAAATGATGACAAGCATTACGGGGGACAAGTCTTTATATGTATCATTAAAAACGTACACCCTGCAGCCCCGCGCCATAACTGAACTAATGCTGCTAGAGTGCAGGGGAGAATGAATGCAACTATACATAAGGCTCGTGTGAAAGACGCGTGCAAATGCGCCAGTCATGTGTGTATATCTAAGCCCTTATATGCCATTACCGCCACGCACGGTGGCGGGTCTCGATCCCTATGCTCCCCGAACCACATACTACCTCATCCAATGTAAATGTATATGCATATAACTAAATGCTGTAGTTGTTAAAATGTAATGTATTAGTAAAGTGCCCAGATTGGCTATATACGAGAGACATGTAGTTAAGTTGAAATGTATGCTTTCAAGTGATCCAAATGAGTATTAGAAGAATGTTTAAATGTTTCTGATGTTCTCGCCTAAAGTCGGCAACACACGAGAAAAATACCTTTGTGAATATGCGCAAGGCCATTTCCCCTCCCACCCTGCAAAGTCTGCCAAACCAGAGAGCTGAGGCCTGCGCCGCGCTGCTCCACCTCCCCCAACTAGGCTGGAGCCGCTTCAAAGATTTGTAGTCCCCTCTGCAGCACCCAAGGCCGCGGCCTGCCACCTGCATTATTTACAACCCAGCAGTAAACCTCCGCTTGAATACACAGATCCAAAGGCGCCCCTCTTAAACCCCACAACCCACCGGATCACCTTAGACTTATGACCCTGTGCAACGAAGACATCCAATACTGAGGCAACATACAGCGGCCCATTCATAATGACTTCTAACGAGGCAGAAAGACATGTACCGCCCGTCCCATGCACAGAGACTTAGCCCCTCGACCTATGGTACCGGTCAACAGGACGCTGGTAACCATCCACTGATGAATCACTATCAAACCCCTCACAAGGTGCATTCCTCCTGTGTTGCATTAACCTGTAGAATAACCTATTGATAGATTTATTAAAGAAGATAATATTGCAATGACTGAATGACTTCGGCATAGGGCAAATAAGTCAGGAAAAGACATTCATCTCTGACACAGGCCACAATGGCACAACAACACCGCCCGGATGAACTCAGCCGACCTGCCAGGCCCAGCCCAACCCACGAGGCTGGCCAGTGACATCCTCCAGCCAAGGCCAACCACATCGCAGCAGCACCTATAGCTAGTCATCGCCACCCAATCATTGAACTTGTGCCCCCTATAGTATGTAGGTTCTTATGACGTTTTCTGTAAATATATACGCCTGTCTTTGCTATTGTCAGACAGAGCGCTCTTGGAGTTTGCCGAGTTCTTTGCATGCCCTATTCTGATTGATAAACTCCCATTTACGCTCACCCGCACTCTGTCTTGGCCTTATTCCCATCCTGGGAGAGTCCTTCATTGTCTCTCATTGCGGGGAGGATCGTGCTGGTTGGGGACGCTTGCCTTCAGTGGTGACCACGAAAGCGTGATTTTTATTATTATTTCCTAAACCTATACCTAGCGTCCCCTTTTGGCACGAGAATCTCCGGTCGAAAAGGGATACGCACGGTGGGCCGGCTCCAGAAGGCTGCCCGCCAACGGCGACCGGTACACTAAGAAGTGCGCACTCAACAGACATAGGGTACGGGATCCCGGTTGAAAAATCCCCTTTGAGTACCGCTCGCCGGGGCTGACTGTTGAGCGGACGGCAACACTGCCTGGACGGACCCAGTTTCGGAGACTATCGGTTCAAGACGGGCACGTGAGTATTGAGTGCGAGCGATCCTAAAGGGAGTGGAGGAGAAAATTTAGGACAGGGAACGAGGAGGGGTAGACAAAAAGAGGGGGGGCGCGCAGGTCTACTAAGGACTATCTTAGACTTTCTTTGCTCGTTTCTTTGCATATGGCCATTAGGATTAAGAGGTGAATAAGAGATAAAAATGACGGGAACCTAGCTCCGAAAAGGGGTGGAAGGCGGCGCCGCATAGTGCTATCTTGACTAGTACTGGGAATATATGAAGAAGTGATAAAAGTGTCTGGCAAAGGGGGACACGGAGAATATATTAGTGACTGCTACTCTTTCCATTCTTTTCTTTAGGGTTGGGGGGAAAAAAACAAAGTGAGATTAGTCCGAAACCATAGAGTTAAAATAAGAGACAGAGAGTCCTACTGTAAGAGTGAAGATCAAACCTGTAAACATATATATATATATATCTGAACTAGACGACAGGGACAGCCGGCCAGGGAGGAAAGGGAGGGCAAATTGAATTGCGCATAGAGTGTTACAGAGAGGTGTGTTCACATTGTATGCGTCAGGTGATAATTTGGTGTTGCGGGTGTGTATAAATTGTTATAAATGTATAGCCATTGAGTGGTCATGGTACGTGTGGCCGGATAAAGTTTCTTGAAAAAAAAAAAAAAAAAGACAAGGTGAAGTGTGCGTGTGCGTTTCTGATTTCCGGGTTAATATTGTCAAAATCACTGATGGTTTGCTCTTGTATGTGCCCCCCAAGGAGAATAGAATAGAGACTGTGTACAGCCATTTTTGTATTGTGCAGGCAGGGGGAAGAGTACAAAGAAGCCCATTATTGAATGTGAATTGGAAGACGAAAACTCATAGTGGTAATACGTTTACATTGTAATTGTGGACGCACAGAGACACACAAGGACTAGGAAGGCACAAAGATGGGGGCCGAAACACCCTTATCACATATTTGTAAGAACCTACCAGGGCACGCGGAGCGAATTAAGAAATATCATGACCAATGGATAACAGAGCTGAAGGGAGAGGCGTTACCCCAGATATGGCCCGAGGGGGGGTCATTTGATAAAAGTGTTCTGGATATGGTGGCCACATGTATTTGTTTGAAATACAAGGGGAAGCAGTTGCACAATAGGAGGGAAATATTAGATCTCTGGAGGTTATTTGAAGAGATACCACCGCCTAATGCACCAGCATTAAATCCTGACCTACCATCCACCACTGACAATCCACTGATGATACAGAGAGATGCTAAAGAATTGTCAAATGGAGAACCCCCAATAGAGGTAATAAGCTTATACCCGATATTAAACAAGCCTGTGCCCACAGAAGGGTACAGTGACCCCACTTAAGTGCCTCCCCCGACAGCTACTACACTCCACCGGCCAACGGCACCCCCGCCATATGAAAGTACAAGGGAGCGAGCCCAGGCAAGTACACAAAGGGTGGACATAGAAAAGCTAACAGATGATTTACAATCAAGACTCTCAATAGCGAAAGATGAGCTCTCAAGGATAAAAGACATATGTGAACAAACAGCACTTAATGCAGCGAGATCAGGGCGCACGTCTAGAGCGCCAAGTGAGAATAGAACACTTGAAGACGGGTGGAAAAAAGGTGAGATACTGTTCAGAATTGAGGAAGAACCAACACGAATAATTGAAGTAGGGACACGAGAGGGAGGTCTTGATAATGAAGAAAGGCCTATAGGGGATAGAGAGGAACTGCTATGTGATATAAGAGACGATTTGGAAGAAAGCGACAGGTTGAGTATGGCAATGGGAGGGGGAAGTGAAGGGGTGGACGGTGCATGTTCAATAAGAACACTGGATGATGAGTGGACAGGGCGATTAAGAAACAGGGTGGGGAAAATGGCATCATTGGGAACAACAGGAGTGAAGACCGGAACAGATACAGCGGTGAAAGGAAAATTACAGCTCCCGCTGATACATAGGGGAGGAGGGAGGACGAATTACATCCCATGGGCTCAGATGGAAAAGGCTAATTTATTGAAGTTATTGCCCCCGTTGTCGGGAGGGGCGAGCAAGTGGATATATGCTTTAGCGAAACACACTGCCGGGGTACCCCTAGCAATAGGGGATGTGAAGAGCTTGCTTGTATCAGCAGTGGGGGATCAGGCTGATAGAGTATGGGTCAAGGCTGGTTTCCCGGGAGTAACATTAGACTGCGATCGCCATGATGGGGCCTCCTTTAACACAGTGCGTGCAAGGGTGTGGGATGCCTTGAGGCAAACGTTTCCAGACACACCAGACCTACAGTCAGTAATGCAGTGTACAATGAATGACGGGGAAGATGCTATGGATTACATTTTTCGGGTCCAAGAGATGTGGAGAGCAGAAACGGGCACGCCATGGTATCAATCGACATCTTTATTTTACTTCATTATAAAAGGGGGGCTCCCAAAAGAGGTGCAAAAAGCGCTCGACAAAATAGCAGGTATTGAAGCAAAAGGATGGCCAGAAATTCAGAGCATAATAGTACACCACTGTAAGAGGATCAAAGAAAGGGAGAAAGAGGTGACGCAGAAAAGATTGGCAGACGAAGCGAAACTAGTGCAGACAAAGTTGGTGAAGGTCGCAGCAGCAGTAGCCGCGCTCCCACACAACAGGGAGGGAGATGAAGAGGAGGAGGGGCTGGTAGCAATACAAGGAAGGATGGCAACTAATTGGGCTGGAGCAGGACAGCGGCAGTGGAACGAGCAGGAGCAAGGCGGAGGACCGCAGTGGCAAGAGTGGACCCCTCGAGGGGGACGAGGTGGGTACAGGGGCCGAAGAGGAGGTGGACCAGGGTACGGAGGAATGGGAGGAAATGGATGGCAGGGACCTAGAGGTGCGCAAGGGAATTGTTGGAACTGTGGAAGATGGGGACATTACTCTAGGGAATGCAGAAGTAGACCCAACAACGGGTTCCAAGAGGCAGAACATTATGGCCATCCCCATCCGGGGAGCCCATATGGTCTCCCAATGGGACAACAACAACAAAGAAACCTAGGCCAGGGGCACAATGAGCAACAACAGGGGCATCAGTATAGAACACAGAACCACCCACAAAACAATGACAATATGCAGTACACGCCAGGCAACCCTTTTGCGACAACAGCAAACGGGGCCCCCGCACCAGCCCCCTACAGTGGCGTGAGAGTGGTTTCAGGGAGCGTTTTTAATGAGGGGGGGGAAATGAGACACTGCGCATAGGACAGCCCACAGAGAACACTTGCGTGTCCAGTTCTACCTACCACCTACAATGCATCAGAGGAACCATTGGTGGGGGCTCAGATAGGAGACAAGCTGTTCATATTCATGGTGGATTCGGGAGCGGAGAAATCATGTATCAGAGAGGGCCGGTTCCCGTTATCTAACTGGAAGTTAGAGACGCAAGGGTTCTCTGGGGCTGTAATTGAAGTTCCTTACACAGAAGCATTGGATGTAACAGTGGGGGGCAAAACGGTAAAAACACCCTTACTGTATTATGAACACTCACCAATAAATTTACTAGGGAGGGATCTCCTGAGCAAACTCAACATGACCATATCATTCACTGAGAGAGGTATAGTGTGTTCAACACCCAGAATATGCCCACTACGCGTAATGTTGGTAGTACAGGCGCACACAACCACACAAGAAATACGAGGTTTGCCGGAAAACGAGGAAATGTTTATTGAGGGACTAAAGACATTGGCCCTCATAGTTCCAGAGTTGAGAAGGATGGATTGGAGGATTCCAGCAGAGTTCCTCTTCCGCCCAATAGTGTGCCCTGACACAGCACCAGGATCAGTGGTATCATTAGATTTGCATGCTGTACAAATATCAGCAAAAAGAATTTCTGTAATTGGAATAGATATGGAAGGGTGTGAGTGGCGTACAGTATTGTGTACAAATGCCAATATCGCCCTAAGAGACCTAACAAATGAGGATCTCTTCTCAGATACAGAGGGGGATGGTGAAATAGTAATGGAAATAGCGATGCCCTGTGACATTTTGATTCAGGCCAGGGAAATCCCCGTTCAGCTGATGGCAGTGGTAGGAGCACCACCGTCATTCTTCGATGATGACATGAGGCTCGTACCAAATAATTTGTGGACAACAGGCCCCCATGATGTAGGGCTGTTGCATGGAGTACAACCTGTGATAATTAAACTAAAACAGGGAGCAATTCTACCCCGAGTAAAACAGTATCCATTGTCCCGTGAAGCTGAAGAAGGGATAAAAGAGACAATAAATGCACTGCTAGCACAAGGGATCATAGTGCCCTCAAATTCACCATGTAACACATGCATTTACTCGAACAAGAAATCAAAGGGAGGGTCTTGGAGGATGATACAAGATTTATGCCCCTTAAATGATGTAATTCAGAAAGAGTTCCCCTTGGTCCCGAACCCTGCATCAATACTATGTAGCATCCCAAAACAGGCATCACATTTCACGGTGGTTGACTTGAAAAACGCATTTTTCTCCATCCCTCTGGCTGAAGAAAGTAGGTACTTGACAGCATTCACACTAGGAGGAAAGAGATATGAACATTGCAGATTACCACAGGGATACTGCGAGAGTCCAAGCATATTCAACCGCATATTGCATGAAGACCTAGGGAACTTATCAGTTGAGAGCACCATAATTCAGTATGTAGACGATTTACTCGTCTGTGCACAAGACGAAGAGAGATGCAGAAAAGATTCAATAACACTCCTGACTTTATTGGCCAATAAGGGGTACAAAGTGGACAAGGGAAAGCTACAGTACTGTCTGACAGAGGTTCTATACCTGGGACAGCTAATATCAAAAGATGGGAAACGAATAATCCCCGACAGGGTAGAAGCAATAAGATCAGTAGGAGAACCCACAACAGTAAAAGACATGCAAAAATTTCTGGGGATGTGCAACTACTGCCGAGCATGGATATTAGATTATGCGGCATACACCAGACCCCTACTACAAGCACTCAAGGAGGCCCAACAGGAGAACAAGAAACTAGAATGGACGGAGGAGATGAGCGCCTCCTTCAAAGCATTAAAAGATCTAATTTCAAGCGCTCCAGTACTCGCAAATCCTGATTATGGACAAGAATTTTACCTGTTCTCACACTGCAAGGGAACACTAATGACAGCTGTATTGACACAGAAGACGTCCTTAGGACACAAGCCTTTGGCTTACTATAGTGGCACTCTAGATGCTGTGATGCAAGGACATTTCGCGTGCGAGCAATCACTCGCTGCAGCCGCGTTTGCAATTGAGAAAAGTGCCACAATAGTAATGGGATGCCCCGTGACATTGTTTGTGGAACATTATTTATTTGCAATACTTGAGAGGTCAAAAAGCACACTGACAACACAGCGGGCGACCGCTTATGAGATAATATTGTCCAGCGCCAATATCCATGTGGTGAGATGCAAGACAGTAAACCCAGCAACCTTTATTACAGAAGCATGCACCCTAGAGGACATGCAAGAACACGATTGTGCAACGCACAGAGGAGAAAGAGGGGAGGACACAGTGGTGTGTGAGAATGCTCTGAGCGAGGGGGAAGTGTACTTCGTAGACGGGTCAGCATCAATTGACATGGACACGGGAGAGAAACATGTGGGTATGGCAGTGGTGAGATTAGAAGACGGTGAGTATGAGACACTAGTGCAATACCGCCTCCCATCACATTTCTCCGCACAGGCAGCAGAACTGATTGCACTCATAGAAGCACTACATGCAGCTAAAGGTTGTGCAGTGACAATATACACAGACTCGGCCTACATGATGACAACAGTGCATAGGGGTTTGGCAAGATGGTGGCGGAGGGGGTTTCGGCGAGCAGATGGAACTCCAGTGCAGCATGCAGAATTGCTAAAGGAATTGATTGAGGCCCTGCAAAACCCCACAGCGGTAGCAATAGTGAAGTGCCAAGCACATACATCCAGCACAGATGTTGTGTCTTTGGGAAACGCGGCAGCGGACGCTGCCGCCAAGGAAGCTTCCTACTTCCAGAAATATGAAGCAGGTGAGTACAGGCTGCAGCACAAGATAACCGAAGGGCTCCCAGAAGGTTACAATATGATGCCTATATCGCAAATACTAGAATTACAGGAAGGAGCTAGTGTAGAGGAAAAACTGATGTGGACCAAACGAGGGTGCAGCAAATCGGCAACAGACTTACTGTGGTGACAAAATAACTCAGGAAAAGTGGTAATGCCAGTAAAATTATTGGAAATTGCATTTCAACAACTACACTTCCCTGCACACAATACCAAACAACACATCGCAGCAGAGATACAGGAAGAATGGTTTGTGCCCTGTCTTCAGGAGCACATATCTCGGTTAGCACTGGAATGCACAACATGTCAGATATACAATTCAGGAATGACGTTACGTACACTCCGAGGAACAATTCCAAAACCAGTTGGGCCATTCAGAGAACTACATATCGATTACGCGGACATGGGAGAAAGGTGTAATGGGGCACGCTACATGATCGTGGTTGTATGCCCATTTTAGAGGTGGGTAGAAGCAGGCCCATGTGCACGACCTGATGCTAAAAGCGCTGCAAAGTTCTTAGTGAGGGAAGTGTTCCCGCGCTGGGGAATTTGTGACGTGATTCGCTCGGACAACGGCACTCACTTTGTAAACGAGCTCTTCAAGGAAGTAACTACATTGTTGGGGATAAAGCATAAATTGTGCTCGATTTATCATCCTCAAAGTAATGGCGTAGTGGAAAAGATGAACGGACTATTAAAAGGGAGGTTATCAAAACTATGCTTTTCATTAAAAAAGAACTGGATTCACTGTTTGCCCCTTGTGCTATTTGAGCTGAGAAATCAGCCAAGCAAAGACCATCATTTGTCCCCGCATGAAATTGTGACTGGGAGACGAATGCACACAGCACACTCCCCACTGCGCGAACACTCAGATGCACACAGAAGCGCTGCGATACAGGGAGACGAATTCACAGACTATTTGAAAAAATTGACAAGGGCAGCGCGCGCAATATCAAAGCAGCTCTCTCCACCATTCACGCGAGAGGAAGGAAACACAACAGGATCAGTTCCTACACCTGAACAACAGCTACAGCTGATGCTGGGTGAATTCATATATGTCAGGAGTTTTGTACGTCAGTGGAATGCACCACGGTTCCATGGCCCATACGAAGTAGTGTTTTGCATGCCCACAGCAGTAAAAGTAAAGGGCCTGAAGTATTGGGTGCATTTGACCGACGTACGAAGGGCATATAGTAATGTGCACAAAGAGGTGGATGAGGAGGCACAGACAACAGCAAACAGTACAACTGAGCAGAATGTCTGAATGTGATCTTATGTGTGTATGACAGTAATACAGATGAATAAGTATTTAGTGTTTGTTTTTTCTCCACTTATGAACGTATATATATGTAATGATATGATAAAATTGTGGAATGTTTTTTTTTTCCCCTGTCTGTGAATACCCTTCCCTGCAACCCTACCCGCGTCCATTCCCCGTCAATATATGACTGGCACTGGTAGTGCCAACAAAATGTTTACATTCATGCACTTAATGCACTTTTATATCTCGAACAGGAACTACCATGGCATCTAACGGGCAGCCTGCAACGGATAGATTTACTAGAGTTAGAGAGTGGTTAACTGAGAAATGCAGATATTCGTATGAATGTGGACTATCAGTGTGTATTACGTTGTTTTTTACACTAATGTTTGGCTTGGTTACATACTGGGTCATAGCGTTCATCTCTATCGAGATGAACGAGGGGGGAGGGACTAACAGCACTGCTGTAATTAATACAACCACGAGTGTAAATACTAGGGAAGGTGACTTCTTGGTATGGGACGGGACTAAACTTGTATGGGGTTACTACACAACACCATCCAATGCTGTCATCTCAAAAAATGAAGAGCTACAGTCTGAAATGCAAAATAACACAGTGTCCCCGCCTAAGATATCTAATTATAATGCTCACAGTTTAAACGACCGAAACCCCTCCGCCATATTCTGGTTGTATAACACCCCTACCAGCCAACCTGCCTCCATAGTGTCGGGTAACAAAACGGAAGAAAATGAAAAAATGAAAGCAACACATGAAATATTATACGATGATTGGGTAAAGGGGGGCGGGAAGGAGAAAGGGGGGTCTACTGTGTCTATCGCCCATGAAACCGGGAAGTATATTAGGAAAAGAAATAACAGGAGAAAAAGGGGAGCGGACAGGGGGAACTATGATGAGTATTATGGGTTAGGAATAGATAGAATGGAAGACCCACGACACCCCCACCAGACGAATAAATGGTATGCAGATATGAGTGCAACAGCTAAACAAACAACAAACGAGAGCTGTTATGTCTGCTCCCTCATCCCCCATGCTTCAGGCACACCCAAGGTATTGTTGCCCAGAGAGTTGCCTATTGTAGATGCCCAATGTCTCCTTCATCTCACGTTATGCAGGATTAAGAACACCTTCCAGGCACATGATGTTACTTTTAGAATGCTGCAGAACGAGAAGACTTGTTACCCAAAAACCGTAGGAGTGATATGTCTGGAAGAACCATTTTTTGTGATACAAGGAACACTTTTTTCGGACAACAAGTGGAAGGATGAAGAAGTACTGTGCAAAGGAGAAGCGCTGAGAGGTGTGGCACCAGAAAAATTGCAATGGATAGAAGAAACGTGCACACCAGTATGGAAGGAACACATTTCAAAACTAACTTGGGTAACAGCCATTGAAAAACCCTTCAAACTGCAGAACGAAATAGACCATGAACTATGTTTTAGAGGAGAAGGAAAAACCCCTATGGGGACAAACAAGAACTGTAACAAGACCCTCACCATCCCAGATCTGAGAAAAGGAACAGCAGCCCTGATGGATACGTATTGGGTATGCGGCAACCAGGCATACCTGCACCTCCCCCAGTCATGGAGTGGCAGCTGCTCAATGGCCACTCTGCACTCTGCCCTAATGGTGATACCAGAAAGCCACATTGATGGAAGCAAAAGAAAACGAGAAAGCACCCAACAAAGCGAGCCCCAGCTGACTGCAGAGTCACAAATCTATGCCTTATCTTCCAGGAGCAAGGAAGAGGTGCTATCCCGAAACAGACGAGCATCAAACTACATATCAAAGGCATCATCAGAGTTGCTGGCGCAGATCCCAGACAGATACCGATTATTCAGCTCGGCAGAGACATTTTTCGCCTCACTCATCCCAAGTATCCAGGCCAGAGCAAATGTAAAATGGCTCCAGATATGCACTGGGAGCTGATCCAGTTGGCAAATGACACTGAAGAAGGGTTTAACGTAATAAAAGTGGAACTAAGAGCTTTACGATTGATGACAATGCAAAACAGGTATGTCTTGGACCTGTTGACTGCGATGGATGGAGGTGTTTGCCGAAAAATCGGAAGTGCCTGCTGCACTTTCGTACCTTCTGAAGACGTAGAAAACGGCTCGCTGTCCCATGTGATTGAAGCAGTACACAATCTAGGAGAAAGGATGAAAATGGAAGGTGGAGCAGAAGACAGCACATGGTTCGACAATATCTTCTCCTGGGTTCCCTCATGGCTGGGAATGACTGTGAAATTTTTAATGCCAACTGTGGTGTTCCTCCTCTTTATTTTTTGCCTGTGCCAGGTGGGTCTTCGATGTTGTGCTAACGCAGTACCTAATGGTGCAATGATGATGGTGACAATGGGCAACACCCGGGGTACAATACAAACTATGCAGGAAGTGCAGGTAGAGACCGGAACCGATGACACACCAAGGTATCAACTAGTGCCTAGGTATCATGACAAGGATATCATAGACAAATTGTGGCACACCACCATCAGAGAGCCCTGTATACTAGAATGGTACCAGGAGGTGTGGGTAGACTTGGAAGGAGAGAGCGGATGTATATACCTGACCTGTACCCCAGATGAATATGCTAGGAGGGGAGAGAGCTTAAGGGGGGTGTGCAGAGCCTGGATGCCCATAAAAGGCACACCAGCATGGGATGAGGCAATAATGGACGAAGAAGAGTGTAGGAGATTGAATGAGTTAAAGAATGCGTTACTTAAGTAACGAAAGGGGGGAAATGTAGGGGAGGACTGGTCCAAGAGACCCCCCTTGCCTACATCCTCTCCCCAGGTGAGGGCTATGACTCATTGGGCGTCCCCTCATGCCACCCGGGCCCAGGTGGTGGAGGGTTCACCTGCTGAACACATTGCCCACACATATTGAATTTAGCTAGGCCTCAGAAACCATTTTGGTCTGACAAGGATGGTGTGAGCTCAGCGCACTGTAGCGCGGCCCCCACCCTTGGAGAGTTTCAATTATCCCTGTTGCCGCAGCACCCTGGCAGATCCGCTGTGAGCCCGTTCCCACGAACAAGACGGACATGAGCTAGCATAAAATACTAACACTGTAACATTTCACCTTCCGCAGTACATCGCTGCGCCCAGCACGACCCGGTCAGCAAGGCCTGGGTGATGGGAAGAACTGTAAAATGGTCATCCGATGAAAGCAGAAAAATACCCACATACGAATGTCAAAAACTACTCGTAATACGCGTAGTCTCACCCCAATTACTCCTACTAAAGAAATATATAAAGATGTGTAATTATTGTAGAAATGCATGTTTATATGACACTAGCAATGAAGGATCCACACTCCTGCAGGTGTGCACAAATGATGACAAGCATTACGGGACACAAGTCTTTATATGTATCATTAAAAACGTACACCCTGCGGCCCCGCGCCATAACTGAACTAATGCTGCTAGAGTGCAGGGGAGAATGAATGCAACTATACATAAGGCTTGTGTGAAAGACGCGTGCAAATGCGCCAGTCATGTGTGTATATCTAAGCCCTTATTTGCCATTACCGCCACACACGGTGGCGGGTCTCGATCCTTATGCTCCCCGAACCACATACTACCTCATCCAATGTAAATGTATATGCATATAACTAAATGCTGTAGTTGTTAAAATGTAATGTATTAGTAAAGTGCCCAGATTGGCTATATACGAGAGACATGTAGTTAAGTTGAAATGTATGCTTTCAAGCGATCCAAATGAGTATTGGAAGAATGTTTAAATGTTTATGATGTTCTCACCTAAAGTCGGCAACACACGAGAAAAATACCTTTGTGAATATGCGTAAGGCCATTTCCCCTCCCACCCTGCGAAGTCTGCCAAACCAGAGAGCTGAGGCCTGCGCCGCGCTGCTCCACCTCCCCCAACTAGGCTGGAGCCACTTCAAAGATTTGTAGTCCCCTCTGCAGCACCCAAGGCCGCAGCCTGCCACCTGCATTATTTACAACCCAGCAGTAAACCTCCGCTTGAATACACAGATCCCAAGGCGCCCCTCTTAAACCCCACAACCCACCGGATCACCTTAGACTTATGACCCTGTGCAACGAAGACACCCAATACTGAGGCAACATACAGCGGCCCATTCATAATGCCTTCTAACGAGGCAGAAAGACATGTACCGCCCGTCCCATGCACAGAGACTTAGCCCCTCGACCTATGGAATTGGTCAACAGGACGCTGGTAACCATCCACTGATGAATCACTATCAAACCCCTCACAAGGTGCATTCCTCCTGTGTTGCATTAACCTGTAGAATAACCTATTGATAGATTTATTAAAGAAGATAATATTGCAATGACTGAATGACTGCGGTGTGCATGGCATAGGGCAAATAAGTCAGGAAAAGACATTCATCTCTGACACAGGCCACAATGGCACAACAACACCGCCCGGATGAACTCAGTCGACCTGCCAGGCCCAGCCCAACCCACGAGGCTGGCCAGTGACGTCCTCCAGCCAAGGCCAACCACATCGCAGCAGCACCTATAGCTAGTCATTGCCACCCAATCCCATTGAACTTGTGCCCCCTATAGTATGTAGGTTCTTATGACGTTTTCTGTAAATATATACGCCTGTCTTTGCTATTGTCAGACAGAGCGCTCTCGGAGTTTGCAGAGTTCTTTGCATTCCCTATTCTGATTGATAAACTCCCATTTACGCTCACCCACACTCTGTCTTGGCCTTATTCCCATCCTGGGAGAGTCCTTCATTGTCTCTCATTGCGGGGAGGATCGTGCTGGTTGGGGACGCTTGCCTTCATGATCCAGCCTGGCTTGCTGATACTAGATGCATGGCTATTGC
The DNA here is from genome assembly GCF_040938575.1 of Ambystoma mexicanum. Classification (NCBI taxonomy): domain Eukaryota; kingdom Metazoa; phylum Chordata; class Amphibia; order Caudata; family Ambystomatidae; genus Ambystoma; species Ambystoma mexicanum. The sequence goes on along the minus strand of NC_090927.1, from coordinate 630,893,730 downwards.
AAACCTGCCATCCTAGAAAATAATTAGTATCCAGTACCAGAGGTGCCAGTCCAGTGCACTCCGGTGACCAGAACGGCCCAGCTGATCCTGTCCTACCAGATTTGCCCAGCTGTCCTGTGTTAGACCAGATCCGTGTGGTGACCAGAACCCTTGATGGTCCAAAATCCTAAATTAAAGTGGACTGTAAGTATTAATAGGAATCATAGAAAACCATAGCATACCTTGCCTTGCCTTGTCCTATCCCCATGTCTAATCCTTCCTATCCTTACCTTAATAACTTGTAACATTGTCAGAATCCTTATAGCAATCCTGTCCTTGATTTATCTTGCTAGGCGCCATTTCTTTAGTCATTTTTATCTTGTGTAAATACTAAACTATCAATCCTATTTCGAGTGATCGGACTGGTCCCAACAGAGCGGGTGCTGGGGATCTGAGGTTGAAGTCATGAATCAACTCTAGAGCTTACTGTGTCCCTCTTTGGTATTCTAGCCTGAATGCTCTAGCATAGAGTAAAACTTAGAATAAAACTATTCTTGTCCACACTGAGTTTCTTTTCTGTTTTCACTACCCGATTTTTCTAAAAACTCCTCTTATTCTACATTGCATATCTCCCTCAGTTTAATAGCTAGAGACCTAATTTCAATTCTTGATTATACCTAAGACCTATGGCTACACCCCAACTCAAGACCTGCACTCAATTTCACCTGTTTTCATTAAAGGGATACTCTAGTAAAAAATGTTATTTAAAAAATAGATAGGCCACATTAAAAAAAAAAAAACGCATCCTCCGTTTTAAAACTTCCTATGTAAAATTTTGAGCTATTCAAGCTCAAAATTCGAAAAAGCAAGCACAGGGGGGCCGCCATTTTGTGAAATGGAGGCCCTCCTGTGCTGGCTTTTGCTTTTGCGGCACTAATGAAGGAAAAGCCAGCCAGCTGTAGTAAACAAAGTCTACCGCTGGGTGGCTTTCCCTTCATTAGTGTCAGGACTCGGAGGACGCGGACCGGAGACCAGAGCAGGAAAGCTGCAGCTGAATCTCGGTAAGTGCTATTTTTTTTTACAAAAAATAAGCACTAGCTGCGGTTTTCTTTCTAAGTTTTCCGGGCTGGAGGAGCCCGGAAAACTTAGAAATAAAACCGCAGCTTTAAAAATGTTGTATTTATGTTTGCGGTCGCTTTTGAAGCGACCGCAAACATAAATACAACGTTATTGTGTTGGAAAACGCTGCGGTTTTAAAACCGCAGCGTTTTCCAACACAACCATGTTGTGTCTGCCTGAATCTGCTTTTCCATTTGGGGCTCTCGGGCTCCCAACGGGGAGCCCGAGAGCCCCAAATGGAAAAGCAGATTCAGGCAGACACAACGCGGCATGGCGGAAAACAACCGCATTGTGTCTGCCTGAATCTGCTTTTCCATTTGGGGCTCTCGGGCTCCCGGGAGCCCCAAATAGAAAAGCAGATTCAGGCAGACAACGTAGCATTTCCCATTTGGGGCTCTCGGGCTCCCCACGGGGAGCCCGAGAGCCCCAAATGGGAAATCAGCTGCAGGTAGAAACACTACGCGGCATGTAAACATAACCGCGTGTGTTTCTGCCTGCTGTGGCTTTCACTTTGGGTCTCCGGTGCTCGAGCACCGGAGACCCAAAGTGATAGCCACAGCAGGCAGAAACACACGCGGTTGTGTTGGAAAACGCTGCGGTTTTTCTTTCCAAGTTTCTCAGGCTCCTCCGAGCCGGAGGAGCCTGAGAAACTTGGAACGAAAAACCGCAGCGTTTTCCACCACAATAACGTTGTATTTATGTTTGCGGTTGCTTCAAAAGCGACCGCAAACATAAATACAACGTTTTTAAAGCTGCGGTTTTATTTCTAAGTTTTCAGGGCTCCTCCAGCCCGGAAAACTTAGAAAAAAACCACAGCTAGTGCTTATTTTTTGTAAAAAAAATAGCACTTACCGAGATTCAGCTGCAGCTTTCCTGCTCTGGTCTCCGGTCCGCGTCCTCCGAGTCCCGGCACTAATGAAGGGAAAGCCACCCAGCGGTAGACTTTGTTTACTACAGCTGGCTGGCTTTTCCTTCATTAGTGCCGCAAAAGCAAAAGCCAGCACAGGAGGGCCTCCATTTCACAAAATGGTGGCCCCCCTGTGCTTGCTTTTTCGAATTTTGAGCTTGAATAGCTCAAAATTTTACATAGGAAGTTTTAAAACGGAGGATGCGATTTTTTTTTTTTTAATGTGGCCTATCTATTTTTGAAATAACATTTTTTACTAGACTATGCCTTTAAAAAACGTTTGGTTAATTTCAGGCGGGAATGAGCATTTTTGCAAAGTTTTACACGTGTTAGTTTTACTATCAATTGTTTTAAAACTTCCATTCATTTTAGAATTGTATGCTTATTGCTCCATCTATTGCTTATGATTGCTTGTAATTTTCCAGCATTGCTCCCAAAGAAAATTGTACTTATTTAAGGCTTTTTGCATATATTCATTGTTTTATTCAGCCATTTCTGAGTGTCACTTTAAAATTGCAAAGGTTCAAATCTTGTTTGGGGAGGGAAGGTTGGATTAGAATTATGTTGCTTGTTCCTCGTACCTGATTACCTGCTACTTCTTTGTATCTATTTATAATTGCTTATTTGTGGGTTGAACAATATTGAGGGGGGAATTCTAACTTAAGTGCTATCTTTCCAAACAAGCCAAAAGTGTTCTATTCTCTGGTGTTTTCCATCTGTGTTGCTAAAGGGTTAATTTAAGGGCATTGTTCACATTCCTATTTGTTATTGTCACCACATTGGTGATTGCTGCCCCATATATTAAAAAGTATATGTTTGATTTGAATTTTAAATAAATAAATAAGTATTACTTTTACCAACCAGCCTGATTCCTGTTTCATCGTGACACAGGGTATATGAAAAGGGGTGTGATATGAGTGGTCTATCTCTCAAATATTGAACCTATATATATATAACACAATTTCAGTTGCGCGCTGCATACTAGGCTGAGACCAAGATGTATCATCTGATTGAAATCCAAATAATATGTATATGATCACTGCACTGAATTGCTCCCCATCACCAGCTCTGCACATTAGACCCTTGCCATAAACTAAGCATTTGTTATTCCACTACCAGCTAGGTCACTGTAAAACTTTGTTCTCAAGATTCAAGTGTCATTACTTTGTACTGCCTAAAATGTTTATAATTTTTATTTATTTTCATTTTTTTTAATTTGGTTGGCTAAACAAGTTAACCTTTCAAAACATATTAATAAAATCTACTTTTCAAAGCACAATAAAACAATTACAACATATTTCATTTCTCAATTATCACAAAGTTCATTATTCATAATCACTTTTTCATAAGTAACAAATGTCTAAATAATTCATTTTCAGTGATATTGACAATATGCCTAGTATTATGCTCATCCAGGCTCCCTTGCATAAGCACACGTATAAGCCATGTTTACTATTCAAATTGTTACTTCAGGAATCAAAATCTTCTCTAAAAACTGTATTCTTGCTATCCTGATTGTTATTTTGCGAGTAGAGAAAATCTCATACCAAATATCATCAGTTGTTTTATGGCGATGTGTGCCCAACATAAATTTGGAAAAATAAAACTTTCTCTGCAACATGACAGCATGGCATTCAACTATTAGATGTATCAAGGTTTCTTTAATATTTTTAGTTTTACAGAACCGGCAATGTCCTATAACAGAGACAGTTATGCTTCTGCTTGCCAACACCTCATTGGTAGGCCATAAATGTAGGCAGAGTCTTAAGATTTTAGATCTAAATTGATGTGATGGGCATTTAACAGGATAATCTGCCATAGTACGGATTTTTTATGGCCAAATAATGCTCTATCAAAATCTGCCAATGAGAGGCACTTTTCTTGAGTAAGGTGCCAATCATAGTAATATAGCTTAAACTTGGCTTTCATTGGATTTTTCAGCAATTTCTCTACTTTGATGTTTGCTTCTGCGAGTGCAGTCAGTATACAATGTTTCCATTTTGTCAGAAAATTATGGGTGGATACCAAAAGTTATCTAGCTAGGACAGTTAGAATATTGCCTGTTGTTAATCCCAGCAGACACTTTCTCAACAAACAACACATCTTCCAAATAACTGACATAGACAGACAGTAGACCAAGTTCAAAGCATAACAAGGCAGTAGGTGTACATTTAGGTAAAGTTAGACATTCTTCCAGAAATGTGTTTCTAATGTCTAATTCTAATCTAACAACTCGGCCGAACTCTTTAAAATCTGCAAGGAGCTGGCCAACCCTGTGGCAGTCTCTACCCCTCCTGTTGCCTCCCAGGCTCTTTGCAATGCCCTTGATTCTCACTTCATTTAAAAAACCCAGGACATCCTGTCCACCCTCTCCACCCACACTCCTCCTCTTCCCTCTCCATCTGTGCTTGCTGACCCTCCTTTAGCCACCCTCCCACCATCTTTCTCGTCCTTTCCTCTTTTCACCCCTGACAAGGTTGCTAGACAAGTCCGATCTATGAAAGCCTCTTCAAAACAGGTTCATCCCTGTTCCTCTAAAACCATCAAGGACCACATTGACACCCTGCTCTGGCCCTTGCTGATTTTTGCAACCACTCCTTTGCCTCTGGATCCTTCCCCTCCCCTCTGAAGCACTCCTTTGTGCATCCTTTTCTCAAGAAACCCACAGCTGATCCTTCTTGTCCAGCTAACTATCGCCCAATTTCCATCACTCCCTTTCTTGGCAAACTCCTGGAAAAGTTGGCCATCTCTCAGCTTAACCTTCATTCCAATTCGGTTGGCTGTCTCCATGACCACCAGTCTGGCTTCAGAGCTGCCAGAAGCACAGAAACTGCTCTCCTAAATATCCGTGAAGATCTGCTCACCAACCTTGACTCTAGCATTCCATCTGTCCTCATCCTCCTCGATCTCTCTTCTGCCTTCGACACGGTCAACCATACCATCCTGCTCAACCGTCTCCGTGAAAACCTGGGTATCACGGATCAGGCTCTGACCAGGCTGACCTCTTTCCTCTCAGATCGACCCTCCCAGGTCCAACTTGGGTCCTTCCTTTCATCTATCTTCCTCTCTGCCTGCGGTGTTCCCCAGGGGTCTAACCTCTCGCCCTGGCTTTTCAACCAATACCTGGCAACTCTCGCCCACTGCATTGCTATTTCCAGTGCTACGCTGACGACACTTAACTCATTTTCAAGCTGCCCCCTGCCACCTCCTCTCCCTCTCTCATCTCTGATTGCCTAACTGCCATTGAAGATTGGTGTGCCACCAATGATCTTTGTCTGAATGCCAGCAAGACGGAGATCCTCCTCATCTGCACACCTTCACCATCCTTTCCCCTCACTCTCTGGCCGGCCTCCCTTGCCCCTCCTCCTACCCCCACCTGCGAGGCTAAGAACCTTGGGGTCATCTTTGATCTTTGACTCCACCCTTTCCTTCTCTGCCCACATCTCTGAGGTCTCAAAAAAGTCAAATTTCCGACTGCACCTCCTCAGAGGTACTCTGCCTTTCCTCTCCTTCCCCCAGAAGCTCATGGTATCTCAAGCTCTGGTTCTCTCTAACTTGGACTATTGTAACAGCCTCTTTCTAAATCTACCTGCCTCTATTCTCCGCCCTCTGCAACTAATCCAGAACAGGACTGCGAGACTTGTCCTTGGCCTCAAGCCCTGGGATCGTATCTCTCCAGCTCTGAAATCTCTCCACTGGCTCCCAGTGGATGCAAGGATTAATTTCAAAACCCTCTGCATTGTACACAAGGCTTTCTGGGGCCTGGGTCCAAAATACCTTCAGCTATCCCTCTGCAAATACCTCAACTCTCGAGCTCTTCGCTCCTCTACCTCCAACTCACTCAGGGTCAGTTGTTTGTCTAAGAAACGAGCTGGGGATAGATCTCTGTCTTCGGCTGGAGCCTCCCTCTGGAACAGCCTCCCTGCCACTCTAAAACTTGAGGAGAACCATCTCCGGTTCCGGAAGCACCTGAAGACCTTCCTCTTTTCTTCTGCCTTCGCTCCCCCTCTCCCCTGCTGATCTGTGCTCTCTTGGCACTGTGCACCTGGCCACCCTCTGTCTTTTGGGCCAAGGTACCTGCTCATCCTGCCACCCTCCCACACAGCCTCCGGGCCACCCCTTGCACTGGGATCTTTATCTGTACCCATACAGCCCCCCCCTTTTTCTTCCTGCACTTATCAGACCTACCCTGTCTGCTGCCTTAAACCTAGCACTTGCAAATTGCTGACTGTATTAACACTGTTTGTTGCCTTTATTATTTATTTATTGTTATTTATCTGTTTCTCCTCTGCTTTGCACTTTCCACCTCTCCCCCCTTCCATGCACTTTTCCCCTCCCCCTCTCCCATGCACTTGCGCGTTCTCAATGTCACTGGGCCTAGTAAGATCGCTGCTTTGTTCTCCCCTGTTCCCCTCCCTTGCCTTGTCACGCTCTGAAACACTTGTGTACGAGCGCGATAGAAATGAAAGATCAATCAATCAATCAATCCCAATAAAGTTGTTTCTGTGGGATCAGGGCTTCAGCCCCATAGGTGATAATGGGGACCACTTTTTGTTGAAAGAAGGTCATGATGTGAGCAGAAGTAAATTTGCCATATTTAAATAGTAACACTTTGGCTTGAGATATCAACGTATTAATTTTTGCTTCCAAGGTAACTTAATGTATATTGTCATCACTGTGGTTGCTTAACATTAGACCCAAATATTTATATTCAGGAACCACCAAAAGAGTCTGATTTTGTATACGCCAGGTAAATTTGTTCGAAGGCTTTGAGTATGGCGTTCCGAGTTCAATTATTTGTTTTTTTTCCAAATTTATGGAAATATTATTGTTCTCGGCATAATGCTCCAGTTTATTCAATAGGGCCTGCAGCCCACTAGGAGTCTGAGAGAACAACACCAGATCATCGGCATAGAGTAACCATGCTATGATCTGATCGTCCAGTTTTGGGGCATAGTTGATTACATTCATCAAATCTACTCCAAGATATAGTGTAAGAGCAAAGAAATATTGGAGGCTGAGTACCACAAATGAAATACACCAATCACGGGCTGAAAAGATTCATAGATATTTTATTCGGCACAGTTTACAAAGAAACACAGATAGCTATCTGGCTCTCAACACCCCGCAACCTATACCAGCCTGACAGAGAGAGGTGAGAGAGTGCTGGACGTCTAAACATTTGTTCTTTTATACAATTTCGAATAATATTGTCTAGCCCCTCTTCATGAGAGAGTTTGTGCCTAGTTCACATACAGCTTATACAATAATATGCAAAGGATTACACAGGTTTGCATTTCCATAGAGATACAATGGCGATGTATGTTCCCAAATCCTGTAGTAAGCCTTAATCTATATTCCTACACAATGCAGTTCGCCTAAGTATACACTCAAGGTTTGTTCTACATTGTCCCAATGTTTAAACAAGGATGAGTCTTATGTGCACAGACAATGCTTAGATGACAGTTCATATGGAGCACAAGGTCTCTTTACCTAGTCTAAACAGTCAGCTCTCAGACAGCCTAAACATTAACAGGACTCAAAGGTCAGGAGGCTTGGTTGCAAGTTGAAAACACAGTCCACCATTTTAGAACAGAGAATCATACAAACAGAAATCAAAATGGCGGGTGAATCTTAAAATGGCGGCGAAGTCGATCCAAAATCGGAACCTTGCAACGCGGTTTTCCTCGTAGAGGACTGGGCTTAGGCCAACATTAATCGCAAAGGAGGCACTTTATATTTACTGTTTAAAACTAGGATAAACAGATTAAAGAGAGTGGAGGTTAGTATGCAGCCTTGTTTAAGGCCACGTTTGGTCACAAAAGAAGCAGATAGTAGACCTTCCATGTTCAATCTGATCTGCATCGTGGTGTTGGAGTGTACCAGGTTAATTAGAGTGACTAAAGAATGAGGACATCCATAGTTCACCAATTTTTCTTGGAGTAGTTATTGATAAATAGAATCAAACGCAACCCAGAAATCTACAAATGCCACGTATAATGGCTGTTTCTGCGAAGCATAGAGAGATTTGATGCCATTGAGTGTAATGATGTTAATTGACATTCCAAGCACTGCAACAAATTCCGTTTGAAAGGGGACTCTTTTGTTGGATGCTAAGGACCATGCATTTAAGTCTCTTAGAAATAGTCGACTATAGATGTTACCCAGAGCTACCAACAAGGCTATGGGTATATAGCTAGTCGGCTTGGATCGATCTCCTTTTTATAAATCGGCAGAATGGTTGAATGCCACCAAGAGACAGGGATTTGTTGCTTGTGTTGTATCGATAGAAAGATAGTGTAAATGATTGAGGCCCACAATTCCAGATGTTTCTTAAGAATAGAATTTGAAAGACCATCCGGGCCTGGAGCTCTTGAAACACTCGCTTTCTTTATAAAGAAGAGAACATCATCTCAATCAAACTCAAGGCTAAAAGGCTGTATGGTAGTCTGTGATTCTATTGTTCCTCTACTTTTGGGTAGTGCATACAATTGGGAGAAATGATCAACCCACCTCTTTTCACTTACTCCATTTCTTTGAGATGACAATTGGGAATAAGAGATGGGCTATCCTGTTGGAACAATGTGGCTTTGTACCCTCAAACCCAATTTTTATATTTGGACTTAATTTAGCGCATAGCGGCCTCTCTCAGCTCTGAGGGTAGTAATTTGACTTGTCTTTTAAGCTCATGGAAAATCATCTTCTTAATTCTAATAATCTGATTGAATACGTGCATGGGTGGTTCTCTCCTACCTAAGCTTCTTTGTGACTGAGGGTTACCAAACAATTGCATTTTATCAGGATATTCCGTATTGTTATTAATTCCCAATTTTATAGTGTCCTGATATTCGGCATGTATATAACAGCTGAATGCTGATAGGGAGTTTTCTGTCCTTCTTAGTCTGTTCTGTTGATTATTAATTTCATGAGAACCAAAGACAAACAATTTGGGAATTAGGCACCACATGTCTATGTACCTGGAGCTCAAAAGTCAACATTGCAAAGTTTAACACATTCTGAAAAAGAGCTCTGTCCATATATACATAATCTATCGTGGCACTCTGCGATCCTCTCCTCCACATTTTAGGAGGCGGAATGTCATTTAACAGTGCACTATTCAGCACAACCAGATTCCATGACTTAACTAAATCTTTCCACATTTCTATGTGTTCAGAGGACTTAGATGGTTCATTTGCAAAAAGATGTACATATAAATCACCCGTGATGATAATATGGGCTATGTTAGACAGAGTAACAATATTTTCCATCAGAGAACCGAGATCACGAAAAAAAGAAGCATTTGTTATACCTATGGTGTTCCAATATACATTTACAACTGCGTACTTGATTATTTGCATACATACTATTGTAAGTTGCATGAAGGTATTTTGCGATGGCATTGTTTCTGAGGTGATATTTGATGAGATATGTCAGTCAGTCAGTCAAACAAGATTATTCGGTTGTATAAAGCGACCATTAAACGACAAGTAAACACAATTATTACACTGATTCAAATTACAAAATCTTAAAATTACACTTCCATAAAAATAGAATCATAGAACATTGCCAAAAGCAGCATACAAATACATTTAGCAATTGGACGGTTGCTTCGTCATGAACTACATCAAAAGATATTTTAGTGATGATTCATACAAAAAACAGTACAGAATACTTTAACCCATTACGAGTGCTATAACATTTTTCTTACAGACCCTCACCACCTTGCAATTTCAGAATACGATTTCTAAAATACATCGCTCTTTTCAGGAACGTCAAAAGAGCCCATGCGGTGTAAACTGTTTCGGCGCTCAAGAGGAACACAAGAGCAGCCCTGTGTGTGCGGATCATCGATTTCTTAAGGGCAGGAATAAGGGACACTTTACGTATACCTGCATACCCTATACAGAAGAATAACAAATGAGAGAGATCCTCTCTACCGTGTCCACAAACCGGGCAACCCGCTGGGTCGGGAAAACCCTTCCATTTATGAGTGTTGCCTTGCAGCCGAAGGCAATCAAACCGTGCCCTCGTAATCAACCACCTGTCCTTTTTTAACGTACTCCAAAGCAAGTAAGGTTGGATTCCAGTTAGGCAGCTAATGCTTGAGTGAAATTCACCATTACTATGGCCACGTTCTAGCAAAGTTCTTTTACTTACTATGAATTCACACAGCATGGCTTTGTAGACAGACCCCTCACTTTTGGACAAAATAGTATCAGGTGGAAAAAGGGCGCCTAAATTGGCTTCACCCAGATATGAAAAGACATATGCTAGCCAGGGAATTTTTTTCCAGCCACATTTACCTAGCACAGTGCGAATAATAGTATGGCACAAGGACGCATGCTCATTGGCCCACAGCCTGACCCAAAATAAAAGAGGGGCCAAGGCCCACTGGTCTTCCCAAAGCTCCACACCCAACTCCCTATGGCCAGCTATTCCAGATACACTGGACGGGAGCCCAAGCAGGTTTTTAAAGAATTTGCTCTCCTTACTCTGGATTTCCGCTGCATTCTGGAAACCCCAGATAGCTGCACCGTACAGAGTGGAAGCCGCAGTTTGGGTACCATAGATCTTAAGGATCACATCCAAAGGCCGGCCCCTACACTTCGACATAAATCTAAAGATTCCGCCAATCTGTTGACTCATCTTAACAGATTGTTTGGCCGTGGTCTTTACCATTTAAGGCCTCCAAAAAACATATTCCAAGGTAATCAAAAGTCCTCACTCTGGGTATGATTTCATCTGCACATAGCATGGGTTTCATGGGCACAGGACGTTTTCTACCAACGTTAATTTGTAAGCCCAAATTATCCATGAACCTTGAGTAAGCATTAATCAATATCTGTAGGGCCCTAGGTGTTCTTGCGAGAAGGACAGTGTCATCAGCATAGGCCAATACTGGGAACCCCCTTCCTCCCAAAACTAGAAAATCAGCCAACACTCCAATCAGGTCCTGTGAAAGGCCATTAATGTAGAGGCAGAAGCAAATGGGGGCCAGTACACAACCCTGCCTCACACCACACCCCACCTGAAAGCAAGCCGTGCAGTGCCCCCCAGAGCCACTGCAAACACAGGCCTCATTATTCGTATGGAGGTCAACCAAAGCCTGTAACATTTCCCCTGGGCACCCTAAGGACCCAAGCACTTCCCAGAGCTTAGCTCTATCCACTTTATCAAAGGCGGTGCTTAGGCCCATAAAAGCTAGATAGACAGCCTCGCCCCGACAAAACACAGAATTAGCCACCAGCAAATACAAATTGAGACTCTGTTCTGTGGTGCCCACTCCAGGGCGAAACCCAAATTGGATGTCAGAAAGAACTGACTGTTCCCCAAGCCAGGATTCTATTCGGGCCAGCAGAATTCTCCCAAAAATTTTAAACGATGAGTCTAGTAGGGAAATTGGCCTGTATGCACCGGGGCTAGACATGTCTCCCTTTTTAAAAATAGGGAATATTATTGCCCTCTTCCACGAGGAAGGATATTTCCTCGATTTTAGACAAGCATTAAACGCCACAGTCAGAAGTGGGGCCCACAAATCAACTGGGTCCTGAAACATATATGAGGGTATCATATCCGGGCCAGTGGCGCGGTTATGTGCTTGAAGCCTGATTACCTTAGCAATCTCCTCCACCTCAAACGTCAGGCAGGGGCCACTAAAGTCTGACTCGACCTCTGAATGTTCAGATCCAAATAGGCTACCAAAATGCGCCAACCATGCCCCTTCTTCCACATGGGTGCCACTCCCCACGTTGGACCAACATCCCTCCGGACCACTTTTTACAAATGCCCAAAAAGCCTTCTGGTCCCTCTTCATGGCGGCATTCAAAAAACCTTCTCAGGCTGCCTGTTCTATCTCCATTTTCCTTCTCTTTAACTCCTGTTGGTAGATTTTCCTGTCTTGTGCAATCTTCGATCTACAACTAGTTGGGTCCTTAAGGGTTCTCAACAGCGATTTCTTTGCATTTTTGCAGGCCTCATCAAACCATCCTCTCTTAGATACATTACCATTGGACTTAATAGTTTTAGAGAATTTTGATGTTAATGCAGCCAATAATTCTACAAATTTCTCTACAATTACATGTGCAGATTGATGATTGCCCAATATGTCCAGCACAAGCGAATTATTCTCCTTTAAGGAAAAATAGTGTAGCCCCTCCTCTAAGATGGTACCCCATTTAATTTTTCTGGAACCCGAGGGTACTCCCTGCCGAGGGCTAGGGGCTATGGCCAGAGATATTTGATGAGATATGTGTCACAGATAGTAAGCCAGACATTGGCCTTCAATTTTCACCTCTTTTAGCTGGTTGCAAATGTAACTGATGATCGTCCCAAAATGGGACCGAGGTCATCCAAGTTTCCTGTAATAATATAAAATCAAAATTTCCTGTACACTTTGTGGATTGTTAAGTAAATGTTCATACCCACGAGTATTCCAGCTAAGAAATGTTAGTTTTTGTTGCACTGGGAAAGCATCTAGGTATACTTTTTTTCAGAACAGCGACATTTCAACACATTGTGATCATATGTGATCTTTCAGCTTAAGATAATGTACATGTGTTTTCTTCCAGTATGGCTTCTGTCAGTTTGTGTCATTGGATGACTTAATGAAGTTAGAACAGAATTTGGAGTTAGCAAAAACCCTAGGTCAAATAGAGTGGTCTTTGCCAACCAAATTGTGTTTAGAATAACATGAGATCTTGTCCATATTCGAGCAACACCCAGATTTTTTCTATCTGGGAAAGAAATCTGATCAATATCACATGAGGCAATATCCCCTAGAGTGGGAATGTCAGAGAATAGTGTTAGAATGCTTCTTCTATTCATGACATATGTTGGAAAATTGTCCTCATGACAATTGATTGAAATGGAGTGCATTAGATTTGCCTTCTTTGCTATAGTCGTGCCTGTGCTAGGATTGGATTTAGGATCTTGGGAAGAAATTGAATCTATGGTGTGAGTACATTTTGCTTCAGGAATATGTTGGTTCGGGGCCTTAAGATTACTTAAGATTAGGGTTTGACACTGAAGAGTCGTCAAGTTTGTCAGAGTTCCCTCGAAAGGTTGAGAGTATGCAATTCTTAAAACTAACTTGATCAGATGTGAGCTGAGTTAGAGTTTTCCTAATAACAGTAAGAATTTCAGCATCTTGTTCTCTTGCGGAAGGAGATCTAGAGATGTCAGGCTTATTGGCAAAGCTCGGAAGAGAAGGAGCCACCCTGGGTTGAATCTGATCAGTCATTTGCAATTGAGTCATGGTTGGCTCCGACCTAAATTGACACATATAAGAGTCAATAGCTTTTCTGATTTCTTGTCTTTCTACAACGACTTCTTGCAATCGATTATGATCTTGATGCATTGATTTAGACAGAAGTTGTTGTACTGATATAGAATGTGAGGGCACAGCCTCATACTCACATTGAAGTACTTCTGCAGCTTTGATAAGCTTATCTAACAGAGAATGTGTTTGTTTTATTACTGTGGAGATGTCTGAGTTTTGTTGCTTTTCTTGTTGAGCTATAGTGGAGTATTTTTTAGTAACTGCATGAGATGCCAAGGTAAGAACATTTTTGGGTGTTAGTAAATTCCTAATACATTGTTTAGTTGCTGAATTGGAAACAGCTGAGTTTGATTTAATATTTTTAGTTTTCTTTCCTATTGACTTGGCCTGTCGAGAAGAGACCTGCCATTTGCAGAGCCTTCTTTTTTAGAGAATATTGTATAAACACTTTTACTAGAAGCTCAGAGGGCTGATTCTCTGCACATACTAGAGCCACAATTTTGGCTGCTTGGTCAATAATAGGCAGAACATTTGAGGTTTCTTCTCGAATAATGCCACACACATAGGGGACTGTTGGCAGAAATACTTCAGGAGGTGGCATTAAGGAAGGTGTCATGTCTAATAAGGGAGGCACTTCCTCCGTACTCTCAGACAAGAGACCAACCTTTGTGGTCTGAAATGTCACAGAGATAACCCCTATTAAGGATTTCAATCAGGCACATAAACGGGTCTCGCCTAGCATGTAATGCACAAATGTAAATACTTATTTATTATGTCTATAGGTTCAATAATCTGAGTGATATACCACTTATATAGGAATCAGGCTAGTTGGTAAAAATAAATATTTATTTATTTATTTAATATTCAGTTCAATCACACATATAGGCAGCAATCATCAAGTGGTGACAATACAATTCAGAAAATCAGTAAAGCAATTGAATTTACTTATAGTAATGCAGAATAGAAAACACAGGAAAAAGAACAGTTTTGGTTTGTGAACAGATAGCGTTTAGGTTAATATTTCACCCTGAAAAGTTCTTAATTCACAAATTAGCAATTCTGCACAGATGTCAGTAAGCAGCGGGTATTTAGGAATGAAGAACAGTGTCTAGAGTTTGAACGCAATCTTCCGTCCCCAAACAAGAGAGAAAACAGTTTTTGGGAAATTTACACTTTTTAAACTGACAGTTGAAAATGACGTTGTGAAACAAGGAAAAGTGTGAAAAACTGCTTAAATTGATAGAAATTCTTATGAGAGCAAAACTAAACAGGTCATAACACACATGAGCTTCAAGATAAACAATGTTACACACTTTAGATTGGAATGGAAATTAAGAAACACTTTGAATGGGCAAAGGACACGTGGGAAACATTTGCAAAAATGCAAATTTGCGGCAAAATTTCACTATGCGATTTTTAATAAAAATGGTCAGGTACACTGTTCCGCAATGCGGTTATTAGTTGCGGATGTAGCTACAGATCTTAGGTTTAACTGAGAGTTGAAATTAAGTCTCTAGCAATAAACCTGAAGAAGCTATGTAAGTTTGAATTAGAGGCATTTTTGAAAAAATAGGCATGAAAATGAAAACAGAAATCAGTTCTTACAATGCCAATTATGCTCTAAACTAGGGTATTCAGGCTGGTTACCAGTTTGAAAAACAGTAAGCCCCAGAGTGGTCCACGCAAACCAACCCCAGCACCTCTGTGTCCGCCTTGGAGGAATCAGTCGGATTACCCGTGGGATGATATTAAGGGTTTGGGATTTTCAAAAGACAAAAGGATATTCAAGAAATTATTACTATTACCAGGAATCCAAGCAAGGTTTCAGACTGGTGTGACACTACTACACGTTCTTAAGTTAAAGAGAGGATGGGTTGAGATTGGGATAGGACAAGGCAATATACTATGGGTTACTATGATTCCTGTTGATACTTACATTCTACTGTAATTAAGATTGGACCGTCAGGGTTCTGGTCATCGGATCAGGTCTAATGGCAGCAGGGGACTTCTGGTGGAATTGGATCAGCTGTGCGTTTTTGGTCAATTTGGACTGCACCTCAGACTGGATTTGAATTGGCCCTTCTGGAGACTAGACACGGTAGATTAGGCGAATTGCGAATTTCAACAGGCAAGCTTTAATGGTTGCAAGCCAGACTGGATCAGAATTAAATTCCCTTAAGTTTGGGATGGTTGGATCTGAGCCTAGCTGAAACGAGTTCAGGAAATGCTGAGGCCTGTGTTTTGCAAAGAAGCCTGGAATCAGCTGCAAGATGAAGAGTTCTGCAATAAAGCGCTGCACGGAAATCAGGATGTGGTCAGGAAGCAGTCTCTATG
Organism: Ambystoma mexicanum; assembly: GCF_040938575.1. NCBI lineage: Eukaryota > Metazoa > Chordata > Amphibia > Caudata > Ambystomatidae > Ambystoma > Ambystoma mexicanum. Next base: position 630,878,113 of record NC_090927.1, on the reverse strand, counting down.
CGTGGTGAAGTTCCTATATTTATCCTACTAAGTGACATCACAAGGTTGATGGTAGGGGCAGAATTTCAAACCATGCCCCCACGGCTGTGAGTGCTCAAGGGCACTTGCCTTGTTCTGGTTGGAAGTCAGAAAAGAGCTGTCATCTTTATGATATGATTTGGGAGCTCCCACATTGATTTGAAGCACAATTTAACTTTTGCACAAATGTACATTTAGAAAATGATGTCCCCTAATAAAATCGGACACATACAGCACATATTTGATGGATTATCTTTAAATTCAATTTCCATCTCTGTGAGAGCTGTCTTTGTCATTCTGTAGAATAATAATTTCTAATTCAGCACATATCTGTGTGATTATCACTACAGAATGAGTATACAATATTAGACTTGCAGCATTAATAGTTTTGCTACAATTAGGGTTTTCCTGTAACTTTGGGTCCTTATGTAGTACAGGGTTCATTAACGTCTTTAAAGCAAGGGCCTAAAATTAGATTAATAACTACCAATTTTTACCCGTTTCTAGATTTGTCCTTCTTCATGTCGCAAAGTTAAGGAGTTTGAAAACTTAATCACAAATAGGCATTAAACACCAACATTTCTTGTCAGTTTTTTTTCCTTTTTAACTTTCCTTTCAACAGGCAACAGCTGTCACATTCCTTTGATCAGGGAGTGGTGTCCTCTTCCTTGAGAGGGAAGCTCCCTGTAGACATCCGTAAGCAGCTTGCCATTGCCCTTGGCTGTGCCAGAGACGAAAGTCTGATGAGCTCATTGTTGTCATTATGCGAGAACCCCCAGCATCCATTAAGCCTTACTGTAGCAGGGGAGTGTCAACCTGAGGTGTCATCTTTCCCAGGCTGGGCACTGTCAAGTCAGAATTAACCAGTTAACTCCAAACTGGGTTACTTTAAAATTCACTTTAAGGTCTTTTATTTAAAACATATCAAACTGAACACAGTTTATAAGGGATTTGGACATTTAAAGAATTAAGCCCTTCACAAAAACATGTTTTCAAATAGGCGAAATTTTGCAATTTCTTCAGGGAAAAAGCACATTTAACTGAGTCTTTTACATCAAATTTTCCTTTGCAGCATAAACATCTATTCAGCACCATTTCTGTCCTTGAGTGATGGAATTTGTTTGCAGCCTGAAAGTAGGTATTCAGCCTATACTTCGAGTTTAAAGTATAGGCTGAATACCTATACCTGTATAGGCTGTATGTTGCCTGAATACCTATACCTGTATAGGCTGTATGTTGCCACTTTTATCCGCATTTTTCCTGTGTAACTGAAGACAAACTGTTGCTGGATTGGATTTTCATAAAATACATTTCTTAGCTGCTGTCAGTCAGTGAGGCCTGGTTGCTCTGAGCCACCTGGATGATCTGTGATTTCATTACACTTTTAATTTCAATGGTTCACTTGGAAAATGACTGAATTTAGCACCAAAATAGCACTTTGAAGGTTGCAATTGATTGGGGAAGCTGCATTTTAACGGGCATTTTCGTTTTTTAGCCCACTTCTGTGGCCTTTCTTTGTGTTACATGTACAGCACCCACTGGCATTCTTCTATAGTGAGTTCTGTTTATACAGCAACTTTGACTGTTTGTGGCAGGGGTGTTCAACCTTTTATGATGGTGAAACATGCACCGTTTTGCAGATAATTGTGCGCACAGGGGTTAGCGCATCCATTTTTGGCTGATTCTTTCCCCATTGGCAAAGGGGTGCAGTGGGGTGCATCAGCATGGGTAACAATATTCCACAAAGAACCCCCCCGACTTTGGTTTGACTTCCAGTCATGGGGAAGTCAGGCACGTGGGATTTTTCTTTCTGTCCATGTGAAGAAATCTGGTTGCTTCTCCGGTCAGCGATTGATGCAACATGCTCTCCTTGCCGGTTCTGGTTGGAATGGGAAGATACTCTCGTCTTCTCCCCTGCTTTCTTTTCCATCGTGGAGAGACACTCCGTATCTCTTGGGTTTTTCCTCCCAGCTTCCCGAGAAGGTCCTCCTTGGTGATTAGGTGTTCTTGGTGCAATACTAGAAAACAGAACATAACGCGGTTATGAAAATGTTCCCACTACTGTTCCAGGGGGATTTCAGCAGTGGGATAGACACATGCATTTGATCACAATTTACAACATTCGCTGCATATAATCACTGACAATTTAATAATTTCTCTGGGTGTCTGGATTATCTCCCTCTGGGTTTCCGGTAAGCTCTTCTATTTGCTGTAAAGTATGCCTATCATGGCAACTCTTTAGCTGGTTTATTTGGACCCACTTGTCTTCCCCTTCTGTCAAATTTCCCTTGGGATGTGGTTTCTGTAGGCGACTGATGAGATTCTGTCCACAATTTCAAAAGGACCCCGCCAGCTTGGCAGGAATTTGCGCTCCTTGGCTTGGTTCCTTTGGAAATTGTACAAGTAGACCCTGTCTCCTACTTGATATTCCTTTTTGGTTGTCTTAAAGCCATAGTGGGTCTTAATGCTGTCTGCATATCTTTCTAGATTCGGCTCAGCATACGCAAAAGCATGTTGAAGGTGTTTTCTCAGATTATCAACATACTCATGAGTTGTGGAGGCATTTATCAAGGTCTGCTCTTGGGTTCTATAGAGCAGATGCTGGGGTAGCACCATCCTTCGTCCAGTCATCAGCTGAAATGGAGACATTTTTGTTGCAAAAGAAGGGGTAGATCTGATGGCCATCAGGACAAGGGGTAATTGAATATCCCAACTTGGCCCAGAGTCTCCCACAAACTTTTTTAATATGTTCACAATGGTTTTATTGTACCACTCAACTCCACCACTAGCGAACAAGAGGTATGCAATGTGTAGTTTCCTTTTTACCCAGGTATCTCCCACATCTTTTTCATCACTTCGCTGTTGAATGACTACCTTGGTCTGACTCAATCCTTTGGGGTAGTCCAAAACACGAGAAGATGTTATTGATCTTCAGGGCAGCTGCTGTTTCTGCATTGCAATTTGGGGCCGGGAGACATTCCACCAATTTAGTAAACAAGCATTTTACAGTTAACATGTACTTGTTCCCCTTAGAGGAAATAATCACGGGCCCGATGAAATTAATTTGCAAATCTGACCAAGGCAGTGTCATCCCCCTCTTTTGGAGTGGAGCACGGTGTGTGAGTGATATTGGCTGAAATTGGGCACACACAAGACACCCCTTCAGGCATTGATCGAGGTCCTGCCCCATGCCTGACCAGTATGCAACCACTAGCAAGATTTTGAATGTAGTATAAAACCCCTGATGACAGGCTGTGGCCGCATCATGGGCGTGACTTAACATCAGGCTTTGGAATGAGGTAGGGACCACCCACTGGTCACAGCCAGATATGGATCTCCTCACCAACAAACCGTTTGGATTTGGAACATTTTTTGACATTTCTTCAACACCCTGAGGTCCTCTTTCCCAATACAATCGGTATCCATCAGGGGAAAGCTCTCAGGGTCCTCAATGTGTTGATAAAATTTACCAAGTATTGGATCCCTTTTTTGAGCTGTGATTAAATCAGGATCTGGGATCTCCTTACTCCATTGGACAGTTGAGAGTTCATTGTGAGCATTTGTCTGGGACGTAGTGATAGCAGTGACCTGGATTTCCCCCAACAGGGACTCGATCTCAAATAGATCCCCTTGAATGGCTCCGGTTTTGGCGAGCTGATCAGTTAAGTTATGTCCAGTTTTGTCTGGTTCCTCAACTTTAGAATGACCCTGGATCTTTTTCCAGTAGATGGTCATCCTACTAGAGGTGACCAGATCATCAATATTTTGTATTCATTTTCCATGTTTTAGTGGTTTAGTGATAGCACATAGGTTTTCCAATTAACCAGGTGCTCCACAAACCCGTTCCAGACATAATCTGAATCAGTTATTATAACCAGTTTGTGGAGTTGGTGTTGGACAGCAGTGAGGATGGTTTGATGCACAGCCATCAGCTCTGCCATCTGACTACTACGGGGACCGATTTTGTACCCAGCGGACGGTTCTGGGGCATCATTCACCCAGGTATTCCCCACGCCTGCCACTAGTTCCTTTTCCCTGTTGTTGTCAACATGGTAGGAGCACCCATCCACACAGACAGTGGGCATTCCCTCACAGTTGTCTTCTTCATAGACTTTGTGTGGGGAATTGAGGTATGTCTCTATGTTGTCTTTGATTTTAAGACTTTCATCCTTGAGACAGTTTTCTCTGGCACAATCGTGCAAATCAGCCAGACCTTGCACGAGGGGACTCTTCTTGGTTTGGCCATATCTGACCTCCACAGGAATGCCTTGCATTGATAGATTCCAGGAAGTAATTCTGGAATTACTCACATTTCCGGGGCGGATTCTGTCACTTTGAAGATATTGCAGAGGCTGGTGTGGAGTCTCCACTATGTGTTCCCCTTGGATGAAAAGGCGGTAATTCTTCAATGCCCACACGTCACCAGGAGTGCCTTCTCACAATCGTTTAATTTTTTATCCACACAGGATAAAGTCTGACTCGCATAAGAGATGACTTTTTTGACCTTGTCATGCTTTTGGTATAATACTGCGGTCAAGCATGTATTTGAGAAGCTAGGCAATGCGCTTATGTGAGGCTTCTTTTTGAGTTGTCTTACTGCCTCGGCTTGTTCTGGAACCCACTCCCACTTGACCCCCCTCTTCAACAGATTGATCAGGGGTCTTGTGATCTCTGCGTAATCCTCAATTAACTTTCTACTGTAATTAGTTAGTCCAAGGAGGCTCCTTAGCTCACGCAGAGTTGTGGGGTGTTTTAGTTTCAGGAGTGCTTCTACTTTCTTTTCCTGTGGACAGAAACCCTCGGGAGTTATCTCATGCCCCAAGAAATTGACACGAGTCCTGCACCACTGTGCCTTTTGGAAAGATAGTTTTGCTCCAGCAGCCTTCAACTGTGTCAGAACATAACGGATCTCTGCTATGTGTTTCTCCAAAGTTGAGCTTTTGATTAGGACATCATCTACATAGGTCACGTTACCCCTTTCACCCAAGTCATTCATGGCCTTATGCAAGAAGATATTAAATTAATTGCCGGAGTTGATGTATCCGAAGGGAGTCCGGGTCCAAGTGTACTGCTGCCCCCCGAAGGTAAAGGCCAGCTTGTATTGGTCCTCCCTACTGACAGGTATGGTCCAGTAACCATTGGTCAGGTCAATAGCAGTGTATACCTTTGACCCCTGGATCTGGGCCAGCCCTTGGTCAATGTAGGGAAGAGGCCATCGGGAAGTGTGGACCCATTTGTTTAGCTCCCTTAGGTCAGCACAGAGCCTCCACCGGCTGTTTTGTTTTAGAATCCCCAGCACCGGATCATTGTGCGATATTGCTTCACAAACACTGGAGTCATACCAGGGTCCATGGGAATTGTTGTTGTGTGGATTTCAGTGCGACCACAGTCATATGAGTCCACCACAAAGAGATCTTGAAAATATAAGAAAACGTGTTTCAACTTTTGCTTTTGCTCCAGAGTCTCACAGGCATCAGCTAGGTTGACTCTCTCTTCAACCATCTGCCTGAAGCCCAGAAAGACTTCTGGTTTGGCTATCTCAGCAGCCTCCTCCAGCTCGGTGGAGAAGTCCCTGGTTAAGGGCAGGAAGAGTACACCAGGGCATTCCCCCTATGCCGGGTGAAGATCCTGTCTGGTGTTGTGTCATTGTCGCTATCACTGTCAAAACAGTCATTGGGGATTGGTCCTATCAGTTCATTACCTAAATCTATGGAAAAATGTCAGTCATCAACCGCCATTACAATAATGGTGCCTGTGCTCAGAGTGATACTCCTAAGGTCTCTGTTATCCATTACTATTTGAATGGTATTGTTTTCTGTATTGAATAGTGGTGTTGGGTTTACCCCCAACCCTTGCTGTTGGAGATGGGCGTTGAGGTGAACATATGCATCAGGATTTTGCAGTTTCTGTCCTCTTTTAATTTTTATTTTAAGTGGGAATAGTCAGGTACATTCTGCAATGTTGACTTCCTCTTCAATCTGAACTTCAACTGCATATGGCAGCAGTTGAGCTGACTGAAATGCTTTCTCTGGATCATCAAAGTCCATGGGATTACCCGCTAATCGGGACCAGGCCTTGAAGTTTATCAGGTCCAAACAAATGGCAAAGCGATTGAGAATGTCACTGCCTAAATAATATGCAGCAGGGATATCTCGCACGACCCAACAGTTATGTACTATACTTTTGTTGCCTATGGAAATTTTGAGCATATACCTGCTCGGCAGGAGATGTTTGGAATTGGGAGTTTCCAGGTCCATTTCCCATTTGTCTATCAATTTAAAGGTGGGAATGGCTGGATCTTTTGGGAGTTTTCGGAACATGGCTTCGCTGATGAAGCTCTTACCATTGTTCACGCACACTCGGGCGAAAACAGAGTCCTTCCCCTCATTTATCTAAATAGGGATGCACAACTGTTCTCCAATCTTCTGAAGGTCAGCCAAGCTTTGAACTGGTTTCTCATCATTTTGGACTATGGAAGTGGGATTTTCTGATTATGAATTGGTATAGAATTTCAGAGTATTTCCTTCCAGTGTGGAATGCCACTTGAGACTGTAAGGAAGGTTCATTTTTCAAAAATAGAGAGGAATTCCCATCACTAGTTTGTTGTCCTACTGCAATAATTGTCAGGTCTGGGATATTGTTTTTTTTTAAAGTAGAACTTAATTTGGTCAGGTGTTTGTTCAACCATGTGGCATGTGGCATTTAAACTAACATGGTTGACTCTATGTTTTAATTGTATTGGTCAGTTAGTCTGGGTCCAGAGGACCTTGTTTACACAATCTATTAGGGGAGACAATCTACGCAGGATGTCATTCCCCAGTAAACATGGTGTGCCCTCTGGAGTCACAACTGTGACCAGGTGTTTCACCTTGTGTCGCCCAGTTTTAATTTCCAAATCTGCAGTCCGCGCGATAGGAATTTCATTCCCATTGAATTTCTGAAGTTGTCCAGGAAGAGGGGTGAGAGAATATGGTATCTCTCCCCCCTTCCTGAATCCAGCTGATCAAAGACTCTTTTTGACAGAAGGGTGGCTTGGGATCCAGTGTCCACCAGTGCCAGAAATGTACATTGCCTTTGTATTTGGACTTCTCCTCAAGGGGGCAAAGATAATGTGCATTTTAGGCCAATTGATGGGTTAATTTCTTAACTCTTGATTCTGAAACAGGGGTTGTTTAGGTAGGATTCTGTGTGAGAGCTTGAGGATCTGTAAATAAAATGTGGCAGTTGGATATTGGGGGCTCCCCTGGTTCTGATCCTGGGCCGCCCTCCCCTTTTTGGAGGCAGTCACCAGAATATTTTTGGGCAGTGTGGTTTTCCAAGCAATAATTTTGGGGTTCCATGATGGGGGGTTTTAACTCATTCCCGACATTTACCCAGTCTTGATTAGGATCTCTCGGGATCCATTTTTCCCCCATCCCTGAAGGAGAAGACCTTTTTCCCAGAGTCCTCTGAGAACCCCTCTCCTTCAAACTGGAGGTCACGAACCTCCTCCACACAATGGGTCTTTATAGGTTCTTTATTTCTTCTACCTGCCCTCTGTTCCTTGGGTTGCAGACTTTCGGGAGCAGGAGATTTTCCTTCTGGTTCCTGGGTTTCCAGTGGCTTTTCCCAAGTGGGGAAGGAAGCTTCCTCTAAGGCTTTATACCCCACTTCCTCCCGTGCCTCCTCCTTTGGATCCGGTGCTCTGTCGGGGTTCTCTCCCCGTCATTGCTCTGGAGTACCAGACCCTTGGTTTGTGGAGTTCTGAGCCGGCATGCTCATCTGAGGGCTGTGGTGAGCCCTCAACATGCGACACAGATCCTGGGACAAGTTCTGGACCTGGCGCTCCAGTTGGGACAACCGCTCTGGCTGGTACGGGGTCTCTGTTCGACCTTAGGTGGATCACGGGAAGGGTAGCTGTCCCTTCTCCCATAATACCCTTGGTTGGGATAGTTCTGGTAACACTCCACCCTTGGCCTCCCCTCTCCCGGATAGGGCTGCCTGGGCTCAGGAAAGTGGGGAAAGAAAGGAGGGTTGTTTTGTGGGTTGAAGTTTGGTGGGTGCCGGGGAAAGAAGCTCAACCTGGCATTTGGGGGATTACTGCCCTCCTGGGGAAAGCTAGGAAGGAAGTTTCCTGGGTTGGTAGCTATCTGGTTGGATCCCCCCCTTTGACTGAGGGAGTCCACACATACCCCAGGATGGGTTTGTTTACCTTGTAACAGGGGCTAATATAATAAGGGGAGTTAGGGGTCCCATTTGTGGGATGACCTCCCTGACTACCTGTCTGGGATTGGCCCAAAGGCCTTCTGGTTCTTTGGCTAGAAGGATTCTGCACAGTAATTTTTTTAGGCCCCCCTTCTGCAGATCTAAAATGGGGGCAACCTTCACCTCCGCCACCTTAGCAGCAGGGTGTTGGATGGTTTGGGGTTTTTATTTGTATTTTTGTTCTCTACGGGTTTGTGCACTTCATAAATATGGGTCGCCTGTTCAATGACCCAGTCCAGTGATCTCTTCTCGTGAAAGTCGCTGACCAGCTGGGTCATGATGTATTTAGGGAGTGCATGAAAGAAGGTATTAATGAACTCTCTACAGTCTGTGCGCACCCTCCTGGTGGTCTGCGCAAAGGCACGTTTTAGTTCTTGCACAAATTCTTGTGGGGCCTGATCTTCACCACACTGCAGATTGTAGGCCGCCTTGTGGGTCTCTTGGGGGTTCCTATGGACAGATTTTTTTTAAAGATTGCCGCCCTGTAGGTGGACCATCTTGAGTGGTTCTGATCATTCCGCCTTGCAAAGAAGCTGGAGTACTCAGGGGAAAATGTCCATTTGACATATTGGATGCAACTCTGTCTATCTTTCAGATGGAAAGTATCCATCATCTGCTTGTATAACTCACGGTGCTCTCAGACTGAATACTTGGCATTTTTGTGATAGGGAGTTATGACGCTCCCAATGGCCTTGATCTGTTTCAGGGGATCTCTTAGTAGAGCCCTCTTAATCGTGTTGGCCTTTTTGGTCTTAGTCACCTGAGTGCACTCATCCTCTGACTCAGAGGCACTGCTACAGGAGGTGGCTATCTGATCCTCTAGGCTCTCCCTGATTCTGCGAGCTTAAGAATGGCTTGCAGAATGTGGGAGCCTAGTTTCCTGATGCCTGTGCTGCTCAGAAGAGTCTTATGACTCTCCCTTGCTCCCAGGATTGGATTAGTACCCACCCCCCGCCACTGCACTAGCTGGGAAAAGGTCTTTAAGATACTCTTTTTGGGCTTGCTTTCCTGGAGTTCCCCACCAAATTTTACTAACTGGTCCTTTGGTAGGCGGTATTTATGAGGATCCAATTCCCTGATTCTCCCCTCAGAGGAGTCTTCCTGATCAGAGAGGCTAGCCCTAACATTTGGGGATCTGTACAGAGACGTCCGTCCATCAATTTCTGGGAGGCGCTGATCTGTTAGTCCCATGTTACCTATTCTGCTGAAGTCTACCATGCCCATGGCCCTTGGTTCATATGAGCCAGTGGATATGAAGCTGGTAGAGTCCATGGTACTGAAGGGGTTAGAGTCCCTGATGACAGGGTCCTGATGTTATGTTCAGGGGTTTCTCTGTCCCTCCCTACCTCTTCTATTTCAGCCCCTATTCCCTGCTGATATGCCAAAATCTGACTCTTTTGCTCCTCTATCAAGGCCTTACTGGTCTCATTGATTTTCTCTTGCATGGCTATCTGTTTGTGGAGACTGTCATTCTTTTCACAGAGAGCCTAATTGTCTCTCTGCACTTCCTGTCTGGATTGGAAATACCAGGCCAATTTCTGCTGCAGGAGACTCACCTCCTGAGTTTTATCATTATTGGTCTGGGTGTTCTTTTCCAGAGCATCCTCCACCTGCCTGATGTGCTCCAGTAGCTTCTCATATTCAGATTCAACTTCACTAAGCTCCTAGAGGGCCAGCTTTCTTTCCTCTAACATAGTTTTTAATTGGCTGACTTCCTGGCCTAAGGCATCACTCTCCTGACTTAGAGTACCCCTCTGTGCAGCCAGGTCGTCCCTTTGTTTTTAAATGCATGGGATTTCTGGCGCTCCTCATCAAATTCTGTTTGAGATTCTAAATCTTTAAGAATTAATGTATTGTTTTCCTCTTTTAAGGATTCTTTGTGGTTTTGTAAGGTGACTATCTGTTCTGTGCACCCTCTGTTATAATTTAACTATTAATTTGACTTCTGGTGACTCTCTTGCAGAGAGTTAATCTTTTCCCTACACTCCTCTTTCACCACCTGTAATTGGGTTTCTTGCTCTGCCTTCTCTTGCTGTAAGAGAGCCAGATCTTCTTTTAATTGGGTAATATACTGCTTAGCTTCTGTCTCTGATTCTTTCCTCTTCTTTAGCCTGTGCCATGCAGAGTCTAGATCAGTTTGGATTTTCTTTAGTGTTTCCACTTGCTTCTTTGCCAGAACTATGTTTTCTGCATGCTTTTCCTGCATTACTCCCATGTGGAGTTATAGGTAGGCCGCTATCCTGGCGATTTTTGTCTGCTCCTCCTTAGCTTTTGGGGCCATGTACAGTTCACTAAGAGCATGGTGTAATGGGCCCTTGTCTTGCCATTTATCCAGATCTATGGCAGTGACCTGTTCTTTGATTTCCTGCAGCCAGATCTGCTCATTCAGTTCTTGCCACTCACCCCTGACAGTTTGTGCAGGCAGTGTTCCCTAGCAATATTCATTTCTACTGGGATTGCCATTTTAGAAATATGAATTTCCTTATGACTTATTTTAGGGTTAATTTACTTTTACAAACAGGCATGACATTTTGACCATTTATTTTGAGAGGTGCTTGAACAGTGTAGTACAGTACATTAATCCAGCAAAGTGTCTGTACCCTGTAGTCAAGTATGCTGTGTTAGACTGTCACGGGTGGTAACTCGAACTCAGAATCACGGCACAAGCCCCCAAACTCTGTTAAGGATTTCAATCAGGCACACACCCGGGTCACGCCTAGCATGTAATTCACAAATTAAATACTTATTTATTATGTCTATAGGTTCAATATTCTGACTGATATACCACTCATATCACACCTGTCTCAAAATACCCCCCAGGTCACAGTGGACCAGGAATCAGAATCAGGCTAGTTGGTAAAAGTAAATATTTATTTATTTATTTAATATTCAATTCAAACACAAATTTTAATATATATATATATATATATATATTCAGTGAAAAAACTTTGTTAAAGGGACGTTATGGTTAAGTTGTGCTACTAAAAACCTATGAAATTCAGTGAAAAAAACTTTGTTAAAGGGACGTTATGGTTAAGTTGCGCTACTAAAAACCTATGAAATTCAGTGAAAAAAACTTTGTTAAAGGGACGTTATGGTTCCAAGTAAAACCGAAAAACCCTTGAAATTCGGCAGTTATGGTGAGCTAAGCAACCATAACTCGCGCCGCCACCGTGCACTGCTAAGACTAACACCCAGGACATCAAAGATGACATCACAAATGTCATTGATGACATCACTGATGACATCACATGTGTATGTATGAAATATGTGTAGAAGGGATTCTTATTATGTTGCGAAAAAAGTGTCAAGAATCATTGCAAGAAATATACCCTAATAAGTGCATTGAGCGATGCATTGAAATAAATAGCATCCTATTATGGGGTTCTATCTAGTATACTAAGCTACTCATACAGAAACATAACATTGTGTGTAGCGTACAAGATGAAGGTATGATATTCGTAATGTTAATATGTTGAATAAGGAAATGATAATTGTTTTCTTAACAGATTTGTGTGTACTGTGAAATATGTAATAAGTAGCTAATACAACCCATGTATTACATAATTGCATTACTATAGACAAAACACAAAGACACAAGAACACATACCAATATGGGTATATACAGGGAAAGTGAAGTTAGCAAAAAAGCACAAGTAGTAGCAGAAACAATTCATAACGTAACTGATTAGTTTCATGCAAATAAATGATTGCTCTGTTTCAAAGCTGCTATTTACCCTATGTATATGTATCACTTGATGTGATTGGACCCTAAGGAAAGTAGTGTGAGTACAATGTATACAAATATGACCATATACAGGGAAAGTACAGCCATAAAAAAAACAACAGAACTATCAGAAAGTGCTCATAAGTCTAGTGATTATCTTTATGCACAAAAAGGATTGCTGTCTTTCAAGCTTGTGTTTTCCCATATGTATATGTTTCATATGATGTGACTGTACTCTAAGGGAATTACTGTAAGAACCTACTAGAAGGATATGTCAACAAATAAAATAAAATTCTTAGTTTCTGACTGTTACTGAAGAAAACCATGTGGCCTAGATATATCAGCAAAAGAAAAAATAGTGAGCCAGACATGTGATGTCATCAGTGATGTCATCAATGACATTTGTGATGTCATCTTTGATGTCCTGGGTGTTAGTCTTAGCAGTGCACGGTGGCGGCGCGAGTTATGGTTGCTTAGCTTACCATAACTGCCGAATTTCAAGGGTTTTTCGGTTTTACTTGGAACCATAACGTCCCTTTAACAAAGTTTTTTCACTGAATTTCATAGGTTTTTAGTAGCGCAACTTAACCATAACGTCCCTTTAACAAAGTTTTTTTCACTGAATTTCATAGGTTTTTAGTAGCGCAACTTAACCATAAAGTCCCTTTAACAAAGTTTTTTCACTGAATTTCATAGGTATTTAGTAGCAAAACTTAACAATAATGACTTTGACTTTATATACATGTCATGTGGAACTGACTATATCTCTTCTTATGAACTTGATGTCCGCGAACTTATTTAATGTTTGCGGACATGTTCTGAGAACAGTACCACTACCTAAAAACTGTGGGGGGATGTGGGGGGTTGGGGGGTATGTTTGATTGTTATATCATAATATAAGAACAATTAACAAATTCAAAAAGCAGCACACAAACACATTATATATAGTAATACATAAGAAATGTAACCCATATATGTAACACACTAACCATTCATTTAAATACAATATGTTCTGAAATGGAATATACCACAAGAACATAAATTGGCTTCCAACATAATTACCTCACAGATACAACAGAACTGAGAACAAGACCAGACCCACTGAATACATAGGACTTATCTTACCAGAAATAGTAAGTGTACTTCATTTTACTCATATATTTATAAACTTTCTGTATTAGATTAAAAAATATATTATTTTTTCTTTTTTTTTCTCACAAAAATGTCTAGTACTCTGGAATGGCTAGAGGACAATTTCCCACATGAAGAAATGTCACAAGATAGTGAAACGAATGGTAAACACTTTATAATATAAACCATTTAAATATTATTATTTTGTATACATTTAACATATATATATTTTTTTTATACAGAGCATAACAAAATAGAAACTACCTCTGAAGAAGCTGTTATGGAAAACACGCTTGACAACATAAAAGAAAAAATTGATTTACTGTTGACCAATTTTAATAATTTGAAAACATTTGTTGAAGATCATTTTAAAACAAAAACGTCATACCATTGCCCCACATGTACTTGTCCCTCCTCACCATATCCCAGTCAATTATCCCCAAACCCTCTCCATAATCCAAAACGTTTTGATGAGATTTCCATCCCTTCCTCACCTAATACCAATTATGTTGAAACCCCAAATTCTCCTGTTTTTGTTTCTGTTTCTGCCTCACCTTCTCTGTCATAAATTATTAATATATGTTAAATAATGTTTAATTTTTATATTGTATTGTGAATAGTTTCCGTTTTTTTTTTTAAAAACAATAAAAGTGTCCGCGGACAGTGCGAGTGTTCTGAAATGTTTGTACATAAACGAAAATGGAGGTGTCCTGAAGAACACCACACCTGTTCGTACTGTTCGCTAGCAAGTTGAAACTGTTCTAAGAACACACGTGCTGTCCTGAAATGTTCGTAAAGAAACAAAAATTAAAGTGTTCTAAAGAACACTATATCTGTCCGTAATGTTCGCTATCAACTTAAAACTGTCCTAAGAACACAATTGGTGTCCTGAAATGTTCGTAAATAAACAAAAATGATGTGTCCTGAACAACAATACAACTGTTCGTAGTGTTCGCTACTCAATTGAAAGTGTTCTAAGAACACAATTGGTGTCCTGAAATGTTCGTACATAAACTAAATTACACGTGTCCTGAAGAACACTATATCTGTCCTTACTGTTCGCTACCAAGTTTAAACTGTTCTAAGAACACACGCGGTGTCCTGAAATGTTTGTTTCACGTGTGACGCACTTTTAATTACTTCAGAACCCGAACAGTGTCCGTAGGACATCAATGCGCATGCGCTAACCAATCTCCGTGCACTTGGTGTCCTGCGGACAGGCGCTTCCTTCGCAGACGAGTTCGCAAACAGATCATATGACCGCGCCCACACTCATCGTGTGTCCTGAAATGCGGACACTGTTCGTGTCCCAGAACAATTTAAAAGTACATTTTCAGTTAATCCATAATATTTTTCAATACAATCTCACCATGCCACAAGTCCCACATAGCAATCTTGAGTTTCTATATACCTTTTGAAACTTTCCGATCCTTTTTTGTGTTCGATCTTTCCGCGCACAGTGCGCATGTCCGCGGACCGCGCACAAGCACCCCTATAAAAGACCATGCCCAAGAGCTTATTCCCATTGTGTTTCTGGCTATTCTTCATAACACAGTGATTTTTGCTGCCACCTGCAGACTACACCATCATCGACATGGCATCATTGGCTGCTGAACTGTCACTTGGTGCTGCACCTGCTTCAGCACCACCACCACCCCCTCCACCACCACCACCTCCCCAAGGGCCTGAAGAGGGGAACAGGACTGAGGATGCGGAGGAGGAAGAAGAGGATGATGAGAATGAGGTAGAGGAAATCCCTACTAGCCGCACTAGGCGTGAGTCTTGGGTGTGGCGGTTATTTACCATTCATGGGAATGGTCCTAAGGCTCGTGCGAACCATGTTACCTGCAATGAGTGCAAAATGATACTCAGTCGCGGGAAGCACGGTAACTACAGCTTTGGGACCACTACTATGAAGCGACACCTGAGGTCATTTCACTCTGGGGCTATTCGCAGGGTTGTACCTTGCGAAGAACGTAGCAGGTTGATTTCCTCTACTTCATCCTCTGTTTCTGATCCTGTCACCACAAGGACCACCTCTGTGGGACAGCGTCTTTCTCAAGCTGCCTCACAGGCCATACAGAATGCTGATGACCCTTACCTTTGGAGGGTCACAGTTGTATGTATGTACTGTGACACAGTACTCTGCAGGGGGGAGCGACTTCGGAGTGCTTTTGAGACTATCGTCTCAGAGCACGAGAAGACCTGCTCACTACCCAAATAAAACCCACTCTACATCTTCCTCTCTCAGCTCGCCCTTTCTTATCCCTGTGGTTGGTGTCCCCCCCTTTACCCTCCTTTACCCTCCTCTCCTAGTGTGTTGTGTCTGAAAAACCAAAAAAAATACAAAATTACAAAAATCAAACAAAAATAAGGCTCTTTTCAGAGCCGCCTTTCCCAGTTAAAAAATAGAAGTGAAAATAAATGAAGCAGGTCTCTTTGTATTTTTTAGAAGTCCACGAACAGTTCGCGAACATTAAAAAAATTGGGTTACTACTCCATCACAAACATTGTAATTTTCTCTGGAAAGCAGTGGTGGCTCTGAAAAGAGCCTTTGGGTGGTGTTTGTAAGTCAAAAATTGTAAATGCTTAACATCTACTTCAAAATCGTTGTTGTAATTCCAAAAAAGGTCGCAATGCATTTTGTACATTTCTCAGAAAAAGCTGATTGCCAGCATAAGTAAGATGGACTCCATCTCTGCGAAAAATGTATGTACTACAAAACTTAATATTTTCATTGTGAAAAGAAGACATGCCAAAATCTCTTAGAAAGCCACAAACAGCCTTATTAACATTGTGCCTTGCTTTTTCCATTTGTGGACCAAATGAAGAGGAACGAAGCCACATTTGTCTCTGCGCAATCCGTGAAAATATCACTTTAGAATTAGGAAACATGTCCATAACCTTCCTCAGTCCTTCTTTCATAGCAAATTGCAAAAGAATTCCAGTCACATGCCCTAAACTGTTCCCTCCACAATGAATTACAATTATGTCTGGATGTTGCTCTGTCTCCAAAGTAGCACAGAGAGGCAGCAAATCCAACCACTTCATTCCACGTACTCCATGCCAGTGTACTTCCACATGTGGGAATCCAAGATCTACAGCTACTCCACAGCTTTCTGCATGCACCTTCAACCAATGTATCCACGAATCTCCTAAAATCCAAACAATCTGTTTTCTGAAACACACAGCCATAGCTATCTTTTGTTCTCTCAGCAAAAAGAGTATCTCAGAAAATCTCTCCTGGCACAACACACCCACCAAACTTTCCTGACCAATCCCTTTCAGTGCTTATTCTCATTTGCATGACTTCTGAACCCAAAAATCCCCGGATGTAACTCCCGATGTCCGGGAACTACCGCCATGTCCGCGGACATATCGTAACATGAACAGCCCTTCTACCATTTCCACTACACTCTCTCTGCCATTCCCTCATTGGATGTACCTCAAAAATCACATGCCCATGCACCAATCACATTCAAGACCTCTACATCTAACTGCATCATCATAGATCAGCACTGCAAATGTACTCTGAATCTCTCTGAGTACAAGTGTCATATCATTGGCAAGCAGCATCTACCACAAATACTGTACAAGTCTTCAAGATTTCTACTTGCAGCTCCATGCATATCCATATGCATGAACACAAACTTCAGGTATGCATATTTTCTGTATAGTACATGACATAGCTCTCAACCATTTTTGTTTTACAGGCGGGTGAAATCACCCGATTTTGTTTTTAGCGGGTGAGACGCCCATTGGAATGAATGGGCGTGCAGGAGGCTTGGCGGGTGAGTCTGCCCTTTACAAGGCGTCTGACACCCGCCAAAAGCGTGTGAGTTGAGAGCTATGGTAGATGAACACATTTTCAAACAGACTTTTACCTTGTAAAATCTGTAAAATGAATTTACTGTACTTTTTTCAATTTCCTAAAATCAACTACCACTTATACACCTTTATACTTTTTACTTTCTTTATACACACACACTCAAATCATGTTAAACTAACATTTTTTAAATGAAATATATAGACTACATATATTCAAACAAAATTGCATGCAAACACAATCTATGTTTAAACCTTTATAAAAATACTTATACAATTTCATATTTTTTGTTTTTATTTATTTATTTACTTGATTACTTTAAATTAGACATGACATTGAGGCGCTATTACCTAGAACAGTTTACTTACAGAAATAGTGGTATTCACTAATATATTATAAATTTCACAAGACATAGTAAAGATATTTTATTTTTGCTACAGTTAGTCATTCAATACAATTTGTTCATTAAGAACATATCATATGTACTGAACTGATGCAATGTATCTTATGTAAATAAATTAGTTTAATGGTTTTACAGAAGGCACTGAGGATTTCAATTAAAAAAATCAATATCTAAATTAAAAACAGTGCTATATGCAAACAAAGTTACTAATTTGAAGCTTTCACAGTTGCAGTGAAGACCAGTTTCCTGAAAAGAAGCAGCCGAATTCGAAGAAGAAAGAAAAACTAAGAAGTTACCTGTTAATTTTTTAAAAAAAGTAAGTAAAATATCACCATATTATTTATATTATTAATCAAATATACTATAACATTAATACCAGCTATTTTGGTTTCTTAAAATAGAGATTTTGTACCATTTTGTCCAAAACTTTCCATGTCGTAAACAGCGATTTACAACCAGAATGGCCCACAAATTTCTATTTTTGGACACACAAATTAGCCAACTGAATCACTACAATTTTCATATTATAGAACAAACAACTGTTTTAATTGTATACATTACATTTACTATTTGTACTTTTCCACACCACTAGCTTACTTTTTTTTGTCATCTGCACCCCAGTTTAGTGACACATAAATTCAAGAATACCTATCCCTACTAGTTTTAGTTCCCAATGCACAATCACACACCATTACATATATCTTTATCATCTTACTCAAACACTCATGCACACAGCACACAAACATTCCAGAACACCCCAACCCATATCTTCTTTATTTTTTTCAACAGACCCTAAAGAATGCCTACCAAAAGACAACTCCGTAGAAAGCAACGCAAAATTAGAGCAAATGAAAATAAAGGTGTCCAACATAAGCATCCATCTCTAGCAGAATTTGTAAAAAAAAGTTGAAACAAAACAGCTAATACAATCATTTACTGAAACACAAGAAGTTTCAAGTACAACAACTTCGCTTCCTCTATCAAAATGTAAAACAAACCAAAAAACAATTAACAGAAAATCAGCTATCAGTACAGATAAAACTACTTCTTCAAATTTTAATATAGTGCAAAGTAAGCATACCAAGAAAAGTATTTTAGCCAAAATATACCGTCACAAAGTCCTTCAAAATCTTATAAAAACAGGAGAGAAATCAGGTTAAAAGCTTAAAACCTATCGTAGGAAATTAATCTTAGAAGCATTGATGGACAGTGCAATTCATCTCAAAAGAAATGTATTTATTTTACTGTTAAACAAAATGAAACCACTAACAAAACTAATAACTAAATTACAAAAAAGACTTCTCAATAAGCGAAATGTCAACAGAAAGAACTTCTTAAGTATCTGCGGAGGTGAATGGAATCACACTACGAGCACAGAACCATATTTTAATGAAGAAGCGTACAAACAAAAGCAAACAAATACAATTGCCATACATAGCAGTGGTCGAGGTTATGAAAAAGTGAATAATACCATAATGGAACAAGAAGTATTCCTTACAAAAATATGCCCTGAAAACTTAGAATTACCCCTCCATTCAACTGAATCAGAACGTCTGGTGTACAAATGGCCATGCACGTCAATGTGTAACATTCCCAAACAATGTTTCAAATCTTTACACCAATTCCTCAATAAATATGTAAAAAGCAAAGACAAAATCAAAATTAAATTACTGTAAAATATAGATACCTGTCCAGTGCGCAAGTACACAGGACTACAAGGACATTCATTGGCCTGCATTACAGGACCTACTTGCAAAACCACTTTCCATGATATCAAAAGGATATCAACACATCATTCAACTATAAGAAATCTAGTCTATAAACTGTACTATGCTAAAAGTCCTGCTTTAGCACTAGCAAAGTTAAATAACATCCTTCTACATGGTACAGCAAAAGACCTACTTGAAGAAATTCACTATATCCAGAAAAAATATTTTGGAAGTGAAAGCCATTTACAGAATGAAATAGCTTTAAACCAATTAAGCAACAATTCTACACATGGCAACCTTTTGCTAAACACATACAAAAAAGAAATACTAAAATTTAAAAGTACATCAGCTGAAGTACCAAACCATGTATGTGTATGGTGCCGTAGAATTTTTTATAAAAGTAACACAAAAACTGTGGACCTATCATACAAAATAGAAGACAATGAAGATTCTAAATGGTTTGAATTAGCTCTCTACCTTCTAGCAGAAAACAAATATGAAATAACTTAACCCCTAATACTTTGCAGTTATTGCACTACAAAACTTGACAACAACCAAACTCCTTCACGTTCTATCACAAATAATTTGGAATTATACCCAGTACCAAAACCTCTACAACAACTTAATTTATATGAGAGCATCATAATTCAAACAGTACACCCATTTCAAGCAATAATACGCCTTCAACCAAAAACAGCAAAATTACCTCCCTCTGAATTGGCAAAAGGCATTAATGGAAAAGTAGTTTATTTACCATTAAATCTAAAAGAAAATGTGCATACTCTAGGAGTGCAACGTCCAATGCAGCAATCTTTAATTATATTAGTAAATGGAGTACCTACAAAAGACAAAAAAATATGGCAACAGCTGGTAGATTTATATAAAGTTAGACAAGCCTTCCAATATCTTAAAGAGAATAATGAATATTACACAGAAATTAATATTGAAGAAAACTTGAAAGATACAACTGAAATAATTCAAGAAACACAAGAAGCTGGTCAATTTGAGCTACTAGATCCTGCTACAATATCAAATACTTTAGACCAGTATACAATTCATCCTTTGCACTGTAATGACACCGTACAAGATGTACTGGAAACTTACCAAATGCGTCAAACAAAAGGATCGCCAATCAGTATATGGGAAAAAAGTATAGAAGCACGTGCTTTTCCTCTACTCTTTCCAACTGGCAAAGGAGGAAGGTATGATGATAGACCTATTCAAATATCAGCTTCAGAATACCGCTCATTACGGATGTATTCTGAAGATCCCAGATTTAGACAAAATGTGGAATACATATTCCACCTACTCTTTGAAAGTGAACTAGCAACTTTATGTTACGGAGTTGCACACATATTAAAATCAGGATCACACTTTCACAATATGACAGCTACACAAATATTAGAGAAAGTGCAACAAAAGGATGAGGTTTTACAATCAAATATTACAAATCTATTAGCAAATATGCGTGGTACTAAAGAGTACTGGTTTCGACGTCATGGAGATGTACGTTGTATGATCAGAAACCTTGGCCCACCCACTTGGTTTGTTACATTAAGTTGTGCAGAATATGCATGGGAAGATTTACATGATTTCCTACGCATATCAAATAAAAACAAAACAAACATAGATATTCTAACACCTGGAGAACTTTGTTCTTTGGATCCTGTTAATGTTTCAAGATATTTTCACCATCGCTTCATTGCTATGCTACATTTTATTTGTAATAAAACTGTTCCTCCCCTTGGAGAAGTGCAACACTTCTTTTGG
The DNA here is from genome assembly GCF_040938575.1 of Ambystoma mexicanum. Lineage (NCBI taxonomy): Eukaryota > Metazoa > Chordata > Amphibia > Caudata > Ambystomatidae > Ambystoma > Ambystoma mexicanum. The sequence continues at coordinate 630,857,285 of NC_090927.1, read as the reverse complement.
AGAAAAGAATACCAAGCCAGAGGAGCACCACATATCCACATGCTTTTATGGATTAAAGATGCTCCTAAATTTGGTCAAGACAGTGATGCCACTGTTTTACAGTTTATTGAAAAATATGTCACTTGTGAAATTCCATCAGAAGCCACAAATAGTGATCTTTGTGCACAAATTTTACAATTTCAAAGACACAAATGTGGAAAATATTGTTGTCACAAATACAAAAACAAAGGCAAATACTACACCAAATGCCGATTTGGTTTCCCTAGACCAGTTACAAATACAGGTCAAGTAAACAACCTCATGTCTTCAGTTAGACATACTGTTAAAGGAAAGTCACCTAAAAATACATATTACATAAAAAGAAAAGAAGAAGAAAAATATATCAATGATTATAATGCAATCATTGCCCACTTATGGAATGCAAACATAGATGTGCAGTACATTGCAGACAATTCTACTGCAGTTGCACAATATGTCACAGCATACTTAACTTAAGCAGAAAAGACAGAGCTCCAAGACCTCTGGAATGACCTGTCATCAGATAAAACAGTATCTCAGAAATTATACAGCTTGGGCATAAAAATGCTCACCCATAGAGAATGTGGATCTTATGAAGCAGCTGATCGTTTAACTGGTACTTCATTGTATGGTAAATCTGAAAATATAGTATGGCTAAGTCTTGGTCCAGCTAAATCTAGAAAAAGAGTTCTAAAATCATATGAAGATATAGAAACAATAGCCAAACATGATCCCAACAGCCAAGAGATTTTGAAAAACAATTTATTGGACACATACTACCCAAACAGAAGTAATACTTTGGAAAACATGTGTCTATACCAAATAGCCAAAAACTACACATACAAAAATAATATGAAACCCGATGAAAAAAAAGGTAAATATAGAGTGACAGACTGTGAAGGCAGCTTAGTTAAACTCACTAAACCAAATTTAATTAATCATATCAAATTGTCATTGAAGACTCCTCAACATAAAGAAGTATATTACATGTCCCTGCTACAACTCTTCAAACCATGGAGAAAAGAAGAACAATTACTAGATAACTATGACTCATATGAGGATGCTTTCAAAGCAAATGAAAGCACTATAACTGATGTAAACTTTACACAGTACAAAACAATGTTGCACAATGAACAGCAACAGAAGAAGAACTCCAAGCTCAACTAGATAAGGATACTCCTGACAGTAGTCAACCTTCTGTAACAGGAAGCCAAGAACCACTGGGAGAACCACTAATAACAAATGAGGCAGAATTAGCTATGATAGAAGTAGAAAACACCATGTGTCAGTATGAAGATAAGGAAGACTTAACTATACTACAATCAAAACTAAACAATGAGCAAAGTAGAAGTAACACAACAAATTGCACATGGTGTAAAACATGAAACTAAAGAATGTTCCTGCCATAATTATAAACCTATACTACTGTACGTCAGTGGTGAAGCTGGTTCTGGCAAAACATTCCTAATCAAAATCCTTAGTAAGTTCCTTCAACAATTGACAAACAACAAACTGTCAGCTGTTGTCACTGCCCCCACAGGTTTAGCTGCCTACAACATAGGTGGTGTTACATTACACCGATTACTACTATTACCAGTAGAACACCAGAACAAATTAGACTATTACAAACTTTCTGCAGAAGCTGCAATGGAATTACGCAGAGTATTGAAACAAATGAAAATGCTACTAATAGATGAAGTGAGCATGGTCTCCAACCTGATGTTAGCTTTGATTCACCTCAGATTACAAGAAGTACTCAAAACAGACTATGAAGAGCTCTTTGCAGGAAAACACATTGTTTTTGGAGATCTGCTTCAATTAACACCAGTAAAAGGTGAACCTATTTTTAAAACATTAGGGCACAAACTCTGCCGTAAAACTGTTGGCAGCATTGGAAATGTCAACCTTTGGCAACATTTCCAATACAGAGAATTAACAGAAAACATGCGCCAATCTGCAGATCTAACTTATGCCAACATTTTAAAAAGTTTGAGAGTTGGTATACTTTCTAAAGAAGCAGAAGCAACATTGAAAACCCGGCACATTAATGCACTTTATGGCGATAATGCATGTGCTACAGATGTTATGGAACAATTAGCCCACAAAAATGTCAATTGAATGGCCTTAATGCCAACTCTTGCAAGCTGTTTCAAATTCAATGAAATCATGCTAAGTAAAGAAATGCAACCAATAATGGAAATTAGCGCCACAGACAAACTAGATGTACATGGTATGGCACTACCCATGTGTGATCAAGCCACAACAAGACTAAATAATTTAGAGAAATCAATCTCAAACACAGCAGGCTTAGAAAAGATGTTAAAATTATCCTTAAATTGCAGAGTAATGCTGAAACGTAACCTTGACGTGGACCAAGGACTAGTTAATGGAGCACTGGGTACAGTTGTTGGCTTTCAAACATATCCACGTAACAACAAAATTCAGTTTGTCAATATACTCTTTGACAAACTTTCAGAAGTAAAACGGATAGGACGCTCAACAGCTAGATTCCTTCTCTTCAAAGATATGTATGTACGCAGAGAACAATTTTCTCTAACTCTTGCATACGCAGTCACGATTCATAAATCACAAGGTCTTACCCTAGACAAAGCAATGATAGATATTGGTAACACAGTCTTTAAAGAAGGCATGAGCTACGTAGCACTATCACGCTTACGTACACTTGACAGTCTATTTCTAATCAACTTTGATGCAAGTAAAGTAAACGCTGATATTCCTTGCATTTTAGAATATAATAGACTTCGCTCACTATACACTCCCCATCTAAACACATATTCTGTTCCACAAAAACTAAAACGTTGTAAAAGAAAACTAAATCAAACAGAAATGCAACAGGACGTCACTGCAAATCCTCCAAAGAGAGTAAAAGAAACTAATACTTCATCAAGTACCACAAACAAAAAAGAATCAATTAGAGAAAGTAAACCAGGTACTTCTTTAAAGAAGGAAGACAAACTCCAAAAAAAGCAGTTATATACAGAACTACCTGGACCATTTAAATTCTCAAATATAGTTGGTGTAAGTTGCTATGCAAATGTAGCAATGAATATTCTATTTCAATTACCACCAAATGTTGACAACATTTACTCACACAGTACAGACCCATTGTGTTTGCAAATGTTAGTACTTCACAGAAATGCAGCAAACAATCCTGACAACACATATAGTGTTTTTGGAATAAGACGACAATTGGACTACTGTGCTGTAATGGTGAAATTCACTATAAACTCACAGGAAGATCCACAAGAATTTCTAATGTACTTACTACAAGTACTGGAAAACAAAAACATACCTATAAATGAAATCTTTCAGATTTCATACATGTGGAAACATACATGCACTCTCTGCAACAATGTGACACAAGAAGAAATCCCCAATGAACGCTTCATATATATATCAATACCAAATTGTGAATCCATTCCATTTCAGCAACTTGTACAAAATGCAAACCATGGTAGATTATGCTCTACCTGCAATTCAGATAATCGCTCCACGTTAGTAATACAAACAAATAGTAAATATGTAATACTAATGCTTCTACGTTACAATGCAGATGGTACCAAAAACAACTGCAAGCTGACTGGATTCACACATGGTCAAATATCACTTGGTAAGAAAACCTTCACAACAATAGGTATAATCTACCACGCAGGAGCCACAACCAATTCAGGGCACTACACTGCATACATAAAAAAGAAATGTGGATGGTTTGAATGTAATGATAGTACCATTACTCTAAAGCAGAGATTACCAGCAAATCTTACAAACGCTTATTTGATGTTCTTAAAGCCAAATTTTGATAAATAAACTGTATTTAAACCTTTAAGTAAATTTGTGTTACAAAAATATAAACTGTTAGAATACTCCAAAAGCTATCTAACTGCTTAAAGATTCTACAACAACTAATCAGATAAATGAATACCACTAAATTAGACCAAAAAATACACAGTTAGAATACGCCAATTGGTATCTAACTGTCCCAAAATTTAACAATATCCAAATAGGTAAATCAAAACCACTAAAATATATTAAAAAAATAGACAGTTAGAATATGCCAATTGGTATCTAACGGCTCCAAAATTTTATAATATCAAAACAAATGAAGAATCTGTTACTGCTCCAAAAAAAAATACAACAAAGCAAAGTATAAAGCATTAGCCAGAAACAACAAGTGAACACTGAAAACAAACAAACAAATAAACTGTAGCATAACAGAAAAAGTTTTTTTTTTGTAATCCAACATGGATTTTTTTTCTCCCACAGACCCAATGATTTTAGCAACAAATACAGAAACTGAGCAAATTGCACAGTACTCTGATTTGTACTCTACTAAATATGAGGGTCGAAAAAAAATAAAAGTATATTGCTTATACAATGTAATAAGTCATTACAAAATACTAATACTAACATGCTATTTTCTTTTATTACAGAAATGAAGAAGAAAAACATGCACTCCCATTACTAGATCAAACAGTAAGTATACAATAATAAGGACAACCATAGCAGCATATCACATCCATAGTATCTAATACCTTTGTTTCTTATACATTTGTTTTTCACCCAAAGTTATAAGCAAATATGAATGTGATATGCTGCGGTGGTTGTTGCCGGGGCATACAATCTTGGGTGCATGGCCAAATGGCCATGCACCCAAGACTCTATGCCCTGGCAACAACCACCGCAGTATATCACATCCATAGAGTCAAACATTTCAACTATGATCTATGGGAAACTTTTAATGTCCGCGAACAATGTGAGTGTTCTTAGAACACTTTGAACTTACCAGCGAACAATACGGACACCATTTTCAGGACACCCCCTACGAACATTTCAGAACAACGCGATAGTTCTTACGACACTTTCAACTTAACAACTAACAATACGGACAGCGTCCTAAGGACACCCCCTACGAACATTCCAGGACACCGGGAGGGTTCTTAGAAGCGTCTTCAGAACACCACCATCTTGTTTATTTGCGAACATTTCAGGACACCGCGAGTGTTCTTAGGACACATTCAACTTGACAAAGAACAATACGGACAGCGTCCTCAGGACACCCCCTACGAACACTCCCCGGACACCGGGAGTGTTCTTAGAAGCGTCTTCAGAACACCACCATCTTGTTTATTTGCAAACATTTCAGGACACCGCAAGTGTTCTTAGGACACATTCAACTTGACAAAGAACAATACGGACAGCGTCCTCAGGACACCCCCTACGAACACTCCCTGGACACCGCGAGTGTTCTTAGAAGCGTCTTCAGAACACCCCCATTTTGTTTATTTGCGAACATTTCAGGACACCGCGAGTGTTCATAGGACACATTCAACTTGACAGAGAACAATACGAACAGCGTCCTCAGGACACCCCCTACGAACACTCCCCGGACACCGCAAGTGTTCTTAGAAGCCTCTTCAGAACACCACCATCTTGTTTATTTGCGAACATTTCAGTACACCGCGAGTGTTCTTAGGACACATTCAACTTGACAGAGAACAATACGGACAGCGTCCTCAGGACACCCCCTACGAACACTCCCCGGACACCGCGAGTGTTCTTAGAAGTGTCTTCAGAACAACCCCATTTTGTTTATTTGCGAACATTTCAGGACACCGCGAGTGTTCTTAGAACAGACTCAACTTGACAGAGAACAATACGGACAGCGTCCTCAGGACACCCCCTACGAACACTCCCCGGACACCGTGAGTGTTCTTAGAAGCGTCTTCAGAACACCCTCATTTTGTTTATTTGCGAACATTTCAGGACACCGCGCGTGTTCTTAGAACACATTCAACTTGACAGAGAACAATACGGACAGCGTCCTCAGGACACCACCTATGAACACTCCCCGGACACCGCGAACACTCCTTAGAACACCCCCTAGTCAGTTTATTTAGAACATTTCAGAACACCCGTGATGTCCGCAAACAAATCGAACACAAAAAGAACATCTAACACATAAAAAACACAACTTTCATCCTATCTCACACACTCCCACCCTCCCCAAACACTCCTACACACCAACACACTCTACAAAATACACATTTTGAACAAAGTTTCACCGCGCTGTCCGGGGACGTCCGCGAATCCAATATGGCGGGCGCTACCGAAAAATCTGACGCACTTCACGCTCCACGCCGTCCAATCAGCGAACACTTTGCATGTCCGCAAACATCACGCAAGACGATTGGCCAATCAGGACACTTTCTGCGGAGCGAACAGGGAAGTGTATCCACAAACCGAACACAGATATCACTAATTTTTTTTTACCTACTTTTTGGTCATTTTAAAAAAAACTACTGGATGAATTTTCACCAAATTTGCAAAAGCACGCTTTCGGGACCAAGCCGCTGCTCCTGGTCCAAATTTGGTGGAAATCCGTCCTGCGGTTTGGGCTGTATGCGCGAGCAAAACATTTTTCCCATTCACTCTATGGAGAGTGAGTATAATGTATACAAATATGAGCATATAGAGGGAAGGTAGAGTAATAAAAATAGAACTATGACAAAGTGCTGATAACCATAATGATTATCTTCATGCACAGAAAGGATTGCTCTTTTTCAAGCCTGTATCTTCCGCTATGTACATGTTTCATATGATGTGACAGGACCCCAAGTCTACAAATATAGTACCTTTTCAATTTTTACTTCCTGACTTTTACTGAAGAAAACTATGTGGCTTCGATATGTCAATAAAGGATAAAAAGGGAGAGCCAGCCATGTGATGTCATCAGTTATGTCATCAATGACATTTGTGATGTCATCTTTGATGTCCTGGGTGTTAGTGTTAGCAGTGCACGGTGGTGCATGTTATGGTTGCTTATGTTACCATAACTGGCGAATTTCAAGGGTTTTTCGGTTTTACTTGGAACCATAACGTCCCTTTAACAAAGTTTTTTCACAGAATTTCATAGGTTTTTAGTAGCACAACTTAACCATAATATCCCTGACATGTAACATAGAACATACTAACCACCTCGTAGTGATTTTCAAGTCCGCGGACTACCGCCATGTCCGCGGACACATCAAAATTCTGAGCGTGGTGAATGTAAATTTAAATAGTGTGCCCCATTTCCCCTTTGAAGTTGGCTCTGAAAAGAGCCGTTTTTTTTTTTAAAGATGCTTGACAGACACCTGTTATTTTATATTTTTTTTCTTGTTTTTTTTTCTTATTTTACTCCTAAAATCTTCACATAACCTTCTCCAAAGCAACCCTTACATTCCAAAATAGAAAGGCATTTCCGGTAAAAGATAAAGAAATGCCATCTTCTTTAAAATTAACAGCATTACTGGCATCAATATTCTCATTGTTACAGAAGAACATACCAGCTCTAAGCATGAAGGCACACATGCCTCGGTTGATGACACACCTAGCAATGTTTTGCTGAGGACAAAAAACTGAACTATTGTCCCATATTGCCCTAGGTAGTAATCCAGAAAAAATTACTTTCGCATTTGGAAGGATCTTCATTACGGCTTGAACCAAGCGTTCCAAATCAGCCAACAAAGTAGGGGCACTGACGTTGCCCAAATGGAAACCACTATAGTGCAAAACTACCACATGCGGACTGTTCATCGTGGCCATACCCGCACAAACTTGTACAATTCCCTGTACATTGCAATCAGGCACACTTCTCCACACCACCTCCACTCCTTTCACATCAAAGTTCTTTGCAACATGCCTGCATTCAGCGTACTGCTGTAAACCATGCACAAACATATCTCCGAGCACCAACACCCTGACTTTCTCCACTTCTGCCATCTTCACCACACACAGTCTCTTTCAACACAAATCCACAACCTCGACATCTGATTGGCTGATCCGTACAGTCTTCTTTCCATGTTGGATTTCCTGGAAAAACCTGGACGGCGTCCACTTTACTCTCTGTACCATTCCCTCATTGCATACAGCTAAGCAATCACACAATACGAATAACGTCCTCAGAACATCCCCATTTTGTGAATTTTCGAACATTTCAGGACAATTATCATTTCATTATTCAACATATTAACATTACAAATATTATACTTTTATCTTGTACTCTGCACACAATGCTATCTTTCTCAATTAGTAGCTCAGTATACTACATAGAATCCCATAATACAATGCTATTTATTGATATAAATGCATCGTTCAAAGCACTAATAACGGTATGATATTTATTGCAATATCCTTGACACTTTTTTCGGAACATTATAATAAAAATCCCTAGTACACAAATTCCATGAAAAGTACATACACATGTGATGTCATCAGTGATTTCATCAATGACATTTGCGATGTCATCTTTGATGTCCTGGGTGTTAGTCTTAGCAGTGCATGGTGTTGGCGCGAGTTATTTTTCATAGCTTACCATAACTTGCTATTTTCAGGGGTCTTTCGGCTGTACTTAGAACCATAACGTCCTTTAAACAAACTTTTTTTAATATCACGCAAACAATATACAAACATGGCGTGCAAAAACCAACTTCTACAGATGGCTTTACACAGAATGTTGCAAAGTAAGAATTTATGCTCGTTCACACTGAAGGTCAGCTGCTTCCATTTTTTTCTCGGGCCCCGTAGAGGCTCACGAAGCAGACTAAAAGGTTGTATTGTGTTTTGACGTTGACAGACAGAGATTGTGATGAAAGACTTCTCTTGAAGGAGTGTTGCTAAAACGTAAGAGAAGATAAAGATGAAATTTCTGAAACGAAACCACTTTTACATATTATATCTATATGCGAAAGATGGTTGGCACACGCAGAGTCGTATTTTGGGACTGCACCACTCGTAGACAATGGAAATTGCAATTGTACTGTAAGTAACCCTTTAGATTACTTTATACCAAATATAATTACAATAGCGTAGCATTAAAGACCGCTGAAGTTGAACTTGTTCGTTGAAAGTGGCATAATGTTTTCTACCGCGCACTGTCACCGCTGAATTGATCCCCTGTCGTTTAGAGGGCTCTGAAAAAGGCAGACGACACAGAGTGGGTTAATATAAATAATTTAACCGGTCTATAGGCGGTCAAGCGCTCTACTCGCTGTGCCACTTCACTGTAGCCTGTCAAGTGGCACAGCGAGTACAGCGCTCGCTTTGACATCCGTGCACAGCTTGCTAACGCAAGTTCGAATCCCGGCAAGGCGACACTCAGCCTTTCATCCTTCTGTGGTCGATAAATGAGCACCACACACCGTGGTTAATAATAAGCACCGCTTACATACCTCACAGTTCTTAGCGCTATATGAATGGGAAAATATTATTATTTTATTATTAACATACTCTGTTGCACTATCTTCGATAGCAAATAGTTTCACGCCCTAATAAATAAAATGATGATTTTTAATGAAGATCGGCTGGTGAGACTAATTTATGTTTTTTAAAACAGGTACGTGGCCCCATTTTGTCTATGTCACGATTTACAGACTCCAGCGGATGGGGTCTTCAACTGCCAGGTGCAAGTCCAAATATGCAACTTCAATGACCCTCACCATTTAATGGGACAATCGCCAAGGACCAATATGCCCTTACGCAGTACTAGCGGCTACAAACAACATACCAACCAATAGGGTGGTCTAATGGCTCGTTGTTGGAGCAACCTTCCGATTATCAGAGCGACCATTTACTGCTTTTATCATAAACCAACAGCCTATCTACCGCAAAGGAACAACGCGTGGCTCCAAATAAACTTTTGCTGATCGACAGCAGAGACAATAGCAAATCGCTAAATATTCACTAAACATTTTATGTGAAATAAATGTACTTTACCAAATGTACAATCCTGCTGTTTACTTTTAAACCACAGTTTCATATTCTGAATTGTGGCGCACTGAGTTGTAAGCTGATCTAACACTCTCTGTACCGCAAAGGAACATCGCGTGTCTCAACATGAACTTTTGCGGATCGACAACAAAGACAAATGCAAATTGCTGAATATTCTCTAAACATTTGATGTCAAATAAATGTACTTTACAACATTTACAATCTTGCTCTTTGCTTTTAAATCACAGTTTCATATTCCGAATTGTGACGCGCTGTGTTGTGACATAATGTGTGTTGTCTTCCGGGTTCTGTGTAAAGTCGCGTAGTACTGGAGACGACCGGGCGCGTTTCATTACGCACCCTGTAACGTCACGGAGAAAGGCGGGGAATATGAATGCTTTGATAATATCAGGTTTAGGGGCGGGAGATATGATTTAGTGTCGCAAAAGCAAGTTAGCCAGGTCAATAGCGCCAGTCATAGGATTATCACATAATGTCGACGCACACCAGCCGGATTTATCGTTTCTTTAGTGGACAAAAAGTCGGTTGACGCCCCTAGTAAATTGTACTATTAGCGAACAAAAGGATTGCTCTTAAAACACTTTCACCCTGACAACGAACAATACAAACAACGTTCTCAGAACACCCCCATTTTGTGTAATTGCAACCGTTTCGGGACACTGCGAGTGTTCTTAGAACACATTCAACTAGACGGATTACAATACGGACAGCGTCCTGAGGACACCCCCAGTTTGTGTATTTACGAACAATTAAGTACACCGCGAGTGTTCATAGCTCATTTTTACCTTCCTTGCGAACAAAAATGACACATACTCCATCCTCTAAACCATAGCTCTCAACTCACACGCTTTTGGCGGGTGTCACATTCCTTGTAAAGGGCAGACTCACCCGCCAAGCCTCCTGCACGCCCATTCATTCCAATGGGCGTCTCACCCGCTAAAAACAAAATCGGGTGATTTCACCCGCCTGTAAAACAAAAATGGTTGAGAGCTATGTCTAAACACCCAACCATTTAGTTTATTTACAAAATGTCAGAACAGCCGTGTTCTCCGCGGACAAATCGAACGCAACAAAAAGGTCTAGCACATAAAAAAACAAAACATTGAACCTATCTCATACTCCCCAACCCTCCCCAAACACTCTTACACACCAACACACGGCACTAAATACAATTTTTTATCAATGTTTCACTGCGCTGTACGCGGTCGACTGCGAATACAAGATGGCAGGCGCCACAGAAAATCTGACGCGCTCCACGCCCCTCGCCGTCCAATCAGCGAACACGTTGCATGTCCGCAGACATGACGCAAGCCCATGGGCCAATCGGGGTGCTGTCCGCGGAGCGAACAGGGAAGTCCGTCCGCGAAGCGAACGCAGATATCACTAATTTTTTTGCCTCACATTTTTGTCATTTTTAAAAAAACTACTGGACAGATATACACCAAATTTACAAAAGCACGCTTTTGGGACCAGGCTGCCGCTCCTGCCACAAATTTGGTGGAAATCCGTCCAGCGGTTCGGGCTGTAGCCGTGCGCAAAGTTTTTTCCCATTCAGTCTATGGGAAAAAAGTTTTGGGACCCCCCCTATAACTTTTCCCCCCCTGGACGAATCCTCACCAAACTTTGCGAAAAAATTCAGAGTGACCCAACTACTTTTTTTGCAAAGTTTGGTGAGGATCCGTCCAGGGAGAGCGAAGTTATAAGCCGCCCAAAAAGTGCTCTTCCTATGGAAACAGCAACTTAACCATAACTACATGGCCACTACCGTGACCATGTAATATATATATATATATGGGGCAGCAACCACCAAGTGGTGACAATACAATACAGAAAATAAGTGAAGCAATCGAATTCACTTATAGTAATGCAGAATAGAAAACACAGGAAAAGAACAGTTTTGATTTGTGAACAGATAGCATTTAGGTTAATATTTCCCCCTGCAAAGTTCTTAATTCACAAATGAGGAATTCTACACAGATGTCAGTAAGCAGCATGTATTTAGGAATGATGAACAGTGTCTAGAGTTTGAATGCAATCTCCCCTCCCCAAACAAGAGAGAAAACTGTTCTTAGGAAATTTACTTTTTAAACTGACAATTGAAAATGACATTGTGAAATAAGAAAAAGTGTTAAAAAATGCTTAAATTGATAGAAATTCTTATGAGAGCAACACTAAACAGGTCCTAACACACATGAGCTACAACATAAACAAGGGTACACACTTTAGATCGGGATGGAAATTAAGACACACTTTGAATGGGAAAAATACATGCGGGAAACTTTTACAAAATGCAAATTTGCGGCAAAATTTCACTATGCGATTTTTAATACAAATGGGTCAAGTACACTGTTCTGCAATGTGGATGTAGCTACAGATCTTAGGTTTAATGGAGAGTTGACAATAAGTCTCTAGTTATAAAATTGAAGAAGATATGTACATTTGAATAAGAGGCATTTTTGAAAAAATAGGCACAAAAATGAAAACATAAATCAGTCCTTACAATGCCAATTATGCTCTAAACTAGGGTATTCGGGCTGGTTACCAGTTTGAAACACAGTAAGCCCCAGAGTGGTCCGAGGAAACTAACCCCAGCACCTCTCTGTCTGCCTTGAAGGACTTGGTCGGATGACCCGTGGCATGATATTAAGAGTTTGATATTTTCAAAAGACAAAAGGATTTTCAAGAAATAATTACTATTAGCAGAAATCAAAGCAAGCTTTCAGACTGGTTTGACACTACTACAAGTTGTTAAGTTAAATCGAGGATGGGTTGAGATTGGGATAGGACAAGGCAATATACTATGGGTTACTATGATTCCTGTTGATACTTACAGTCCATTGTAATTAAGATTGGACCGTGAGGGTTCTGGTCATCGGATCGGGTCTGCCGGCAGCAGGGCACTGCTGGCATAATTGGATCAGCTGTGCGGTTCTGGCCAATTTGAACTGCCCCACAGACTGGATTTGGATTGGCCCTTCTTTCCACTGGACACAGTAGATTAGCAGAATTACGAGTTTCAGCAGGCAAGCTTTAATGGTAGCAAGCCAGACTTGTTCAGAATTAAATTCCCTTATATTTGGGATGGTTGGATCTGAGCCTAGCTGAAAAGAGTTCAGAAAATGCTGAGTCCTGGGTTTTGCAAAGAAGTCCGGAATCAGCTTCTGGAAAGAGTTCTGGAACAAAGCACTGCACGGAAATCAGGATGTGGTCAGGAAGCAGTTTCTATGTGTGGTGAAGTTCCTATATTTATCCTACTAAGTGACATCACAAAGTTTATGGTAGGGGCAGAATTTCAAACCATGCCCCCACGGCTGTGAGTATTCAAAGGCACTTGCCTTGTTCTGGTTGGAAGACAGAAAAGAGCTGTCATCTTTATGATATGATTTGGGAACTCCCACATTGATTTGAACCACAATTTAACTTTTGCACAAATATACATTTCTAAACCTATGTCCCCTAATAAAAATCAGACACATACATTACATATTTGATGGGTCATCGTTCCATTCAATTCCCATCTCTGCGAGAGCTGTCTTTGTCATTCTGTGGAATTTTATCAATTTAATCATAACAGTTTGGCCTAATAATTTCTAATTCAGCACATATGTGGGCGATTATCACTAGAGCATGAGCATACAATATTAGACTTCCAGCATTAATAGTTTTGCTACAATTAGGGTTTTCCTGTAACTTTGGGTCCTTATGTAGTACAGGGTTCATTATCATCTTCAAAGTAAAGGGCCTAAAATTAGATTAATAACTACCAATTTGTAGATTTGTCCTTCTTCATGTTGCAAAGTTAAGGAGTTTCAAATCTTAATCACAAATAGGCATTAAACACTAAAAGTTCTGGGCAGTTTTTTTTTCCTTTGTAACTTTCCTTTCAACAGGCAACAGCTGTCACATTCTTCGGATCAGGGAGGGGTGTCCTCTTCCTTGAGAGGGAAGCTCCCCTGTAGAGATCGGTAGGCAGCATGCCATTGTCCTTGGCTGTGCCAGAGATGACAGTCTGATAAGCTCATTGTTGTCATTATTCGAGAACCCCCAGCATCCATTAAGCCTTCCTGTATCAGTGGAGTGTCAACCGAGGTGTCATCTTTCCCAGGCTGGGCACTGTCAAGTCACAATTAAACAGTTAACTCCAAACTGGGTTACTTTAAAATTCACTTTAAGGCCTTTCATTTAAAACATATAAAACTGAACACAGTTTATAAGGGATTTGGACATTTAAAGAATTAAGCCCTTCACAAAAACATGCTTTCAAATAGGCGAAATTTGCAATTTCTTCAAGGAAAAAGGACATTTAACTGAGTATTTTACATCAGAGTTTCCCTTACAGCATACACATCTATTCAGCACCATGTCTGTCCTTGAGTGCTGGAATTTGTTTGCAGCCTGAAAGTAAGTATTCAGCCTATTGTTGGAGTTTTCTCTGCACAACTGAAATTGTTGTATGTTGACACTTTTATCCACATTTTTCCTATGTAACTGAAGACAAACTGTTGTTGGACTGGTTTTTCATAAAATACATTTCTTAGCTGCTGTCAGTAAGTGAGGCCCGGTTGCTCTGAGCCACCTGCAGGATCTGTGATTTCAGTACTCTTTTAATTTCAATGGTTCACTTGGAAAATGACTGAATTTAGCGCCAAAACAGCACTTTGAAGGTTGCAATTGATTTGGGAAGCTGCATTTTAAAGGGCATTTTCGGTTTTAGCCCACTTCTGTGGCCTTGTTTCATGTTACATGTACAACACCCATTGGCATTCTTCTGCAGTGAGTTTTGTTTTTACACCAACTTTGACTGCGTGTGGCAGGGGTGTTCAGCCTTTTATGATGGTGAACCATGTGCTGTTTTGCAGATAATTGCGTGCACAGGGGTTAGCGCATCCATTCTGATTCTTCCCCATTGGTAAAGTGGTGAAGTGGGGCGCATCAGCATGGGTAAAAATATCTTGCACCCCACACAGATTTTAACTGTTGCTTTTGGGCCAGAGTATGCACCACAGAATTTTGCCTAGCCCATATTTGTGCAAACAGTTCTGTGTGGTAATTTAATTTAGAATCAAGTGTTTCAAACAGTTTTGCCAGTGACATTAGAGCTGTATTCATGACCTCCAATGTTATTATTGTCATTTTGGTGGTAGGTGATTTTATAGAGAAAGAGGCAATTTCAACTGGAGGAGGTCTTCCTGGAGTAGGGGCAATGAAAGATACAGCTAAAGCAGAATCGCTTTGGCTTGACTGAGGGAACATATCCAGGGAATTCGATAGGTTCTGAATATCATCTCTGGTCGAGAAGCAGGAGTTAACAGAGTGCAAATCAATAATAGCTTCTTCAAAGACATCATTTGTTACAGAATGTTCATCAAGTACGGCTATGTTTCCCATGATAGCATTCTGTAAAACTACGCTATCAGAGAGAGAACTATTTTGAGGCTCAATGGTCACAGCTTATGGGATGGCATTAATAGAATTAACATCACAGGGGGAACACATCAAAGAGGGAGACAAAGTGACAATTGTGGGATTGGATGTTTTAACAGCAGTTTCAGGGACAGAATCCTTAATGGACATTATAGACGGAGTCTGGCAACCTTCTTCAGTTGCTGCTTTGTTAGTGGACAGTTTTACGAAGCCAAAGTCATGAATGTCACAGGTAGAAGTAACAGTATTTTTCTGTTTGGTAATTGTCAACTTTTCTCTTTGGAACCGTACTACGGGAGTCTTACATGGAATAGACGGATCTCCACTTTTACTTATGTCTTCTGTAGGATGTTGTGTTTCGGAAAAAAAAAATTGAGTACGTGTGGGGGAAGGGCATATCTGACCATAGAGAATAGAACCCATTTCGTCTTTCGAACATACAGCAAAAAGAAATGCAATAATGGCACAGATGCAAAGTAAAATTAACTGAAGCCTGAAAGGGGCAGGGGGTAAACGCTCGCTAGTTGCCACAGCGGAGCTCTCAATCAAAGTGACTTGGGTCTTAGAAATCCCATATAGACAGTGATGGCAGCGTGTGTCAACTAGATAACAAATGTCAAACGCTGAGAGACAGTTGCAACCACATTGAAGCAATAGTTCATCGAAGCCTCCCTTGATTTGAGATTATATCAGGGTACGCGAGTCAAAGGCTCTCGGCCCACAGTCCCTGGTATCCCTGATAGTGACTCTTTGACCACCAGATCATGTGGCCATTCACAGGTAGAAGCACATAATATTCAACAATGAGATTTGATTTACACGGTACTCGGGTCAAAGGCTCTAATTGTATGTATACCAAATTTGCATGCTTACCAGAGTGCCATTTGTGCTCAGCTATATGTACATGCAAAGTATGTAAAGCATAGTTCTCAAGGTTCAAGTGCTACTCCTTCCACTTATTGACTGGACAGCTCTAGTTCCCCCTCTACTCCTCACACACCATGGCCACCACAAGACTACCTAAGTCGAAAGACATCCCCCTACCTGTTTCCTGCCACCTATTTGCAACACACAACATATCCTTAACCCCACACTCATTGTCACTGATTCTGCCACATGCGATACATACTCACTAGCCCGTAGCCTTAACAGGCTTTGGACCAGCACTGAACCACCTCATTTCTGCAAACGCCCCAGATCTACTTCCACCAGAAGCACACATCTTGGTCAGCGCTCCCGACACACCCCTAATCATAGCCCCTTCAAATCTAATCTAAACCACTCACTCCTGAGCAGAGTACCTCCCCAGACTACACCCTGGGTCCCGAAAATCCCCTCAGCCACTCACCCTGCCCCACAGTCCATGAACACCAAAGATGAACCATGCCCCCTACAATGTGCACTCATCAATGCTAGATCACTCCCAGCTCACGCAACAGAGATATATGACCTCATCACTAACTTGGACCAAGATGTTTTGGCCAACACTGAATCCTGGCTCCATGAAGCCTCAGGACCAGCCATCTCTCTTGCTCTGCCGCCAGGGTATACCTTGCTCTGCAAAGATGCACCTACTGCCAAAGGTGTGGGAGTAGCCCTTATCATCATAGAAAGCCTAATAGTTAGACAAAACTCATCGCTGACATTTGAGAATGTGGACTCCATCTCAGTCAAGATCTCCATATCTCCCAACACCCCCATTGATATTGACCTTGCCTACTGGCCACCAGGCCCTCTAGCAGACTTTCATGACAACCTAATCCACCTCTTGGGTGGTAACCTAACAACCTCCACCAAAACCATCCTTCTAGGGTATTTCAATTTGGGCTTTAATGACCCAAAAGATAAAAAAGCCAAAGCCCTAGCTAAAGGCTTACTTGAACTGGGCTTCCAGCAAGAAATTGACGATCCTACCCACTGTAAAGGGCATAACCTAGATTGGGTTGCAGACCATAACTGTGCTGTGGACATAAGCTCTAATATTCTGTCCCCCTGGACTGACCACCACCTTACCCACTTTTTCATTCCCACCAACCATAAATCCAAAGCTCTGCTGCCATCTGTCCCACCTGCCTTGGCCAGAAGATATAGCAACTTCACCAAAGACAGGATACTCCCCTACCTAGACAGCCCAGCCTTCAAGCGCCCACTCCCCTCAGACCCAGCTGTACTAGCGTAAATCTACAATACTGCTCTCAGCGAAGCTGTGAATGCCATTGCCCCGCTGGGGTTCAAGAAAGTGAAAAAAAGAAACACTCCAATTCCTGGTTCTCTGCTGAACTCAAGGAAATTTGTTCCCACAAATGCTTAGTCTTGAGCAATTGGCAAAAGACACCACAGGCTCCCACTCTAGACATTTACAAAACCCTAGCAAATTAATACAAAAAAGCTATTATTCTAGCTAAGTCAGCATCATACAATGAAAGGACCTCCAACGCCACCTCTGAATCCAAGGAGCTGTTCTCCATATTTAAAGAATTGTCCACCCCGGTCACCAACACACAAGCAATCATTAAAGACGAGTCCTGGTGCACCAATGTACAAAAAGCAATGATTAACAAAATTGAACTCCTGCAAAAGAAAATCAACAACCACCATAATTACCTCACTAAAATATAGATGACTGCCTGCTCCATACCCAACACAACCACTGCAGTCAAAACGCTCTTATCCTTGAGGGAAGTAACTGAGTCAGAAGTTCTTGACATCATCCAGAAAATCAAAACCTCAAATTGCAAAGGTGGTGTTTGCCCAGCCACCTTAGTGAAAGACTGAGCGGATTCCGTAGCACCATTGTTGAAATCCTTCATTAATTCATCTTTCAAGACTAATACAGTCGCTGCATGCCTTAAAGAAGCCAGGTTTGCCCACTTTTAAAAAAGCCCAGCCTAAACCCTGAATCTCCCAACAATTACAGACCTATCACCATGGTCCCAATACTTCTCAACATTTTAGACAAAGTTGCCCACACCCAAATTCAACAGTTCTTGGAAGGAAACAACATCCTAGGCAAGCAGCAATCAGGTTTCCGCCCAAGCCACGGCACTGAGTCTGCCCTACTTAATATCAAGATCCAACTAAGCGAGCTAGTGGACAAAGGCCAACCAGCAATTGTCCTCCTACTGGATTTGCCAGCTGCCTTTGATCTCGTGGACCATGACAATCTGTGTAAACACTTCACAAATTCTGCTCACTTCTTCGCCAAAGCCACAGCCTGGATCTCCTCATTTCTTAAGGGAGATTCATGAGGGTCTTCTCAGACCAGGCATGCGCAGCACCCACCACCCTACTCTATGGTGTCCTGCAAGGGTCATGCAGAGCCCCCACACTCTACAGTATTTTCACCTTTCCCCTCTTCAATATCTTGGATGAGCGTGGCATAGCCTACACCAACTATGCAGATGACACTCAAGTCCTACTCCCCCTCACCGGCTCCTGTGAACAATATTCTGCTGCTTTGGACAACATCTACGCAGCCATTCAGACATGGATGTTGGCAAATGGACTATGTCTCAGTGGAGACAAAACAGAGATCCCCATTGTAGGCACTAAAGAATTGCTTAACAAATTCTACCCGCAATACCAGACATTCATCATTGACAACACACCTATGTCCCTAGCAGTCAAAACCCTCGGGGTTTTTATTGACTCAACCCTATCCATGACACACGATGTGAGTGCCATTGCATCATCCTCAGCGTTCACCACCAAAATTAATTCAGTGAAACCCTACTTATCCACGACCATAATGTTTGTCCCCACATTCAAAAGAACTAAAGCTGGGGGGACCAGCTTCCAGCATCTAGCGCCCAAACACTGGAACACCTTGCCCACAGAGATTAGAAACAAAGCGTCCTACACAATCTTCCACAAAGTTCATAAAACTAAACTGTTTAATTAACGTGCACCCGCCCAAACTTTCTAAAACCTTGACTTTGTTCCAATGTAACCAAGGGACAGACTGTATACCCAGTTATCTAAAAACTTACCTATACTGTGTATTGCACCTTACTGAAATGTCTGCACTGTCATTTCCCTGTAACCAAGCACATTTTTCTGCAACAGCACCATGATGCCTAAGGGCTGATTGTGCGCTTTACAAATTAAAAAAAAATACTGATGGACTGCCTGAAATGTGCTAGAAATGTGTTATTTTGTTGTTAGTACGTATTACTTTAAGCCACTTGGTTGCAATGTTGTTCTACTGAAATATGGAATAACTGTTCCCACACAATGTATATTCTAGGGTCACAAAGAACTTCAAATATGGAGAGATTTCCGCGATGATGTCATGTGTATGTTTGGGACAGATAGAGCAGGAAAACACAGATGAATAAACTGGGAGAGGATCTTCCTGCACGGTTGGATCTTCTAACAAAGTGGACAAATTGGCCTTGGAAGGACATGGGTGAGGGTCTTGGGGAAGCATGGGACAATGGAGGGATATCAGTCATACATTTCACGATGAATGCAGTCAGTGTGTGAAAAAAATATAATACACAAACAGTGTGTCCTCACTCTGGATGTGTAGGAAGGCCTTTCCCTATCTCTCTCACTCAGGAGCAAGTAATCATGGGTTGGCCTGGGTGATCCTTTTTTTCTTCCTTTGCCTAACATTGGCCCTTTTGCTGCCTCTGCTCGACTGGGCTAGATGTTCCCACAGTAATTCCAAGCCTTCTTGCCTTTGAGCTTCACTGCTTGATCTGTTAATTTAATTTAATAATTTTGGCATTTATATAGCACTATGAACCCTCAGGTATCTGAGCGCTGCTTATTATTACCCACGGTGTGTGGTGCTCATTTATCGACCTCGGAAGGATGAAAGGCTGAGTTTGGCCCTGACGGGATTCAAACCTGCGTTAGCAGGCTCTGGACAGATGTCAAAGCAAGCGCTCTACTCGCTGCGCCCCTTGACCGGTTACTTCCTCTATATTATGGGGGCCCAGGCATCTGGGATTAAACTAGGTGCTATTGAAGTTGTGCAAGAGAACCATGCCACCCAGATAAAGTTGTGATGGTTTCAGTCGTTCTTCATTTGTTTCTCTATTGTTGCCTTCCTGTTTAGCTTTGGGCCTCTCCCTTTCTGCTGCAGTTGGTGAGAAATAAAGTAGGCACTAGCCATCAAGATAGCATTGTAATCATGCATTCCTGCCCCAATACATTGACATTGCTTGTGTATCTGTCAGAGCTCTAGTGGGAGGAGCCAGGGGAAGTTGCATGCACTGCCCGGTTACCACCTCATGTGGGGTTAAATGGTGGTCAGACCCTGGTTTATTGCGCAATGTGAATGAAGCCAAGGGTAAGCAGTGTAGCCAGCTCTTATTCAAAGTTATCTTTATTTTGGCTATACTTTCCTTGAGCAACCCATTGAGACACTAACAAAATCCGTTCGCTTGTGGGTGTGTTTATTTATTTTGTTTATTTATTTTGCAATTTGTATGCTTTTCTTACATGAGACAAGTATTAAGTACAGTTATTTTCTTGGTTACAAATATAGATAGCACAAAGGTTCCTGACCAGCCAGTTGTTTACATGGTGGTTCTGTTCTTTACATAGTTACATATGAGTATAGGTAAGGTTTCTGCAGAACAATAAGGTTATATAAATACATATTTATGTGTAGCAAGTCTGAGCAGACTGTCTAATGAAAGTGTGTCATTTTGTAGATGATTTGACCTCTGGACTTATTTACTGGCTCGGATGCATGAATTAGATACCTCATCCCTGTGTAAAGAAGTGAGTTTTCAATTGTTTTCAGAAGGTCCAGAAAGAGTCTTCTGCCCTGAGTCTGGCTGGTAGGGCGTTGCAGTTTGTAGTGGCTATTGTAGGAAAGCTACTACCTCCTGCTTTCTGTAGTTGGAATCTAGGTGTAGCTAGTAAGTTCAGGTTAGTTGAATGTGTGGTCCTGTTAAATTGAATTTTGGACACTTTGTCTGTCTGATATGAAGGTGCTGACTTGTGGAGGCATTTATGTGTCCGGATAAGTGATTTGAATATGATACGTTCTTGAACCGGTAGCCAATTTCATCTTGTTATAGCAATGTGGGTAGTTTTGGGAATGTTGAGTGCCGCTCTGATGGCGTTGATTTGTAGTACCTGGGTATTTTGGATGTTTTGGATCTTAGTTCCATCAAAGAGGGCATTGCAGTAATCCAATCTTTCCATAATGAGGGCTCTGCCCAGGGTGATGCAGATGTCAGCTGACAAGAGTGGTCTGCATGTGTTGATAAGCTTGCAGGTGTAGAGTACTGCTGACACAGTTGCATTAACTTGCTTTGATAGTGTGAGCCCAGGTAAAAACCCAAGGTGTTTACTTTGGGACACTTTTTTAAGGTTACCGTCGATGTTGAATGTTTTAAGGCATCTTTCAGATTAGTCAGACGGACTTGTGACTCCGTTTTTTCATCATCATTCAGGCACAGACCATGGTGCGCCATCCAGGCTTGGGTGGTTAGATAGATAGTATTGAGAGTAGCAGTGTCAATGACATGGTCGCTTGTGATAGGGATGAGGATTTGGGTGTCATCAGCATAGTTAGTGTAAGTGACACCCAAATCATCGAGGCGGTCGAAAAAAGATTTAGTGAAAATGCTGTAAAGGGTTGGAGAAATGCAGGAGCCTTTGGGTACTCCACATGTGACTGGTGTTGGTTGTGCTTCTGCACTCGGGGAGAAGACTCTCATTGTTCTGTCTGTCAGGAAAGACTGTATCCATTGAATGGCATTAGGGGAGAAGTGAGCTGCAGAAGCCAAGTGTTTGCATAAGATTTTGTGGTCGTCAAGATCAAATGCAGCAGAGAGGTCGAGTAGGACTAGTAGGGCTAATGTGCCTTTGTCTTTTAGATCATCCATTTGGATTTTTAAGTTCAGAAGGGCTGTTTCCGTCCCATCTCTTGGGCAGAAACTAGACTGTTGTAGGCCAAGGAGGTTATTAACTTCCAAATAGTTTTGTATTTGTAGGCATGCTACATAGTCCAGTACTTGCAATAAGAATGGTACTGTTGTGATGGGGCGATAGTTGACGCGTTTGGGCAAGAGACATTTTTCTTAATAAAGGGAGTACCCAGGCATTTCTAAGGTCGATTGGGACCATGTTGTATTCAAATAGGCATTAATGAAGCTTTTCTGAGGAATGGGGTGAGGTCAGGGTCACAGACTTTGATGACCGTAGCCGGGCATGGGTCACCTTGACACCTAGTGAATATTTTGAGCACTTCTTCATTGGAGATGGTGGAAAATTAAAATTGTGGCACTGTGCTATTCCCTAGGGAAGTGAGGGGCAAAGGCAATGGTTGGTGAGATTGGATAGTGTTTTTTTAAATTCAATTTTCAATTGAAATGGAGCTATTTTGTCAGAGAGAGCATTTTGAATGTTGGAAAACCATTTTGTGTACTTGTTACAGACGTCTGATAGTGGTACAGGTGACTCTAATTCTATGAGGATGGCAAAGAGCTCCTTAGTTTTAGAGTTCGCGCTGGTAGTTATTTCATTGTACAAGGCACTTTTTGTCTGGAGGACCGCTTGTTTGTACTTAAGAGTGGCTGCAGTGAATTTTGATTTGTTTGGTTCACTTGGCACTTTTTCCTGTTAGTCTCTGCTTTTCCCTTGGAATTTCGTATGGCTTTTAAGGTCAGGGTGAACCAAGCATTAATGTGAGCTACTGGTTTGGATTTGCGCATGGAGCAAGGTGCTAATTTGTCAATGCCAGCAAGTACTGTTTTATTGTATAGTTTAACCAGGATGATAAGGTTTTTAATTCCTAAATTCTTGGGTGCCAGGATAGGCTGTAGTAGTGGGACTATATTGTCAACAGTGATATTTCGCTTGTTTCTAGATAGGGCGGCATTGGCCAGCTGTAAGAGGTTGGCAGTGCCAAGCATTGAGATGATGCTGAAAGTTATAAGGTGATGGTTGGGCAGTTATGGTAGTATTACAGTTGCAGTCTGCTAGCCAATCAAGGATGCAGCCTTGAGTGTGTGTGGGGGTTTGGATTTGGAGTGTAAAGCCTACTGCTGTAATGGTTTTAGCTAGGGATAGTGCATTCTTGTCTAGCGGATCATTTAGGTCTAGATTGAAGTCACCTAAAATGATGGTCTGGAAGCTAGGTTTGGTGGTGGTTGAGAGAAGTTGCGCTACATCATTCTCAAATGATAGTACAGGGCCAGGAGGTCTGTAGAGTAGGTGTATGTTCAAGGTGTTGTATTCCTAACAAAGTTGTGATGTGATGAAACATCTCATTGGTGAAGTGAGGTCTGTTGTCAGGCTGCAGGAACTCACACACACCCCATTGTGGGAAGATTTCTCTTACCAAGAATGTTGCTGCTCGTAAGGCATATGGATGGGAACAGGGGCCATCTACTATAAATTGGGAGAATGGGCACACAACTACTATCAAGTAGCAGTTGCCCTGACATACTTGAAACATATCTAAGTAATCAACATCAAGCTCCTGGAATGGACACAGTAAGGGAGGTATGGCTCTTCTCACTACCCTTAGTGTGTGGCCTGCCGTAAATTGTTTGCAGCCCAGGTAGTTAGTCATAAATTCTGCCACATGTTCCGCCGGGTTAGGACAGAACCAATCTTCTCCAATGTGAGTAGCAAGTACATCCTTCCCCATATGAATAGTATGATGTAGTTGTGTTAGTGCTGCATGTAACAACGATGATGCCATCACTACCTTCCCTGTGCTTTCCTGCCACCATAGGGCATCTGTGGAGACATAGAACATCCGCTTCCCAACCATAATTCCTTTTCCTCCTTTGGTGCAGCTCCGTGCAATTCCATAATTTGCATCACTGGTAATGTATTATACCCTTCCTTCAACATCATTGTTTGTACATAGTTACGCACCTGGGATGGGGTGTCCATCTCTAAGATGTCATCAAGATATGCAGCATGTTTCACTTCCACATCTGCTGCCTCGTTGCCCCTGGAGACGGGATCCTCCCCCCTCGTTTGGGCCTGGAATTTCATGACCACTATGCTAATTTAGAATTGGAGCGCTATAATCAGTCTGCCCAATAAGAGCGTGCGCTGCACCAGCGACCCATCAGCACATTGAAAGCCCCTCCTTATCCAGCGTGACAGGCCAGAATGCACTGTAGAAATCACGTAGGCTGAATCTGAATATACTGTTACTTCCTCATTCTTCTTCGCTCCAGTGCGAGTATTAGCACGACTAGCTCCGCAGTTTGTAGTAAAAAATGTGATGGTAAGCATGCGCTTACTACCACCTCGCTTGTCCCGTTCTCCTTCAGTCTCACTACTGCCGTCACAGTATATCTTTCTCCTGTGGTCTGGTCTATTGTTGACATCCCGTCAATATAAAGTACTTCTACCCCCTCAAGTTAATGTTAAATGTTAAAGGTATTTGTACCGCGCACCGTCACCAGTGCAGTTGGTCCCCAGGCGCTCTGCCGAATCTGTAAATGAGAAGGCGGGATGGGTTAGTAGGGTGAGTTTCCTGCTGTAGTATGCTAATGGTTTGTGGCCCATGGTTGTTTTCTGCGTCAGTACTATGGTCATTACTACTCTGTTGGAATGTGAGAACAAGTAAATCTCGTCCTGATAATCTGGGATCCCTAACACTGGAGCTGTGCATATTGCTGTCTTCAGCTCTTCAAAGGCCTCTGTAATTTCTTCTGTCCACTGCAATGTACCCACCCCTCGTTGTGCTTCCTTCAGTGCACCTAACAAAGGTCCTGTGTCAGTAATTGCAGAGGGCTAAAAACTGATGCATTTGTCTTATGGTCATGGGTTTTGGGTCATGGGTTTTGGTCTCTTGCGAACTGCCTCTGCTCTTTCTGGTGTCACTTTCCACCCCTCTTGTGATATCAATTGGCCAATATATAATACTTCCTTCTGGCAATCTTGTAATGTGGCTTTGTCTACCTTGTAACTATCTTTCTGCTAGCAAAATCAACATGTGCATGGAGTCATTTCTACATTATGTTTCTGTTTTGCTGCAGCTAAAGATGTTGTCCACATACTGTATGACAACACTTTCTAGCTATAACATTGCCTAAATCCATCTGGAGGACTTGCTCAATATGGAAGGGGACTTGCAGTACCCTTGTGGGAGCCTAGTGTGTTTCCATGTTTTTATTTCTATATTGGAACAAAGTTAAATCTTGTGAATTTGGATGGAGTGGTATAGAAAAGAAGGCATCCCCAGGAGCCATCCTGTTACTACTTCAACTCCGTATTGTAATAGCTCCTCATCTGCTGCCCCCTCCTGCACTGTTTGCCACAGTAAGCTTGAATAATTTCCCTCAGTGTTTAGGAAGCCAATCCCAGGTGTGAAACACACCATCCCTTTCTCAGTGAATGAGATGGGCATGTTAAGTTTGCTCATAATGTTTCTTCCTATTATGTTTACTGGTGCCTGTCTGCAATACAACAAGGGTAGAACCAAGTCATGCTCCTGAAGGTAGGCACCCAAACATGTGCCCTCATAGAAATGTAAATGTCAAGATAACACACCCCATCAGGGAAGGAAACCAAGAGATATGTTGAAAGGATAACAAACTTTATATGAAATAAAGTATGCAAGCAAAGAACTCTGCTGCCCGAGAGCACTCTACCAAAAGACACACGGGCAGCACTTTATAAGAAGAAATTTCGTCATGAATCACATCATTGTATGTGGTACAAAATCACAGAGCAGTTTGGAGGGGCTGTATGGCAAAGCCTGCTCTATAAGGGAGGCCAGACTGTAATTGGCCACTTCTTCCCAGTCGATCTGGTGGCAAGGGGGTCAGCTGGGCTCATCCCTGCCATGAAGGTCAGAACAAATGTGACATACAGCTAACCATCTCAGTTAAACAATAGGAACTGATAATATGAGAATAATGGCAAACATAAAATCCTTGCATGAATGTGTGTACTTAGAGAGGATGGACCGATATATTAGCATATAACTCTCCTGGCATCAGGGGTTGTGCTGGCCTGTCTAAACCTGCGGTTGTTGTGTCTGTATCATCATTTCTGGTGAATGGGAGAGCAATCTGTTTGGTAATGCACCGCACTGCCTGTGTGAGCTATGTCAGGTATTCTTTAAATTCTTCTCCTAATACAGTTGCTGTTCTGTGTGCATCAGATACTCTTCTCACTGGTGACAATGGTGTTTGCATGCGTCGACCAGTTACTATCTCATGGGGGGACAGGTGGTGGTCCTTGCTAGGCTGGGTGCAAAGCTGGAAGAGGGCCAGGGGCAGGCAAATAAACCAGTTATTTTTTAGAGAGTGACACAGTTTGGATAAGCTACTTTTAAGAAGGCAGTTGATTTTCTCGACAACCACTTCTGGGTGATAAATTTAGCACATTTTGTGTTTTATCCCTAACAGTGACATCACTTCTTTAAATAGGTTGTTGAAAAAATGAGTTCCGTTGTTCCATCGTATGACGTCAGATGTCCCCCATCGGGAGAAGACTTCTCTGGCGAGGAACTTAGCAGCATACTTTGCATCTTGGTGGACACACGGTCCTGTTTCCACCCATCATGAAAAGGGACACACCACCATGATCAAATATCTTGCTACGTTGCATCTCTCTCCCATGTATGCATAATCAATATGCAGTTCACAGAAGGGTCCTGCTGGGTGGGGTAATGTTCCCCTTAGTGTTCTGAGAGTCATCACTGAATTAAATACTTGGAATGTCTTGCACTCGATCACCATTTTGTTAAGGTACTCCTGGGGTTTGGGATAAACTAATCATCTTTGAGATGGGCTGCTACATGCTGTTTTGAGGTGTGTAATAGGAAATGCAATTGATTGAGTGCCACATGCAATAGTTCTATGGGTGTGATCATTTTCCCTTTTGTGTCCTCACAGTAAATCAGTGGGCGACTGTGTGCACCCTCTTTTGGCCCATGATTCTTGCTCTTGTGGTGGGGTTCTCTTTTCTAATTCTATTATCTGAGCAAAAGGTAATTCGTTGTAACCTTCATCTTTCTGTTGCTCTTGTTTGCTCACTAATATGCACTCTGTACTCATAGTTATGGGGAGATATGCTCCCTCTTTGACTGCCGTGTCTGCTGCTACGTTTCCCAGAGAAATTTCATCATCATTATGGTATGGGCTTGACATTTTACTAGGGCTACTACAGAGGGTTCTGCAAGTGCTTCAATTAATTTATTTAGTAACTCTGCATGCTGTAACAGGGATATATCAGCCCTCCTGAACCCCCTCTTTCTCCATTGTCCATCTGGATAGTCCAGTATGTACCGTAGCGGTCACGTATGATGAATCTGAATATATTGTCACTGTACATCCTTTTGCTTCATGGAGAGCCTCAATCAATGCTACTAGCTCTGCGGCTTGGGCGGAGTAGTGCATGGGCAGAGTGGGCAGAGGTCCTGTATCAAAAGCCACGACCCCCCCTTTTGGTTTTTTAAAATGGGTACATGGTCGTGTTGCATGGTTATTTTGAGGGGATAATTATTCCTTATAGAAGGAGCGCACCCAGGGTCTCCTGAATTCCTTCCTCTGCTTCTCTGGTCAGAGAGTACTGCTTGACTTGGGGTAGTATTGATCCTGGCTTTAGAGTAATCTTTACAGGGGTCACTTCCCTCAATAGACCTACACCATGGAGGTTTGTGGTCCACAGATGAGGGGGCACGTGTAGCATATCTGTGTCATAGAAAGAAGGCGGTTCACTAACGACAGCCATGAGGGGGCTGGGTACCTTTCTGTACTGTACCATTACTCACATGGGATACTCCTTTCTAAAATAATTTCCCCGTCATTGTTGTCATCGGTGAACAGCTCTTCATCAGTTGGCTGGCGCAATGGTATGCTTGGGTCAATGCACAACACTGCACGCCATTCGCATCCATGCATGTCCATCCCTATTGCCACTATTCTCCTTGCAGACACTTGTACTCCTTCTAAATATTGTGCCCACAACCATCTCGGGGGCAGCTAGAGGGCGGAGCACAAAATCAGAGGGCACCCTCCATTCTTTTCTGGTGAGCTCGGGCACTGCTCTAGCCAAGACCCTGATCCCGTACACGAATATGTCAGGATTTATTGGTACTCCCCTCACCTTCAGTTCATTGGCCATGGTGTGTATTAATAGCATTGCTCTGAGGGGGCACATGCCTGAGGTCGAGCAAGCTATTTCTCGTTTGGTAAATGATATGGTCATATTTAGCTTGCTGAGCAAATCTCGTCCCCGTAAACAGACAGGGGAACTTTCATAAAAGAGTAGGGGTGCTCGCACTTTTTACCCCCCTACTTTGACATTTACATCTTCTGTATAAGGAACCGTGACTATAGCACCAGAGAACTCTTGCGTTTTGAGAGTTTGGCCAATCACCTTCACATATGCATGATTTCTCCGCCCCAGATTCCACCATAAAGATGAACTGTTTCTTCTCTATCGCTGCCCCCACCAGTGGTTCCTCTTCTGGATGCAAGGAAGTGGATAGGACTGGACACGCAACTGCTCTCTGTGGGCTGTCATAGTAGGGGTGAGTGTCTGTCCTCGAGCAAGAGAAAATATTTTCACTGAGTATACATACCCCTTGGTAAGGTGCTGGTGTGCCATTCAGGGTCGTGGCAAAAGGGTGGTTGTGCCATTGGGCAATTTGTTTGGGGCAGTTTTGCTGCAATTGCATTGTATGTGGGGGATGGCACAGAGTATTGTAGCCAGGTGGTGGAGGGGACTGCTGCGCATATTGCAGTGGTTGCTCGTAAGCCCCTTGGGGAAGGCCATGTGGGCTCCCCGCATGAGGGTGTCCACATTAGGGTGGGCTGAAATAAGGTTGGTTGTATTGATAGTTTCCTCCTTGCCTGCTGCAGAATTCCTGTGAGAAGTGTCCCCACCTCCGGCACAACCAACATTGCCCTGGATTCCCTCCCTGGGCCCTTGTCCCCTGTAACCCTCTCTTCTCTGTCCCCAGAACCC
This sequence comes from Ambystoma mexicanum, assembly GCF_040938575.1. Taxonomy (NCBI): domain Eukaryota; kingdom Metazoa; phylum Chordata; class Amphibia; order Caudata; family Ambystomatidae; genus Ambystoma; species Ambystoma mexicanum. The sequence continues at coordinate 630,828,140 of NC_090927.1, read as the reverse complement.
ACCTCGTCCTCTTGCAGGTTGTCCTTTTGGGATCCCATGTATTGTTGCTCTCCTCCCCACTGCTCCTGTCCATTGTCTGTCCATACTTCAGCCATCCTTGCTTGTGTACCCACTAAAACACCCCCTCTTCTCCCAGATGTTCTGAGGGCAGTGCTGTTGTTACAGCTGTGACCTTCACCAACTTCGTCTGTACCAGTTTCGCTTCTTCAGCTAATCTCCTCTAAATTGTTTCTCTTTCCCTTTCTTTGATCCTCCTACAGTGGTGCACAATAATGCTCTGAATATCAGGCCATCCTTTAGCTTCTGTCTCTGCTATCTTGTCAAGAGATTTCTGTACTTCCTTTGGGAGGTCTCTCTTAATGATTAAATAAAATAGGGAGGTAGACTGGTCCCATGCGGTGCCTGTCTCAGCACGCCACATATCTTGGACCCGGAGAATGAACTGTGCAGCATCTTCCTCATCCCCCATAGTGCATTGCATTATGGAATGTTATTCGGGGTTATCGGAAAGTCTTCCGCAGGGCATCCCACACGTGTGCTTGAACATTATTAAATGACGTTCCATCATGAATGTCATTAAGTATAGTCACCCCTGGGAACCCTGCCTTCATCCACAATGAGTCTGCTTGATCTCCCACTGCAGACACCAAAAGGCTTTTAATATCTCCTATAGCAAGGGGCACACCTGCAGTATTTTGGGGTACATAGTGGGGTTGCCCTGCTCCCTTATGGATAAGAAGCATCTGTAGTTTTGACTTCACTTCCTCCCCTTTGCCCCTGTGCCTTTCCTTTTTGCTAGAGCCATCCTTTTCATTATGTTTTGGAGCCTCCCTCCCATCTTTCTCCCACCCCCTAAAGTGGCCCACTGCACCTGCTGTATCCCTCCCACGTCACCCTCTACTGATTAATCAAAATCACTCCAATATGCCTCGTCCCTCACCGGGCTACAGTGTCATACCCTAAACTATCAATTCCCCCTTCCCGTTCTACTTGTACTGCCCGTATGGTCTCACTGTCAATCCTGGAAAGGAAGTCCTGATTTCCATTCATCTGCTGGTATGGGAGGGGTCCCTCTTGGAGGTTGGGGCCCTTCCCCTGACCCCCGTGCTGCTTCACACACAGCTCGTAATCAAGCCAATTCTGTACCGGTGGAGGTTAACGCCCTCTCAAGATCTTGGGTACTTACTCCAGTGTTGGCGTTGATAGTGGTCGAGAGGTCGTAAGGTGGGGCACATTCCCCTGGGTACATACATTGGATTTGTACACCCCTCTGCTGGCATGGTGAGCAATGGATAGAATTTCTTGGGTTCCTCCTCCCTCTTCTCCTTTTCTCTCTCAACTTCCTTGGTGCTTCTGACCCTTTCTCCCTTTTATTTGTGGCCACAAATCTAACATCTACCTTCAGTTTTGGAGCTGCTTCCCTTTGTACTTCACTGTCAGATACGTTGACATGGGCTCTAATGTTCCCTTATCAAAAGACCCCTCTTCCGGCCAAGCATATATAAAAACACTCAAAACAATAAACTAAAATAACAAGCTAAAACAACAACCACTACTTATTCCTGAGCCTTATAATTATATGGGGCTCCTACTTTTGTCCCCATATTTATTCTCTGCACTGATCGGGACAGTGCACTGCGTCTCCCCCTTCCACAAATGTCTCGGGAGGATAGCGCAGGGGCAACGTGCTTGGAAGCAAGATGACACTGAGCAACACAGGTTCGATCCCCGGGTTCGTGTTAGAAACCTCTGGGTGTTAAGCGCGTTATAAAAAACCTATCATATCATATCATGTTACCCCATTTCAGTGATAGGTTCCCACATCTCCTCCTTATTCTTCAACTAAAAACTAATGGCCAATAAAAAGAAAAAAGTGCTGTTCCCTTCAATCACACCACTCTACATTCCCCAAATCCCTTCATTTGTATGTCCATGCAATTTATACTCACGCGCCCGTGTTCTTCCAAGAGCCTCTGCTCGCGGTATACCCACAATCTCTAGGCCTCTCCCTGGGGCAACACCTGGCTCAGGTGAGCAGCGGGGTATTCCCAAGGCCGGAACCCACAAGAACCTGTCTCCTCTGCGTATGCATTTTTGAGGACTGGTCAGCTGTAGGTGGGCACGGCCTTGCCGGTTAAGCCCTGGATCTCGCCGCAGGTACTGGGGACTCAAGGAAATCACACTAAGGGGGACACCAACTGAAGGTAAGCACCCAAACATGTGTGCTCATAGAAATGCAAAAGTCAAGATTACACACCCCGTCAGGGAATGAGACCAAGGATAAGTTGCAAGGATAACAAACTTTATACAAAATAAAGTATGCGAGAAAATACATCTTCTGCCTGAGAGCGGTCTGCCAATATATATACACGCAGCACATTATAAGAAGCAATTTGGTCATGAGTGACATCATCTTATATGGTACAAAATCACAGTGCAGATTGGAGGGGCCATATGGCACAGCCTGCTCTATAGGGGATGCCAGACTGCAATTGGTCGCTGCTTGCAGTCGATATCGTGACACATGGGTCAGCTGGGATCATCTCCGTGGTGAAGGTCAGGACAAATGTGACACACAGCTAATTATCCTAGCTAAACAACAGGTATTGATACTATGAGAATAATGGTGAACATAAAATCCTTGCTTAAATGGGGGTACTTAGAGAGGATGGACTGTTATATTGGCATTCTGACCTCTACATTCAGGGCTTTATAGATACTGGGGTCCCACACCCAGGTGTCTTCCCCTGGGGGTTTAATCTACTATTTACGTTCCCTGGTGCCTCATGATACCAACAGACATGTGTTGCTTTGGGGAGAGTATACTGCTGCATGGGATTAAGTCTATGGTGGGTGTTTTGGAATAGTTAGTGCAAAGGGGTCAGATGTGTAGCTACATTAAAGAGAGTGGAGGGTCGGGACTGATGTGCCCTGGCCTGGTGCAGTGGTGTTTGAAAGTGCATGAGCAGTTTAGTGGAGATAGATGGGCACTTGTGCTGGGGCCTGCTTTGATCTCATTCTCTGCGGAGAACACATTCTGTGGAAGAGATACTAAACAATTTCAACAATAAATGGCTGGTCTTCCATGAGAACAAGGCTTGCGCAGAGCTGGCAGGGTGTGGCAGTGTCTTGGGCTCTATGTGCGAGGTGCCGGGGATGGGAGAGCTACGTTTACAGAGGGATGATTTTTTGGGCCTAGTAAAAAGAAGGTGGGTGTAATCCCCTCCTTGGCTTAAACATGCTCTATTTACCGCGGGAAAGGCTAGAGGGGTTGGATAGGACCATCTCCTTCCCAACACTCCCCTTAAGAAAGTGTAAGATCAACTGTAAAAGGAACCAAGTCTGTCACCCCAGAAAATCCCTGCACATTCATGGCATTGCCTCACATTGGATACCTTCCCTCCCTGATGCAGGATCTAGTTGCCCCTGTGTCTACAAGGAAGGAGAAGGTTGTGTCACCTATCATCACCTCTGTATGTGGTTCCTCTGCCGGGATGGGTGTAATCGATAGGATGGAAACATCAGGTCAGTCTGTGAGCTGTCCAATTGTGGGTCCAATGAGATTCTGTTCCCTGTGAATGGGTTGTCCCCCACCATAGTCAACCCTTGCAATTTCTAAATGGAAATCATTTGCATGGAGTCTTTGTGTGTCAGTGTCCCATCGTTTTGCTGTGCTGTACATGGTTATTGCGTATTATTCTGCATCCACGGTGCAGGTGATGCCTGTGCATATGGCTGTGTGGGCACCTGCATCTGGCTTGTCTGTGTCATGGGTTGGAATGCTTACAGGTGTGCGTCTGAGGTCTGCACTTGTCATTGTGTTTGGTCCTGAGCATAGTATTCAGTAAGTTCTACCTGATATGTGGGCTGATGTTGCATCACCCCATTCTGTTGTGTTCCCCCTCTGATCCTAAATACTTATGAAATGTGCCCAATCTGTGCATAGACCCAACACTGGGGTGGTACCACCATCTGTCAATGATATCCCCAGAAAACCCTTCTTGCCCGTGCTGCATCAGAGAGCCTTACCCTCGTCCTCTAGGTTGTCTCTGTCTTCCTCTAAATACATGGCACGTGTCACCCCACCCCATGAAACCTCCCCCATGCGGTTGGTTGTCTGTACTGCACATGCAGGGCACTTTCTCCTTCTGTGATCGTCAACATTGCCCCTTCCATTGTATATTTTGACAACTTCTTGTGCACTCATTTTGCCTCTTCTTGCTTTCTTTACTCACGCTTTTTTTCTTCCATTTTCTTGCATTAGCCTATAGTTATTTGAATTCCGGACCACGGTTTGGCCTCCATCCGTACAAACTTCTTGAGCTGCCTTTGCAGCTGCCCCGGCAAACCTTGACATAATATATGATAGAATAGTCCCACTGTCTTGTCCCACAGTTGTCTGAGTTCAATTCTCCATTTATCTTGAATAGCTTCAATGCACTGCAAGGGGTCGTCATCTTCCCCTATTTTACGTGCCATAATCACGCTAATATCTGAGGTGTCTGGGTACTGTACCTGTAGAGCACGCAACACGGCCGCTCGGCAGTTGTTAAATGGTGACCCGTCATGCGCCGTGTTCTGGGCAATTTCTGCTGGCCGGCCATTTTCCGTACATCCTCCCCAAGAATGGCTGAAAGTAAACTTTTCACATCCCCCAACGGTAGTGCTGTGCCTTCTGTTAGCCCTTCTACCATGTATATCCATTTCCCCACACCCAGTGTCAATGTTAGTAACTTACACCTCAAGTTGTCTTTGTCACTCTGTTGCTATGGTATTTATTGTGGTCCCCCCTCCCTTCTCCAACAGCGGGCATTGTATCAGTCCATTTTTCCCTCACTGTCTCCCAGTGTCTTTGGTGGAGGTGAATGCCCCCACTAATTCTCCCCTCCTTCGTGCTGGAAGGTCCCTGAATCTCTGTGTGTATGGAGTGAGGCAACCTGCGGTGCATAATATATCCCTTAAGCAAAGTGACTTTCCCCTTTGTCATCCCCTAGTCTAGCTGTGTCCTTATCTTCTCCCCATATTGTTTTTTTTTTTTCCAAACTTTATTTATATTTTACAATAACCGGTCGGCATGGCTCCAACAGGGAGCTTCTGAATGCAATATCCCACAACAATTCCCCCACCCCACCGCCCCCCATCCCCCGTTTCCACAGTATCTTTGAGAGTTCCTACTCATTGCCTTAGTCACATGGACTTTTTCTCTCCTTGTCTTCCCGCTCCTCCCTCTTACGGACCTGAGTTCTGGGTGTTTGGATTATCAGGGTCCGAAGCTACAGATTTGTTCATCAGGTAGGTGATATATGGTCCCCAGATATCAGGAGGGCGTGTGTGTAAAGGTAGTGTACGAATAAATTCAGTGTCCATATCTTGGCAATAAGTTATATCCTTTTCCCAGTCAGCTACCTTAGGGAGTGGGCCCCTGCCCCACGACATGGCTATTCTCCTTCGTGCTAGCACCATGAGGAGTGCCGCCAGCTTGCGTGACGATGGCTGCAGATGTCTTGTGAGGCCGAGAAGCGGGCCCAGCGGCAGGGGGGTCATCTGCTCTCCTATAATCTCGGATGTTGTTTGTATAACGGTGGACCAGAATTGCTGGATACCGGGGCAGACCCATGCCAGATGAAAAAAGTCGGCGTTGGGACAAACGCATCTCTCACACTGGGCCGACGCCTCTGGGTGGTGCCTGTGTTTTTTGGCGGGTGTGTAATATGTTTGGTGTACGAAATTGAAATGAATCAGTTTGTAGCGAGAATTTAGCGCCACTTTTTGAGTTTGTCGCAGAATGTAGGCCCAGTCTTCCTCACTGATTGGTTCCTGCAAAACCGATTCCCACCTGTGTTGCACTTTAGGTAGGAGCTTCCTCGTGTCACTCACCAGGGTTTTGTACAGAGTTGACACCAGTCTGCCCTCTCCCTGTGCTAATATTGTGTTGTGCAGCAGCTCCCACGTGGGGGGTTGTTTAGGGAATGAGGGGAATAGCTCCTGCAGGGCGTGACGGAGTCTAAAATAGAGAAAGATGTCCAAGGATGTGTTCCCTCCCTTGTCCTTGGCCATTTGGGTGGTCAGAAAGGAGCCCTCTGGGAAGAGGTCTCCTAGCGTTTTTACTCCTATTTTGTCTACCCATAGCAGGAATACCTTTTCGTTCGTGAGAGGGATACCGGGGATAAATTTTATAGGTAGTATGGGGGAGAATCGTACAGCCACTCCACATGCACTGGCGATCTTCTTCCATATCGCATATGTAGACAGGACCGTGTTCAGTGTCTTATGCGGCACGGGGATGTGGCTGATTATGACTGCGGATAGTAAATCGGGGGAGGCCAGGGCTCTCTCCACTTGCACATGTGGTCTTACATAGTGGATTGAGTACCAGTGGCTCAGGAATTGGGCCTGAGCCGCCCAGTAATATTTCTCTATATCTGGGAGCGCCAGACCTCCCTTCGCTATGGGTAAAGTGAGTGTGTCGTAAGCCACCCGAGCCGGTTTCCCCGCCCATATTAACTCTAGGATCGTGCTCTTGATCTTTGACAGAAAGGACTTGGGGAGAAGTAGCGGGATATTTGTGAAGAGATATAAGAGTTTGGGGAGAATAACCATTTTCGTCAGCGAGGTCCTGCCCCACAGCGTCAATGGGAGTGATTTCCATCTCTGAATACGTTCAAGTAATAGCTGCAGTGCGGTTCCGTAATTATCTCTAAATATCTCGTGATGGTTACGTGACATCTTGATCCCCAAGTAACGCACTTTCGAGCTTTCCCATTGAAACCCATGGTCGTCGGCGAACTCTGAGGTACACGGAGTCAGGGGGAATACTATCGATTTGGAGTGGTTGGTTTTGAGCCCTGACATTAACCCGAATTTTATCACCTCTCGCATTACGGGGTTGAGGTTGACTTGGGGGTCGCTAATGAACAGCATGACATCGTCCGCGTAGAGGGAGACGATTAGCCTGTGAGGACCCAGTTTTAACCCTCGCTCTAACTGCTCGGCCCGTAGCCTCGAGGCCAGGGGTTCCATCACCAGGGCGAAGATAAGGGCCGAAAGAGGGCAACCCTGTCTCGTCCCGCGTTCCAATGTGATCCCCGATGATTTAGTGTTCCCGAGTGTGATGTACGAGCGTGGTTTATTGTAAAGCAGAGCTACTAGTTTCAGGAAGAAGTTGCCCAGACCCATCTGCTTCAGTGTCGCGAACATGAAAGGCCACTCAACAGAGTCAAACGCCTTCTCGGCGTCCAGCAGTACTGCTATCGCCTGCTGTGTCGAGTCTAGTGCCTCGATGACGCCAAACAGCCTCCTTATGCCGAACGTTGTGCTACGCCCCGGGATGAACCCGGCCTGGTCACCCAGCACTAGTGCTGGTATCAGAGGGAGCAGTCTGGCCGCCAGGATTTTGGCCAGGATTTTGTTGTCCAGGTTGATCAGAGAGATCGGTCTATACGAGGCGCAGCTCTCTGTAGGTTTTCCGGGTTTATGCAGCATCATCACGTTGGCTTCACGCATCGTGGGGGGAAGTGCTCCTCGACCCACTGCCTCTTCGTAGACCTGCAAAAGGAGGGGGGCCACTATGTCCATGTGCGCCTTGTAGAACTCGCCGTTGAGCCCATCGGGGCCGGGTGCTTTGATATTAGGTAGGGATTTGATTGCCATCCGGATTTCTTCCAGTGAGATGGGCGCATTCAGGGGTTCGCGCAAGTCTTGGCTTACCCAATACAGTTCTGTGTCATTCAGGTATTCTTGTATCGCTTCGGGGTCTGATGTTCCTTTTGAGCTGTACAGGTCTTGATAGAATTCCCGGAAGGTGTTGGAGATCCCCTCCTCCGTGTAGACTATCTGTCCCTGCGCATCTGTGACACATTCAATATGAGGTGGGACTCTGTCTATCGATAGTAGTCGGGCCAGTAGTGCACCAGGTTTTTGCCCCTCACCGTACTGCCTGATCTGCTGTCTACGACCCATGAACTTCAGTTCGCGGTCCGCTGTCTCCTTAAATTTCAAGAGTTCCTGCTTGAGTTTGGCTTGCGTGCATGGATCGGGGGTGTTGAGGAGATTCTGTTCCAATTCCTTTAAACGGTCCTCTATGTTGGACAGTTCCCTTCGGATCATTTTTAGTGTCCCGTTTTCTTTGGTCAGGCAGATTCCTCTGACAAAGCACTTGAATGTTTCCCAAATGGTGCCTGCGGAGTCAACCGAGTTTTGGTTGGTGTCTATGAAGGAGAGTATTTCTTGCCGCAGTTCTGCTGCAAACACTGCGTCTGTGAGTGAGCCGGGTTTAAACCTCCAGTTGAGGCCTGGCACTGCTGTGCCCGCTAGGGTGGCCTCCAATACCACCATCGAATGGTCGGAATAGGACCTTGGTAGGATCTGACACGCGTCCCACCTGAAAGGGCTGTGGGAGGACGCCAGGATATAATCGATTCTAGAACTGGTGTTGTGCACAGCAGATCGGAAGGTATAGTCTCTCTTGTCTCGGTTGTGTCTTCTCCACATGTCGGAAAGATTGAAGGCCTGACAAATCTCTCGAACCTGAGTACTTGCTTTGGACGGGTTTCCTGAAGTGTTGTGGGACCTGTCGAGCCTGGGGTCGAGTGCGGTGTTGAGGTCGCCCCCCCACACCACAGTCGACGCGTCGGTCGTGGCTAGATGGGACATTATCCAGTTAAAGTTATCGTGTCCATCTGTGTTTGGAGCGTAAGAGTTGACCACCACCACTTCCCTTCCAGCGATTATTCCTTTCACCAGTAGGGCCCTTCCTTCGGTGTCCTTCTTTGATTCGATGAGGCTGAAATTGGTCCTCTTATCGATCAGGATCGCCACGCCTCTGGCGAACGATGAGTAGGACGAGAAGTACCGGTGGCATCCCCATGATCTGGCCCAGCGCTGTTCCGACGAGGGTAGTAGGTGAGTCTCCTGGAGTATCGCTATGTTGATTTTGTGTCTCCGCAGATATTGAAGGATTCTCCTCATTTTCGTAGGCTGGTTGCCGCCGCGTATATTCCAGGTGGCGATTCTCAACGTTATCGCTGCCATCTGAACGGATCAGTGTAATCCTGTCGGGCCGGGGCCCGCGGAGTTAGCTGGAGTCGCTTTCGGAGAAGGAGCCAGGAAGACTTGGCGATTGGTAGGTACATAGTTCCTCGCGTGGCTGTCGTGGATCGGGGGTATGTGGGTTGAGGCGGTATTACTGAATTAACTTCCCTCCCATGCACGGGCAACCCCCAACAGGCCCGTGGTAAACAGTCCCATAGTAACGAAACAACTTGCATTGCTGTGCTCGGGGCGCAAGTGGCCCTCCAAGAGAGGGCTAGCTCCCTTCCCCGGATACAATAGTGGTCTGCGGTGGTCTCTCCTTGTCAGCCATGCAGACACTCGCCCTCCCATTAGGTACCTTGTAGGCAAATTTTATGGTGGATTTCTTCTCGGTCTCTCTCCCCTTTGAGGCCTTCCGTTGGAGGAGGCGGATCTGCAGCCCGAGCGGTCCAGATAATCGCTCGTCTCTTCCGGAGAGTTGAAAAACCGGGTCGTCCCCTCATGTTGGATTCGGAGTTTGGCAGGGTAGAGCATGGCGTATTGTATCTGGTTCTCTTGAAGCCTGCGCTTTACTGCCGTGTACGATCTTCTTTGTGCTTGGACCGCCTGGGAGAAATCCGGGAAAAATTGGATTTTATCACCGTCGTACTGAAGATCGCCTTTCTCCCTGGCCGCCCGTAGGATGGCGTCCCGGTCTTTGTAGTTGAGTACTCTCGCTATGATTGGGCGAGGATTAGCCCCCGGGATCGGTCTGGTGTTGGGAATTCGGTGGGCTCTCTCCACAACAAACAGTTTGGACAGGATGTCTGTGCCGAAAAGGTCCACGCATAACTTCTCAATGTAGTCCTCCATCTTTATGTTGAGTTGTTGTTCCCTAGCTCCAACTATCCTGATGTTGTTGCGTCGAGAGCGGCCCTCCAAGTCTTCATTCTTTGCGTTTACCGCTTTCATTTGCACTTCCAGGGAGGCCACTCTGGAAGTCAGGGCCGCTGCTCCGTCGTCGAGGTCCGACACCCTCTGCTCGACCGTGTCAAGTCTATCGGCGTGTTTGTCTAACCGGTGCTGGAGCAGATCAACCTTAGAGGAGAGGGTGTCGAGTTTGCTCCCAAGACCGCCAATTCCGGCTTTCAGTTCTAGGAGAATTTCCCTGATGTCGAACCCGTGGGCCTCCTCCTCGTCTTGGATGGGAGATGGCGCTCTGCCATTTGAGGTGGTTGGTTTGGTCACGGAGCTGCCCTCAAAGTTTAGCTTCTTTTGAGCTCTGTCCATTTTCTTTGAGGCCGCCATTGGCGCTTGTGTAGCGGGGGTCCGGGGTCCCGGTTGGGGTTTCTCTCCTGATGTTTCCCTTTGTGATAGGGTATAGTGGAAGCGGGAGTGACGCCGGGTCCAAGCGCTATCTACTGCTGGTTCTCGGCTGGGTGGCCCGTACGTTGGGGGTTCACGCGGACCCCGGCTTGCGGTTTCCCACGCCCCGTGCCTTCACACAGGCTGAGATTCACCCCGGGGAGTATGGACGGGGGCGCACGGGGGCGCGCGTACCTGATCTTCGGGGTTCGTTCAGGACGGCTCCTCTGGGATTCTGCCGGATGTCCCACCACTTTCGGCCGCTCAGGCCGTCCCCCTCCGGGCCCGCTCTGTCTCCGACTGCCTCGCGTCTAGCCCGCGCCGGCGCTCCACTCGGACCGGGGAGGGGGAGGGTTTCTCGTCGCTGAGGAATCTGGACCCAGCATCCGAATTACGACGAAAGAAGTACTTCGTTTTGTTCAGAATCGCTTTGGCTACAAACTGGGGGTGGCTGCATACACAATGCCCAGCGCAGATGCCTCGATTCGTCAGGATTTCTGAGGGAGCTCCGTGGAGCTCACAGGGAGGCCGCCATCTTGGACGGCTCTCTAGCGCCCTCTCCATCTTCTCCCCATATTGTGTCTCGGTACAGGCTCCTCCCCAGATGACGATGTAAGATCACCCCCCCTTCCCCATCCTCAATCCTTACTAAGTCATTGTCAGAACCGGTATCTCCACCATTGCTGGTGATAATATCTTGGAAGCTTAGTCTCATTAATACTGCACCTTCCTGCTGCCCTCCTTCTATGTCAACGATGTTCCCGCACTCCCCCCACATGGAGGACCCAATATTGTCTCTGTCTGGGAGCCTGGCCGCCCTATTATGTATCCTGCCCTGTTCTAGCTCTCCTTGCTCTTTTCTCACAAAACGTGCTAAACCCATCTTCACTAACACTTCCCTCACAGTGCGCTCATCTTCTTCCCTGTGCTGTTGCTCTTTGAAGAGCCACTCTTCTTCCAAATTCCTCTTCTCCTTCTTTATCTGTACTTGCTTTTCTCTTTCTTCTTCTGCGCTTTTTCTTGCCATAGGTTTGAGCTCTCTCTGTCTCTGCATCTCTCACTATTCACACTCTTGCACATCTGCCCTTCTGTCTCTCCCTCCCTGCTCTCCTTTTCCTCTTTCTCTTGTTTTTCTACTTCTTCCATTATCGTTGCCCATTCCTTTGCTTTACTCGTGATCTTACAACCCATTACTTCCTTATTAGGACCTCCTACTTCTCACGCTGTCTTCCTGTCTAGTTTGAGCAATATTTGTCCTCTTACACACTTTTTGGACACTATATTCTCTGGTCCTTCCTGTCTCCCTTCCATTCCCATGTCGCTCTCTTTTATGCATCCCTGGGTCTCGCTGAACTCTCTCTTGTCGCCTCCTGCGGCATTTGATGTTGTGAATCGTAATATGCTGTGGCACAAGTTGGAAATGCTGTCTTGCCCGGGTGGCTTGTTGTACTATTTGAAACCTCTTCATAGTAATACCTCAGTGCAACTGAGATTGGATACAGGAGGTTGTATGACCAGACCAATAAGGCAGAGTAGAAGTGTAAAGCAGGGATGTGTCACTGCCCCCCTGCTATACAACTTGTTTGTTTCTGACATACCTAAATTTATCTTGGATGCACATAACTGCCCTCCCAAAATAGGTACAAGTCACTGTGCGATAATGGCTTATGCTGATGATTTAGTAATTTTTGACCACACATTTAGCGGATTGCTCCGATCGGCAGAATGGCTGTGGGAGTACGCCGGAATTAATGAATTAGTCATAAATCAAAACAAGACTGAAATATTACTATACACACATGGAAAGGTTGCCCATCCACGTATGCATATAAAATCTATCGAGATTCAATATACCCATTCATACAAATATCTAGGTATTGAATTCGATAACAAAGGCAACTATGAAATGTGTCAGCAAGTCAAGAAAATCAAGGCTGCACAGCTAACAGCCATGATTTGCCAATTTTCGCGTACTCAGAGCGGGTACTCCATTTGGGGGCCGTGCCAGATGTACATCCAGTGTCTGGTCCAGTGTCTGGTCCCAATGATAACCTATGGCCTTGAGTCTTTGACTAATATGAACCTTGATTGGCTACAGATCATAGAGGGGAAGTTCTGGAGGAAGCTTTTGGGCCTCCCCAGGGTATACCGATGGACATTCTGAGACTGGAGCTGGGGATTTAATCCCTGAAATCTGAAATCTGTGGTATTAAAAAAGAGGGCCAAATTATTTGTTAAAATTTGTAACATCTCTGCTAACCCCTTACTGATATGCATCGAGGAAGATATTCGTAGCAACAATTAAATTCGCAACAGATATGGCTGCATTATTTAAAGCAATAGACTGGTCTCCGAAATGGGGTGACGACTTTGAACATCTGAAACAACAATTAGGACATTGCTTGAATATTTGGGATTGGCAAAATAACTTTGCTCATTTAGAGAACCTGAAAAGTTATAACTTTGTTACACACATGTTATATACTTACAGGAAGGCACAGAAATAGTTGAACTTATGTCCCTCTTTTAATCTAAGGTGTTTTATGCTACTCATGTGCATTAATCATCTACCATTACTTGCAGCTACTTTTTTATGAGCACTCAATATCCAAAAAAGATTGCTTCTGTAGAATATGTACTAAGCAAGCTGAACCAGAAACTGCTAGACACATACTAACAGCATGTACAGCGATGGTTACTGTATATACTAAACACTATGATAGGCATGTCCACAATTTAAACTATATTACGGACAACGGGTTCTGGCATTCATGTTTAAACACCCATAATGCCAGTCTTCATTTGTCGTTACATAGAGTGTGGCTGCATGCTGATCATCTTCTCAATAACGATGCTAATTACAAACTCTACAACTGATTGATGTAATGAAATTCACCCAATTCATCTAATGTTTCTATTGAACCATTTTGCTGAATAACTCTTATTTGGTTGTGAATGACATATTGAACATCATGTAATGCAAATTGAGTTTTCTGGGGTTCTTTCCCTTTGAGGCGGTAAATCTCAACACATAATTTTGTTTGAACTGGAAAAGATATATATAAGTATCTATCACTTTTGAGATATTTAGTATATTTTATTCGTACCTATGAATATGTCTATATGAATTTGTTGATTTGGTATTGATTCATGTGTAGTTTTTTAAAAGTTGTTTAAAAAACGATATCACATTAATAAATACATGAATTATGTTCTCCCAATAGAATTCTTGCATCATGCCATTACGGTCACACCCATAGGCGGGTCTTTACTGATACCAACCGTAACTACAGTAACCATAATGGACATGCTTGCACAAGCGTCCAGCTTGCAGCCTTGGTGAATAAATAAAATAATTTTCAGGAGATTTTTTAGATTCTTTACACATTGCATTACCAACAAGTCCCGATTCCTGTCTAGTGGCAGAGTCGGGATGCAAGGTGTCTGCAGCAACATTTGCATTGGTGGACGAGCTCCAGACGCCCAATGGTAACCATAGGAACAGCGTTTAAACAGCTGATTGAATTGCATGCGCAATTCTTACCTGGATACGGCTTTCATAGAGAGTACACACAGTAAGATGGGAGCTGCAGGATAGCCCATATAACATAAACGTTGCGATTACTAGAAGCTGAAGCAATGAAATATGATATATATTTACAAAATGCTAATTTTTACAGATCTCATAGTCAGTGGTTAGGAGTTCACATCAGTACGAAGGGCGTATCACGCTTCACACTCCATTAAGTAATGCATGCACACAGAAGTACCAGGGAGGAATATAACAGCACGGCAGTATACTAGAACGTATTGTATTTTACATCTTTTGCAGGATTTAACCATTTGAACTGACCATAGTTCATATGAAAACGCTGATTAAGGGTCTACAATTTAAGGTATTTATTGACGTTTTCCAGCTGTTTAAATGACCACATGGAAACTAATAATTGCTCATTCTGAACAGTTCTTCATTCTTCCCCCTTTTTTCTTTTCTTCTGTTTATTTGTTTATTTTCTGTACTTTTTAACAACCACCACCTTACCCTCAACAAAATTATGGTATATACACATGCTACACACTGTGAATATTGGGTAAAAAATTCTGGTAACAAATTTGCAATATGAACATTGAATGTTGCATGTTTATAATAAAATTTGGATTCTGATTGTTGTATTTTGTTAACATCTTTTTTCCCAATGATGATACTATAATATCGTGATTATTATAATAGTAACAACATTAGCTTACAAGAGAGTATATCCCTAATGAAGGTGATTGATATCTCCTAAATGCATTGGCAATAAATCTCTCCGTCATAAGCATTGCACGCTGATGATTTTGTTTCTTCCATTCTATTTTATGAATCACTTATATATGAAAGATACAAAATATCCAGACAATGACAATTGGTTGATGAACTCATTTATGGTGAACAAGAAACAAGATGAGTTGAATTAACACATCTTTAGATTCATCAGTACTAGCTTACCAACCTCGTATGAGGTAAACTGTGAGCGGCTGTTTAGTTGGGTGTGACTTACTCATCTTGTTCTCAGATAAAGTAGTATATGTGCCATTAGATCTTAAAGAAAATGTAGAAACTCTAGGAGTAGGACAGCCAATAGAACAATCTTTGATTATACTAGTTAATGGTGTACCAACAAAAGACAAAAACAAATTTGCAACAACTAGTCAACTTAATCAAAGTTCGACAAGCCCTACAATATCTTAAACAAAACAATGAATAATACAGAGATATGGTCATAGACACAAACCTAAGAGAAATCACCTAAATAATTGAAGATTCACCACAAACTGGGCAATTTGAAAATGTGGATCCTGTTACTGCAGCCAACATTTTAGACCAGTATACAATTCACCCACAACATTCCAATGACACCATAGATGATGCATTAGAAACATATCACATGCATCCAGCCAAAGGATCCCCAATGAGCATATTGGACACAAGTGTAGAAGCACATTCTTTTCCTCTACTCTTTCCTACAGGAAAAGGAGGAAGATAGGATGAAAGATCCACACAAATTAGTGCATCAGAATATCCCTCTTTCCAAATGTATTCTAATGACCCAAGAGATTCACAGTGTAGAATATATTTTCCACCTCCTGTTTGAAAGCAAACTAGAAACCCTATGTTATGGAGTTGAACACACATTAAAAACATGCTCTAATTTCTTAAAAATGTCAGCTACCCAACTGCTTCAAAAGATAAAAGACAAAGAGGAAGTTTTGCAGTAAAGTATAACAAATCCCTTGGCAAACATGTGAGGTACAGAAGAATACTGGTTCTGACGTCACACTGATGTATGCTGTATGCTAAGGAACCTAAGCCCTCCCACATGGTCGTTACTTTAAGTTGTGCAGAATATGCATGGGTTGATTTGCATGACTTCTTACGTACTTCAAATTAAAAAAGAGGGAATAGACATAAAAACACCAGGAGAACTCTGTTCCCTTGACCCTGTCAATGTTTCAAGATACGTTCACCGTTGCTTCATTGCCATGCTGCATTTCACATGCAATAAAACTCCCCTTCCACTCAGAGATGTAGAACAATTATTTTGGAGAAAAGAATATCAATACAGAGAAGCAACACGCATCCACATGCTTTTGTGCATAAAAGGTGCTCTCACATTTAGCCATGACAGTGATGCCACTGTTTTACAATGTATTCACAAATACATTGCCTGTGACTTCCCTTCAGAAACCACACCTAGTGTCTTACATACACAAATCGTAGGCTTCCAAAAACTTGCTTGGCAAATACTGTTGATGTCAATGTAAAAACAAAGGTAAATACTACACCAAATGTCGCTTTGGCTTCCCTAGACCAGCTTCCACCAAAGGACAAGGAAAAGGTTTGAGGTATTCTGTTAGACACAGTGAAAATGGAAATCCCCTAAAAACACATACAACATTAAAAGAGACGAGGCATACAAGTACATCGATGTTATGTTCTGTTGATTTATATCACACACTGCTATCACCAGCAGCAGTCTCCAGGTGCTCCTGTGGCTCTGCAATAAGCATGGGTGGGGATATTAGTAAGGACAGGATAGGTTCAGAATCAGGATGAACTGCTGTCTGTGAGTGTTGTGTTGCCTGTGGGAGTTGGTGCAGGAGGCCCTGTGTGTTTGTAACCATATGGGTATGACTCTGTGTCTCAGGTGTGTGCTAATGCTTGTGTTGGTGTGATGTGTGGTGTGTGTTGTTGGGGTGGGTTGTGTTTTAGGGCACTGGTTACATAGTGTCCATAATGGGTCCAGAGTTGCATGTGGCCATAGCATAGGTCTATCGAGTGTCTTGGTGTGTACTTGCATTGTTGACGATTTTATGGACTTTATGTGGGGTGGTTCACTCTAGGTGTGCTTCCACCATCTCGGAGATGGTGGGTGTGAACATAGAATTGATTCTTGGTTTGTTTTTGTGTAGTTTGGCTAGCCCAAGGTCTGGTGTAGTGGTGTTGGTTATGTTGGAGGAGCAGGAAGGGGAAGTGGTTGTGTATGTCTGTTTGGTTTGTTGGAGCCTATAGTGTGACTCTTTGGTTACTGCCTGATGGTATCTACCTAGGTTCTTGGCTGTGGTTTGTCGGCCCATGTTGTTTCCTCTCTAGTTGTTTGTCTGTGATGTTATTGCTGCCAGTGTCCCTTAGCAGTTGAAGTGGTGGAACTAAGGTTCAGGAAGTGCAGAAATCCCATCTTATTAAAAAGAAGAACGTGTCCATGTCCACTGCACTCAGGGGAATTTCACCAACTATGGAGCTAGAAGCGCTACTTTAACCACCTAAACAACAATGTGTGCCTGATAAGAATGAAATTAACATGGAGAGCTGGCTGGGCAGTTGTCAAACGTGTTTGGATACATCAACTCCTACGCACCACCTGTGTTTACTTAGCCACAGCTTTTTTGATCATATTGCTTCTTTAATATGTATCGAAGAAAGTTAAAAAAAAGATGCTTTATTCCATTTTCATTGGTTGATTTGTGTGTGATTATCCAATACTTCACATATTAATATCTCACCAAACTCAATTTTAGACCCACGCCACATTTTGTGATCATTACCTTCATCCACAAATACAGAAATCACTTGTAAGCAACTTAACATTTGTGGCAAATGCAAAATGTGCAATATCATTCACTTTTAGAAAACAGTAAAGTTCATGTCTTCCGTTAAGTCTGCGCTAAAAGCAACATCAGCTCTTCATGTCTCTGTTATAGCCGGAAAAGTACATTGAAATGCCATGTGCAGGAACACAACAACCTGCACTAACAAAGGGCTGTTTCTGTGGAAAAGGAAAGAGACACTCTATCTACTTCGTCAATCAAGCAGCAATTTCAAGTGCATATGAATATATATTTCAAGTTAAGTCTTCATTCAGGCCATGTGGAGGCTGAGATTTAAAAATTACAGTACAGTTCTCATGATTTTAGCCACACCTCTTGATTAGAGCATCTTGGATGTGGTCAAATGTGTTCCAAAACACGATGAAATAAGTGGTGTGTGAAGTAACATATTGAACAATATGTGAAATAATATATTACACAGTCAAACATATATTAGCAAAAGGTATTGAGTGGGGTTCATTTTTCAAACAACCAGACGGTGAAAATTGTTAGTAAATGTGTTTTTTTTAAAGAATTTGTCATGCGGAATTAGGGACTGGGGCAGATTTTACACCTTCCTCCTTTCTCACTGTGCATAAAAAATCGGCATAGTGTACCGCTGACTCCAATTAAATCTTTCTAAATTTACGACCTGCCAAAAGTAGGGAGATTCCATAGGAATCCATTTTAAATGCATCAGGCAAATATTTATTGCGGGTGGCATTCACAATTTTTCAAACATGTATTAGAAAAGTGAAAAGTAATGGTGATTTCACCTGTGTTTTACATATCACTTTTGCACAAGCTGGTGGAAAGTTTTAAAATTGAATGAAGTGGAAAGTTTTGCACAAAAGTAGAAACGGAACCAGTCCCTTTTGAGGAATGTGAACCCATTGAATTAAGCGTCATTGTTTTAAATGTTTTAATACGTATGATTGAAGTTATATGACAACATCTGTAGCTAAGTAAAGTCGAGTGCAGGATGCGAGTTGAAAAACCCAATCCTCATTTGGCAACAGTGTCTCCTGCTGCTCAGCAGTATCCGAGCACCACACCATCAATAAGATCACAATCCAAGTGAAAACAAAATAACACGCTGCCTGCACATGTCAAGATGCAGCAGGAGTGCTTTCAGAGACTTTAGATACACAATATATTATTGAGGAAGAATCTTAGCATGAACAGCCCCTGATTAGGAAGTCTGCCACATTTAGCAACCACCCCAGTGCCCCATCCTCTCGTTCACACCCTGCTCACCCAATATGACGATTGACCCCCCACAATCCCCCATGGTACCTATCTCCTTCACATCATCACTAGTGGCAGCTTTTCCCTGTTGAATCAATATCTACAAATAAAACTGGCAAGATAAAATACACATCCCAATCTACCTGTGAGCATGTGTAATTGGGGTCAGACCTGTGAGAAATCATCAAACGCTTTGCTACTCGACATTACTAAACATTAATAAACTGCTGTGTGTTATGTCTTATGTTTCCCTGCCTTGATCCTGCATAATGCTTGCTTGATGGAATGCCTAGTGGAATGCATGCCTGTGGAATATAGTGGTGTGAATGCCCCTGGGGATTCTCTGGATGTTAGTTGGAGAGATCCTGGCCTAGAGGGAAGGGGCTGGTGGATGTTCTCCCTCTATGTAATGTACCTGTACCTGTTATCCAGAAATGGTACCTTGAATTTGTAAAAGTCTTACCTGCAGACTGGCTCCTGACTCATCTGTCCAAGAGCAGATCTTATAATTGGCAATGAGGAACCTCAAGAACCCATGACCCTGGCATAAAGTAAAGGAAAGAGCAGAGCAGCAGGGAGCGTAAACGTAAGAAGAAAGCACATAGCAGAGGTACATTGCTGAATGAAACCCCGAGGAAGAGTAGACATCCTGAGCCCCCCCCCCCAACCCCCAAGCTGAGCTGACCACTGGTAGAGCACAGCAGCAAGGAAGAGGCAGGCAAGGGGGCAGCAGAGGGTGAGAGCACAGCTGAAGGAGGAAGAAAAGGGGCCCCTGCGAGCAGCATTGGCCCATCCTGCGGTGTCAGGACCAGTAAAGATAGCTAGTGGGCCTCGGAGAGATACATTGGTGGCTGGACCACAGCCTGGGAGAGAACCACTGAGGAGGCTGCAAGGCCTGGGAGAGAACAAGTGTGAGAGCCTGGCGAGAGCATTGAAGTGGCTGAAAGAGGAAGCCCGGGAGAGACACTTTACATGAGCTATTTTGGCCCAGAGAGAGCTGCCCTGTTGGCTCTAAGGGTTTAATTACCCCCACACATGGTAGTGAATGACTATATCCCAGGAGAGGCTTGGCCACTGTTTGCTTTTGGATGCACATGGCAAGGAGTAAGGGGGTATGACCATAGCAAAAGGATCTCAACAGAATAATTCCCGCGCGCATTTCAAGTGAATGCAAGCGTGCTGTTTGGTTTCAAGCTCTGGATGATTTTCCTGCTGACCTGCACGCAGTAAAGAACAAGGCTGTTAGGACTAGAAGTGCCGTTATCGTTTCAAAGGCAAAACGCTGCTAAGGACGCTTGAAAAAATATCACAGACTTCTAATCCCAAAATACCTTGCGTGCTCAAGCCACGCCCCTTGGTTCCCAGAATCCCTACTAATACTAGGGTGCACGCACATTTGCACGTGCATTTCAAGTGAATGCAAGTGTGCTGTTTGGTTTGGCCTCAAGCTCCGGATGCTTTTCCTGCTGACCTGCACGCAGTAAAGAACAAGCCTCTAAGGACAAGAGGAAGTGCCTTTATAGTTTCAAAGCCGAAACTCTGCTAAGGATGCTTGAAAAAATATCACAGACTTCTAAGCCCAAAGTAATTATCTGGCTTGACTCTGTAGCTGTGTGTACAAAGGGTTGAAGATTGTGGGCTGGGCTCATTACATCAAGAGTTGGGCTGGGCTGTGTGAACAGGGTTTTCTGTGTAATGACATTGCAACAACCCGCCCACTGAATACACGTTATTGAAGTTACTTACGCAGGCTTATTTATTTCCTTTTTCTTAGATAACTTGCGTGCTCAAGCCATGCCCCTTGGTTCCCAGAATCCCTACTAATACTAGGGTGCATGCGTATTTGCGCGTGCATTTCAAGTGAATGCAAGTGTGCTGTTTGGCTGTTCGGCACAGCTAATGCACAATTAAACATTCATTTTGTACACGATATGCTATAAATCGGCTTGGGCAGTGAAACACGCCGGCAAACCAGATATTTTTATCCACGAGTAACGAGAAGGTGGGAAGAACACCAGAACTTGTTAGAGCACACCAGGAGGGTGGAGGATGCTCTGGCAAGAAAGGAGCAGGCCAATAGGGACATAGCTCAGGAGGTAACCCTCCTGCAGCAGAGATTGGTCCAGTACTCCAGGACCAATCAGGAGCCACAGAGAGAAAATGAGGCTCTCTGTCAACACAATGATAGGCTCCAGCAACAGGTAGCGATGCAGGAGAGACTGATAGAGTCTAGTAAGGCCTTAACGGAGGAACTGAAAGCGCAGGCTCTTGCATTGCAACAGGGAGCAGGGGCGGATAGAGACCAGGTTCGCTGGGAGAGGGAGACTCCTGAGCATAACCTCAGGAGCCCTAGTACCAGAGGCCTTCATATCTCTCAGTCCCTGGACTCTGCCAACCCCATGTCCCCTGGCGCACATGAGCACCGGGCCACAGGGATGGCAGATTACTATCCAAACAGAAGTATGGGGCTCATAGGCCAGTACCTCCCAGGAATGGAGGGGCGGGCATCCGGGTATGGGCACCCAAGCACAGTGCAATTTAGTGGGGAACCCCAGGAGAGTAGGCCCATTAAGGGCATCCTGAAAACTTCTGCCCAGTTAGGTCAGTGGGGGGGATACCCATCAAATCCTGGCAGCAAGGAGGAATCTGAAGACTCCTCTGAACGGCGCAGGACACAGGAGATCAGGTCCCCACATTCTGCCAGCCATTCCCAGGCTCGCAGAATCCGGGAAAACCTGGAAGATCAGACAGGAACCTCTGGGAGCAGTGCCTCTGAGTCAGAGGATGCATGGACCAGGGTTACCCGAACCAAAAAAGGCCAATAAGGCAAAAAGGGCCTTGCTTAAGGACCCATTGAAACAAATAAAGGCAATCAGGAGTGTCATCACTCCTTATCATAAGAACGCCAAGTATTCCGTTTGGGAACACTTGGAGCTCTATGAGCAAATGATGGAGACTTTCCATTTGAAGGACAGCAGTAGCTGCATCCAGTACGTCAAATGGAAATTCTCCCCAGAATACTCCAGTTTCTTTGCGGGGCTGGAGGACTAAAATCATTTAAGATGGTCCACCTATAAGGCGGCCATCTTGAAACATTTTTCTGTTCACAGAATCCTCAAGAGGCTAGCAAGGCAGCCTACAATTTGCAATGTGGGGAGGATCAGGCCCCACAAGAGTTTGTGCAAGAATTAAAACGTGCTTTTGCGCAGACCACCAGAAGGGTGCGCACGGACAGCAGAGAGTTCATCAATACATTTTTCCATGCTCTACCCAAATACATAATGACCCAGCTCGTGAGAGATTTTCATGAGAAAAGATCTTTAGACTGGGTCATTGAACAGGCTACCCGGATCTATGAGGTGCAGAAGCCCATCGAAAATAAAAATAATGAGCCGAAAAACCCCAAAACCAACAGCACCCCTGCTGCTGCCAAGGTGGCAGAGGTAAAGGTTGCCCCCGTTTTAGATTTGGAGATGGGGGGCCTAAAAACCTGCCTGCACCAAATAATTCACAGCCCAGAAGGCCCTCGGGCCTGTCACAGACAGGGAGTCGAGGAGGTAGTCCCACAAATGGGGTCCCCCACTCCCCTGACTATGTAAGTCCCCGCTACAAGGGAAACCGACCAATCCTGGGTTATGTGTGGACTCCTCAAGCACAAGGGGGGGATCCAGCCAACACCTAACCCAGGGAACTTCCCTCCCAACTTCCCACAGGAGGGAAGAAATTCTCCAAATCCTGGGCAGAACTTTTTCCCCAGGTATCCACCCGATTTCCTGCCCCAAAATCAGCCATCCTTCTTTCCCCAATTCCCTGAGCCCAGACAACCTAATCCGGGAGAGGGGAGGCCAAGGGTGGAGGGGTAACAAAATCTACCCAACCAGGGGTACTACGAGAGAAGGGATAGCTACCCTTCCCAGGATCAGCCCAGGGGAGAAAATAGAGCCCCGTATCAGCCTGAGCGGGTTTCACAACTTGAGCGCCAGGTCCAAAATATGGCACAAGATCTGGGTCACATACTGAGGGCTCAACAGAACCCTCAGATGAGCATGCCACCGCAGAATGCCCCAAACTCGGGACCTGGTGCTCCAGAACAATGACGGGGGCAGCACCCCGATAACCCACTGGTTCCCAGGGAGGAGGCACAAGGGGAAGGGGGGTGTAAAGCCTTGGAGGAAGCTTCCTTCCCAACTTGTAAACAGCCCCTGGAAAACCAGGAACCCGAAACAAAATCTCCTGCCCCTGAAAGCCTGCCTCCCAAGGAGCAGAGGGGGGGGGTAGGAGAAACAAAGGACCCAAACAGACCCACTTTGTGGAGGAGGTACAGGTCTTCCAATTTGAGGGAGAGGGATCCTCAGAAGATCCTGGGAAAAGGATCTTCTCCTTCAGAGACGGGGGAACTCCTCCCAAAGAAAAATGGGTCCCAAGGGATTCCAATCCAGACTGGGGAGATATGGAGACTGAGCTACCGCCGCCCATCATCTCATCCTAGAACCGACAATACCAAAATCCTCTGGTTCAAACCCATCCTGGTGACTGCCTCCAAAAAGGGGGGGGGGCGGCCCAGAACCGGAACCAGGGGAACCCACAATGGCTCTGATCTCCAGTTGCCAACTTTTTCTTTCAGATTCCCTAGGCTCTCCACAGAATTCTGCCCAAATCTCTTCGCTAGCAATGTCCAAAACCAGAAAGTTAGCGCACCAGTTGTCCAAAAATGTGCATTATCTGTGCCCCCTTGAGGAGAAGGAGGGAAGATACTATGCCCCGGTACAAGTGCAGAGGCAGGGTACAATTTTGGCACTGGTGGACACTGGATCCCAAGCTACCCTTCTGTTCAAAAGGGCCTTTGAGGAACTAAATGCAGGAAGGGGGGAGAATTACCATATTCCTCTCACCTCTCTTCCTGGACAACTGCAGAACTTTGACGGGAAGGAGATTCCTGTCAAGGGGACTGTAGATTTGGACATCAAAATTGGGCGACACAAGGTGAAACACCCGGTCATAGTAGTGACTCCAGAGGGCATGCCTTGTTTACTAGGGAATAACCTCCTGAGAAGGTTGTCACCCCTAATAGATTGCGTAAACAAGGTCCTCTGGACCCAGACTAGCCGACCAATAAAATTAAAACAGAGTGTCAACCATGTTAGTTTAAATGGCACCTGCCACATGGTTGAACAAAAATCGGACCAAGTAGAATTTCACTTCCAGAACAACCAAACTCCAGACGTGACAGTAATAGCAGTAGGACAACAGACTGGTGATGGGGGGTCCTCTCTATTTCTGAAAATCAACCTTCCTTCCAGTTTAAGGTGGTATTCCACACTGGAAGGAAACACCCTGAAATTCTTTACTAATCCACAATCAGACACTCCCACTCCTATAGTCCAGAAAGATGTGAAATCAGCTCAGAGCCTGGCTGATATTCAGCAAATTGGAGAGCAGTTGTTCATCCCTGTTCAGTTAAATGATGGGAAGGACTCTGTTCTCGCTCGAGTGTGTGTGAACAACGGTAAGAGCTTCAACAGCGAAGCCATGTTCCGCCAACTCCCAAAAGATCCAGCCATTCCCACATTCAAACTGATAGACAAATGGGAAATGGACCTGGAAGCACCTAATTCCAAACATCTCCTGCCAAGCAGGTGTATGCTCAAAATCTCCATTGGCAACAAGAGCATAGTCCATAATTGTTGGGTCGTGCGAGACGTCACTGCCGCCTTTTACTTAGGCAGTGACATTCTCAATCGCTTTGCCATTAGTTTGGACCTAATAAACTTCAAAGCTTGGTCCCGATTAGCGGATAATCCCATGGGCTTTGATGGTCCAGAAAAAGCACTTAGGTCAGCTCAATTGCTACCTTATGCAGTTGAAATTCAGATTAAAGAGGAAGTCACCATCCCAGAAAGGACCCGAGAATTCTCCCTGGAAGTGAAAGTTAAAAGAGGACAACATTTGAAAAACCCTGATGCTTACATACATCTAAACGCTTCTCTCCAACAGCAAGGGTTGGGGGTAAACCCAACTCCATTAGTCAACATAGAACATGACACCATTCTAATAGAGGTGGATAACAGCGACTTAAAGAGTATTACTCTAGCCGCAGGCACCATTATTGAATGGTGGTTGATGACCAACATTTTTCCATTGATTTAGGAAATGAACTGTTACGACCAATCCCCAAGAACTGTTTTGACGGTGACCATGATGACAATACAACACCAGACAGGATCTTCACCCGGCATGGGGGGAACTTCCTGGTGTACACTTCTTGCCCTTACGGTAAGGAAGATGTGACTTGTGACTTCAGGAGGGATGAGGTGATTTTCCAGGTCCATGAGGGCTGCCTTTCCCACCTGAAGCCTCCAGTCCAAATCAGCACTCTGACCAGGGACTTCTCCACCCAGCTGGAGGAGGCAGCTGAGATAGCCAAGCCAGAAGTCTTTCCAGGCTTCAGGCAGATGGTGGAAGAGAGAGTCAACCTAGCTGATGCCTGTGTGACTCTGGAACAAAAGCAAAAGTTGAAACAAGTTTTCTTGGATTTCCAATATCTCTTTGCGGTAGACTCATATGACTGTGGCCGCACCGACATCCACAGAACAACAATCCCCACAGACCCTGGCATGACTCCAGTGTTTGTGATGCAATATCGCTTGCCTCTCGCATCAATGGAGTCCCTTACTGAAATAATTAAGAACCTGGAGTCCCGGGGAATAATCCGTCCAGTTCACAGCACCTTCAATAACCCGGTGCTGGGAATATTGAAGCCAAACGGCCAGTGGAGACTCTGCGCCGACCTCAGGGAGCTCAACAAACGGGTCCATACTTCCCGATGGCCTCTGCCCTACATTGACCAAGGGCTGGCTCAGATTCAAGGGTCACAAGTATTCACTGCAATAGACCTGACCAATGGATACTGAACCTTGCCTGTCAGTAGGGAGGACCAATACAAACTGGCTTTTACCTTTGGGGGCTAGCAGTACACCTGGACCCGGACTCCCTTCGGATACCTTAACTCCGGCAATGAATTCAACATTTTCCTACATAAGGCCATGCCCGACCTGGGTGCGAGGGGTAACCTGGCTTATGTAGATGATGCCCTCATCAAAAGTTCATCTGTGGAGGAACACATAGCGGAGATCCATTATGTTCTGACACAGTTGAGGGCCGCCGGAGCAAAACTTTCCTTTCAGAAAGCACAGTGGTGTAGAACCTGTGTCAATATCTTGGGGCATGAGATTACTCCTCAGGGTCTCTGTCCCCAAGAAAAGAAAGTGGAAGCACTCCAGAAACTGAAAGACCCCACCACTCTGCGGGAACTAAGGAGCCTCCTTGGACTGACTAATTACAGCAGAAAGTTCATTGAAGGCTACGCAGAGATCACTAGACCCCTGATTCATCTCTTGAAGGGGGGGGTCAAGTGGGAATGAGGTCCAGAACAATCTGAGGGGGTAAAACAACTCAAAAGAAGCCTCTCACAAGCGCCTTGCCTAGCTTACCCTGTCAGAAACAAGGAGTTCTTCCTGGAGACGGGGTTCTCTAATACGTGCTTGACGGCAGTATTATACCAAAAGCATGACAAGGTCAATAAAGTAATCTCCTCTGCGAGCAAAACTTTATCCTCTGTGGAGGAAAAATTCAACGATTGTGAGAAGGCACTCCTGGCAACGGTGTGGGCATTGAAGAATTTCTGCCCGTTTATCCAGGGGGAACACATCATAGTGGAGACTCCACACCAGCCTCTGCAATATCTCCAAAGTGACAGAATCAGGGCCAAATTACTTCCTGGATTCTGTCAATGCAAGGCTTTCCTGTGGAGGTCAGATATGGCCAAAACAAGAAGAGTCTCCTCGCGCAAGGTCTGGCTGACTTGCATGATTGCGCCGGAGAAAGCTGTCTCGAGGACGAAAGTCTAAAAATCAAGGAAAACATGGAGGCATACCTTAATTCCCCACACAAAGTCTTTGAAGAAGACAAGTGTGAGGGAATGCCCACTGTCTATGTGAATGGATGCTCTTACCATGTTGACAACGACGGGGAGAAAGAACTGGTGGCTGGCGTAGGGAATGCATGGGTGAAGGAGTTCCCAGAACCCTCCGCTGGATACAAAATTGGTCCCCGAAGTAGTCAGGTGGCAGAATTGATGGCTGTGCATCAGGCCATCCTCACTGCTGTCCAGCATCAACTCCACGAACTGGTCATAATCACAGATTCGGATTATGTACGGAACGGGTTCGTGGAGCACCTGGTCAACTGGAAAACCAGAGGCATGTTATGGCTAATAACAAACCACTGAAACATGGGAAGTTAATCCAAAACATTGATGATCTGGTCACCTTGAATGGGATGACCATCTACTGGAAGAAGATCAAGGGTCATTCCAAAGTAGAGGGACCAGACAAAACTGGAAATGACTTAGCTGATCAGCTGGCCAAAACCGGGGCCATCCAAGGGGATCTAATCGAAATAGAGTCCCTGTTGGGGGAAATCCAGGTCACCGCTATCACTAGGTCCCAGACAAATACTCAGAATGATCTTTCAACTGCACAATGGAGTAAGGAGACCCCTGATGCTGATTTAATTACAGCTCAGAAGGGGGATCCAATTATTGGTAAGTTTTACCAACACCTTGAGGACCCTGAGAACTTTCCCCTGACGGATACCGATTACATTGGGAAAGAGGACCTAAGAGTGTTGATGAAATGTCCAAAAATGTTCCGAATCCAAGACGGTTTGTTGGTAAGGAATCCCAAGCGGGCCATGATCAGTGGGTGGTTCCTACCTCATTCCGAAGCCTGATGTTAAGTCACGCCCATGATGCGGCCACCGCCGGTCATAGGGGGTTTCACACAACACTGGAAATCTTAAGAGAGGTTGCATACTGGTCACACATGGGGCAGGACCTCGACCAATACTTGAAGTGGTGTCTTGTGTGTGCACAATTTCAGCCATCATCCCTCACACACCGTGCGCCTCTCCAAAAGAGGGGGATGACACTGCCATGGTCAGATTTGCAAATCGACTTTGTAGGCCCTGTGATTCGCTCGTCTAGAAGAAACAAGTACATGTTGACAGTTACATGCTTGTTTACCAAGTGGGTGGAATGTCTCCCAGCCCCAAACTGCAAGGCAGAAACAGCAGCTGCCCTGATGATTAACCACATCTTTTCCCGTTTTGGTCTACCTCAAAGGATTGAGTCAGACAGGGGTAGCCACTTCACCAGTGAAGTAATGACAAAGATGTGGGAGATACTGGGGGTCAAAAGAAAGCTACATATTGCTTACCGGCCAGCTTCTTCTGGAGCAGTAGAGAGATATAACCGAACCATTGAGAGCATCTTGAAAAAGTTTGTGGCAGATTCTGGGCCAAGTTGGGATATCCGATTACCTCTGGTCCTAATGGCCATCAGATCTACCCCTTCATCTGCAACCAAAATGTCGCCATTTGAGTTGATGACTGGACGCAAGATGGTGCTTCCCCAGCATTTACTCTACAGAACCCAAGAGCAAACGTTGATAAATGCCTCCACAACTCATGAGTATGTGGAGAATTTAAGGAAACACCTTCAGCATGCTTTTGCCTATGCTCAGCGGAATCTAGAAAGATCAGCCGAGAGCATGAAGACCCACTATGATTTAAAAACTACCCGAAAGGAATATAAGGTGGGTGATCGGGTCTATCTATACAATTTCCAAAGAAACCAGGCCAAAGAGAGAAAATGTTTGCCAACATGGAAGAGACCGTTTGAAATTATAGACAAGATCTCCCCTGTGGCCTACAAGATCCGCATCCCCAAAGGCGGTTTGGCAGAGGGGGAAGACAAGTGGGTACATATAAATCAGCTAAAGTGTTGCCATCCCAGGCACACTCTGCAGCAACTGGAGGAGTCCTCTGCAATACCAGAGGGGACCGCTCCAGAGTAATTCAGTTCCAACCCTAAAATATCCCACATATAGTCTCTAAAATATTATACTCTTGTAAGCCACTGTCTTTGAATGATAACTTGTATCTCAAAAGTAAAATGTTAGGTATATTAAAGTATAAAATGTATATGTCTGCCACACCATTAGTAGTGATGGAAAAATGTCTACGAATAGGTATTGCCGCTTTTCCTTTGTCGTCCTAGGAGAAAGAAAACCTGGAGACTGCCAAGGAGGACGATCTGGAGACCGGGAGCAGAGACCCAAGGGGCCCAGGGTACAGCCCAATCCTCCCATCAGGACCAGCAAGGAGAACCGATTGATCGACTGGAGGGAGGAAAAGATGCTGAACTGTGCCACCTACAGGATTGGAAGAAGATAATGGGGACATACCAGCGCAAGGGCTCAAAACCTCCTTTGCACCCGACTTCCCCTCGACTTGAATCAAAGCGCAGTCGGGAGGGGGGATTTGTCATGGGTTTTGACCCATGTTGAATCAATAGACTGGGTAGATGTGGGGATGAGCTGTCGCCGCCCATTATTCTATCCCAGAACAAACTAAATCAATAGACTGGGTGGATGTGGGGATGAGCTATCGCCGCCCACATTCACGCCAGAATAGAAGAACTGCGCAGTTGGCACAAGACCACTCCAAAGGTACAACCTTCTTGTGGGGAATTCATTTTCTTAATCCCAAAAATGGTTGCATTACCAGTACTCACCACTATCAGAAAGCCGGCGTTTTAAAACCACTAGACTTTTGTGTAAAACTGAACAAATGAAACAAAACCAGACCAAGGAAAGACTTGCTAAGAGGTGGATACAATGTAAAACTATATTCTGAAATGACTTGAAGGAAGTAATTATTTAATGTATATGTAAAAATTGTCAGTTTGATTTGAATGTAGAAAACTGGGAACAAAAAGTGACATTTAGCTGAAACCTGGCTTAATGAAACTGAATTCTGCCTGACAACTACCCCCGACAGGAGTTGATACTGGATCAACAGCTGTGTTCCCAGGCATGGCTGCCAGGCCTGGCTGCATCCTGAGGTCACATGGCCCTGTTGATTAGATTAGGGGTGGAGCAGCTGGGGACTACAGGGAGTTGAACAAAGGCCTGTCCTGGACTCATGCACATGTTATATTGGGGGGCCGTAAAGTGGCTTCCTCTTAGGGGAAACTGGGAGGGGCAGTGCCTCTGCTAGCAGCTGAGCTTGGGGGAAGTGGATAAACCAGTTATTTCACCCTGTGATGTGGGAAGCCACACCCCTTTTTGACCAGGGCATAATTTTAAAAAGATAGATAACTCAAAGTGCGGACTTGTCAGAATTATATGAGTAATATCATTATTTTTGTGATTTTTCTGTGAACATTTTGAGATGCGTTAGGACCCTGTGGTGTATTCTGGGGGGTTGCAAGTGGAAAATAGGGTCTCACTCCAAATGTCTGCATGTTAAAAATCTGACACTTCATCAATTAATGTCCATACTCCTTGCGCACATGTGTGTAAATTTGGGTAAATGTCCGATATTGCAAAACCAGTTAAAAAGTGCAAAATGTTGTCATTTTTGAATGTAAGCCCCCAGGAAGATCAGAGGCGGACAAGCATGGACCATAAGGAATATATGATGTGCACATGTAATTTCAACAAATTGTATATCTGGGAAGGATGTATTTGAATCAAATATAGATTTGTGGGCAAACTGACCAGGGGAGGATCCTCTGACCCATAAAACCTAGAGCATCACTCTGACTCACATTTCCTTCCCCCAATCATGGGAGAGGGGAGAATTTGGCCAATGACAAGTAGAGAGGGGCAGGCTTAGCTAGGCCCAGGCACACACCCATTTTCAAAACACATAAAAAGAGACTGCTGGGACAGGTAGAGACATTCAATTCCATTTGCTGCGGAGCATGCTGACCGACGACTTCACATCCAGAGATCCAAACTTCAAATCCATCAATCTCCAAAGACCAGAACTTTACTTCAGAACTTAAAGCAAGGGCCTTAACCCACAAACTGAGAACTCTTCTCAGCAGGCCTCAGCAACCTTAAAATCATTTGCCAACTATTCCACAGCCGGGCGAGCTGTTTGAATTCTTTTGCCAAGAACAATTGCCAGAGACCAGACCAGAGATCCAGAGTGACCCAGACCACTGTGAGCAGAACCAGAGAGCTGACCCAGATCACTGTGAAGTGCGGAGACCAGAACCGGAGTCCAGTCCAAAACCTGACCAGATCCGTGGCAAGGCCTATTTCAAATGTATATTGTGAGTACCTAGCAGAACTGTGCAGAACCAATCTCTAAGTTAAAATAATCTAATCCTAACTATTTTAACCTAAGTAGAACTGCCTCCTAGAAATCGTGTCATCTGTCATTTGTAAAGCTGCACAACTGTCACCTGTCAATTCTGAAGCTGCATGCTGTCACCTGTCATTTTGAGTTTTACTTTAAATCCGAAAATCTACCTTTATTTAATCGTCCGTATCTCTGGAACCGTTTGGGATAGGAACGAAATGTAACTTTCCTCTGAAAGCTTAGAATCTCAGCTTTCCAACAGACCTAGAACCGAGTCCTTATACTTTTGCCATAATCATGCACTCGCGAATTTTACAGCGATTTGCGATTTGGTTAAAAATCCAGCCACGTGTAACCATCAGCAGTCATTTCTTTCCTTGCTAAAAATTCATTTGCCTCTTAATCACCATCTCTGAATAATTGATAAAGCGAGCCTGAACTCATCCCAAGTATCTCCCACTCACCCTGAACCTCCTAAAGGGAATTAAAACCATTTTCGGCATATTTTTCACTTCCTTGCCACCACATTCAAAGCACTTGGGCCCGTGTTTTAAAACTCATACCTGATTTCTCTAAGTTGCTGGGGGGGGGAATTGAACTGAATTATATTTGATTGCATTTCTAAGAACTGTGTGCTCTCCTCTTCATCTCCTTACATTGCATAAAGGGGGGGTGAATTGTCAAAGAAAAGTGATTGCTTGTTTTGTTGAAGTCATATCAAGTTATTTCTGTACTGCATTTATTCCACCTTGCATTTCCTTCAACCGTATAAGGCATTCTCTACCCCTTTATTCTTCTGTTCCTATTCACAAGTGTGCTACCTCATCCTCTATACTACTCCTGAGTAACCAAATCAGTTTACTAGTAGAACATTACCCATTGTTGATCAACATCATATGTCTAAGTGTACTATCAGATATTAATTTATTATAAAGTGTGATATATATATATCTATTGTTTAAATTCTCAAATAAACCTTTTAATTTGCAAAACAAACCTACTTCTTGGCTCAGTGGGGTCAGGGGGATTCTAAGAGAGAGGTGTTATATAGGGGTAGTCATCCAGAACTCATGAACTGGACATAAAGATATATCAATCAGGGTTTCCATTCAGTATCCCAGACTAGGCATCGACTTAGCTGTAGTGCTGAATTGAATCTTCTTACAAAGGCAAAATTGGAATTGTTTCCCTTGGGCTTTGTTTTCACACAGGATCCATAAGCCACCAAGACATTGACGGAGGGCGAGTTTCTCGGGAGACAAGATGCAGGGATTGGTGCTAAAAGAACGCAAAGTCAGGATTATAAGTTATGTGGCGAGACCCAGGGTCTTTTATCTTATCAAGACTGCTCAAACTAACTAATCAAAAATCTAACCAAACAATTGCCCTTGCTAATTGGAACACTTGTGGCTTTTCACATTTAGCTGACTCGAGCATTAATATTCTGGCTTCTTTTCAGATTCTTGCATTTCAAGAGACCTGGTTAACTGCTACTCCAGTGTGGAATGGGCATGACATCAGCTTACACTCAGCGAAACCAAATAGCAAGGGCCGAGCTTCCTCGGGCCTCATGGTTGCAGTGGCTAACAGGGATGGATTAAAACTATTTCCCTGGGCGACCCCAACCAATATATTCAATTGGTTGGAATCACATATTGCAATCATAACATTGCATTATTTAAGATCTAAAGTAATCCAGCAGCTGTATCTGACAGTGTATTCTTCAATGATCTAGAGTCACTTTTAGACAGTGTGGCTCAAGTGCCAGACGTCACAAATACAATTCTTGTTGGTGACCTTATTCTGCAATGTTTTGGCCAGAAGTTCCCAAAATCAAAAAAGAAAAATCCTTTTGCAGAAAGGAGGTTAATTCAGATGAATGATCGCCAACTGGTGATGTTAAATTGAGCCTTTCCCAAAGACACCCCCCCTAATAGTAGTTGGTGAAGGAATAGAAGTGAGTCAATTATTGACTACATCTTCATGGACAAAGTAACATTTAGTCAAACGTGTGACTTTGAGATAGTCTCACAAGTCTATAGTGATCATAATCTATTGGTGGTTAAATGGTCTGTGAATGCTAATGAACTCCATAAATCGAACATATATAAACACATAATTAACATCAATAATGATGGAAATCGTTTTAAGTGGAATGAATCAGCCTCACACTCTCTGCTCCAGAATGGGTGGAGAGAAGAACAATACACTGATACTCTCCAAGTATTCACCTCCTCAGAGGTATTCTTCCTTTCCTCTCATTCAACCAGAAGCTCATTGTCTCCCAAGCTCTGGTTGTCTCTAAGTTGGACTATTGCAACAGCCTCTTTCTTAATCTACCTGCCTCTACTCTCCGCCGTTTACAACTTATCCAGAACAGTACTGCGAGACTTGTCCTTGGCCTCAAGCCCTGGGATCGTATCTCTCCAGCTCTGAAATCTCTCCATTGGCTCCCTGTGGATGCAAGGATTAAATTCAAAACCCTCTGCATTGTCCACAAGGTGTTCTGGGACCTGGATCCAACATACCTTCAGCTATCCCTCTGCAAATACCTCCCATCTCGAGCACTCCGCTCCTCTATCTCTAACTCCCTCAGGGTCAGTCGTTTCTCAAAGAAACGAGTTGGGGGGTAGATCTCTGTCTTCGGCTGGGGCCTCCCTCTGGAACAGCCTCCCTGCCACTCTAAAACTTGAGGAGAACCATCTCCGGTTCCGGAAGCATCTCAAACCCTTCCTCTTTGCTTCTGCCTTCTCCTCCCCTCTCCCCTGTTGATTCTGGTCTCCCTCGGCACCATGCACCTGGCCACCCTCTGTCCTCTGGGCCCAGGTACCTGCTCATCTTGCCACCCTCAAGCACTGCCTCCGGGCCACCCCCTGCACTGGGGTCTGTATCTGTACCCATACAGCCCTCCCCTTTTCTTCCTGCACTTTCAGACCTACACGGCCTGCTGCCATAAACCCAGCACTTGCCACTTGCTGGCTGCACTCCCATTGTTTGTTGCCTTTTTATTTATTATTTTATTATTATTTTTTTTTCCTTCTCGCTCTGCACTCTCCTTTTGTTCCCCCTTCCATGCACTTCTCCCCCTTCTCCCTCTACCCTGCACTTGCAGGTTCTCAATGTCACTGGGCCTAGTAAGATCGTTGTTTTTGTTCTCCCCTGTTCCCTTTCACTGCCTGGTCGCGCTCTGAAACACTTGTGTATGAGCGCGATAGAAATAAAATATCAATCAATCAATCAATCCAAGTATATCAGAGACAAACCCCTAAGCCTCATCATAAAGTAGCCAGAACAAAACATGTTTTTGATTTGGAGGTACAGGCTTGCAAGGTGTGTTTACGTAAAGAGTTGAAACTGGCACATCTTGCACCACTCTCCTCGTGACAACAAATAATACTGTCACTTAAATGCAAATACAAGAATTGGACGCTTATGTACAGAAGCACATTGTATCAGCGTGACGGTGAAGACATGTTAAAAACAATCCAATCCAAAAACACATCAGACACATGGGCCCTCATTAAGACCCTGGAGTTAACCAATGGCGCTATTAGCGCCATGGTTAACGCCGGTAACTTACCGAATCCACCATGGTGAAATGGGGAATTACCACCCCATTCCAAGTTTGGCGGGGCGGTAATTCCCCATCTACCATTGGCCCTTCCCCATTCGCCTTTTTTGCCCCATAGGGCTCAATGAGAATTGGGAAGGAGGTAATTACAGTACCGCAAATTGCGGTACCGTAATTACCTTCAAGGTCCCTTTGCGGGTCCCTACCTTAACGGCTGGTACAGACCAGCCGTTAAGGTCGGGAGCTGCAAAGGGACCTCGTAATAAGGTGTTAAGGGGTTAACGGTGCCCCAACCTTTTACAGCGCCGTTAACCCCTTAACGCCTGGCGTCGTAATGAGGCCCATGGACTTTGTTAAATGAAGCCACAAAGCCCAGACAAGTGACTGTACAGATAAATGGGGTGATACAACATGAATGGACATCATATTTCTTAAAAATGTATGAACGACCCGAATCATACGTTGAGTGTGAGAATAACCCCCATCACAGTTATGCAGAGCTGCAGATTAGTAGGGAAGGCATTTTATTCTTTATAAATAAATCCAGTAGCTCAAGGGCCCCAGTCCCAGATGGGCTAAGTAATTGGATCTTTAAGCAACATCCACAGATATGGGCTTTAATCCTCTATACTCTTTTCCACCATATTGTTAAGAATAATTGTCTTCCTGAGACATGGAGAAGCTCTGTTGTTGTGCCTATTTTCAAGAAAGGCGATCGCTCATGTGCAAAAAACTATAGACTGATTGTTCTTCTTAATGCGCCGGGCAAACTCTTTTCAAGATTTGTTTTGAGGGAGTTCGGTGAATGGTCCGCGAAGTATGCTGAACGTGACGTATTTCAAACTGGGTTTATAACGGGGATGGGGACGGCCAGAGATGCACTCCTTAAATGGCACAACAAGAACACAAGAAGTGTGA
Source organism: Ambystoma mexicanum (assembly GCF_040938575.1). Classification (NCBI taxonomy): domain Eukaryota; kingdom Metazoa; phylum Chordata; class Amphibia; order Caudata; family Ambystomatidae; genus Ambystoma; species Ambystoma mexicanum. The sequence continues at coordinate 630,792,688 of NC_090927.1, read as the reverse complement.
GAAGGTGACAGATTTAGATTTTCTGACAGTGTGCACCTAATATTACATCATCCCAATATACAATTTAATGTTCTATGTTCAACAAAGCCAACACACGTTTTTTCATGTGCACCTGGACTAGAGCACAAGAATACTGTAGTAAAGTTGCCTACGTCCTAGGGGGCCACATCATGGATGCAGTTATCATGCAGGATGTGGAAGGGCTGAACCCACAGAATGAATACTGTGAATAGACCTGCCACTTGCTCACTTGTTCTTCCCCCCCAACCGTGCTATAGTTCATCACAGTTCACGCCCCCCACCGTGTCTACACAGTACTGTGCATGCACGTATACCTACATTTCACTGAATACCATTTCACAGAATGAGAAATCTTCGAAAAACATTTTCTTTAAAGTAGCTACATTTAAAACATTGATGGGGTGGGGTAAGGATATAGGATAAGTTAGGGGGAAGTCAGGGGGGGCAGGGGCTCTCCCCCGCATAATAAAAAAAATAGAAGAAAAGGAATGTGAAGATTTCACCATTAGGAGAAATGGATTTGGTGAAATCACATCCACCCTGCATGCAAGGAGTCAGGACGTTTGGTTACATCAGGTTGGCAACATGGGTTTCTTGCCCTCACAACTTGTTCCCCCATGCAGCTATGGAAAATAGCTACATCAGCGTATCCCCTCAAACAGGATTAAGTGGTATTTTCACATCAGTTAGACAGAAATCACCAATTGTGAATCCCCACTTCCAAGAGGCAAGAGTGCGCCAGACCCCAGTGGAGTATCACAAACTTTGCAGGGGATTGGCCAGCCTTATAAAACATACTCAGGGGTGCTAGTGGAGTGGTTTGAGCACAAAGTCCATTGTTAACAGCATGGACTTATATAATTGTTGTGGTCACTTCTTCTCCCCCTTTCACTGGCTCACTGGATTTGATACCTTGTCGTAAATATCTGTGACTGTTTTAACAGTAGCACATATTTCAACCCATCAATCAATCAATCAATCAATCAATCAATCAGTACCTCTGCCAGTTGTATTGGACAATCAAACATGGTTGAACTTTTTATAGAATGAAAACAACATCACCAAAATAAAATCATGAAATCGACATTGGTTGTCCTTTCTATGCCATTTAATGAATGATTGGCGTTGGGGAACTTCGAACTCACATCTCCAGCCGCTCCCCTTTTGCAGGCAAGTGTTCAAATGGCATACAGTTAAAATAACACATACAAAACACAGCAAAACATTTAAACATAATGTCATAAAGCAGACGATAACAATGGAGAATGCAGATCGAACATCACCTTTAGTAATACTACCTTCATGAAGTGAAGAGACCCATTTTAAAGGAGATACATTAGAGTATTTGCAATCTGACCTATGCAAACATGAAAGGAACACAAATCACAGGCATGCAGCAGTGTACACACATCAATTTGCTTAGCTTGAGACAAGAGCAACAGAGCCGTTCAATAAAAGATGCACTCACTGTAACTTCAAATGAAAGTGAGAAAGCAGCTTAGTTGTCAATGTGACCTTTAATGTAAACTATTCAGTGTGAAGGGGTTTCCTTCCTATTTTGTAGAAATTCTTTTAGGTCCTTTTACAAATTGCATGTGTGTGACTACCAACACGTGTATGTATGTGTTGCTGGTCCACCTGGGGCAAACATTTACGCCCCTCCACTTAAAAGAATCACTAACCGCCTCTGCATGCTCTGCACAATTTTGACTTGTTTCCTTAACATTGCCGGAGCAGGTGCATTATCTACATCGTTCAAATTGAACGTGCTCCTGCATGTGTAGATGACCGTAAGCCAGCATTTTAACGTCGTTCAATATGTTGAGTATGCAACTGCATTTGGAGTCAATGATATGCCTACAATGTGCGACATTAAAACATTACCACTACTGAATGTTAATGCCGGCAGGAGATCTCCCCCTGGAGGCGGCAGGCGGTCCAATAGCCACAGGGCAAGGGATTTGTCATGTATGAAGGGAACACAAAGCTTGCCGCATTCTAGATGTCACAAGCCAGAAGTAATTTCACATGATGTCCTGGGACAGCTCAAGGTTGCCGGTATCCGAATGCTGGTTCATTGCTCAGCGAATTCCATGGTCTGTGGTTTCATATGAGAAGGAGGCCACCTTACAAAATATAATTCCATTTCCCTCTGGGCAAGAGGCGCTGAATGTCTGAAAAGCTAAGATAATGCAGATTTCTAAAAGTGCACTGCCGAAAGTTTAAGGGGACATTCACTACAATATGAAAATGAAAATATTATGAATGTTCAAAACTGTCAGTCGTGAAATGGAAGTTCAGCAGCAGCACAACCATTCGCAGACAAATCAGTCAGGAGCTATATATTGATTTCTCGTCACGATTGGCACTCTCCACAAATGATCATTAGGGTATTTTCATAAGGGAATCGGCGAGAAATGGTAGTTTGTGCTACATGTTTAATTCCTGTGACTACTTTGCTTTTTTTGTTTAATTTCACATTGATTAAAAAAGTCCTAGTAGTTCGATTCGTTCTTAGAATCTATTTTTTTATTTACATTTCAACACAGCCAACTCGTAATGGCCCGTTGTTTGCTCCCTCTCCCATTCCCATTCAGCCCTATGGGGGCTGAAATGGGAATGGGGAAGGACCGGGTCCGGGTCCTTGGAGGGAGGAATTACCGGGCCTTCCGAACTCAGAATGGCCCGTTAATTCATCATTCTGTGGACCCGGACCCGGACGCGATTTCGGTGGCAGCCATGCCGCCAATACCGGCATGGCTACCGCCGAGGTTGTAATGAGGCCCAGTGTCTTTCTGATCCAGATTTTGGAATGTTGACAAGGAGATCCTCCAAAAAAGTAGAGCTATGAAGAAATCCTAGTTCATAGTACGCTGACGCTCTGCTCTATAATCAAGTTGCAAATATTAGTTGATCACGTAATATTTATAATGCTTCAAAACAGATGATCCAAAACCTTTTCCTTCCAGTTATTTTAATTGGATAAAAGGCAGTGTGTATCCAGAAAATATGTGTCCTAACAATTTTTGCAAATGCATGTCAGACTTAGTCTTCAGGGCTGGACACTGTGTATAAAATTGCACCGACATATAAAGAATCAACATTAAAAGTAAAACATGAATACGTAGCCCACATTTGTGGTTCATGTCATAAATTGAAAAGAATAGAGAAACCACTATCAACATATTTTGAGAATACGATCAAAAATCCGTAATGGATCTACAATGAAATACAAGGAAAACCAAATAGATTAACAATGTGCAAGTGTTATAAAGTATGGATGTATGAAAAATATGGGCAATAGTGTATATATCATGTAATTAACTCATAAATTAACTGGGATTTTATTGTCATCCCTATGACTTATCAGGATTAAACTCATCTCTACCTATGTTCTTGAAACCCCTTAGAGCCACTGAATGATCTCAACCTAGCTTTCTCCAAGGTGGATGGACAGAGCTTTTGTTGCAGCTGGGACAAACTGCAAGATAAATTGCAGTGTGGGTGCTGTCCTACTACTTACTGAACTCCTAGTCTGTGACCTCATTGAAAAGATCAACACCATCACCCCCTTTCACTGGCTCACTGGATTTGATACCTTGTCGTAAATATCTGTGACTGTTTTAACAGTAGCACATATTTCAACCCATCAATCAATCAATCAGTACCTCTGCCAGTTGTATTGGACAATCAAACATGGTTGAACTTTTTATAGAATGAAAACAACATCACCAAAATAAAATCATGAAATCGACATTGGTTGTCCTTTCTATGCCATTTAATGAATGATTGGCGTTGGGGAACTTCGAACTCACATCTCCAGCCGCTCCCCTTTTGCAGGCAAGTGTTCAAATGGCATACAGTTAAAATAACACATACAAAACACAGCAAAACATTTAAACATAATGTCATAAAGCAGACGATAACAATGGAGAATGCAGATCGAACATCACCTTTAGTAATACTACCTTCATGAAGTGAAGAGACCCATTTTAAAGGAGATACATTAGAGTATTTGCAATCTGACCTATGCAAACATGAAAGGAACACAAATCACAGGCATGCAGCAGTGTACACACATCAATTTGCTTAGCTTGAGACAAGAGCAACAGAGCCGTTCAATAAAAGATGCACTCACTGTAACTTCAAATGAAAGTGAGAAAGCAGCTTAGTTGTCAATGTGACCTTTAATGTAAACTATTCAGTGTGAAGGGGTTTCCTTCCTATTTTGTAGAAATTCTTTTAGGTCCTTTTACAAATTGCATGTGTGTGACTACCAACACGTGTATGTATGTGTTGCTGGTCCACCTGGGGCAAACATTTACGCCCCTCCACTTAAAAGAATCACTAACCGCCTCTGCATGCTCTGCACAATTTTGACTTGTTTCCTTAACATTGCCGGAGCAGGTGCATTATCTACATCGTTCAAATTGAACGTGCTCCTGCATGTGTAGATGACCGTAAGCCAGCATTTTAACGTCGTTCAATATGTTGAGTATGCAACTGCATTTGGAGTCAATGATATGCCTACAATGTGCGACATTAAAACATTACCACTACTGAATGTTAATGCCGGTAGGAGATCTCCCCCTGGAGGCGGCAGGCGGTCCAATAGCCACAGGGCAAGGGATTTGTCATGTATGAAGGGAACACAAAGCTTGCCGCATTCTAGATGCCACAAGCCAGAAGTAATTTCGCATGATGTCCTGGGACAGCTCAAGGTTGCCGGTATCCGAATGCTGGTTCATTGCTCAGCGAATTCCATGGTCTGTGGTTTCATATGAGAAGGAGGCCACCTTACAAAATATAATTCCATTTCCCTCTGGGCAAGAGGCGCTGAATGTCTGAAAAGCTAAGATAATGCAGATTTCTAAAAGTGCACTGCCGAAAGTTTAAGGGGACATTCACTACAATATGAAAATGAAAATATTATGAATGTTCAAAACTGTCAGTCGTGAAATGGAAGTTCAGCAGCAGCACAACCATTCGCAGACAAATCAGTCAGGAGCTATATATTGATTTCTCGTCACGATTGGCACTCTCCACAAATGATCATTAGGGTATTTTCATAAGGGAATCGGCGAGAAATGGTCGTTTGTGCTACATGTTTAATTCCTGTGACTACTTTGCTTTTTTTGTTTAATTTCACATTGATTAAAAAAGTCCTAGTAGTTCGATTCGTTCTTAGAATCTATTTTTTTATTTACATTTCAACACAGCCAACTCGTAATGGCCCGTTGTTTGCTCCCTCTCCCATTCCCATTCAGCCCTATGGGGGCTGAAATGGGAATGGGGAAGGACCGGGTCCGGGTCCTTGGAGGGAGGAATTACCGGGCCTTCCGAACTCAGAATGGCCCGTTAATTCATCATTCTGTGGATCCGGACCCGGACGCGATTTCGGCGGCAGCCATGCCGCCAATACCGGCATTGCTACCGCCGAGGTTGTAATGAGGCCCAGTGTCTTTCTGATCCAGATTTTGGAATGTTGACAAGGAGATCCTCCAAAAAAGTAGAGCTATGAAGAAATCCTAGTTCATAGTACGCTGACGCTCTGCTCTATAATCAAGTTGCAAATATTAGTTGATCACGTAATATTCATAATGCTTCAAAACAGATGATCCAAAACCTTTTCCTTCCAGTTATTTTAATTGGATAAAAGGCAGTGTGTATCCAGAGAATATGTGTCCTAACAATTTTTGCAAATGCATGTCAGACTTAGTCTTCAGGGCTGGACACTGTGTATAAAATTGCACCGACATATAAAGAATCAACATTAAAAGTAAAACATGAATACGTAGCCCACATTTGTGGTTCATGTCATAAATTGAAAAGAATAGAGAAACCACTATCAACATATTTTGAGAATACGATCAAAAATCCGTAATGGATCTACAATGAAATACAAGGAAAACCAAATAGATTAACAATGTGCAAGTGTTATAAAGTATGGATGTATGAAAAATATGGGTAATAGTGTATATATCATGTAATTAACTCATAAATTAACTGGGATTTTATTGTCATCCCTATGACTTATCAGGATTAAACTCATCTCTACCTATGTTCTTGAAACCCCTTAGAGCCACTGAATGATCTCAACCTAGCTTTCTCCAAGGTGGATGGACAGAGCTTTTGTTGCAGCTGGGACAAACTGCAAGATAAATTGCAGTGTGGGTGCTGTCCTACTACTTACTGAACTCCTAGTCTGTGACCTCATTGAAAAGATCAACACCATCAAAAACTAAGTTGAATATTCCATCCTGCACATGAGCCACCTCACTGTTGAAATACGGTCCTAGCACTATTATCCACACTGACCAGCATCTCTCGGGAATCAGTGTCCATGTGATCATCTTTGGATTGCCTTAAATCCTGGGCAACTTGCCATGCAGCTGAGCGACCAGTTTTGAAGTACTTGTTCTTGGCCTGGGTCAACAACTGTTTGAATTCTGGCAGATCTTTGCAAAGTCAATGATTTGCTTTTGATAAAAGAACATATACATTAGCTTGACACAGACGTAGTGTGGAAGTCTGGAAAACATTGTTGCCTATACCATGCAATAGCTTGTGCTCCTTACTGAAGACCAAAGAGTCGGATACATGGTGTATCCTCCTTGGAGCAAATGGTGACTTCAGCAACATTTGAAGACAGGGGCTTTGGAGGTGACACATGGCAGGATGTTCCTGTTGGCAAGGGCCAATACAGTAATTCATCCTCCTATTGAGAACCTGGGAGGATTATGTTTTTGCCATAGCTTCCGAGCATCCACAAGATCATCTTCCTGGATCCTGATACCTGTGCATTTATATCTATGTGAAGTCAGCAATGCTGACATTACCTTCAGATTGGCTTACAGGGTTTCTAGTAGTGGAATATCCAGGAATTCTAGAAGTCTCCTAATTCTTTTTTGGAATGCCTTGGGTTGTAGAAGGGAGTTTCTCATCAGTGCCCTCATCATCATACTCCGTGTCTGCCACCTGGACCTGTGGGGTCAGGCTTAACTGGAACTAGAGGAAGGGACAGAGGCAGAACTGCTGGGACTGGAGGCTGAGGTTCTGGAGGCATTAGCTGTGAGGGCAGCCCTAGGTTAACCATGGTAACCACTGACACCGTAAGTGGGCAGGGGGTCCAGAACAGTCAGTGATCCCAATAGTGGCGTGGGAATAGCAGAAATTATCTGTGTTGCTGGCTGAGTAGCTAAAGCTTATTCTACCGGGGTAGCTGGAAGAGCCTGGTAGAGCTACACCCTGACATCATTACATTAAATTGAAGTTTAAGCTTATTTCAACAAATTTCATAAAACTGCATTCCAATTACAATTCACTCACAATACATATTCAATTATAACCTATCCAAAACTTTAAAATCTCATTATATAAACATGAATAATTGTATTCCCCTTTGGAGAGGACGTTTGGGATAACTGCCTCTCTGTCTGGTGTTTGTATCCACGTTCCAAGTCCATCAGGTTGCTCACTGCCCAGTCGACTTCTACAGGGCTGACCTCCAGGCAATGCCAGGCGTGACGCCCGTGGTGTTGGAATCCCAGATTTGTGGTGATCCCAACAGGTCTGTTCTGGGGGAGATTGATTGACTGGGTGAGCTTCCATCCCGGCAGTAACGGTCACGCTCCTGGTGGCCCACTGGTGGCCCAGCGAGCCAGTGGGGCGATCGGCCAGTTGCCAGGGGGGTAGATGCCCCACTAAAGGAGGTGAAAATTCTTTCCTGGAATGTTGTGGGGTGACACTGGCATATGGAGGATGCTCACTGGCTAAACCTTTGTTCAGGCTCATGATATTATTGGATTCCAGGAGACACGGTCAGTGGTAGCACTTAGCATCCAGGGCTTCACAACTTTCCAATGCCCGGCTCTAAAGGCTTACTCTTTGGGATTTGTTCAGAATCTTACAGGACGGTAAGGGTTATCTAAAATGCCACCATGGACCTCTTAGGGTGGCACTTGACATGTTTGGATGGGTCTAACATCTTGCTGATTAATTTGTATGTCCATAAACCTGCAAGCAGAGGGTTGGGCATATTCTCCTATCTCCATGCAGTGATAGAGAGCTAGAGATCAAATCATGGGGAAGCCTCAAAGATTCTTATACTTGGCAACGTTAATTTACAATAGAGCCCCTGGAGATTATGGCGGGCCTCTCTGAAGATGACGATAGTTTGTGGGCGGTAGGTGAACTAGAGGTCCCATATTCAAAGAGGCATTAGAACAACTCAGACAAAGTGGCAGCATTACTCCTTGATTTTAATGTGAGAGCATGCAATGGGCATATAGCAAGGATTTGCTGGCACACAAAACATTCCAGTCAGCAAATCGGTTGAGTCTGATTCATTATATTTTGATGAATCTTGAGCCTTGCCCACTTATTCTTAAATTGAGAGTCTCTCTAAGGTATGAGAGCGACTATGATCTGTTGTCTCTCCGAATGTTATCATTTTGCTTGGCTGATCCAGGGGCTCTGAAGTCGATACCCTCTATTGGGGTGGCTATTAGTGGGAACTCTAGGCACTTGATTAAATATGAATCTAGAGGCAACCTTCCTGCCAATATAAAATTCCATTTACTTGGCCCTGATGATGTTTTTTATGGAGCAGGAGCCGGGTGCTATTGATATAATTGATATTCATGGCAATGTAATAAATAGGTGTGAGCATTTTCTGCCAAACCTGCGAAGGTTGTAGGGAAGCAGGCCAAGAAGAAAAATCCTTGGTATGATGGCGATAGCCAAAGAGCAAAGGCCACCCTTATTATCTAAGCAAAAAGGGTAGCTATAGAAGGTATCCAACCTCTCTGTGAAGCCCGTAAAATCTATGCATGGATCCTGAAAACAAAGAAAACTGAATATGAGGAAGACCTTTGGGCCTCATTGCTCGTTGCAATTAAAAATTGAGATACCAAAGCATTTTGGGAACTGGTGACTAAGGGGATCCAGTGGAGCAGAAAATAATCCAAGGAGCTATTCCTGTGGAGGTCTGGCTTGAACAAGGAGACCAGGGACTGGGGGGTGACCAGCCATGCCGATTCAACATCATACCAAACCCTGATTATTAGAGAGGAAGAGGTAAGAGTGGCAGTGGACAGTCAAAAGAAGGGCAAAGCCCCAGGCCCTGGTATGACACTGTTTTACAAAGGTAGCGGGCGCCCCTCTCTCGCAAGAACAGACATGATAACCTGTTCAGTGGTTATTAACCACTTGAGAGTTCGCAGCCACTGCTTTTACTCACTGTGCCTTTCACAGATGGGAAATATCCATTTGCATATCAGTCTTTGTTCTGCCCAGGGGCAGTCCAGCACCGAAATACAATGGCAATTCCAATCTGAACAAGAGTACCACCAGCAACCCCATACACGTGTTTCACCCTTGTTGGGGATCATCAGTGAGGTGAAGCTGATGCCTCTCTAGGCACAGTGAGAGGGAGACCACGTCTGGTTGCCCCCAGGAGACCTAGGGTTACCAATCCCAGGTTCCTTAAAAAATAGTTTTACAAAGGTAGCGGGCGCCCCTCTCTCGCAAGAACAGACATGATAACCTGTTCAGTGGTTATTAACCACTTGAGAGTTCGCAGCCACTGCTTTTTTAGTGTGCCTTTATTCCCAGCAAAAATCGCTTTGTGAAAGGAACATTTCTTGTGGAAGGAGTGTCTTCCAGCCTGCTGCTGCTGCATGCAAACCAGCGCTTGGAGTCACTAAGAACTCCGCCGAACAACGCTCGCTTCCAGGAGGAGGCGGAGCTGCGATCACGTGACGCATCACGTGAATTTCCCTCGGCATAAAGCACTGTTCAACCCAGCCGAGAGGCGTGTGCCTTTATTCCCAGCAAAAATCGCTTTGTGAAAGGAACATTTCTTGTGGAAGGAGTGTCTTCCAGCCTGCTGCTGCTGCATGCAAACCAGCGCTTGGAGTCACTAAGAACTCCGCCGAACAACGCTCGCTTCCAGGAGGAGGCGGAGCTGCGATCACGTGACGCATCACGTGAATTTCCCTCGGCATAAAGCACTGTTCAACCCAGCCGAGAGGCGTGTGCCTTTATTCCCAGCAAAAATCGCTTTGTGAAAGGAACATTTCTTGTGGAAGGAGTGTCTTCCAGCCTGCTGCTGCTGCATGCAAACCAGCGCTTGGAGTCACTAAGAACTCCGCCGAACAACGCTCGCTTCCAGGAGGAGGCGGAGCTGCGATCACGTGACGCATCACGTGAATTTCCCTCGGCATAAAGCACTGTTCAACCCAGCCGAGAGGCGTGTGCCTTTATTCCCAGCAAAAATCGCTTTGTGAAAGGAACATTTCTTGTGGAAGGAGTGTCTTCCAGCCTGCTGCTGCTGCATGCAAACCAGCGCTTGGAGTCACTAAGAACTCCGCCGAACAACGCTCGCTTCCAGGAGGAGGCGGAGCTGCGATCACGTGACGCATCACGTGAATTTCCCTCGGCATAAAGCACTGTTCAACCCAGCCGAGAGGCGTGTGCCTTTATTCCCAGCAAAAATCGCTTTGTGAAAGGAACATTTCTTGTGGAAGGAGTGTCTTCCAGCCTGCTGCTGCTGCATGCAAACCAGCGCTTGGAGTCACTAAGAACTCCGCCGAACAACGCTCGCTTCCAGGAGGAGGCGGAGCTGCGATCACGTGACGCATCACGTGAATTTCCCTCGGCATAAAGCACTGTTCAACCCAGCCGAGAGGCGTGTGCCTTTATTCCCAGCAAAAATCGCTTTGTGAAAGGAACATTTCTTGTGGAAGGAGTGTCTTCCAGCCTGCTGCTGCTGCATGCAAACCAGCGCTTGGAGTCACTAAGAACTCCGCCGAACAACGCTCGCTTCCAGGAGGAGGCGGAGCTGCGATCACGTGACGCATCACGTGAATTTCCCTCGGCATAAAGCACTGCTCAATCCACCCTTGCGGCGTTAAGCCCGACGGGGTAAAGGGCGCCGGCTGTTGTGCGGCTGTTGGGTGCTGGGATGCACCATCCAAACTAGGGGAGACTGCGGAGATTCCATCTCTTTGATCCCCGCTCGAACGTTTAACAGTGTTATTCCAGGTAAACACTCCAACAGTAAAGGTAACGAAATTCCAACAACAGACACAAGAGACACCTTACGGTTCGACTTCAATTAGCCAACTACAAAGTGAGGCGGAGAAAAATGGCCTCGATAATTTTATTATCGGCTGACAACAGTAATACCTCAATCGGAGGTGCAACAGCCCGCCCACTAACAAGAGCTAACTCAAGACTTCCACAACAACAAAGAGATAAGCTGCGACACAGTCAAGAAACTCACAAAGAAAGAGGTAAGATTGGTGCCTTTCCTATACTCGCAAACATTGAATCGCCGAGAAACCTAGAAACCACAGAGATGGGAGGGAGTGAACAGAGGAGGCTCGCAACTAAACGAGACTTGAAAATCTTCCCACTCAAACCGACATCTTCATCCGCACTCATAAACACACTCACTCAAAATCAGGACGAAGGAAAGGCCGTTTGTGAGAATTTAGATAAAGAAAGGTCAACTTCAGAGCGTGTAGATAAAACACAACTTGTATCCATAGGCAAAAACGCAGCTGCACAACAGTGTAAAATTGTAAAGGAATCACACTGCGAAGACCCTGATCCAATAACACCAATGACAGTAGAACTTCTAAACGTTACAGACGCCGAACTAACAGATCTAGGTTTACTGCTGGAAGCTCAGCAAAACGAAATAGAATTAAGAACGGAAGATGATGAAACGAATGCAAACCTGCCCATGGAAGAAAGGAATGAGGGCAGTCAAACATCAACAATCAGCGAACATGAGGGAGTACAGCCTGCAGAAACTCTGTTAGAGCAATATCTAAAAAATAACAAACAACTGATTATCAGAGAAATAGATTGTACCAGTGCAAACAACACTGAATTAGTCACACAATCACAGAACAAAGACCTGGACGAATCAGTGTATTCAGACGCGTCCGAAATACTATTAACAAGTGAAAAAGGAGAGAACCAGAAGAACGACAACAGCATAATCTCACACGAGGTCTTGATTGTTGCTGAGGAACAATCAAACAACACAAAGACTCAAACGGAAGCCGGACCAAACGAGAATGATTACAAAAAACTGGAATCATTAATCAAGCAAAGCCTACTGAACAGTGGACCTAGTCAGAAAGAAGGGTTTGACTCACACAGACTGACAAATCAGTTTCTTCAATCAGCAAAAAAAAAACTACATTCACCCTTAATTGGGAAAAGACCGTCTGTTAAAAATGGTGGTCAGGAAAACTCAATTGCTGAAGAGATCGGAGAACACGAATGGAGAGAACATTTTATTAAAACAATGGAAGGAAACACACCGAGGAGAACAACATCAGGTGCTAGATTAAAACATTGCCAGGAAAGCAGTCCCTCTCCTGGCAGATGCGAAATGAAAGACCTAGGATCAAAATCCAAAAAAACGACCGGCGCCTATGGACTGAGAACTGAGAAGACCCCGTGCAGGGCTTTAAGAACTCAGTACTTTCTTAATTTGGATGACGCTGACCTATCGACTTATTCACCAGCCGACAAAAGATCATTGCATTCAACATTCGAAAAAAGGCGCCGTTTCCTTGACGCCCAAATGCAACAAGGGGACAAGATGGGCGAAAATCCCACAATGAGATGTAGCGCAACACAAACAGACGAACGCTCACCACAAAGAAAGACTCAAGTTATCATTAATGCGCAGAGTAATGAAAAAAAAACAGGAAATACTAAAGAGAGCACAAACACAAATGAGGAAGTGGTTGTAGGTCAAACCTCATTCCCACTTACAGGAACACAATTGCAGAATAATATAATGGCCGCTTTAACAATCTCTCTAGCCCCATACATGAAACTGTACGAGTCCATCAGCGAAAACGTAAAGGACAACAACGCTCTTGTAGCCTTAATGCTCACCAAGCTAACTGCCCAGGAAATAACAGCGTTGAAACTGGAAGCGAGGTTAAATCAAGAAGCAGAAACCTCAGCAGCATGGCAAAGGAGACTGTTCGATCTGGCAAGTGGAGACAGGCACGAAAAAGACATTTTGACTAATGCCTTATTAGACTCATTAAAATGGATGCGGAAATCCACTGAGTCTGCAGAGAGGAACAAAAATCTACTGAGCCCGGTAGATACTTTTAAACAAACAACCACGGCAGAAAACAGACCCAACATAAGAAATACCGAGAGTATTGACAAAGAAAATCAAGAAGACCGCCCAGCTCCAACTCACAGTGTAAAACTGAATAAAGTTACGTCATCAAAAACAAGTGAGCTTGAACTAGACGAGGCAAGAATTCGACCAAGCAGCACCAGTGAAAACACGAAGCGAAAGGAAACAATAGCTGACGATCCCGTTGAAGATTCGAGAAACGACAACATGTCTAAACGAGACGTTGAGCTATTAGCTGAAACAAGAGACATCGATCCTTGTAAGAAAAACAAATTTAACAAACTTGTACACTTTCCCGTGTTTGGGCCAAAACAAAGGCAGGTGAACCAACACAAAATCGCGGTCGAAGCCACAAATACATCAAAAAACATACTTGGAATAACCAAAACTGTAGAGGCTAAAGACAAGAGAACCCGGAAAAGCTCAAAAAAAGGAGAGGGATCTATAAAAGGCACACGGCCAATATTTAGGAACATCAATCAAACAAGTGAAAACGAAAACGTGACCTTAAGCAGCGAACCAGAACTTACATCTCGACCGTCTCCCAAACAAAGGGGAAGGCATGTAGTGTTGATCACCGATGATGAAGAAAGCAGCCTAGAGTCGGAAGACAATTCAAGAGATCTGATCGAGGATGTCTCCTTCTATATTGAAGAGGTGGAGGCAAAAAACAGGCAAAACATATCGGAAGTGGGTGAGTCTCCATGTCAAGTGTTAAACGAAGTAAGTCCACAACGCGGGGGAGATAAAAATAAAAAAAAGAGCGATGAAAGTGCAAACTGGGACTCGGACGATGACGATCACTACGACAGCCCAGGATTTCTAACTCTCGATGAAAAAAGAAACAGAATGAATAGGGAAAAAATCTTGATTGAAAAAGCAAAGACCAAGAGCGATCTCACGGGAGAATCGCATAATTCATGGAACCCTAAGCACCCGAGACACAAACAGTCAAGTGATCAGGATTGCAAGCATACAAAAAATCAGCAAAACGAAAGAGTCCAGTCTCCAATAAAGGTGCTGGTGGAAAATTTGCTTGAGGAAAACGAAGGAAAAAATCTAAATCGGAAAAACGTGATTGCCCTGCTTCATTGTGTAGACAAATTGAGAAAGGTAAGAAACGAAGATATAGCGGTGGTCGAATACATTGATGAAGATCGTGTGGACAAAGTCGCTTTACACCTGAAATCAAGAACTCTCAAAGAATCAATCCTAAAAGACGGTAAAGAGTTGTTGAAACGAGGTTACGAGATTCGAGAAGTCTTAAATAACCTAAAACAAGTTGACAACATCGCAAAAGAGCAAATATATCGTGATCAGAAAAGAGCCTCAAAAACTCCAGTACCACAAAAGGGAACAAGCAGGTTGTCAAAAGAAAATTTCAAAATAACAGTGACAAACAGGAAGAGAGAACTCGAAGAACTGGCGAAAAACGACGTCAGAATAAGTGGAAAAACAAATAAAGACAGAAAAGATAGTTTGAAAAGGAATGTAGAGCTACAAGAAGACTGGACTTGGTTAGCAGGCTCCCTATCCTCAGAGGGAAACGAACGATAGCCAAGACAGTTGGAAGCAAAAATCGAGGAATCACTGTTATCTTGGAATACGAGGGGATTCAAGCACCTGATGACGAAGGAGAATCCACATCTGAACAATGCCACATTAATATGTTTACAGGAGACCTGGTTACGCGAATTGCCAGCATGCAGAAACTTTGAGATCGCCATGAACCCCGCAAAAAAAGAAAGAAACGGGAGACCCTATGCCGGCCTAATCACACTAATAAGAAAAGGAAGTGGCTGGCGGATTAAGGAAAAAGGTAATGTAACTCACCTAATACAATGGACTCTGTTAGAAACCGTCAATGACTCCAAGGACGTGGAAACGGCCTCCTTATTAATGATAAATGTCTATTGGAATCCAATAGGAATATCAACCTCCCAGTTCCTTCAAGCAATCACAGACATAATAATCAAAAGAAGGGAACAGAATTCCACTTGCCAAATAATCTTATGTGGTGATCTAAACATAAAATGTCTGACAAATAACGGACTCCCGCGGATAGATGAACTGCAGACGGGAAATTCCAATGTAGCCAGATGGGCACAGACGGCAAAAGGCCTCAACCTGCATATGTTAAATGGTCAAACGCGTGGCGATATTCCAGGTAAACACACGTGGTCGAATGGACAAGCAACCACAACAATTGATTACATTTGGGTCTCGCTGCCCCTGATGTTGGAAATAGAAAATTTTGAAATCCTACAACAAAATGTCAGTGACCATAACATCCTTAAAACATCATGGAGGAGAGAGAAACTTACAAAATCTCAGGGAAACAGCTCAACTCTGGACTTAAATCCATCGGCAAATCGAATAAAGCTAACAACGAAAAATATCCTAAAGCTGAAAGAGATCTTCGTAGAAGCTGATAATAATGTGACGGGCCATCTCAACTACGAAACACTATTAGAAGCCTATAAAACAGCAAGATCAGGACTTAAATCTGATGCTTTAATACATAAGCATAAGTACAGTAGTGAACTAGTGGAAAGGAGGAAACTACTAAGAAAGGAAATAAGAGCTAGCAAAAAAAGCAAAAAAAATTCAAAAATAGACAAGCAAAGGAATATCAAAGTACACCGAAATCAATATAAAAACTGGCTCACTGACTTTAAAACAAGACGACTTCAAGAACAAGGGGAATTAATGGTGAACTCCCTACAAAAGTCCAACACCAGAGAAACATGGGACTTAATAAATAACTGCACCCTGAACCATCGAAGTAGACTTATATGTGGGGTCTCCGAGAACGATTGGATTAATCATTATACTGAAGTCTTCTCTGCCAGAGCTGACGATGTAGATTTACCAGACGAGATCTCAACACTTCCTTGGAGGAACATGATGGATGAAGGAGAAATTGAAACTGCAATTCGGAAATTAAAAGATTCCTCCGCGGCAGGTCCAGACGGACTGACGAATATCCATTTGAAGAAAGATCCAAAATCATGGGCAGTGATAATAAACATCTTATTCACTAGTATTGTACTAAAAAGAAAGATTCCAGAAACATGGACAAAAAGTATAACAGTGCCTATATATAAAAAGGGTCAACGTGATTTGCCTTCAAACTACCGACCTATCTCGCTACTAGCAACAACAGGAAAACTGTTTGCAGCAGACTTACAGAAAAATCTGACAAAATGGGCAGAGACGAACAACATCATCGACCCGCGCCAAACAGGGTTCACAAAGCGGACAGGAACGGATTTAAACCTATTTATAATATCCATGTTAAAAACCAACGCAATAGAATTTAAAAAAGAACTACACTTGGCTTTTATTGATCTAAGTCAAGCATTTGACTCGGTCAACAGAAGAAAGTTATGGGAAAAACTAAAATCCTGGTCTTGTCCTGCGGACTTACTGAACCCGATAAGGGCGTTACATCAAAACACGACTACCCAAATCAGAGTAAACGATCGAGGAGATTTGACGGCCAACATCAGTATTAACAAGGGAGTGAAGCAAGGCTGTCCGCTTGCAGCAACACTGTTCAAATTGTTCATAGCCGATATTTCAGAAATCACTTCAGGTACAAGACACTTCAGTCCAAAAATTAATAATCAGGAAGTGGCGATAATATGCTATGCTGACAAATAGTATTACTAGATGAAACAAGAATAGGGCTGCAACGACTTATAAACAACCTACAAACCTACATGCAAAAAAATGATTTGACGATCAATGTGGGAAAATCAAAGATCCTGACTATAAACGGCAAGAACAACGCCATAAGAAAAAAATTTAAATGGCATATAGAAGGTGAACCTCTCGAACGAATACAGATGATAAAATATTTAGGAATTGGACTCAATTCCTCGATAGTGGAAAAGAGTTGGATAGAAACGCTGCTAGTAAAAGTCAGAAATCTAAGTGCACAAGGAAGGGTTTTGGACGGCAAATACGGAAAATTTTCACTGGTACCAGTAAGATTGTTCTATGTTCAAAAAGTCATGCCCTCCTTAGCATATGGAAGTGAAGCTGGTCTGAATCTAACACACAAACTATGGTCGAAACTGGAAAGTGGGTTTTGGAAACCAGTATTGAAGCTTCCAAGGTGTACTCCGATAGTGGCGATTAGAGCAGAACTGGGCCTCGAGTCACTCGAAGCTACAATGAAATGGAAATCATTATGCTTATTGAGGAAAATATGTGAAACCAGTCCGGCTGAAAGCTACAAACTACTAGCAACTAAAGGAGTAGATAAAAGCTCAATCTATCTTAATCATTGGAAAAGAGAATGGTCCCAGATACTAACAAAAATGGACTCCTCGAAAGAAGAACTGATTACCAATCCCAGCAAAGTAAAAGAAAAGCTCATGAGACAGGACTGGATTGCTACAAGAGAAGCCAAAATGAAGCTATCGAATATAAACACCATGGCAGTCGAACATAGAAAAAGAAATATGCTTCCGGAGTACCTAGTAAAACTTCCATCATATACACATAGAGCAACACTACTAAAAATTCGATTAGGAGTCTATCCAACAAATGAATATAAACACAGAACTGGAGGAAGAGGCGTTAACGAGGGTCGCTGCAGGTTCTGCCAAGTAGATTCGCAACTAGAGACTCCGGAACATCTCTTGATGAACTGCACCGCCGTTTCAAAAGACAGAAAGCGTTTGTTATCTAAATATATGTCAACAACAACCCAATGCAACGATGAGGAACGATGGGATTATTTTATCCAAGGACACAATCCACGTTTCTCATGTGCGGGTATAAACTTTCTGGATAAAATCCTCAATGATAAAAATAATGACCTAGCAGAGGGAATCCGCAATTCACCCGGTTGCATTAAGTGAGGAAAAGAAAGGAAAGGAGTCGGACTGAAGTAAATTGGAAAGTGTGATAAAAGTTTTAAATGAAACTAAAAAACGACACTATAAATAAAAAAAAAAAAAAAAAAAAAAAAAGAAACACGTGTATGGGGTTGCTGGTGGTACTCTCGTTCAGATTGGAATTGCCATTGTATTTCGGTGCTGGACTGCCCCTGGGCAGGACAAAGACTGATATGCAAATGGATATTTCCCATCTGTGAAAGGCACAGTGAGTAAAAGCAGTGGCTGCGAACTCTCAAGTGGTTAATAACCACTGAACAGGTTATCATGTCTGTTCTTGCGAGAGAGGGGCGCCCGCTACCTTTGTAAAACTATTTGTTAAGGAACCTGGGATTGGTAACCCTAGGTCTCCTGGGGGCAACCAGACGTGGTCTCCCTCTCACTGTGTTTAGAGAGGCATCAGCTTCACCTCACTGATGATCCCCAACAAGGGTGAAACACGTGTATGGGGTTGCTGGTGGTACTCTCGTTCAGATTGGAATTGCCATTGTATTTCGGTGCTGGACTGCCCCTGGGCAGGACAAAGACTGATATGCAAATGGATATTTCCCATCTGTGAAAGGCACAGTGAGTAAAAGCAGTGGCTGCGAACTCTCAAGTGGTTAATAACCACTGAACAGGTTATCATGTCTGTTCTTGCGAGAGAGGGGCGCCCGCTACCTTTGTAAAACTATTTGTTAAGGAACCTGGGATTGGTAACCCTAGGTCTCCTGGGGGCAACCAGACGTGGTCTCCCTCTCACTGTGTTTAGAGAGGCATCAGCTTCACCTCACTGATGATCCCCAACAAGGGTGAAACACGTGTATGGGGTTGCTGGTGGTACTCTCGTTCAGATTGGAATTGCCATTGTATTTCGGTGCTGGACTGCCCCTGGGCAGGACAAAGACTGATATGCAAATGGATATTTCCCATCTGTGAAAGGCACAGTGAGTAAAAGCAGTGGCTGCGAACTCTCAAGTGGTTAATAACCACTGAACAGGTTATCATGTCTGTTCTTGCGAGAGAGGGGCGCCCGCTACCTTTGTAAAACTATTTGTTAAGGAACCTGGGATTGGTAACCCTAGGTCTCCTGGGGGCAACCAGACGTGGTCTCCCTCTCACTGTGTTTAGAGAGGCATCAGCTTCACCTCACTGATGATCCCCAACAAGGGTGAAACACGTGTATGGGGTTGCTGGTGGTACTCTCGTTCAGATTGGAATTGCCATTGTATTTCGGTGCTGGACTGCCCCTGGGCAGGACAAAGACTGATATGCAAATGGATATTTCCCATCTGTGAAAGGCACAGTGAGTAAAAGCAGTGGCTGCGAACTCTCAAGTGGTTAATAACCACTGAACAGGTTATCATGTCTGTTCTTGCGAGAGAGGGGCGCCCGCTACCTTTGTAAAACTATTTGTTAAGGAACCTGGGATTGGTAACCCTAGGTCTCCTGGGGGCAACCAGACGTGGTCTCCCTCTCACTGTGTTTAGAGAGGCATCAGCTTCACCTCACTGATGATCCCCAACAAGGGTGAAACACGTGTATGGGGTTGCTGGTGGTACTCTCGTTCAGATTGGAATTGCCATTGTATTTCGGTGCTGGACTGCCCCTGGGCAGGACAAAGACTGATATGCAAATGGATATTTCCCATCTGTGAAAGGCACAGTGAGTAAAAGCAGTGGCTGCGAACTCTCAAGTGGTTAATAACCACTGAACAGGTTATCATGTCTGTTCTTGCGAGAGAGGGGCGCCCGCTACCTTTGTAAAACTATTTGTTAAGGAACCTGGGATTGGTAACCCTAGGTCTCCTGGGGGCAACAAGACGTGGTCTCCCTCTCACTGTGTTTAGAGAGGCATCAGCTTCACCTCACTGATGATCCCCAACAAGGGTGAAACACGTGTATGGGGTTGCTGGTGGTACTCTCGTTCAGATTGGAATTGCCATTGTATTTCGGTGCTGGACTGCCCCTGGGCAGGACAAAGACTGATATGCAAATGGATATTTCCCATCTGTGAAAGGCACAGTGAGTAAAAGCAGTGGCTGCGAACTCTCAAGTGGTTAATAACCACTGAACAGGTTATCATGTCTGTTCTTGCGAGAGAGGGGCGCCCGCTACCTTTGTAAAACTATTTGTTAAGGAACCTGGGATTGGTAACCCTAGGTCTCCTGGGGGCAACCAGACGTGGTCTCCCTCTCACTGTGTTTAGAGAGGCATCAGCTTCACCTCACTGATGATCCCCAACAAGGGTGAAACACGTGTATGGGGTTGCTGGTGGTACTCTCGTTCAGATTGGAATTGCCATTGTATTTCGGTGCTGGACTGCCCCTGGGCAGGACAAAGACTGATATGCAAATGGATATTTCCCATCTGTGAAAGGCACAGTGAGTAAAAGCAGTGGCTGCGAACTCTCAAGTGGTTAATAACCACTGAACAGGTTATCATGTCTGTTCTTGCGAGAGAGGGGCGCCCGCTACCTTTGTAAAACTGGTATGACACTGGTTGACTTTTTGCCAGCAAACAATCAATCAGGCTATCATATTTGACAAGACTCTTTAATGAAGTCCTGTGGTCTGGACGAGCCCCGCAGTCCTGGAATGAGGGAATCATTATGGATGCTGGGGATAAGATTTATGCCATGGTGGTGTTGGCACATCTGGAAGTAGGCGTTGGGGAGGTAGGTGCACTGAGTCACCTTGAGGCTGAGTTTCAAAGGGGTATTAGCACTGTGGACCAGTCCCTTAGGTTACTTCTACTCTGCGATAAGTATGTTGCCCTAAGAAAAATGCCAGCCTAGCCAGTCTTTATAGATCTTAAGACAGCATTTGACACAGTTCCTAGGGCAAGACTGTGGTCAACGCTCTAGAATCTGGGTATTCCTTCTGTCTTGCTTAAAGCCATTATGCTGCATTACTACAGAAATGGGGCTAGGGTTAGCTATGTAATGTGTGGGGTTCTATCAAGGACTTCAACATAGGGGCGAAGCAGGGCTGTGCACTGGCCCCCATATTAATTTCCCTATTTCTAAATGGCATAATGTATGACCTTCTGTCTTCTCCAACTGACGCCCCTACCGGGATATTATGTCCTGGCACGGAATTCGATCCGGTATTGATGTTCACAGACACTGCTATCTCCCTGTCTTTGAAGCCAGGGGGGCTCCACCACCAGATTGATATTTTCTCAAGGTTTTATAGCAAAACAGCCTGACAGGGAATACCCAAAAACCAAGGCCATGGTTTCTATAGGACCTAGGGGGAACAAGCTCTGTAGGCTTGATCTGATGCTAATGGGAGATAAAATCGAGCAAGTAAAGTCATATAACTATTTGTGCTTAGAGTGTATGAAAATTGGACCTGGGGTGAACAAACTAAAAAGGCGGGGCTGACTTTATCCAGGTACAGTGGTTCAATAGCAACGTTTGCAAAGACACATGGGGGGGTGCATGTGGCCGTGGAGGCCTATAAAGGTAAAGGCTATGCAAGCTGCTGTTCATGGTGCTAAACTCTGGAGGTGGTGCAATATTAAGCACTTGTCTGCCATCGAAAATGGCATCCCATAAAAATAAATTGGGTTTACCGTCTAGTGCCCCTACTTTTCAAATCCTCCTTGAGCTGGATCTCCAGTCTATTGAACAAGTGTTCAGGGTAAAGCCACTTTTATATTGGTTTAGGCTGTGGAAGAGTGAACATTTTGTCAGCTATGGGGGAGCTTTGGAGGATGTGATGGCACAGGAGGGCGGGTTGGCCCTTCCTTGGCTATCACACCTAAAGAGGGAAATTCAGGGCTTGGATCTTATGAAGCTCTAGGCTCAGCCAGTGATTACAAACCTAAACCCAAAGGCCTTAGTGTGTCGCAAAGGTCTGTTGAAATAGCCAGGAAGTTCAACATGTTCCCCAATTTGGCACATATTGGGACCAAAACAGGTCTAGGGCTATGAAGGGTATTTAGATTGCATGCACCCTAAAATGATGTGTTCCCTCTATGTCAAGCTACGCTTTTGAATATTGCCCTTCGCTGCGGTAAAGTCATATTGGAACACTAATTTTAATCCTCATTATCCATTATGCCCAGAAACCAGGGAAAACATTGTACATTTCCTCTTCTTCTGTCCCTTGTATGCAGACCTTAGGAAGAGGTCACTGAAGCGGCTTTTCCTGCAGAAGCAGGTTTCAGCCATTGCTGAGGCCGGAAATCTCTGCTTGGCAGGCAAGGAACCTATTGTTACATTTACTACAGGGTGGTTGTTCCTAAGGGCCTGGCGTAGAAAGACAAAAGTAAGTAATCTCGCCCACTAACTATAATTATTTCTTGTGCTTGTTTAGCTGGGCCCAACCCATAATCTCATCCAATGATACTTGCATTGTAGGGGATCTTTTTACAAACGAATGGCGAATTGTACGCGTTGTGTGGTTTAATCATTATTTCTATTTTATGCACACATGCACTATCCTGCATTCATGTTGGTTTTACCAATTGTATATACATGCACTTTACCAACCGTGGTAGATATGATGTTGGGTGGGATATTGATTGCTGTGAATGCATTGAAGTTTTTATGTATATGTACTGATGTTTTTATCTGCATGCTGGCTTTTATGATAAATTGGCCCTCACTATAATTCTGGCGCTAGCCGTGCCCTTATTAAGGACACGACTGCCGCCGGAATTGTTTTTTTTCCGGCACCCACGAATGGGCAATTACCGGTTCATGCTGAATTTGGCAGACCCGGTAATTGCCCATTCACGGGTGCCTTTATGGCTGGCCTCCCAATCCCCATTCTGCCCCATAGGGCAGAATGGCGGTCGGGAGCATGGTTGCACCGGCACCGTTTATAACAGTGCTGGTGCAATCAAGAGTTCTGCTTGCGGGTGCCTGTATTCACACCTGGTCAGACCAGGTGTGCAGTCCGGCACCGGCGAGCAAAACTCGTAATGTGGTGGATAGGTAACAACGGCGCCGGTAGCACTACCGCGCCATTGTTGCCTTTCTGCCACACTCATAATGAGGCCCATTGTTTCGAAATAAAGGTGAAATTAAATGAAATTTTAAATTCATCATTTAAAACTTGATCTAAAAATGAAAGTGCCATTCAAACATACAAGACATCAATTCCATTATATGATCAATTAGTACCCGGCCAGGGCGCAATCAGAATGAAAGAGCCATTCTGATTGGCCCTTACCGAGTCATTACCAGGCCGGGAATCCCTCTGTCGGGATTCCATGGCCTTTGTCCCCGGCGGGGGGCATGGCAGCCCCTCAGCCAATGAGAATGCTCGAAGTAGGGCCATCGCCGCTCTGAGCCTCCCCACGGCTGAGAAGCTGCCTTCACCCCCCGCCAGGGACTCAGGTAAAGCTTCGCTCGGGCCTATAACTATGGGCCCCGGGTCATTACCTGAGTCGTTAATGCCCCCGCCGCTCGGGGCATATTGCTTAAATATACTGTATAAAATATCTATAATAACAGTACATCCAGTTCTTATTGCTATTGGTAAAGCCTCACACTTTTGGGCATCAAATGCCTTTTTTCCTGAGAATTAAAGTCCTATACTCGAACCATGCAATTGCAATTTCTGCTCTATTAGCCCACCTAACCCTGCAGAAAACCGTTTGGCAGATTTAACAATTAGGGTAATGTGTAATTTCCTTCCTTAATTTTGTGGCAAAGAGTTTAATGACATATATACTATTGTAAAATTATTCCCAAATTAAAAGATCTTCTACTTGAAGAGTGCTCAAGACCTGATCAAGAAAAGGTAAAGGTACCCAATAGGGTTTGGTTACAGCTTCCCCTCTATGAATACTTACCCATTTTAGCCCTTTCTGATTATTGGCAAAATGTATCACTATATTATGAATATCTGCTTTTACCACTGACTGCCCCCATGGTCTCTCTCTGCTCTTTCGATAATTTCAAGAAATCGGGTGCCTGACCAATCACTCAATTTCACCAATATATAATCAATATGGCTTGCACAGCCTCTGAAATGAAAGGTTGGGTTGGCTGTGGAGTCTCCAATAAGCATCCCATTGTAGTCTCTATGTACCAGACATAACCAGTTTCTTATGTATCAAAGGTGGTATGCCCCAAGACTTGTGATCATTTTTCATAATGTCCTGTAGATTATCTAAGGATTTGTAAATTGTAATTGTAAATTTAAATTTAAATTTAAAATCTACAACCATTTTACTCTCCCCTTACTTCTATATGTCAAATCTCACTCTTCCAACAGATATTCCACATTATTTAATACAACCATATGCATACCAGCCTGAGGTCTATTAAAAACACATTCTACTAACAAAGAAACATCTGATGCAATTTCCATGAGCACAGCTTAAATATCAAGTGAAAATCCACCTTCATAGAGGTGACTGTATTATATCTTGAAATTTCCCAAATAACTGATCTTATGTATACGAATGGTGATACTGG
Source organism: Ambystoma mexicanum (assembly GCF_040938575.1). Taxonomy (NCBI): domain Eukaryota; kingdom Metazoa; phylum Chordata; class Amphibia; order Caudata; family Ambystomatidae; genus Ambystoma; species Ambystoma mexicanum. Next base: position 630,768,154 of record NC_090927.1, on the reverse strand, counting down.
AGCACGGGCCAAAACCCACAAAGCCGTGTAGGCCTGTGTCCAGGAGGGACCCCAGGTACCAGACAGCCAGGGTCTGGATATATCAGCGGCCTGGATGTCTGATGCATGTCTGAGGTTGGAGACACAAACTGCAGCAACAATGGGCACTGGATGTGAATCAGCACTGGCCACTGTACCGACAGCACAAAGAGGCCTTTATTCACTTTTGCAAAGGTAGTACATATTGCTGCTACAACTACAGAAGGACTCAGAGTTTTCTGCATAGCCAAGGTGGCTGATGTACCTTCCTGCTCGTTGAATCTATTGCCCATTTTTTTAGCATGATCTTCATCAGCTGGCCTGGACCCTGCCTTCACTGACAAGGGAACCATCAACACAGATTAACCAAGGAAAACCACAAAGCCTGAATCACGGGTTATATCTCTTTATGGAAACCTTCCAAAGCTTTTTGCTCCCATTCAGCACCCATGCAAGGATCCTTTGACCCTTACTCAGTTTTTGTCCATTTACAAGGTCTCGGGCTTGGACCCAAATTTAGCACTTAAAATGAGGTCTGTGGACGGTTGTGTGACTTTAGCCCCTTTTCAGGCCAGAGAGAAAGAAACTTAGGCCCTGAAAGCAGATCCTTGGATACTGCCTGGATTAAGCCCCAATAGGGGTATCCTCTGACTAATGTGCAGACTTAGAGGGGAACCTCAAGTTTGGGCCTGGCATTCTGAGTACTTCTAGAGTCCCTTCAACCTGAGTGACCCCCCGAAGGGAGTCTCCAGGCTGGTGGGCCCTGAAGGAAGTATGGTCCATTACCTACCGCCTTTGCATCTGGTGCAAAAAAAACTTAACATCGCTTGAGAAGATCTCCTCCTACCTCTGCAGGTGCCTGGTGGTGATGAGTGATCTGTCATGGTCATGTAGCAGTTCCTTTTTTTTTTTCAAAACAGATTCCTCTTTATTGCTTCACTAAACAGAGCACAGTCCACAGATAAATAATCCAAAGCAATGAAAACAGAGGCAGGAATAGAAAAATAAGCATTGCAGAAACTCGAGTGTGGGCTCAAACATTTCTAGAAGCAGTTCTTCAAAGGTCCAGTGTTTTTCTGGGATTCATCCTTGAGGTTGCAGCTTTGTCCCCATTAAGTCTTGCTTACAGAAGTTCACATTGAATCATTTCTTGGCCACAACCGGCATCTGGACACAGTTCTTTCTGCTGGTGTTTCAAATTCATTTGGTTCTTAAAATACCTCTAATTTTTTGGTGTTTTGTATGCCTTAATGGGTACTACCGAGTGCTCAGGAGCAACAAACCCCTGGGAAAGTTCAACACAGATTAGCAGAAGACGGGACACGACCCTGAGCAAGTGTTTGTGAAACCTACCTGCCACAGCTGATGCAAGAACTGAATCAGGTTTTTCCCAGCATAGGCCGATGGAATAAGACTGCCGCTGCGGCAGGCACTGCATGGAAAATGAAAGAAAATTATCAAACACATAAGGGAAAAAGAAAAAAATATTCATGGAAGCCACATTACAAGCAAAAGGCTTCATTAAATCACTTGCAGAGAAAGATACTGAAGGGTGAGGCCTGTTGGAGTTTGGTCACGGGTGTATGTAGGTGCATAGTCACGCATGCAAATTGGTTACAAGGAATTATCTTCTGAAAAAAGACTCTGATACTGTCCAAAACAGTGCCAAGAGTATGTTGGAAAAGGATTATGGGATCTAGGAGAACAACATGTGAACAACTTCTTGTTTCTATTTTATTTATCGACTTCACAATGTATACAACAAAAACACAACACAACATAATGAATCAGGTATCCAGTGTGTAACCACCCCCAAACAATACAATGCTATGGTCCATGTTTATTGCACCAGACTATCTATCTTCCACACATCCCTCCATTGCTCCCCCATGCAGCTTGTCCATACTGTGAAGACGGAAGCCCACTCACCACCCTGAAATCCCAACAATGTCAAGGAATTGGCTGTCAGTGTCCTGATTCACTCTGGTCACCAAATAGTTGCTCTTGAATGATAGCCACATATCCTGTTAAGGATTTCAATCAGGCGACACACACCTTGGTCTCTGCCTAGTATGCAGCACAGGACTGAAATGCTTATCTTTTTATGTTAGATTCAATATTGAGATGGTACACCACTCATATCGCACCCCATTTTCAAATACCCTGGGTCACAATAGACCATGAACCAGGCTGGTTGGTAAAATACAATATGTATTTATTTATTTGAAAATTGAAAAGAAATCATACACTTTTTAATATGGGGCAGCAATCACCAATGGGGTGATAATAACAATAGGATTGTAAGCAATGCACTTAGTTTAACCTTCTATTGACACATCTACAAAGCACCAGAGAATAGGAGCACAAATAATCAATTCTGGGTGGATAAACAGAAGCAGAAAGTAATCAGGAATAAGAAGCTGAAAACATAATTCAAATCCGACCTTCCCTCCCCAAATAAGAGGGAAAAACGGATTTGAAACCCTGGCAATGCTAAAAATGACACTCGGAAATGGATGAATAAAATAATGAATTTGTGTAAAAACCTTGAAGCAGATACAATTCTTCACTAAAGCAACAATGTAAAGGTACAAACAATCACAAGCAATGGATCAGAAAGAGCATACAGTTTGAAAAGTGAGTGGAAGATTTAAAACAGTTGGCAATCAAAATGACACGTTGGAAACTTTACCAATATTTCCATTTTCCGTGTAACTTTACATAAACGGTTTCTTTGAAGAATGGGTGAAATATTGCAAACCGCAATGCAGTTTCTAGGTAGGGCGATAGATATATATCACAGGTATATTATGGAGGTGAAATCAGGTCTCTAGCTGTTAAACTGAATGAGATAGACAAGATAGAATAAGGTGTGTTTTGGGAAAAACTGGGCAGTGAAAAACAAAAAAACGGCTTTAAAATGGATTGCAAATTTTACTTAAACTAGATTTCATTGCTAAGAAAAATAGGAATGCCACCCGTGAAAATTAATTTATTTAATCAAAATCGCTAATGGCTTATGTTCTATGCACAACAAAAATGAAGAATAACTTTGCGCTAACACTGGGCATCAAGGCAGGTCTTCACCAATAAAGCTGACAATTTTAACAGGATATAGGGGTCAGAATAGGATGGCTTAGAGAGGGGAACTAAGGGCAAAGTATACTATTGATTTCTATAGGTTCCTATTGATACTCACAGTCCACTTTAGTTTAGGATTTTGGGACAGTCAGCGTTCTGGTCACCACATGGATCTGGTCTAACAAAGGACAGCCGGACAAAATCAGCGGGACTGGATACCAAATGATAGTTCTGGTCACCGGATGGCACAGGTACCTCTGGATGCAGTTATTGGGCAGCAATTGGTGGGCCGCAAGCCAGGCTGGTGTCAAGAGGCTTCTCACAAAAATACCACCCTTTTCCCTTTGGGTGTTGGAATTTTCGAATTGAGGCCTTGCTGGAAGGTTCAGCAATGCTTGGCCTGGTAGTTGGGTCTGGAATCTGGATCAGTGCAAGATGAAGGAAACAGGAACAAGACGCCGCACAGGAAATCAGCAAGAGAGTCTGTGTGGAGTCTCGTCAAGTACCCTTATTTATAGTGCATAATGACATCATCAAAGTATAGGATGGGCAGGGTTAACTAAGCACGCCACTAAACTACCTGGATTGAGCAGGGGTGCTAGTCTCCGCCTTGCTCTCAACTGGTTGGATTTCTAAGGGAATGATGTCAGGTTTATGAGGTGAATTTTACAATGTCCAAAAACTCCCTCATTTACTTTACTTAAAATCCTATTTGCCAAAAACAGACATTTATACAATTGCAATCTCTTAGTAAATTATATATACAGGTTACATATTATGTGTAGCACATATCAGTCCAACCCTCAAGTCTGCGGGATCTTGTTTCGTCCTTCTGATATATTTTGGTAATTTTTAGCATTAAAGATTCGGCCTAAAATTCCACAACTTTATACACAGATGTGAATTATCTCCAGGGATGTATGTACAAAATGTTATGTTTGCAACATTGATACTTTCCGATTTATCCTCAATACTTTTCTCTTTCTGTAACCAAGTTATCAGTGAGTTCTACCATGTCTCTAAAGAAAGCACAAAAAAATCACTTTTAAACTGCAACAGTTTTACAATTTTTCAAAGTTTTGCTGCAAAGATAGAAGTCTTTAAAGTTTAATCCTGAAATAGTCGTTGGGAACAAATGGCAGTCTCTTTGTTCCTGGGTCAATTTTTTTCCTGTCCTTCAACTGCTGCCAAATGTCATTTCCTTTAGAGCATGGTGGGGGTTTCTCCCTTGACTGAAGTTATCTTGCCCCTTCACACTTCAGACTTCCTTCAATGGGAGCTTTATTGTCAGGGTCCCAACAAAGACAAAAGTCTGTTCAACCCTGTAATTATCAGGGGGTTGTCAATATCTGCTGAGAGAGAGACCTCTTTTTGGTGCCATCCCTCCAAGCAGAAAACCTGTTTTTCAACTTGCAGCTTCAGCCACCATATTTTTTACCTTTTAATTTCTGATCTTAGATCCAGAATTAAAGCAAGCCGGTTGCATAAAATAACCCATGTTATACAGTCTCCCCAGCAACAAACCCCTTTAGATTGCTAAAGACTGGCAGGCTTTCATTCACCAGTGTATTGTTCCAAAACACAGGCATTTCTTTTCTTTAATTTGCAAAACCCCATTTTTTTTACACTTTACACATGGTGCAGCTGGCCTTTCCTTCTTAAAAGTTTTCATCTCCAGCAGCTTTACACACTGTCTTGCAGCTATAGTTATTCTCTTGAATGCTGGAGTTGGTCTGCAGCACAGATACATTGAAACAAACATGGTTCATCTAGTTAGAGTCTCTCTCTGAACAGCTGAGTTTAGGATACTTTTGCAAAGAAAATGACTGCGTTGCCTGTGTAAGTCAAAGTACAGTTCCTGGTTGATTTTTTTTTTTTAGAGTTGGTTTGACTGGGCTTGTCAATTCAGAATCATGCCTGGTTTTTGTGAGGCACAGTGAAACACACAGGGCTTGGTAGGGCTTATTAATCACAGTGGCTTTTATGAACAAGGGGAATTAGCGTCAAAACCACATTTTTTTTAAAGGTGAAAAAAGGGTTTCTTTCCAATGGAGATGTCGGCTTTTGCAGCACAGCAACGCTGCTTTTTCCACTTTCTTCCTTTTGTTGATGCCGGAACACACTGGCAATCTCCTTCGGTATGCCCCCTTTGTTCCATCCTGCCTAATGTGTGCTTGGCTGGAGGGTGCAGCCATTTTTGGTTGTTGTTGCAAAATGCAGTTTTCAGCTATGGCGCTCAGAGGAGCCAGCACAACCATTTTGTAGTTTTTGTGCACATGTAGCTTGGTGATGTGGGGAAATGCTGTTGAGTGGGTCAATATTTCCCACAATCCTCTGGCACACAAGAGTCAGGTGCCAATATCCTGAAGAGGTCTTCAATGTCATAGGTGAACATGACATCCCTGAGCCAACCTCTATTGCGGGGGTTGCCCCTCTACCCCATCTCTTAGCTATGTTCGTCTTTGCCAAGAGCAACAATAGCCCAACCAATTGGTGCCCATATACCGGTAATTCCTTTGTTTGTCTAAATACGGCCACTACAGGTGTAAAGTCAAACCCACTATTTGGACAATTATTATAAAGACCTCCCTCCAGAAGCATTGTATGTCCCACACATTCCCAAGCTAAATGAAAAGAAAATATGTTGCCAAAGGCCTGCACCTCTGGCACTCACACTTGACCTCAGGGAAGTACCTGTGTAGTTGGTCTGGAGAGTAATCTATTTGATGGATGTATTTTAGATGTATTTGTATGTAGCTAGCATTAAATGACACTTTCCTGGGGTTGGTGTATAGCAACTGCACCATTTTGACTAGTTGGAGGAGGATCCCTATATAATCTAGTACTGCAAAGATATATGACCATTTGATGGAATCAAAAGCTTTCTCTGTATCCAACAGGACAGCTGTTGCCTGGATATCTGGGTCAACTAGATTCATAAACCCAAACACCCTCTGCAAATTATATCAAACAGGCCTACCCAGGATAAACCCCACCTGGTCTACCTTGACACAGGTGACATTATAGGCAACAGTTGATTGGCCAACACTCTAGTGAGGTATGAGGAGCAGCCATGAGGCTCTTTGTCTGGTTTAAGGAGGATAATGGAGGCCTCTTTAGTAGTTTCAGGGAGTAACCCGCACTCCAGCGTCTCTTCATACATTTGCAATAATTGATGCTCTAGGAGGACTGCAAAGGTCTTAAAATGTTTGAAGTAAGGCCATCCAAGCCCAGCACCTTATCACCGGGTAGTTGTGTAATGGCCTGTTGAATTTCCTGCTCCAAAAGCAGGGATCCTAGCCCTTCCGCCTGTTCCCTTGTGGGACAGAAATTACCTATTTTGTCCAAATACTGCTGAATGTATTCCTCTGATGCCTTTGTAAAGACATCAACAATATGAGAGTCGGTGAACCAGGCCTCCCCAGCAGTGTCCCATACCATGTGTATGGTGGTAGAAGTGTGATCCATCAGCAGTAGCTAAGTAATGGTTCTATTCGGCCTCAGCCCCTCCCCATAAAGCCTGACTAGATGCTACCTGCCCACAAACTTGACCTCCCTTGATGCTGCTTCCTGAAACATCGGCAGCAAATCCCTAGAGTCATTAAGTAGGATTTAATACTTTTTAGGGTATGCACATTCCAGCTCCTTGAAGGTTGACTCTCACTCATTAAACTCTGCTCTAATCCCTTTTGAAATCCCAGCTTCTTTGGTTATACTGACCCCACTGATGCAACATTTAAAGGCCTCCCATAGGGTGGCAGCCTTCTTTACTGAGTCTGCATTAAACTCAAAGTACTGATTCATTTTCGTTTGCAGTTCTTCAAGGAATACAATATCTGTAAGAGCCTCTGATTTGAAGCACCAGGCGTCTATGTGTGGCGACGTAAATGGGACAGTGAATCAAGTCATTACAGGTGAATGGTCCGACAGGTCCGACAGGCATTCCCGGACCCAGCTCGTTTTCGAGTCGATTAGGAATACATGATCAATGTGTGATGTGGTTCCATGCAGGGGAGAAGAAAATGTAAATTCCCTGTCTACTGGATACTGCAACCTCAAAACATCCACTAATTTACATAGCTCACATATTTATTTTTTATTTTTCGTGAATTGGGATAATTCTCTAACGGGAATGTGGGAGCGATCAGCACCCGAGACCATCGCTGCATTAAAATCTGTGCCCAAATTGATAACTGCCCCAATGAATGTAACCAATTGCGATTCATCCAGTCATAATGTTCAGGGCTGTCTTTATTTGGTGCATACGTGTTAACAAAGGCCACAAGGAGGAACTTGATATCCCTGACCACAATTAGTGTCTGTCCCTCCCCATCAGCAATGACCTCTTTGAGTTTGAATACCACATCTCGCTGAATTAAGGTTGCCACCCCTCGAGGATACATAAAGTAAGATGCAAAGTACTTGTGACAGTCCCAATTTCTAGCCTATTTGAATTCATGTTGACTACTAAGATGCGTTTCTTGTATAAGGGCTAGGTTGAACCCATGCTGCTCCATATACAACAAGGTCTTCCTCACCCTTATGGGATGATCCATTCCCATGACGTTTTATATCAATATGTTTAGACCGAATTCACAAATGTCTGCTCTGCTAGTCCCCATCTTGTGTCAAAAATCGCATTTGTACATAGTCCCAAGACCAAGTGTTCGCCGGATAGAGACATTTCTGAGATTCAGTTAGTGCGCCTGCGCATTACATTCAGTACTGTTCTTCGTGCATGTTGCGCCGGCATCGTCACCGTCTGTCCCTTGATCACGAAATGTAAACTTTCAAAACTGGATGCGCAGGCAGACTCATTTCAAACGAGGCATGGCAAGCAGAACCTCTCAGTACATATCAGGAGTCATCATTCACGTCATTACTGGAGGAGCCCCTATTGGCATTATTGTTGTCCGGTCACAGTTTGGGAAGAGCAGCCAGCAAATGTTGTGCTCTGGTGAAAAGTATCTCATCCCCTTTGAACTGTAATCGCATTTTTTCTCTTCCAATTCGCAATACCATACCCCAACGCCAGTAGTTTACAAGGTTTTGCTATAATGGGGAATGATGGGGATACCAGTACCGGCCTTTGATATGATATGGCACAAGTGTTTCTAGATGTCACAAGACAAGGGTGGGAAGACAGAGGGAAGGCAAGACAAACGATCCTTTTAGGCCTTGTGTCATTCGGAGCATGCAAGTTCGACTATGAGAAGTGCAGGGGGAAGGGATAGGGGGAAAGTGCAAGGGAGATGGTAGGGGAAAGTGAGATCAACACACCAAGGCTCTGTTTAAGTCCAGCCATGGGAGCGCAGCTCCGGGTAAGTGCAAGGAGGCAGGGGTGCTTTAAGGGTTACATTTACAGCTCCTAAGTGCTCGGTAGGCCAGGATGCAGTGCAAGAAGACTGGTCGTGGAAGAGCCTGGTACCCAGTGAGACTCTGAGGGTACCAAGCAACCAGTCGGCGCCGCAGACAGGTAAGTTAGCAAGGATGTGAGGGAGAGAAGGCAGCACAGAAAAGGAGGGTGTCGAGCCACTTCCGTAATTTCAGGTGGTCCGGCTCAAGTCTCATGTTGCGATGTCCCTTGGGCTCTTTCCACTACAAACAGCGTTGAAAAAGACTTTGCTCCGGGGGGCGCTGTTGAGCAGTCTGCAAGATGGCTGCCTAGTACTTGAGCTCCGCGCCTGGCCGCCGCTTATCCGCTCACATCTGCGGTTCTGTAGCGGATCCGGCACCCCTGCTTCGCTACACATACTCCTGCTGCCGTGCCCTTCTCGCACACCGAATCCCGGAGGAAAACGGACATCGGGTGCCCCTGATCCGCCTTCGTGCCGTACTTGCGGCGGCGCAGCCCTGGGCCCTTCGGCATTTCCTGCTTGCGCCGAGGCCCGGAAGGGTGCCGGCCACCGTCTCAGGCGCCTCTGGCCCGTGCCTGGGTCCCGAACGCGGCACCTCTTCATCGCTGCCTGGTGCCCCTTCATCCTCGCCTGCCCACCCTTCCCGCTGAGGATTGACGCTGTGGGCCGGGCGTGGTGCCGGCCCGCGGGGAGTGCTGCCGCGGCGGAGCCCTGCGCCCGCCGCCATCGCCGCTCCTGGAGGAGCCCCTGATCCGCCTTCGTGCCGTACTTGCGGCGGCGCGGCCCTGGGCCCTTCGGCATTTCCTGCTTGCGCCGCGGCCCGGAAGGGTGCCGGCCGCCGTCTCAGGCGCCTCTGGCCGTGCTTGGGTCCCGAACGCGGCACCTCTTCATCGCTGCCTGGTGCCCCTTCATCCTCGCCTGCCCACCCTTCCCGCTGAGGATTGACGCTGCGGGCCGGGCGTGGTGCCGGCCCGCGGGGAGTGCTGCCGCGGCGGAGCCCTGCGCCCGCCGCCATCGCCGCTCCTGGAGGAGCCCCTTCCTCGGTGATCGCCGCGGCGGCCTGGCCTGGAGTCGGGGCGGCCGCAGGACGCGGCGAGTGGGAGGTGAGATTCGGGGGCTTTCGCCTGCATTCGGGGGGGCCTGCTGAGACCCAGACTCCCCGCGCATTGCCCACTCTGCCAGCGGGCCTCACCTGCCTAGTGGCGTGCGGCCCTCCCTGTGGGGGCCCTCCTCCACCGCACTGCCTGGAGCCTTAACTCCCTCCTGGAATTGTCGCCCTCCACACTACGCCTCATCCTGCTGAGAGGGTGACCTGCACCGCACCCATCGGACCTCTTACGCCTCTGCCCCACTCATTCTGCGTAACTGGGCAATCTCACCTTGAGCGGCATAGTTTCACTGACCGGACCACACTCACTGCCGTCGCAGCACCCCATCTACACATACGGGTGACCCCTTCCTCCAGACTACACCTCCTTGTCTTCCCAATCTCTGCTGGACTATAAGCTGTTTCCTTGTGCGGGGACACCATCGGGAACTGCACTGGGGCTCCCTCTGGTAAGCCCTACACCAAGTATATAACTAGGCCCTCCTGGCTCGTGGGCTGGACTGATCCGGACCTGTTCGGCTACCTCCTTCGCGCCCATACCTGGCTAATCTTATCTCAGCATCTCCCTCTCTGTCTCTCTGATCCGGGTCATGTCGAATCGCTCCAAGAGTGGCGCCAGGGGGGGGGCCATGGATAAATTTACAAAGGCGGTCCCCCGATCCGAGGTGGGCCACGCGTCAACTACCCCTGAGGAACCCGATGCCGACCCGAGCCCCGTGGCTGCGGCTCCTGATCTTACTGCCATGATGGAATCTATGGCCAAAAACTTCGCCTCTTTTCATGAAAAGCTTGACGACATCAATGCTAACGTGGCCTCACTCAAAACACGCGTCGATCAGGCTGGCTCCAGAATCACGGAGGCCGAAAACCGGATATCCACCAACGAGGACGAGATACACACACTACAGGACACTGTGGCTGCCTTGTCGCGCGACATGAAAAATGTAAAGGCAAAATGCGACGACTTAGAATCCCGCTCACGCAGAAACAACCTGCGCATTGTTGGGGTCCCAGAGACTGCCCTGAAGGGTCGAATGGAGGATGCGGTCGAACGTCTTCTCAAGGACCTGCTTGGTGACCCGGACCTCTCCCCCTACTTCACTGTCGAGCGGGCTCACCGGGCCCTGTCTCCGCGTCCCAGGCCTGGAGATAGTCCCAGGCCCATCATAGCCAAGATTCTCAACTATCGTGACAGAGATCTTATCCTCCGCCTAGCACGGGAGAGGGGGGAGTTGCGGTTGGAGGCCAATACTATTCGAATTTTCCCAGATTTCTCAATGGCTGTGCAACAGGAGAGGCGTCAGTTCCTTGGCGTCAAGAAGATGCTCAGGGAGCGCAAAGTCCCATATGCCATTCTATTTCCTGCTAGACTCAAAATCACCCATATGGGCAAACTCTATTTCTTCACCATCCCTGAAGAGGCGGTAAAATTTATTGAGATGCAGATACCGCTTCAGGGCCCTGGAGATGCCATCGCTGATGAAAGATAATTGGATGTCATGGAGTGGGGATACTGTCTGCATTTGTTGATTCTGTAATTACATGTTATTACTGCTTACACTGCTCGGCTCATCGAGCCGCCCTGGCTCCTTGCGGCGCTCGCCTGTGGCGGGGCTCGGCCACGAACTGTTGGTACTGGCCACCCATCTCTCATACTGCCGGGAACTGTCCTTTATGCCGGCCTCCCTCAGAGGCTGGATGTCCTGGGGGGCGGCGACTGGCCCTGTTATTATCCGAACACTTTGTATGTCGTAAAGCTGGGCCCCGCTCAGTGCACGTTGTTTCGTGGTATGCCCAGGTGGCTGGTCACGATGAGACACTTTATCCTGCCACCTGCTGTAGGCGTTGCGCTTGCGTGTGAGCCAGATGTTTAATCTGGGGCCAGCTCCCCCCCTGGGAGGGTCTATGTGTCTACTGATTGCCCTGGCCACAGTGTTCAGGCACCCATCCTTCTGGGGACCTTTATGATGCTCTATGCGAAACCAATGTGTCAATACTTTGCTGCCCTATTGTTATTCTTCCTCTTCTAATTTCACAATGGCAGATTTTTTGCCTTTTTGAGACTGGCCCAATGCCCCACTCTGGGACACAGGGGGTGGGTGCTGGGTGACTATCGACACTGTTGTAGTAGCTGCGGGAACCGCAGAGGCTCGTGCGCGATCCCCCGGCTTCCCGCCTTGCGGGTCGGGACTTGCGTTATGAGTCCATTGCCACTGTTCGTTTTGCAACAGAGCCATTTGGCTCTAAGCGTGCTAGTGCGTGGCAACGGCGCACCCCATTGCGATTGCACTGTTCTCTGCTGTTTTGTTGGTATGTGTTGGCCCCCGTTGGGCCTTGGGGAAGTGTGGGCCAGGTAGGTTTGGGCCCATCTGCGCGCTTTCAGGGGTGGGTGATGTTTACACTGTTGATTCATGGTTGGTGGTGCGGGTGGGGGGTGGAAAAGGGGTTGTTTCTCAAAAAGGCATACAAGGTTTCGCGAGGTGCATTCTGAGGTGGCACAACCGCACACGCTGTTTTTACTTGGGGAGCTCACATGGTCATTTGTGTTGGGATGTTCATTAAGGATGAAGTTTGTGGATGGGGATGGCTACCACTGAAGTGTCTACTGTCATAATGTCCTGGAACGTCCGGGGGTTGAGCAACCACACCAAGGCCCGCAAGATTATGGCGTATGCCAACAGGCATAACTGTAAAATCCTGCTTTTACAGGAGACACACTCCAATGGACTTATACTAAGGTCAGTTGCCCCGTCATGGGGTCCCGCCAGATTTTACACTTCCTATTCCACGCAATCAAGGGGTGTTCTCACGATTATTCACAAATCAATTAAGTTTGGGCTCCATAAAAGCTACATCGACCCCGAAGGCCGCTACGTTATACTGCACTGCACACTAGCTGCGAGGGAATATCTGCTCGTTAACACCTACTGTCCCAACGTGGACTCTCCGGAATTCTTTGACACAATAGCCACCATACTTCTGGGCTTTGTGGGGGTGCATATCATATGGGGAGGGGATCTGAACCTTATATTGGACACTGTTCTGGACAGAACGGCCACGGGTCCCAGAGCACTGTCTCGCGCGGCGCGCAGGCTACGGAGCCATATGCAGTCGCTCAATATTTGTGACGCCTGGAGAACTCTCCATCCCCAGGAGCGGGAATATACCTACTATTCATCGGTGCACGACAGCTCGTCCAGGATAGATCTGTTCTTGGCCTCCAGCGAGGTAATGGGCGGGGTGGAGGGTGCGGGCATTCTGGCCTGCACGCTTTCTGATCACGCTCCAATCACACTGTCCCTAAGACTGGGCACTCCTGCTCCAACTGCCAGCACCTGGCGCTTCAAGTCCGAAGCCCTAAAAGACATCGTGTTTAAGTCCGAAATACTAGCTGACATCGGATCGTTCTTTGAACTTAACTCACTTCGAGACACGACTGCCGCGATCAGATGGGAGGCCTTCAAGGTATATATAAGGGGCATGTCCATCTCCCGGGAGGCCGGGGTCTTGAGGGCCATTAGGGCTGCTCTGGGGCGCTCTGAGACCAAACTGAAACAACTTGAGCAGCTCAACACTACCGGCTCTGACCCCACCATTCTTGCCCGAATCTCTGATGAACTTAAGGTATATAACACACTGGCCACCTCCGAAGTCCGTTACTTCAGCCGCCCTCAGGCCGCCAGGAGGTATGGGGAGGGCGACAGGCCTGGGAAAACGCTTGCGACACTTGTAAGGGGGGAGGTGGGCCGAACACAGATCTCTTCTATCAAAGATCGAACTGGTCAGGCTCGGGGGGCGGACCGGGAAATACTAGACATATTTACTACATTCTATAGTTCCCTTTACTCCAGGCCCGTAGAACACACTGAGCAACGCATGCGCGAACTCCTTGAGCAGATACCCACTACAGAAATCTCCCAACAGACCAGGGACCAGCTAGACTCCCCGATTACGCTAGACGAGATAGTGTCGTCCATCTCCGACTTGCCCAAAGGCAAAGCGCCCGGCCCAGATGGGCTAACCGCAGATTTTTACCACGAGCACATAGCTATTCTGGCCCCTCGGTTGCTTGAGGTATGGAATGAGGCTCTCCAGGCCTCCATCCTCCCCCCCTCCATGCGTGAAGCGGTCATCACTGTGCTGCTCAAACCGGGTAAGCCTGAAGATGAGTGCGGGTCATACAGACCTCTCTCCCTCATGAATCTTGACACAAAGATCTTTGCTAAGATCATTGCTAATCGCTTTTTGCCGATCATGAAGCACCTGGTGCATGAGGACCAAGCGGGCTTCGTCCAGGGCAGATCCACCTCCCACAACATCAGGAGATTGTTCAATGTCATGTCCCGCATAGATCAGAACGCCCAGGCGGTAGCGGTTACGTTGGACGCCCAGAAAGCCTTTGACATGGTTTCCTGGAAATACATGTGGCTGGTCCTCGAGACAATGGGGGTTGGCCCAAACATGAGAGGGTTTATTAGACTATTGTACACCTCCCCCGTTGCGCGGGTTCGAGTTAACTCACTAACATCCGAGATCTTCACGTTATTTAGAGGCACCCGCCAGGGCTGCCCCTTCTCTCCAATTCTCTTCGCACTAGTGATAGAACCAATGGCGGACTATATCCGCTCTAGACACTCTCATAAGGGAATAAGATTGATAGAGGAGCCTGAAATTATATCCCTTTACGCAGACGACGTCCTACTTTATATCAGAGATCCCACAACTCACCTCAATCCCATACTGAGAGATGTCACCCGCATTGGCACCCATTCCGGTTTCACAATTAACTATTCCAAGTCGGAGATCTTCCCGCTCACTCAATCCACCACACAGCCCGTCTCCGAATATCCCCTGCGCTGGGCCCCTGAAGGCATTAAATACCTGGGTGTACATGTATCCCTCACTAAATCCACCCTACTCACCGATAATTACTCTGCGGTAGCGCAGATAGTTGAGGCTAAAATCTCACGGTGGCGTACTCTTCCGTTATCCGTTGCAGGTCGGCTGTCACTGATTAAAATGATTCTGCTTCCCAAGCTCCTTTACACCTTTAGTAACATTCCCGTTTGGCCTGGGAGGGCATACTTCACTAAATTGCACACGCTCTGCGCACAATTCCTCTGGCATTCAGGTGCGGTCCGCAAGAAGTGGACTGACATGGCACTCTCATACAGACGAGGGGGTATTGCTGCTCCGAACTTTGCTATATACTGGTTGGCGGCCCAAGCCCAATATGCCACTCATTGGTACCCTGGCGCCCCGGTGCGCCCTCATGTTAAGCTGGAACGGCTGGCAACTGCTGGCATTAATTTAATGTCCCTAGTGTTACAGCGACACTACGCCCCGGACTCCCCAGTTGACCCCATCGCTGCGACCATGTTTGCCTGGACACGCATACTAGGCTCATCAGATGGGACCTCCCCGTACTACAAGTGGCTGCCCGCGTGGGCCTGCCCCGGGTTGGAGCCCACGCTAGACGCTGCCTTGGCCCGCCAATGGGAGGCTCTGGGGTATAGGGCATTGTCGGACTTCTATCCAGAGGGCAAATTCATAAACCCCCAGACTTGGAAGCCGGGTCACACTGGATCCCCCTTGGAAACTCTCCAGTACTACAGGCTCCGCGCGGCGTTCCGCTCTAGGTGGCCCTCTTTCCCTGATGAGCCCCCTGACGACCCGGCTATAGCGTACATTGCTAACTCGGGCGGTGCACGGGGCGTCATCTCATCATTACATCATATCCTGCAAGACACCCCTTCTACGCCGCTCCTCGGTGCTCGCAACAAATGGGCAGACGAACTGGGCCTGGAGATAACTGATGAGCTATGGGAGAGCATGTGTCTCCACACCCAAAAAGTCTCTCTCAACTTCCGCTTCCGAGCCATGCAATATAAGCTCCTTAATAGGCTATACTATACACCGCGCAGGACTTCGGGGTTTGCTCGTTCTGAGGTGCGCCTGTGCCCACGCTGTGGGGCCGAGGACGCTGATCATCTACATATGTTCTGGACCTGTCAGAACTTGTTCAATTTCTGGGACGGGGTTCTTAAGACACTTAGTGCAGTAATTGAAACCACTATCGATCCCGATCCCCTTGCAGTCCTATTTGGGGTTTGGAGCACTGAGGAAACTAAACGCCTGAAAAAGTTTTTAAATGTAAGTTGTATGATTGCCAAGAAGTGTATATTCCAGAGCTGGAGGTGTCCCTCTCCCCCGACCCCGCAGAGATGGTTGGGCCTGCTTACATGGTCACGGAATTGCGAAGAGGACTATCTGTCTATGCTGCCGGCCCAGTCTCGCCCCAAGAACATTTGGAATGAATTTAACACATATCTCAATAATCAGTCCGAGGGTGGGTCGGAGTCCTGTCTGTCCCCGGCCACCACTCCTGCATCATGATCTCCTCAGGTCTTCTCCTTTATTCGCAAAACATTGTAGTCACTGCTGTAATGTTGACAAGGTAGCCTGTAAGCACCTCCATGTCTTATATGTTTCATATGCTTGTTGCCTTGATGTTTGTACCTTGTGAACCTCTGCCGATAAAAATAAAAGTTTAAAAAAAAAAAAAGAAAAAGCCTTTGCTCCAAACAAATCCTGCAACAACGCTTCTATGAAGTTTTCCATGGGAGCCGTAGGGGAGGATTCTCTTATCGTCAGTATGCGTACATTATTCAGTATTGAAAGGCTTTCCAAGTCCTCAGTTTGGACAACGAAAGCTTTGACCGTAGTTTCCAGGACAAGGAGCCTGGAGGACATTGATATTGACGGTGTTGCATCCTCCTCTTCAGAGATTCGAGTCTCCACCTCATCCATTCTAGCCGCTCGTTTATCTAGCACTGCCTTCATGTGATCGAGTTTACATGTTAGGGAATCCAGCCTAGTATCAATGGTGTGATTGCCAGATTGCATTTGCAGCATAATCTCTTTAATTTCTCCTTTCGCCAATTGCTCCATGTGTTTTCCATCACTGGCATGTTCCCCTATGCTGAAGGCACTATACATTCTTTGCTGGCTCTTGATGATGGTCCTGGGGTGAAAGATAGCTCGGCCTGCTGGCTCTCGTGTTTCTCATTAGTCAGGCTTGCTGTGCAACATCAGGAAGGACCGTTACTACCACGTCCATACTATTTGTGCTTAGGTTATCTGGATGATGTACGTGGCCTCAACAGCCTGGTTCAAAAGTAAAGGGGGAGGATGCCCAAACCCCAGGCCTGCACCTAACACAGGGCAGGAAAGTCTCCCGGGGCCTTTTGCCACTGGGCTATCTCCTCTGAGAGGCCGTGGATTTATTGCTTGGTTACCGCTGGGTTTATATCCCCCAGAGATCCAGGTATCCACAAACATGCGACATCTCCACCCCAATGGATGACTTTTACAATTCACGCAGCACTCAGGCCTAACCGCAAGGCCCTCAGCTCCTCCTTCAACAACAGGCACCAGGACAACATCACCACCACACTGCCAAGGCTGGCTGTACAACCCAGACGGTGACACACGATACTGTTCATGGCGCACAATGCTATCCGCACGGAAGGTCCTATAATGCTCTTGATTTCTGCACCAGCACCCACACCTCACTCCAGCGCCTTCCATGGTAGAGGTGCTGACACAGCAGCGAAGGCCGGACAGTGGGTCATACGCCAGAGACAAACACTTTCCATCGCCACAGATTGTTTCAAACCACACAGGAGAAATGGAGGTGTTTTAGAGGATATTACAGAGATTGGGTTGAGGAGCTCACTGAGGAACAGCCATCTTGGTTGGGCTCTCTAGCGCCACCCTGTGAACATTTATTTATATGATTGGATGGCCACAAATAAAGAGGTTCCAATTTTCGGGTGAGCAGTCCTTCTTATCTGGATAGAGACCTTGGGATCTTGGGATCTTTCAATAGACTCTCTGGACACCCTTCTCTTACAAGCTACTCTCCTTTGCCTTTCTTTAACCCTCAACTTGTGAAAGTCTGCTGCTGACTTCTTATAATTTGTTCTGATTCTGGTGTTACAGGAAGCCTATGCTCACACTTGACCAACAGTATAATGAAACATGCTGTTCACTTTAATGACCGCTAGCAGATATTAATCCCCGAAAGCTACTTTCCATCGTATGTTTTTGGTATGTGGAATATATATATTTTTAAGATCATTTAGAGAAATAATGTGCCCTTCATTTTCCTGCTGAAACATACAATCCTGGAGGGCAGAACTGGATTCCCTTGCGCCAGTGTGAGATATTCACCCACGAGCTCATATTTTAAGTGACCTTGAATGTTTTAAGAAGCCAGCAGTTCCAGTTGTAAAGTCTCTAGGACACAGAAGAATGCATATAGGACATTTAAATGCTATGAGTAGAAAATGACTGAAATTAAAAATACGAGTTCTTTGCAAATCGACAAGATGAAAAACTGCTTGACTTGATTCGAGCAATGACTACACTTTTCTGCCTTTGTGGCCTACACTGTTATGCACCATTGGGATGTAGCATGCTTCAGCAACCCCCGGCTAGGAAATCAATGTTTTAAATTAACGCTGTCGAACAAAACATAAATGGCACTGGGGCATTGCTCTGTAATGAGATTTGTGCTGCTTTTCTTGAACAATTTAGATGGCAAAAGCTTTCTGTTGCGCGTACCTTGAACAATCAAAATATGCAAATGTCAAAGGCATTAAAATATGTCTGAGAATAAAAAAAAAGGCAAAAGCAAATTAAGAGGATTGCTTGAGAAAATAATTCCAGTCATTAAGAAACTTGGAGCCGTAGGTACAGTGAATTGCTAGTTTTAAAATACTCGCAATGTTCATTTTGTTTATTTTAATGTCTTTCTAACGAATTAATCACTGTCGCCAGATCAGGTGAGTGGTTCGAAAATCCAACTGTTTCAACAAACTTTTTTCTAACAAAATATGAGAGGTACTCAATCAAAACTCCATCACAAGTTGACAGCTCTTCGCGTTTTATACAAAACGAAAGAGGTGATGGCATGGCTGGAAGGTTTGCAATGAATCCTAACCTCTGGCATTGCTCTGGGCAACCCTCCAGACCATCGTTCTGTGCCTGCCAAGACATTACAAAAGAGAAAAAGATCATATGCAGATCAGGCTTGGTATTACCCCAAAAGGGGCAATCCAGCCCAAACTGCTTGGTCACATCCCTTCTGCACGAGACCACAAGCATCCCAAATCATGTTTCGGCCTAGTTGGGCCTCATCAGTGAGGAGTAGCTTGGGTCTCTAGGTCCAGCAGGCATGGCACCCATGTCTGGGCATACCCGTCCCGCTTGGGGTGACTTACGCAAAACAAGAGGTGATGCCAGGAATAATGGGGCTCTGTTTCAGCCTTCAATAAACATGTTCTCCTTTAAGGGGGTAATAATGCCACATGTCGCTTCAGTAGTGGTGGTAGCAGCTCAGAATGCATTTACAAAATTAGAGGTTGCAAGGTTATGATGAGCGATGTTCCCATGTAGTTTCCTTGTCTCAGCAATATTGAGTGCTCTTGGATGGGGTAATTAACAATAAAAAGCTGCATCTTTTTTGAAGCATGAAGGGTTTACCATTTGGGTCTACACAGAAGAAAAAGTAATGGGCCCAATCTCTGGGTCCCTTGAAGGCTAACATAGCACTGCAGTTCTCTTTTAGGATTGAGAGATTTTATACACAGCCTAACATGCCTTCACTGTTAGGACTCATGCAGTGATCTCCCATTGCTCCCCTTTTGTTAGTGCCCCTTTTTTAATGAAGATGTGTTTATTATTTTACTACAGACATATATCTTCAATAACGGTGTGGATGTGCTGCATGGTGTAGGTCTAGGCTTGGGGAGACTCACCGTTGCACAAGGGGAGTCACCATGCGCAGGGCACAGAAAAATGATTTGGTGATAGAGAGCACATTGAAAAGGTCCCCCTTGTTGCAGGACCCTACTTGCCTGTGGTTTTATACAGGGATCATTTGCACTTAATGACATCTAAGAGTTAGTCTAATCTAGTATAATCTTTTAATTTGGTAGAGGTGAACATTATCAGCGAGTTTCTGTATGATCATGCCCTGGGGAGTGGCGCAGCGTAACAGGCCCCGGAGTAAGCCTGCTCCCATCAGTGCACCCTTTATACCACATAATAGTGCGTCTGGATGAAGCACTCTATACTTGTCGGTAAAGAAATAGAAAGCAAGAAGATAATTACACCCATACGGTGCACGTGTAAGAGCAGTAGGCTGATCGATAGCAAGCTGATCCCGTTACATGACTCTTTTTAATACATATTGTAGTGATGGCCTGAAGGGAGTAAGTAAGTTCATGCATTTATTCTTGCCAAATGTTATGTGCTACAGTGCTGGGTTTGGTAAGCGTTACGCCTTGTGTTTCCCTGCCTTTGTCCTGCATGAATGCTTGCTTGATAGAATGGTGGAATGCATGCCTGTGGAATGTTGTGGTGTGAATACCCCTGGAGATTCTCTGTATGTTAGTTGGAAAGTGCCTGGCCTTGATTGAGTGGGCAGGTGGATGTTCTCCCTTATTGTAACTTACCTGTACCTATTATCCTGAACTTGTACTTAAGTAAAGGTCTTACTTTCAGAGTGGCTCCTGACTCATCTGTACCAGAGCAGATCTTATCAATAAGCTACCTATCTCGGAGATCCACATTTGTTGAAGGGTTATACATTTCCGGTTTCTTCCTTCAAAGTGATTGTTGTTAGGTAGAATTATATGAAGTACCCTTTGGGAACACCACACACAATTAAGACTACAAGTGACAGTACAAATTCACCTTTGGTAAAAGCCTGTACTACACAGTAAAAGTGGTAGCGGTGACTGAGCAGCCGACTTATCTCAAGAGCAAGTGAGCAGTATCAATAGTTACACAAAGGACAGCAAATGCTATGATTCAAACAAACACTGACTCAAGGTTTTCTCAGTAAAAGAATATACATTTATTTACACATCATTTGTGACACATTTCAGTAAAGTAATGCAGTTTAAAAATTACACTCTTAATACACCACACCACTCCCAAAAGGTTCCAGACAAGTTAAGTTCACAAATGAAGTGGGAGCAAAATGGCACTCCAGAAATTAAAAAGGGAGGGAAAGACACGGTTAGGCAGAAATTGAACAGCACCAACAGATAAGTAAGCAGGGCACTCTAGAAAGAGGAACTACAGTGATGGAATCAAATCAAAAAGGCTTAGGGCCAAAGTCAATAGGACAAAAGTATTTTGCTCAAGATCACACAGCTCAGGGTAGGTCGCGGTTAAGTCTTTGCCAAGAGTTCCGGACGAAGTTGGTCAGCAGAAAAGTTAGTTTAAAGAGTGGAGAAGGACAAGCCCTAAGATTGGAGAAAGATTTCACATACTTTCACCGCAGCTGAACGAAACGAACAACCGGATTTGCACAGTATCTTTAAATGGAGATGAAGCTATAGCTGAGGCGGATGTTCCCGGCAGTTCCTGCAGGCTCACGGTTCCTGAAGCAACTGTCGGACTGACATGAAGCAGGAAGGCTTGAGGGTCCTGCACTGCCCAGGGAAGAAACCAGCAGTAGAGCAAAGCAACAAATAAAAGGTGTGCTCCTTAAAACCCAAGCAGGGTCCGACTTTCCTGGCTATCTGGCCCACTGTAGCTCTGTACAGCAAATTCGACCAGAGGAGGGAGTCATGGCTTGCAGTTTGGGCGAATTGGTTGTCCCACCAGTTCAGGGGAAGAAGATTCCTGGAGGATCTTCTTTGTCGTTGGAGTTTGAGGATTCGGACCTGCAGCAGGGCTTCACCGGGCGGTTCAGTCATGGTAGGGGTCCGCTTCTGTCAGCTCCTCATCGGTTCGTTCATTCCATTGGCGACTCTGCCTTTCCAGACCCAGTGACCTGCTTTTTATGCAGTTTTCCCCCATTCACACAGCCTGGCTGTCAATCACACAGTAGGGTGGGTGTCCCGCCGGGACAGTCACCACAGGCAATCAGTTCAGAGTGTGACATGGGTCTCCAAGGAGACCCTGTGGAGGGAGTCCTAAATCCCTCCCTCACATCCTGTCCCCCACAAACATACAGGCGCCTAAGGAGAGCTTCTGCGTAGAAGCCCACGAAAAGACGGTGAACAAAGGAACCAAACCTGGTTTGGCACGCAGAGTAAAACACAAGAAAGACATTTTCAAAAAGAAATGGTGAATAAACCCAGCTGGAACCAAAATAAAACATATATGGTCTGGCAGGTTTAAGTTCGAGGCTACCAAGATAGCCTAAAACACAACCAGGGTTATTTAAGATAACCGCAGTAGAAAAAATAGGGTAGTTACCACTGCCACTAGCCAAGTCTTGATGAAAAGTGAGCGACAAAATGCTCCAAGAGAAACAGACAAAAAGGGATAAGTAATAACCCTTTCCAGTACTCCATGTAAGATGGTTTGTACTGGGTCTGTGGATTTAAAAAGACTAATAAAGTCAATGGCAACTTTACATGTTCTGGGAGACAGTAGTCAGTGCCAGAAAATGGAGTTTGAGTTGGGAAGTCTAAAAGACAACCCTGTTTCACTGCACTGAAGGTGATGTGTAACACACAGTAAAAAGATGATGCCTGTGGAGTAGGTGAGGCTCCACAGTCTATGAGCACAAAAAATGTTGAACACACACAGCAAAACACATGTAAGAGTGGGAAAAAGGCTCACACTCTTACCAGGTGAAAAAATAAATCCCAGAACTCCAGCAAAGCTGCTGAGGGACTCAGTATGTAAGGGAAATTAGCCATTCTGGAGAATTCTCCCTAACAATTGTGAAGCCCCTCATTGGAGACTCTGCGGCTGTGGCCAACTCATTCCTACATCTCGTCTTCTATATCATTTGAAATGTAGCACCTTCTTGCTGGGATCGAAATTAGGAGTTGTTAACCATTGGCAAGCATCCCCTGGGCAAAGAGTAACACGTATTGGGCATTAGCTACCCTAGAGGAACCAGGAATCGGTATATAGAACACAACAATCTATTATGTGCTAATACTCTAATTTGTATCTATTACATATTACACAATAAGCTTTAAATGTCCCTGTCCCTTGGATGTTAACTTTATTCTCCTTTATTCTCCTTTAAACATATTTGTAAACCTACAAAATTGACATTGAATTGCTGGCTTGTATGGCACCACTTGTCTGAGGGTCAAATGTAGCTCCAGGTTGCGGTTGCTTTCAAGCTAAAGGGGCTGGCCTTGGCTATAATAACCAGGTGCTAAATGGCTCCCAGATCCTGGCATTTTCAAACCCTGTTCTTAATGTGGTTCAGGAGTTGATCAAGGACTTGTTTTGGGAGATAGGTGTTTACTAGGAATATTATATATTTTCTTTTGGTGGAGTTCTTAGGGGGCTCTCGTTGGTTTCTTCATAGCCTCCCCACAAAGTAAGTTTTGGAATATTATCACTATTCTCTTTTCTGTCTTGTATGTTGTGTGCTTTGCAGGCATGAAGGTTTTAGCCATTTAACAGAACTGTGGCTTGGTTCTTAGCCTGGGCATTGCTGGGCCATAAAGGTGCAAACTTGAGCCCATGGGGCAAGTGGGGAGAGGATCATGGGGAACTTGGGGTATGAAGGGTTTAGTTCATTGAATTGTCATGCCAGCAAATGTCTCATGGATTGCTCTCAGGGGCAAGTTTGACAACCTGCTTGTCTTTCAAGCAAGGTACCACCAAGCATCTTGGTTTCAGATCCCAGTCGAATGCATGCGATACAAGAAACCCATCCAGATTGCGGTATAAGGGACTATCTACATCTTGCCACGCCAGAATGTAGTTTACAGTCGGTTTATGCAGCAACAAACGAACATAATGGTATGTCTTGCACCTCGGATTGTCCTGTAGCTGAAATGCCAAGCTCTTGTAGAAGCAAAAACTGTGGTTAGCGGTAAGGCAGTTGATCGGTCGATAGCTTGAACAGAGTATTTGATCCACTCTTATGCATTTCCCTGGAATCGAAAGGGATGGTGTCTTGCGCCATTGGTACCGACACATTGGTTTATGGAAATATTCAGACCATGACCAAATGTTGAAATAGATGGCCTCTGATTTTGCTACCTGGGTTGTGGGTGGAAGGGTCCACTCTCGTCCAAAAGACAAGCAGGCAGGAAAAGTGCTGTTGGCTCCTCGGGTGCCCATTCGGTGGAAATATGGCCCAGGCTTGGGTCTTGGACTGTCCGGCTGGACATAAAGTGCAACTCCAATTCGTGAGTGTCAGCTGTGGAGTGGTATGCTGATGTATCCCACGGCAGGAAAAGTGTTGTTGGCTCCTCGGGTGCCCATTCGGTGGAAATATGGCCCAGGCTTGGGTCTTGGACTGTCCGGCTGGACATAAAGTGCAACTCCAGTTCGTGAGTGTCTGCTGTGGAGTGGTATGCTGATGTATCCCATGTAGTGTGTGGGAGTTATATAGTGATTCTTGAGGTTCAAGGAAATATTGGCAGAAGTCATATCTAGGCCATCATTTCTCAGCCTCACTTGATCTATAGTGGTGGCTTGTCCAACATATAGAGGTATCGGGGTAATAACCTGCTGCACAAGGGGTTTTGTGTTTGCTTTTCAAGTATGGGAAGGATTGAAGAGTTTCTTCCTTACTGCTTCATCCAGACTGGTTCGAGCAGTGTTTAGTTAGTACTGTTGGCAATTTGTTTTGCACCATGTCATTTATTATAGGAAAGAGGGTATAGAATAACCCTGAAGGGCCGCACATGAAAGACTAGATCATGAACGATGCTGTTAAGCTAACGAAATGGAGCATGACTAAGTAATAAGATGTTGGCTGAAAGTATGTGGAGGAAGTTGACCATTGCTGAATTCTGCATTCCGAAGGCATGCCGATGTTTGCTTTGGGAAGGGCTTCTGGTATAGTTTGAGCCCAATATCATTAATGTGCATCTCAGGAGGACGTGGCACTTGCTAGAAGGTGGTGTCAAGGTCAGGGTGGCATTGGTCGGCCATCCAGGCCGCCAAGCGTGTATCCCACTTTAAGTGTGAGATTTTTTAATGACCTGCCCTACAATGGGTGGTTGACCATACATGTGGCCAAGCATTCGTCGCACGTTAAGTGTGAGATCTTAGGAAGGAGCTTCCCTACAATGGTTTGGGGGAGTATGAGGAGCAGGTATTGACAGGTGCCTGTACCCTAGCACTGGGGAGGGCTGTCGGACATTAGCCCAATGAGCCCTTTTGACGCTGTTGAGGGGACCATGACCAAAAGATTGAACTTGACGATATATGATATTACTAACTGGGTGGTGGATTGAGGGGTCCACTTGCGTCCAATAGGCCAAGCAGGTGGCGGCAGAGGCCCCTTGGGTTGCCCATTGCGTGGAATTATAGCCCAGACTTGGGAGTCGGACTATGCGACTGGAAATTGGATTCAAACCCTGGAACAGCTCAGACAGCTAGTAGGCCAAAAGGGAAGCTAGCCGGTCGGCAGGGCTGATAGGGTCAAAGTCATGGTAAGCGATTGTGGTTGATGGAAAATACGTGGGTCTCCATCATGATTAGGGTCAAAGTCATGGTAAGCGATTGTGGTTGATGGAAAATACGTGGGTCTCCATCATGATTTCGGAGAATTTGTCTGTAATAAAGTGTGGCCTGTTTAGCTCCAAATGCAGTGCATTTTATATAGTAGTTTAACAAAGGTAGCGGGCGCCCCTCTCTCGCAAGAACAGACATGATAACCTGTTCAGTGGTTATTAACCACTTGAGAGTTCGCAGCCACTGCTTTTACTCACTGTGCCTTTCACAGATGGGAAATATCCATTTGCATATCAGTCTTTGTCCTGCCCAGGGGCAGTCCAGCACCGAAATACAATGGCAATTCCAATCTGAACGAGAGTACCACCAGCAACCCCATACACGTGTTTCACCCTTGTTGGGGATCATCAGTGAGGTGAAGCTGATGCCTCTCTAAGCACAGTGAGAGGGAGACCACGTCTGGTTGCCCCCAGGAGACCTAGGGTTACCAATCCCAGGTTCCTTAACAAATAGTTTAACAAAGGTAGCGGGCGCCCCTCTCTCGCAAGAACAGACATGATAACCTGTTCAGTGGTTATTAACCACTTGAGAGTTCGCAGCCACTGCTTTTACTCACTGTGCCTTTCACAGATGGGAAATATCCATTTGCATATCAGTCTTTGTCCTGCCCAGGGGCAGTCCAGCACCGAAATACAATGGCAATTCCAATCTGAACGAGAGTACCACCAGCAACCCCATACACGTGTTTCACCCTTGTTGGGGATCATCAGTGAGGTGAAGCTGATGCCTCTCTAAGCACAGTGAGAGGGAGACCACGTCTGGTTGCCCCCAGGAGACCTAGGGTTACCAATCCCAGGTTCCTTAACAAATAGTTTAACAAAGGTAGCGGGCGCCCCTCTCTCGCAAGAACAGACATGATAACCTGTTCAGTGGTTATTAACCACTTGAGAGTTCGCAGCCACTGCTTTTACTCACTGTGCCTTTCACAGATGGGAAATATCCATTTGCATATCAGTCTTTGTCCTGCCCAGGGGCAGTCCAGCACCGAAATACAATGGCAATTCCAATCTGAACGAGAGTACCACCAGCAACCCCATACACGTGTTTCACCCTTGTTGGGGATCATCAGTGAGGTGAAGCTGATGCCTCTCTAAGCACAGTGAGAGGGAGACCACGTCTGGTTGCCCCCAGGAGACCTAGGGTTACCAATCCCAGGTTCCTTAACAAATAGTTTAACAAAGGTAGCGGGCGCCCCTCTCTCGCAAGAACAGACATGATAACCTGTTCAGTGGTTATTAACCACTTGAGAGTTCGCAGCCACTGCTTTTACTCACTGTGCCTTTCACAGATGGGAAATATCCATTTGCATATCAGTCTTTGTCCTGCCCAGGGGCAGTCCAGCACCGAAATACAATGGCAATTCCAATCTGAACGAGAGTACCACCAGCAACCCCATACACGTGTTTCACCCTTGTTGGGGATCATCAGTGAGGTGAAGCTGATGCCTCTCTAAGCACAGTGAGAGGGAGACCACGTCTGGTTGCCCCCAGGAGACCTAGGGTTACCAATCCCAGGTTCCTTAACAAATAGTTTAACAAAGGTAGCGGGCGCCCCTCTCTCGCAAGAACAGACATGATAACCTGTTCAGTGGTTATTAACCACTTGAGAGTTCGCAGCCACTGCTTTTACTCACTGTGCCTTACAATGTGTGTTTCATGAAGACATGGGCATTGCAAGTGCACCTCAATAGCATATACGAAGTGATGCTTTCCACAAGTCTGTGTATGGTTCTATGTTTTTACATCGCCCGTCTCCCAGTAACCTGGGATTACCATGCTCACGGGTAACGCTGGCGCGCACACACACGTACTCATTGAAGACTCAAATGTCCGGTATTTTGCTGGTATAATGCTGGTATGAGTCTCTTTCTAGGCACTCGCTCCTAAATTAGGAAGTGTGAAATGAAGAAAACATGCCCACGATGACATATTACAAGTAGGATCAGATTGAAATACAGGCGCTGGGATTCAAAGCCCAGCCTCCCAGTTCCACGGTTAAGGAGAAAAACGCCATCGCATCGTGGAAAAATTACACAGTAAAATAGATGTGATCTTTCATGTTGGTCTTTATACATTGAAGAGGGGAGAGTATTAATTGCTTGCTTTAACTAATGGCTGTTCTTGTTTCCACTAAATCATATCATGCAATAAGCAGTAATGTATTGCATTCCAATCAGCTTAGCTAAACCTGCGAACGAAAAGGATGGTCGGCAGAGAAGACGGGGCAACCAGGCCAATTATGGACAATTACCTTTTGTAACAGGTGCCCTACTTAGCCAAGCCTTGCCCTGCCATTAAACCTGGCGACATTATATTGAAGACAAATCGCTGTGCCGCGGGCCTTCGCGCCTAGACTAAATAATGGCACAGGCAATGTGAATTGCTTGAGGGTGAGACTAAATCTACGTTTTACTGCTGTACGGTGGTGTCCTTGAAAGGTCAGCCGTCTCTTCTTTGGAACTCTCTTTTGAGGCTCCCGGGTGCCCCTCGCGAGCCCCGAGAGAGCATGCGAGGCTTCCTGCAGTCCGGCATGCTGATGAGGGACGCTTTAGAAACTCTGATGATTTCAGGCTTCTGTAAGCAGGGGACTCAGCTGTGCCGAAATCCGCAGGTCCCGCTACATTATGGTCTTAGTTCATTTCACACCATCATTTATATCGTGAATCAGGGATCCTTTCGGTTATTGCGGCTTTGACGTGTAATATCTCCTATCTAGTCTTCAGTTCATTTCTGGCCTTTTATCTTCCGCTCATCTGGAGCTAAATCAACAAACAGTCCGGCGCACTAAATCACTTGCTTTCATCCAGGATTTCTGCGTTATCTGCGCCGCTCAGAAAATGCGGAAAGGAAGAGGACAAGCCACCTTTTGTCCAAGTTGAACAGGGACATGTTTTAATATATGCAGTGTGACAGGCTGAATACCGAAGACCGCTGGCACAAAACGCCATCATTGCAACATTAAGCAGCAAATGGCGCCGCTCAGAATTGCCCATTGCGAAAGCAAGCTGGAGCGAACGGAAATATACGCTTGCCTCCTATCATTTTGCGCACAATTTCCACTCAAAATGTGACACCAGCTAGCATTTTGAAATATGCACCGCGTGCAGTCTTTGAATTATTGATCAAATAAAGGATTAATATGAACTTGGAAACGTGATAATAAACTCCGGCGAGCCCCCTGTTCGACATTGGGTGGTTATCTAAAAGCAGTGGCGATTAGTCTCACTTACACCCCCACACACATACGCGCATCATATATTCGCTGCGTGTTCTTCTTTCACAAGGCGTCCCGTTCATCCCATTTATCACGAGAAGGCAGTTATTGCGCCATGCCTAAAATATGACATACTCTTCCATAGGAACAATTCATCAAAGTGTTGCGAGACGAACCAAGCTTAATGAAGAACCTCTCAATTGTTTTATCACATCATGAACGATAATTATTAAATCCAAAAAAGGACTACATTTAACACATTTCGACGGCTCAAAAATTAAACATGTTTACTCATCATTAACCGAGTTTGTCTCACACATGGGTCCGAATTCTGAATACTATTTCAGCATTGAGGCCTAAACTGATGATTTTGTTTTCTGTAAAAAAAAAGTTTAAGTTGAACCGTGGTTGAATATAGAAACTGTAACCTTTGGACCATATTGTGGCTTTTTTGGACCCAAAATTGTCCACGCATCTGAGGCGATAATTTGAGCTTCGCAAAAACACTGGTGCGCTCTTAAAAAAGATGGTCCCAGGACCAGCAATGCCTAACGGGTACGCTCATTTGCGCTCATGAAGATGTCCCTTGAGCATGCCGAGCACCGAACACTGTTATGGGTAATGAGCTGCAACCTCCATGTAAAAAATGGAATTCAGGGCATCCATTAATTAGCAAGATGTGCTTGAACTCAGAGCGGGTGGCTTCCACTGACATCCTCCCACGCCATCTCTCAGCTGAGTTTGGAGATATATCAGATCGACCCCAAACACTTATAAATAGTACCTTTGTCGAGACACATCCTAGTAACCTAAAGTAACACAACATAACATAATACAGAAAGCAAATCCTTCCAGTATGTATTGGCTGGTTTTCTGAAAAGTAAGCCCCTGCAAGCGTTCTCCAAATGATCCGCGGGCTCTGGCAAATCTCCTAGTGAGATTCGGGTAGATTTGCTAATTCGTGAGGGAAGACATACAAGAAATAACTTCAAAGTCTGTAGGAATGGAGAGAAACGTTAGGGGAAAGGACAGTGACTAATGAGAAAGAGTGGGGGTGGCTATCAAGAGGAGATGGAGTCCTAGGTGTCTGGGCATGTTATCAAAGAAGGACAGAACATTAAACTCTAGTATGGTATCTCAGAGCATTAATGCACCTACATCATAAATCTATGTGTACCATGCAGATTCCAGGTGTTAATCTAGCTAAAATAAGTCAGCCTCTCATCCTTCTGAAGATGATCAAATTAGTAAAGTTTAAGTGGAGATCTGGGAGCTTGCATGCCAGACCAGCAGAGTCTGTCCCATGCCGGGTATGCCCTGGTCTGCCATTCCTCAATCGGAGACTGACACAGTGAGTATTATTGAGGTTTATATTATCATAATATAGTGAATTCATAACAGAAATTGACCTCTGAAAACTCTAAAGAGCTGGGGAAGAGTCAGTCATGCATTAGGAGTGCCTGGCGTTTCCTACGTTTGAGCTTGCCTCCATGAGGACTTCTCAGGGTATTAATTGAATATTATGGAGAGCCAATGAGGTCAGGTCAAGGAGCTCCTAAAGGCCAGCAGTGCATAGGCAGAGTCAGTTTCATGGTAAGCCTTCATAATGTAGATGTTTAGGTGCGTAAAATAATGCCATTTAGTCTGATAGAATGTAATGTTATGAACACTGTACCTAGGAAAACGGGTCTATTAGAGTAGAGAGCAACATACATGTGCCCAACACTAATGTAATGCAAGTGGGCTGGCAAGTGCAATATTTGTCATGCAGCACAGCACCCTGGAAATGTGCAGGTCACATTTGCAAATAAGGTGACCTGTCCATTTCTCAAAGTACTACAAATAACAAATGCATCCCTTGTGAATTTTGTGCATGCCTTTTTGTGAATTTAAAAGAGATTACAATTTGATTGTCAGCTTCAAACAAAGAGTTTGTTTTGGTTTCTACATTAAAGAAAAAGCCAGGTGGCAATAACAGTTCTGACCTCTTCAACCAAATGATTACAGCAATATTTTATCAACATGAATTGTCACAATCTTAACCCAGATCTTTCTACCAAACCCCTTAGAATTTGGCCTGAACCGAATCACAAGTCTTGGGAGGATAGCTCAAGGAGCAACATGCTCGCCTTGGAAGCAAGACTACACAGAGCAACGCAGATTCGATCCCCAGGTCTGCGCTTAGAAACCTATGGGGATTAAGCCCGTTATAAATAACCTATCATATCATATCACGGAATACAGTGAAAAATCAAGTGATTTGGTGTTCGGCCATATGCATTCAACCAGGCTTACTGTAAAGCTTTAACTTTCTGAAACGTTTCAAGAACAATAGATGTTCTCATTAAGAATGATGGGAGTTTCTATAAACCATTTTAATTGTCTACAGAGAAAGGCAGAAAAGAACCATTCAACAATTTTCGGTTTAACAAAACAAGAACTCATGAGAATATGACACACATAGTTTCCTCACACCATGCTCCATAGCTAGTTTTAAAGCAGAACCAAACAAGGTACCCACGCTTATGTGACTTTTTCTAAGCACATTCCTTTTGCATTATTCTGGAGATATAATTAAAATAATCGACAGAAATTAGGACTGTCCTCAGCGTGGGTACCTTGTTTGGTTCTGCTTTAAAAGTATATTTTGCCCTCTCTCACGCTTGCACAAAGGTGCACCCCTATTGTTCGTATAAATGCTCCATAGCTAGAACATGCAGAAACATATTTTGTTCGAAAAGAATTCTGATGACATCCACCAGCCAACCACTGGGCAACCTCTGGAGATGTTGGGTTATTTAAAGACACACTATGATTCGCTCAGAACAGATACGAGTGCCAATTACATGAATTGGGTGGTGCAAATGAAGATTGTTCTGCTTGATTGCATTCCTAGAAAAAATTGCATGATTGGAGCAAAGTATCACAGATATGCAATTTATCACACCTTTCTTCATTTGCACTACCAATGCAGTTCATGTAATGTGCACCTTATGTATCAAGAAACCCATGAATGTGTTTCTTCATGCAGAACCTAAAACGTATCAAACACATCTGTGCTAAAACTAGTGGGGACATAAGTAACTTTAAACACCTACAAGTATGTATTTGCTAAGAATACTATTTTTTCGTTATTTTGCGTGGGTGATGATTTTCAGTGGAAAGTCATTTTGACTTGAAAAAGAAAACAAATAACATTTTAGTAATATAACTCACTCTTGGAAGGCTCAGATATAGAGGCAGGCAAAGCATTTTTATATGATTTAATTGACATACAAGTTTTTTTTAAGAACGTGTCCTTTTTTTCATGACGGACAGCTAAATGTGTACAGTAGGTCCTTCTCCTTTTTTTTTATTTTTGTTTTTGATCGAACATCTAATCGCTTATTCTTGGAAAAATGTTGACCATGAATGACACCACTGCTATCACAAATGAGGTCTTCATCTTTTCCACACACATTAGAGCAGCCCACCAGTCCTCTGCGTCAAACGATGTATATTTCGACAGATGCTGTCCAAGTGATTTAGTTCGCTCCTTGGTTAAACCTGGAAAGTGGAGAAAAAGGTGCTCCAAATTATTGACAGTCTCTTCCCATTACTGAATCAACACTTGTTTTGATCAGATTTTGATCTTATTGCAATAATCAAATTTATTGGCAACAGGTTCAAACATGTTCCTAAAAATTGATCTCTATAGAATCTTTTCAGAAATTTCACCAGATATCCTGGGAGCAAATTTTATTTTCTTGTTTCCATTGGTAAGTGTGCTGTTGACTGGTAGCCAGAGGCGGTGGCGAGTGTATGTATCCAATAACTTTCTCATAGTTTCTTTTTTAATTTTGTGGGATTTAGTTTCAAATTGTCTTAAGTACAATCAATCACACTTTGTTTAGTTCTGTTGTTGATTGCCCACTTTTCCAGTGTTACGTTGGACCCTCCTGTTAATTCTTTGTTGATAATCTCAAATATTTCCGGCCGCTTGGTTGAGATGATTTTTCTGAACATTGCCAGGCTATTCCTTTCCACCACTGCTTGTAGAAAGAAAAGACCCAGCTCTCTGCGTATAATCTGAATTGGTGTTGAGTTTGGGAGACCCAAAACTCTCTTTCAAAAAGACCCTTGAGCCAAGGCCACACTTTCTCCAGAATATTTAGCATGACCTCTGCACCGTAGGTCAGCAAAGGGACTACTTTTGATTTGTAGTAATTCAGCACTGGCAGTATAGAAAAGGTGCCATATTTCTTGTTCAATGCCACTGCCTGGTTGGCCAGAGTCTTTGTTCTCTCACTGAGGTGGTCCAACATTGGACTTTCCACTGTACTGTTCAGCCAAACTCCTAGGTATTTGTTAGGAAAGATTCTCTTGACTGCACCTTTCCTTCCATCTTTATGGAACCCCCAAACTTTTTGCTTTGATTTTTCAATCTGACCTGTACTTTTTGCAGTACAGTGAAGCCTTGAGCTTCACTGTACTGGCCTTTGCTCACGTTATGGGGAAATTGATATGTCCTTAAGGCTATCAGTACTGGGAAATAGTGTTTCCCTTAGTCTTGTGACTATGTTGCTACTTGTGGTTACTTTTGTATCACATGTGGTAACTTTCTATCATTGCACACAGCAGCTTACACTGCAGTACAATAGGGTTCATTTTTGTTTTGTCCTAGACTAACACTCAAAGGATTTTTTTGTTATTCTGAGGTGCTTAAAAGATGGTCTGGTGGCAGCAGTGACTTTTCCCCACTTTTTGGGGATTTTTGTGTTAGCTTAACTGCGTTTACAGTGTTTGGCTATTTACTGTGGCTACTGGCCAAACATGGCCATGCCACGAGGTTTTTTGCCCATTCTTGTTGCATCTTGTTGTTTAGCTTTCTTTCTGGCCGCAAAGGTCAGAAAGATCCTTATAAGGACTTCCAGTGCCCAAGTAAGCAGGAGCTTTTGGCAGGCTACTGGAGGGCTTTGTGTGTTTGCAGGCAGGATGTGGGCTGGGTCAGTCTGACCCCAATACACATCCTGGTTTCTGTGTGTCTGAGTGATATGCATGAGTGTTCCCACCAGTGATCCTGATTGGACCACTGTGGTGTTTGTGTGTGTGGGCTAGTTCTGCCATTGGCTAGTGGCAGTTTCGACTCCTACCTGGCTTTTAGGATAAGAAGAGGGCCCCTGCATGCAATTCTCAGAGATCCTGGAAGAACCTGAAGGAGCCAAGAATCCGTCCAGCTGAGAAGACTCGCAAAGAAACCTGTAACCTGTCTGAAGGAGGCCTGGCAACCAACTTCTACTGCAGTCCTAGTGGAGCCCTGTCTGTCTCTTGATCTCCAGTATGCCTGCGAAGGTGCTACGACCCCAGGATTGGAGGGACCATCCATTCCCGAAGCCTACTCGGTGGCCAGTCCAAAAACCGCCTTCGGAAGTGTCCGGGAATCGTCCTGTGGCTGACCAGCTTCGTTTTTGGGCTACCCGGTTATCTTTCTTGTTGTTCTGAGTTTCTGCCTGAAACTTGGTACACCCTCACAATGACACCATCTGCGAAATTTCGGCGTGCTAGCACCAAGGGGACCCGAGAAAGACCGGAAAGTCCGACTGCAGCTACTGAGTCCTGCTTCATCGCTGTGCATGGCGTGCCCGGTCCAAAACTTACTTTTCTAACCCGCCTCCAGTCCCGAGAAGGGTGCTGCATTGTTTGTTTCTGCATTTCTTCATCAGGAGTCCTTGCACCAAAGACCTTGGTGCAAAAAGATCCTAACCGGAGAATCACTCAAACCTGCAACCTGTGAAAATCGAGGACTGTGGAATTTGGCAGGAAAAGCAAGCCAGGACACCCTTCTTGTGTTCTGGAAAGTCTTGGGAAGATTCAGAGTGAGGTGGGTAAGTTATTGAGCTTTTAACATACCACTACACTCCCATTGTAAGTCAATGGACTTATAATATTCGTTATCTTAAACCTATCGGCTTTGCCATACTTGCCTTGGCAAGACTTCTAACTGTTGGGGGGGATTTTGGACACTGTCTATCTTGAACCCTGTCTCTAAGAATCCATCACTGGACCCCAGAGACCCTACCTACATTTTCTCCTGCCTCCTGAGTGCTGTATCTTTGTATCCTGAACAATAGGGCACAAGGCCCCAGGCAACTTAGGGTTTGACGATATTAGTTAGGGGTTACCTCTCTGTGGACCTTTTTGTGTATAATACTCACCTGTTCATTCACTTGCAGGAGTATCTTGAGTTGTAGTATGCACTTGAACCTGTGACAGTATATATGTATTTTAGTTTGATGGTATTGGTTGATAAGTCTACATGCTTGTGGTCATTTTTATTAAAGTGTATTTGGCCATAATTAAATAACTGTATTTTTATACATCCTGTCCAAGGGTAATTTGTGACTCCCATTGTGTGACCTTATTGTGGATCCTTTACAATCTCACCCCTCTGAAGATCTTAGCCTAGACCGCCTGTCACTTCTACCTTAAACTGGTTTGGTTACAGCTTCCCAGAGTTGCCCCTGTCACAATATAGGTTGGCCTTCTATGCATCTGTCCACCAGGCCAGAGTATAGGAATTCAGTCTTAACAGAATTTTAAGTGTTTTACTTGTTCAAAGGAAAAAAGACCCAAGAACCATTTCAGTTTTCTCATTCTGTTTTTTTTTGTTTTTTCAAAGCACACGATTTTTGTTTTCTCTGTGTTTATCTCCAGATCGTTCTTGTTGATGTATTTTTTAAGACTGCTCAACTGTCGCTGGAAGCCCACTGGAGTTTGGTATATTAATACCAGATTGTCAGCATACAGGAAACAAGTGAGGCGGACAGCCCCTATGGTCAGTGGAAAAGATCTAATTGTGGGCTCAAAGTGCTGAAGATCAGCCAAGAAGAAGTTAAACAATGCCAGAGCGAGGGGGCAGCCTTGATTTATGCCTATAGCTGTCCTGATTTCGCTTAATAGTACTCCTGATAAATTAAGGCAGACTTTCATGGTGGAGTTTGAGTGGAGTTCAATCAGGGGTTCCAGGATTGACACCGGGCACCTCCAGGCCACCACTTCTTCCCACAAGCTTTGTCATTTGACTTGGTTGAATGCGTGGCCAAGTTTACGAAGGCCACGAAGATCATTGGTCCAGCTTCCTGCACCATCCCCTTCAGGGTGCTAAGAAGCAAGATGTTAGCAGCCGTACCAATCTCCTTGAATCGGATTATTGCATCCCACTGCCCTGGTTCAGTCTTGTAGGCATTATAGGACTAAAAAGTCAAAAACCTTACCAATCACATCCAGAAGTGCAATGGGACGACAATTCCTTTGGTTTTCTCTTTGTCATTTCTTGAAAATAGGTGTCACTATGGACTTCCAGAAGCTAGAATCTGATGAGTTTGAGTGATTTGCTCGACAGTTTGTGAATAAAGAAAGCCCATGGCTCTGGATGTTCTTTCAGGGTTACATTGGTTAATCCGTTGGGGCCAGGGGCACTTGAGCCATTTAGCTTTTGTATGTTCCCCAGTATATGATCTACGTCGTGAGGGATATCCCATGGTTCAATTAGATTCCCTAAGGGCTGATGGCTAAGATCCTTCTTTCTATGCAAAAGGTTTGAAAAGTGGCCCCCCAGGCCTGTTCTTTAACATTGTTCTGTTGGAGGTCAATGGTGTTTCTCACCGTGGATTTGACCAGAAGTCAAATACTTTCCTTCCACAAATAATTTCTAACATATTTTCAGAGTCATTTTGGTATGTTTTTTCTCTGTACGTGAAGAGTCAGTTTGTATATGTCTTACTTGCCATGATTGCCTTTTCTTTATCATCAGGATGATTTGTCTTAGCCGCTATTTGTCTAGCCTTTCTCAATGTTCTTCTTTTTTCTACGAGTAGGGCGTCGTATGTGATTTATTTTGTTATCTCTGCCTGCGCCCCATGTTTTAAAGTACAATAACATTCAAGAATTGCAGTGTAGTCCACTTTGATGTTCTCTGTTCTAGTGCTTTCAAAACTCAGATTCTTTTTGAAATCCAATGTTAACTTTTCAATTGCAGGTTTAGTCAGTTTTAGTCATATGCCTCTATTACATTCCATCACAGATGTTGTAATTTTTTGTCGTTCTGCTTCCGCCGCAGCGGACCCGCTTGTGTACAGCAGATTGCAATCACTGTTAACCGTCTTGACCACTTCAAAAGATGTGACAAGCTGCAAGAGGTCATTGGATACGAAGATGTAATTAATTACTGCTTGTTGATTTGTTCTCGCCCAAGTTGTTGTTGGCAGTACATCTCCTTCAATTTGACCGTTTAAGATGTGCAGATCACGTGAGGCCATACGTGACATCCACAAGGTTCCTCTCTCCACTGAGGCGGATCTTCCTTCGATCCCCCTTCCATAATCACCCTTTATGCATCTAGCATTAAGGATGCCACATAAGATAATGTAAGGGGTGTGCTGGTTGGTGTATGCGTCATCAATCAAGCCAGCAGTCGTGCCCAGAAAAGTCTCTTTTGACAGGGTTTGGGGGTTCCAGTAAAGGTTCATGATTACCTAGGTGGATGACTTGTCCTGGTTCAATGGGTTCACTGGATGCTTCCATGTCTTGGCCAAATAAGTTAGCAAAAATTATTTTAGTGAGATTCAGGCAGCTGCCGGATTTTACTGCAGTCAATAGGCCGGATGTAGGGCACCTTTTCTGTCCTTTAGCTGCTGGGCTCAGGGCTACTTCATATCCATCGAGAGTGGGTTTTTCACTCAACCAGGTTTCCTGGAAACATAACAGGTCAGAGTCGCCCAAGTTCACATCACTTTGTGCTTTCAAGTGTTTGAAACCCCTTGTATTCCAAGAGGCCATCTTTAGGTGGTTAAGTGAGGTTGTTGCAAGGTTACAACTATCTATTTTTAACAAGGGAGAGAAAGGCATCTTGGGTGACTATGCGAGGTCCCGTTGGACCAGGACTCCCGACAGCCATAAGCAATAATAACTGACCTAAAGATGTCTAGTTTGAAGAAAACAATGACAATTGACTGAAAAATGTATTTGTTTTACAAACAAATATCAAAACCAGGAATACTACAATTAGGGTGAATTCAAAGGCCCCAAACTGATGTCCCTTTCACATGAACAGTAGGATTTTAAAGCCTGAATCAAAAACAGCTTGGCCTTTGTTTGTTTTCAAGAAAATTGAAGAGCCATGTGGAAAAGGGGCCTACCTGTCATTACCGAACAAAAAGCAGCATTTTAATTTACAAAAAAGGAAAAATCAAAGAACCTTTTCACATGAGAAACAGGATTTTTAAACAGTGAGACCAAAAACAGCTGACACAGGTATGTGTACACAAAATCAGTTTAAATGTGAAAATGGTAGAATCTCTCCCAGGGGTTATTCACCCAAGAACAGGTCATTGGGCTGTGTTTGTGCTGGTAGAGAGATTCCCAGACCCCCCTTTGTTTTGTATAAATTAACTTTGGGTTTCACCCTAAGTTAACAGGGCGATCCAGACATGGACCCCTTGCTCACTGTTCTTAGAGAGGCAACCGTTTTGCCTCACTGATGATGCCCAACAAGGCTGAAACATGTGTATGGGGTTACTGATGGTACTCTTGTTCAGTGGAGAATTGCCTAGCATTTCGGTGCTGGACTGCCCCTGGGCAGGACAAAGGCTGATATGCGGGGACATTTCTTCTCTGTGAATGGGACAGTGACCTAAAGACTTGGTAGAGTCTCTCCCAGGGGTTATTCACCCAAGAACAGGTCATTGGGCTGTGTTCTTTCTGGTATAGAGATTCCCAGACCCCCCTTTGTTTTGTGAAAATGTATTACTTCTAACAAAAAAATGTCAGCCCAAGACAAACCCTTTTGCTGGCTGTGGGAAACCAGAAAAGGAAATCTCCCTGTCCCAGCCTGGATGTCACACCTGCCATCTAATTACCAACTGCAATAAAGTGTTCTGCTAAAGGGGTAGAAATTCAGTGTTCTCCAGACCTGTTGGCTCGGAAGGCATTGGCTGCAAGAGAAGTTCCCCTTGGCTGGAAAATGATTAATATGAGTGAAAATGGGGGCAGCAACTTCATAAACTTTCCAACACAAAGAGACAGAGATAAAAACATACTCTGGGTACAGGCTGCTCCAGTGAAAGCAAATGGCCAGAAGACAGGAGAAGGGCTATTTGTCCTCCATGAAGATTCACAATACATTTTAAAGGATTATTATCATGTAAGCCTTTTTCTCAGCATTCATAAGGCAAACGGATGTCATCTATGCACCATTTTTTATTTAATTTCGAGGTGACTTTGGAGATATACAATTCATCCACCTGTGACTCATGGAACTGTAATGGCTATTGAAGATGTGTTTATGGCTGATCTGAACATCTTCCAAATGTGAGAGCTGGTGAGCAGGTGGAGAATAAAATTAGGGATATGGGTAATAGCTTACAAATTCATAAATGTTATGCTTTTTATGGAAACGGCGGAAATGTGCCACATGGCCATTTTACATGGTACGGACTTGGTGGTCGGCTTATCTAATTCTCCATGATTAGCTGAATCAGAAAATATGTTTATTATGGCAGTTGCTAGTAAACTTATTAAGTTGTGATACATAACTAGTTTTTGCCAAAAAGTTGAAAACAGAACAAATGGTGATTACAAATGGGAATTACCATATGTTGCTCCCAACCCGTAATCCAATTCTGACTTGGAGGCTGGGTTTGGGAGGAGACAGAAGGGTAACTGTCCAATCCTAGCTGTGGGAATTATTGCAAGGTACTTCACCAAGATTGTAAATTGGTGGTGTCATCGCTGCTATATAAGGGGGACTGCACTTAGAGAAAAGGACAGAAAGACAGACAAGCAACAGACCATCAGGAAGGCTGCTGAAACTTACCAACTGACAGCTATAAGGAAACACCAGAGGAGATTGGTGAGAGCACATCTAGGTGGAGCTGTCTACGTCTAGGAAGGCCTCAAAGCTGACTGGTTCCTATGGTGGAGAGCGGAGCCCATCTTTGAGAGTGGAGTGACCATACCCCTGCCCTATCTTTCCTCCAGGGTGTCCCGAAATGCAGCTGGCTTTCCTGAACCTTAATCAGAAGTTTTCTATGTAAGTAGAACTGAGCCCTGGGAAACCAAACAGTGGGGAGTCGACTTGCCTTGAATCCTTTCCCCATATGAAATGAAAAATCCAAGTTGCTGCAACAACATGCCAATACCATCGAAGAAACTGTGCAATGACCTAGCAGACCACTTCATAAACAAAATCATTACCAATCAACAAACAATACAAAACAGACCATGCGATCAGGCTATGAAACCCACCTGCCCTTACGAGGAACGCCCAAACAAACTCTGAAGCTTCCCCGAAATATCAATGGACACTTTCCTCAAACTGGTAAATCAAAGCAACAAAACAGGTTCTCCTGTAGACCCCTGCCCCAGAAATATACAAATCAAACATCAAACAAGGAACGCCCATGGAATACCACAGGAATGTCTTCAGCATTTCAATCTCAACGGGGACAGTGCCACAATCCTTCAAATTAGCATACATCACGCTGCACTCAAAGAAACAGCAGGAAATATAGAGGACCCATCTCCAACATCCTGTATCCAGCTAAACTGCTTGAAATGTACATATACAAAACAACCCAAGAATTCGTAGATGAGCACTGCCTGCTAGACCGGGCATAAGTCGGTTTCAGACCAATGAGAGGAACAGAATCAGACTCAAAGAACAGTACTGCCTTGATACTTCTAGACCTCTCTGCGGCATTCAACAAAGTTAACCACAACATCCTCATCACAAGCTCGAAAGGACTGTGAATAACTGACAGCACCCTACCGTGAATCAAATCCTTCTTAACAAACAGTACAGAGACGAAATGGAAAAACCTTTCAAATCCATCCCAAGAAAATCCACATGTGGAGTACCACAAGGATCATCCTTCTCCCCGTTATTATTCAATATCTACCTATCTCAACTAATCAAGATCATCAAAAGACACAGCCTCACTTGCTACAACTATGTTGATGATACACAAATAATCTACAAAATACAAGACACTCAAGAAGAAAGCACAACATTAGAGAACTGCCTTTGTGACATACACAACTGGATAAACTCGAACTACCTCAAACTCAACCCAGGCAAAACAGAAATAATGATTATCACAAAAAACGGAGGAGACAACCACTACATCCCTTGGTCAAGGGAACTCGGTACAACCCCAACCCCATCGTTGATGGTAAAAAACCTGGGTGTCCTGATGGACAACAAACCTACTCTACAGCCACAAGTAAACGCTCTCCTCAAGAAATGCTTCTTTCTCCTGCGAGCGGTGAAACGGATCCTACCATTCCTGTCATTTGCCAAAAAAACATTTACCGTCATCGATCTTGTCATGTCCAGAGTAGGGTATGCCAATAGCCTGTACCTGGGTATGCTTGAACGACTTTAAAAAAAAACTGCAATGCATACAAAATGCTACAGCCAGATTGCTCCTCAAACTACCTCAACAAGAACATATCACACCAGTGCTAAACACATTACATTGACTACCAATAAAAGAGTGAGTCAAATCCAAATCAATGTTCATCATGCAGAGAGCAATCCACAACCAAAGCACAGAGTTCCTGGAAAATAAATTAAGCCTACATCCCCCAACAAGGACACTTAGCACAAGCAACCGAAACCCTACAAGAAAAGAAAACTCTGAGGATCTTCTTCCTCTCATCTCACACGAAAAACCTAGAACGACTTACCAAAGAACATTCGTAACACAAGAAATGACTTACTATTCCGAAAACTCCTCAAATCCTGGCTCTTCACTGCATAACTAAAATAACACCCAGAGGGGCATATACATAGCAGAAACAATGATTAGTGAAGAAATCGATCCCGGATCCCACTAAGCAAACAACTACTAACAGAATCCAAGGAAGACACCCTACAACATACCAACCTTGCCAACTGAGAGATAGCTATGACAGGAAAAAACTAAAGATTGAATACATAGCTAGACCAGGATGGAAGGATAAGGGTGATTTATCAATAGCACCCTGGCCTCAGAACTACACACAAGCACCATCAGGCCAACAATAAAAACAGACGGCAATGGGAGTAAGGGAATGCTAATCTACAGCACCAATACCAGAGGAGGGGACTAGACACATTCTGTCCCATTACACTTAGTTCTAATACAACACACCTGGGATCGCGCCATGCCATCACTCAAAACAATTAGATGGACAAAAAAGGAAGGTGGTAATTAAGCTTACCATCAGGAATGCTTGTTGAATAGAATAAGATCTGCAAGGACTAGGATATATAACCTACTAACCCAAGCTCAAATCTATGCATTCCTAATTCACTCGAAAAGCCACAAAACCATTTCTCATCCAGCAAACCGCACTCACATCACCACACTGTAATAACAAACAAACAAACAACACATAAACTGCACCAACAGCACACAAGGTCTTGCATTGGTACAATGCTCACACCAAAGCTCAGTGCATGGTGGAAACAGAACTGAAGCCAGCAACAGCACACCACCTCTCTCACTTTCATACTCCCTCTTCACCCGACTAACCCAACCCACTGCCTTCTTGTTTACAGATCTGCCTGAGCATCTGGGGACCAATTCCGTTGGTGACGGTATAAATACCTTAACATTTAACATTTATAGTGGGTGGGGGCAAAACTGGGTAGATCTTTAGCCTATTTAACTAAAAATATGAATTTAATTAATTCCCCATTTGGCAGAATACTACAGGGGGAATTTTGTTAAAAGTCAAAATTGAAAAAGCTCACTTCCCAGTGTGCGCTGAAAACTATAGCCTATAATTTACTCGGGTAATTCTTTTTGTCCTGCTGACCCCAACCTCTTTAAGGAAGAGGGGTGTCTTTGTTCTTAAATCAGTACAAACTTTCTGTCCGACTTCCCCAACACAGGTCTTTCATTAGAGCGGGTCTGAAATCCAAAATTCCCCAAAGCATTCCTATTTATCTGTCCGACTTCCCCAACACAGAGCAAAGTAGGGGGGGTCTGAAAACAAACCGCTAAGTTACCCTGTGATTATTTTAAATGAAAAGTGTGGGAGGGAGAAATCATAATGGCCATATGTATTTTTTACCAATCTTGAAATCCTACTGCTAGCCTTTTAAGCCTGCAGGAAAATCAAAATCACACAACACCACATGATACTTGCTTTTGTTATTGATCAGTGTAATTATTTTGTGAAGTGAAATTTGTAACACGTGAAAGATTGTGATTGTGTTCTTTTCAATTCATTTTTGTGATCTATTTATGCTGAGAGCAGTTGATTGTGTTGTGCCACGGATAAAGTGGTGTTTGACATGTTTGTGCTAATTTCTATTACTTTTAATTTAAATAAATACCAATATATTTCCTGTACACTGGCCTGGTGCTTGGCTCATTGTTATCTCAGGGGAGAGGGATCAAAGGGGCATGACATGTGTCTGAGATAGGGCTAAAGAAAATAATTCTTTAAACAGTTTTTTGCATCACAACTTAAGTGGGGAAGGAAGGAAATCCCTGTGTTGAGGGTGGCTTCACAATAAACCGTTACAAATTAGGGGCTCATCCGGGATCTAACTGCCTAATCCTGACCCATGACAAGTACATTGTGACAGTCTATTCATGTTGATGCAATTGCATTAAGGTGGAGGGATTTGTTAAAGTGCCTTGGGGACTTGACCTCTGAGTTTCAGGCAGGTGTATAGGTGAAAAATTAAGATTGTGTAAACATTTATTTGTGTGAGAAAATCAAGCAGGAACAGTGTGATTTCTCCCCTTCAAAAAGAAAGTTTTACTAAAATTCAAAAAGCAATTGTGATCATGACTACTGTATGAATTTGGGAAGCCAGTGAGCATCTCCTAACTAAATGATTTCTTGAAGGAGAATGGGTTGAGGACGATGCAGGAAACTGGCAAGCTAGAATTATGCGGGAGGTTACCCCAGTAAGCAGTGATATTTGGTTTGAAGGCGGAAAATTGCACAAAGCAGTTGAGGCATTTTATATGACCAAAACTGCCCATGATGAACAGACACAAATGGCGCAGCTACCTGCTCAGGTATATTTTCATTTGATTTTAGTGAAAGAACATTGGAAAAATAGTGATGCTAGTAGGATGAATCCAGCTGGAGACCTTTCACAGGCCCAGGATCTTGTTCAACAACTCAAATGTGAGTTAAAAACACTGCAGTAAGAGAGCACAGAGTGTGAAACACAGATTTCTGCACTGCAAAATGTGCATAAACAGAGTGTAGAAAATCTGAGCACACTGCAACACAACTACATGACAAGGCCGCTCA
Source organism: Ambystoma mexicanum (assembly GCF_040938575.1). Lineage (NCBI taxonomy): Eukaryota > Metazoa > Chordata > Amphibia > Caudata > Ambystomatidae > Ambystoma > Ambystoma mexicanum. The sequence goes on along the minus strand of NC_090927.1, from coordinate 630,724,546 downwards.
TAATAGAGTCGTTTTGGAGGACATGATCCCATTCCAATCAGAAAAAGAACAATTGAAAACTGAAAATAGTCAATTAATGATCAAAAGGGTTGATTCCCAAAATGATTTTGATCAGATACACCAGCAGGTAAGTACTCTGAAACAACAGCGGTTGCAGCTGGCTCCTGAAAAAAAGCTCTTGAATCAGGATAACAGCGTGCTATTACAGAGGATAAATCATTTGGAAATGGAGGTAGAAACGGGACAGTCAGGTTCTCAGGAACTGACCAGAATTAGAAAAGAAAGGAATGGGCTAGTAGAACGAGTGAGGCAAATAGAAGCGGAACTATCAGAGGCAACAAATTATTAGGATGAGCAAGAGAAAAAGATTAGTCTCCTGAAGGAAAAGCACCCTGAATATGCATGCAGCATACACGGCTCACAGAGGGAGAATGAATCACTTCAGCATGAGGTGCAGCAAACAAAGGATCAGTTGATATCTCATAGCACGTGCAAGAGATTACTCAGGCCTTAGTTTCAGAATTAAAAAGCCAAATCTTTGACTACCAACAGCAAATACATATAGAGAGATACAGGTGTGAGAGATTCACCAAGAAATTCGAAAATGATAAACAGGCCCTGAGGCACCCTGACCAATCCGGATATGGGACAAGGCCCACTGATCAAGGTGAGGTTCTTTCCCCAATAGGGGCTTCATGCCAGACATTTACAACCTCTCATGCACAAATGGGAACAAACCTCATGCATGCCACCTATCAAGAACAGCATGATATGAGGCAGTTAGACTTACCCAGGCCTGGTCCAACTGATCAAGAAGGCCGGCTCCTGTCTGATACTGGTGAGTATTCATTTCTACCCCACACAAGGGAAAGTGGCCGGACCATTGTGTCCCGGGAAATAAGGGATAATACTCTAAGTACTTCAGACCATGAAAACTCTTATGAGGAGAAAGTCAGGGAGTTAGATTGGCTGAAGATGTGATTACAAGACCACCTTGCCCGTTTCGCTGAAGGAGAAAAGCCAGACCTTCAGCCTAGGAAGGGCATTCTAAAAAATCCAAATATTCAGGGGATGGGGGAATTCCCCAGACTCCCTGGTAGGAGGGATGAGGAAACTGGGTTCTCTCCTGGGTCTGAAAGGATCTCAAGGGACAGTGACCCTGAGAGTTCACTTTGGTCCAGGTGAGAGGAGTCCAGACCCCATGGTTTTGGGAGATATTCCCAGTCTCATAGAGATATGGAGTGCCTAGAAGATGGGGAAGAGAGTACCAGTAGCAGTCCTGAGTCAGAAGATGAATGGACTCTGGTGCAGAAGAAGAAAAATACAGGGAAACAAAGAAAGGGTTTTGTCAAAGACTCAATAAATCAAATCATAGCCATAAAGATCTTCCTGCCCCCATGTCACAAGAATGCCAAGTATTCAGTATGGTAGCACCTGGAACTTTATGAGCAGATGATGGCCTCATTCCAGATCAGGAATTCTGTGAATTTTATAGCATTTGTAAAATGGACTTTCTCACCTGAGTAGTCCAGTTTCTTTGCATTACTGGAGGACCATAAATGATCCACCTATAAGACGGCCATATTGAAACATTTGTCCACCCATGGGAACCCACAAGAGGCCTCTAAGGCTGCATATGACTGACAGTGTGAGGGGGATCAGGTGCCTAGGGAGTTTGTGCAGGAACTAAAGCGGGCATTTGCTCAGACTTCCCGGCGGGTGAACACCGATAGTAGGGAGTTCGTACCTACATAGTTCCATGCACTTCCTAATTAAATAAATAATGACTCAGTTGGTGCATGACTTTCCCAAGCATACAACCCTGGATTGGATGATTGAACAGGCCACCAGGATTTATAAGGTCCAAAAGCCTGTTGAGAGTAAAAATGTAGCCAAAACTCCCAAACCATCTAACACCCCTGCTGCTGCAAAGGTGACAGGGGTAAACATGACCCCGACATTGGATCTGGTGACGGGAGGGCCTAAAAGTAACCCTCCTGCCAACAAGCAAAATGGAAAGCCGAAGGGACCCCCCAACCTGACCCAATGGAATGGTAGTTAGGCAGGGGCCCATAACAATGATCCATCTGACAATGCCACCTATATAAGTCCTGGTCAACTCCAAATTAGACTACTGTAATGGACTTTTGGCCAGAGCTCTGGCCAAGCAGATTTGACGCCTACAAAAAGTTCAAAATGCTGGTGTCTGACTGGTGTTTGGAGTATCTAAAAACACCCCACCCTCAGGCCTGCGTCGTTCTCAACACTGGCTTGTGGTGAAGGACTGCATTAAATTCAAGATTGGGTGTTTAGTATTTAAATGCTTAAATGAATTGGCACCAATTTTTCTCCCAAACAAATTAAAGAGGCACCCCCCTACTTGGGCTTTAAAATCAGAGGATCACTACTTGCTCACTGTTCCGAGGTCGAACTGTGTCACAAGAGATGATCACAGTTTTTCAGTTGCCTCCCCCAGACTATGGAACAGCTTGCCTTTGAAATTAAGAAGGGAAAACTCATTACTGATCTCTAGAGCAGGTCTAAAGACCTACCTATTTAAATAGGTCTTAGGCCCCACCGTCTCTTTATTGGTAATTTTTGTGGTTGGTTATAAGTAACCAACTGACTCTCTATCTGTGCTAGTTAAAATTCCATCTGCGCCAGGATTCGATTCAGTTCGTTGTGTGCGCAATATAAATTCTTCAAAATTCAAAATTCTAAAATTCGGTACAAGTGTACTAAAGAAGTCCTGGGGTATGTAAACACTACTGCAGACAAAGGGGGGGGACTAATCAGGCTAGCACTGCCCTTGGAAACCTCCCTCCAAACTTCCATTAGGAGAGAAGTCTCACTCCACCTCCCAATCTAAATCTTTTCCCCAGATATCCCCCAAACCAGAACTTCCAAAACAATCCTCCTCTCTCTCCCCGGTTCCAGGACAATAGATCCCTGAACCTCGGAGAAGGGAGATTCAGGATGGAAAATTCTGGGGGAATTTCCAGTACCCGAGATACTCCGGGAGAAGGGACAGTTATCCTTTTCGGGAGCAGCAGAGGTATGACTTGAGACCTCCCTACCACCTAGGCAAAGTCTTGCAACTGGAGCATCAGGTCCAGCAACTGACCAATGATCTGGGGCACATGTGAGGGCTCAGTACAACTCTCAACCTAATCCTGCTTCCCAGAATTCCCCAAGACCCAGGTCTGATACCCCAGGGGGGAAATGATGGGAGGAAACATCTGACAAACCACAGGTTCCGTAGGACAGGGCCTGGGTGGAGGGTAGATGCCGAGCCCTAGTGGTAGCTTCCTTTCTCACCCAAACAGAACCCATAAAAACCTGCCAGCCTGAAAGAGTCTCTTCTACCCCTGAAATGTTAGAACCCAAAGAGCAAAGGGTGAGTAGGAGAGGCCAATAAAGAACCCACTTTGTGGAGGAAATATGGATGATCCCCTTTGAAACAGAAGAATCCTTTGAGGATTCAGGTAAAGAGACCTTCTCTTTCAAAAACTGGGGGATCCCTCCAAAAGAAAAATGGGTCCCAAAAGACCCTTAGAGGGGCAGGTTAAGTATGGAGACTGACTCAGATCCAGAAACTATTCCACCCCAAACATGTGAGCCAGACAGAAGTGAAATGGAGGGGGTGTCCATTCTCCAAACAGCTTCAGAGAACTGTTGCCAGGTAACAAGGGACAGCAAAGGAGCAGGGAAAAAAGAGGATTCACCAAAAACACCCATTGTGAGGCGCAATGTTTTTTTTACAGATTCCCGAACTCCGACAAAGAAACTTGGCCAAGATCAATATTGAAGCTCAATATTAAGAAAATGACCACTGAGCTGTCAAATATCTCACACTTTCTTTGCACCTAGGAGGAGAAAGAAGCACGATTTTATGCACCGGTCAAGGTGCAGGGTCAGTGTGAATTATCAGCTCTGGTGGATCCCAAGACACCCTACTGTCAACAAGGCCCATTGACCAGCTAAACTCAGGACGGGGTGATGGCCACCAAATTCCACACACACAACTTCCCGGACAACTCTAAAATTTCTATGGGAATATTTTCATCGAGGGGACTGCGGATCTGGACATAAAAATTGGATGGGATTGGCTGAAACATCCGGTGATAGTTGTGACTCCAGACGGCACACCTTGTTCACTGGGGAACAATCTCCTGAGGAGGTTATCATCTTTAATCGGCTGTGTAAACAATGACCTCTGGACAAACTGCCCAATAAAATTTAAAATGAGTACCAATTATGTAAGCTTAAATAGTACCTGTCATATAAATGATCAACACTCCGAGAATGTAGATCAAGTCCCAGACTTCACTTTCATCTCTGTAGGAGAACAGCCTGGTGATGGGAAATCATTCTTGAAAATCAACCTTCCTCCAAGCTTTAAATGGCAATCCACACTGGAAGGGAACACTCTAACATTTTTCACCAGTCCAAAATCAGAAGAAACCTTGAGTCCTGTGAAACCAGACAAGGAAGAGTCCACTCAAAGTCTGATGGACATTCAGAAAAAGGGTGAGCGGTTGTATTTCCACATTCAGTTAAATGAGGGGGAGAAACGGGTGCTCACCATAGTATGTCTGAATAATGGAAAGAGTTTCATCAGTGAAGAATTATTCAGGAAACTCCGAAAAGATCAGACCATTCCCACATTTAAATTGATTGACAAATGGGAAGTAGGTCTGCAAACCCCAAATTCCAAATATCGCCTGCAGGAGTATGCTAAAAATGTCCATTGGCAACAAAAGCATAGACCGTAAAATTGGGTTATGAGAGATGTCCATTCCACCTTTTATCTGGCAAGTGACATCCTCAACCGATTCACAATCAATGTGGACCTAATTAATAATAAAGCCTGGTCCCGACTGGGGAGTAACCCCATGGGCTTTGACAACATTGAAAAAGCATTTCCGTTCAGCTCAATTGCTGCCTTATGAAGTTGAAGTTCATGTTCGAGAAGAGGTTACCATGCCAGGACAGGTGCAACAATTTATTCTTCCCCTCAAAATTAAACGAGGACAGAACCTCAACATCAGGACACATATATAAATCTAAATTACCATCTCCAACAACAAGGTTTATATTTATATCCTACACCTCTAGTAGACCTAGAACACAACACCGTCTGAATATCGGTGGATAACAGCGACCCTATAAGTATAATTTTGGGTGCAGACACCTTTATTGTAATGACGGTTTATGCCCAACATTATTCTAGTGATTTAGGCAATGAAATCATGGGACCAATCCCGAATGACTGTATTGACATCAGCGACGGCATTCCTCCAGAAAAGATTTTTACTAGGCATGGGGGGAATTTCCTGGTGTACTCTTCCTGCCGCTATGGTCTGGAAGAGGTGACCTATGACATTAAGAGGGAGGAGGCAGTGTTCAGAGTCAAGGACCAACACCTTGAATCCCCTGTCCAGGTCAACACCATCAAAACAGATCTCTCCACCCAACTGGAGGATACAGCTGAAATTGCCAAACCCGTGGTCTTTCTCGGTTTCAAGTAGATGTTTGAGGAAAGGCTCAATCTTGCTGATACCTGAGAGACCAAGGAGCAAAGACAAAATCTAAAATAGATCTTCCTGGAATTCTAAGATATATTTTCAGTGGACTCCTACGACTGTGGACCACATCCGTTCATTCAACCACCATTCCCATGGACCCTGAAATGGCCCCAGTATTTGTGAAACAATACCTGTTACCTCTCGCATCCATGGAGTTACTCACAGAGATTATTAAGAATTTAGAATCCCGTGGGATAATTTGTCTGATCCACAGTACCTTCAACAGCCCGGTACTGGGGATCCTCAAAGCAAACGGCCAAAGGAGACTATGTGCAGACCTATGCGAGGTCAATAAATGGGTACACATGTCAAGGTGGCCCCTTCTCTACATAGATCAGGGACTGGCCCGTATCCAAGGGTCAAAGGTGTTCACTGCCATTGACCTGACCAACAGTTACTGTACAGTACCCATGAGAAGGGAAGACCAGTACAAGCTTGCCTTTACCTTCAGGAAGCAGCAGTACACGTGGACGCGAACCCACTTTGGATACATAAACTCCTGCAATGAGATAAATATCTTCCTACATAAGGCCATTCCAGATTTGGGCAAGGGGGAAACCTGGCCTACGTGGATGATGTTTTGATCAAGAGCTCAATTCTGGAGGAACATATAACAGAAATCTGCTATGTTCTAACCCAGTTGCAGAACGCTGGGGCAAAACTGTCTTTTCAGAAGGCACAGTGGTGTAAGACCAGAGTGAACTTCTTAGGGAATGAGACCACCCCTGAGGGTCTTAATCCACAGGTGAGCAAGGTGGAAGCCTTATTGAAATTAAAAGACCCTACCAATCTGCGAGAATGAAGAAGTCTTCTTAGACTTGCTAATTATAGTTGAATGTTAATTGAAGACTAAGCACAGGTCACTTGACCCTTGGTCCATTTATTAAAGGCCGGAGTGAAGTGGGAGTGGTAATAGCGGTATTGTACCAAAAGCATGACAACGTCAAAAAAGTCATCTCCTACGCGAGCAAGACTTTGTCCTCTGTGGATGAAAAATGCAATGACTGTGAGAAGACATTCCTGGTAACAGTGTGGGTGCTGAAAAAGTATCGCCCATTCATACAGGGGGAGCACATCATTGTCGAGACTCCTCACCAACACTTACAAAATCTACAAAGTGACAGAATTCAGGCAGAGAATGTTAGTAATTCCAGAATTACTTCCTGGATTCTGTCCATGCAAGGCTTTACTGTTGAGGTCCGATATGGCAAAAACAAGAAGAGTCCCCTAGCGCAAGGGTTGGTGGAGTTTCATGATTGTGCTCAAGAAAACTATCTTGAGGACGAAAGTCTAATGACAAACCACAACATGGAGGCATACTTAACTTCCCCACACAAGGTCTGTGAAGAAGACACGTGTCAAGGGATACCCAGAGTTTATATGGCTGGGTGCTCCTACCACGTTGATAGCAACAGGGAAAAAGAACTGGTGGCTGGAATTGGGAATGCCTGGGTAAATTATACCCCTGAACCCTCTGCTCGTTATAAAATAGGACCCCAAAGTAGTCAGGTTGCAGAGTTGATGGCCGTTTATGAAGCCATCCTCACTGCAGTACACCACCAACCCAATGAACTAGTCATAATCACTTACTCTGATTGTGTCAAGAATGGGTTTGTGGAGCACCTTATTATCTGGAAGAATCGAAGTAAACTTTGTGGCAACAACAAACCCATAAAGCATGCCGAACTGATCCAGTCAATCGTCGATTTGGTGACCTCCAATGGGATTACCATCTATTGGAAGAAAATAAGGAGTCTTTCCAAAATAGAGGGGCCTGATAAAACCGGGAATGACCTGGCTGACCAGCTGGCTAAAACTGGACCTCTTAGAAACGGAATCCCTGCTGGGTGAAATCAAAATGGCAGCTGTCATCAGGTCACAAACTCGGGCTAACAGTGAACTCTCAACAGCCAGTGGAGTAAAGATACCCCAAATGCAGATTTGATTGCTGAGCAGAAAGAGGACACAATCATTGGGAAATGTTATCGACACATTGAAGACACTGTAAGATTTCCTCTAACAGAGTCATATTATACTGCTAAAGAGGATTGATGGGTGTTGATGAAGTTATCCAAGATGTTTCCGATCCAAGATGGTTTGTTGGTAAGGAGAGCCCTATCTGGCTGTGACCAGTGGGTGTTTCCTACCTCAATGCAAAGCCTGATGTTGAACCATGCCCATGACATGGCCACTGCCAGTCATACGGGATTTCATATGACATTGGAAATCTTGCGCAAAGTTGCCTACTGGCCATGCATGTGCCAGGACCTCGACATTTACCTAAAGGGGTGTCTTTTGTGTGCTCAATTTCAATCCAGTTCACTCACACACAGAGCTCCCCTACAAAAAAGGGGAATGACACTGGCTTGGTCAGATTTGCAAGTCAATTTCATTGGGCTAGAGATTTGCTCCTCTAGAGGAAACAAGTACATGCTGACTGTGACATGCTTGTTCACAAAGTGGGTAGAATGTCTTCCAGCCCTGAATTGTAAGGCAGAGACAGCTGATTCACTAATGATCAACCATATCTTCTCTCATTTCAGCCTCCCGCTAATGATTGAGTCAGATCCAGGAAGCCATTTTGCCAGTGAAGTGATGGCAAAGATGTGGGAGATTCTTGGGGCAAAAATAAAACTCCACATTGACTACTGCTGGCCTCAAGTGAGGGAGTAGAGATATACAACAAAACACTTGTGAGTATCTTAAAGAAGTTTGTGGCAGACTCTGGACCCAGTTGGGACATCTGATTGCTGCTTTTCCTGATGGCTATTAAGTCTACACCATCTTCTGTAACAAAGACGTGTCCATTTGAGCTCATTACCAGACGTAAAATGGTGTTACCACAGCATCTGCTCTAAAGGACTCAGGAGCAGAAACTGACAAATGTATTTATTTATTTGTAATTATTTATTTATTTTTAACACGCCGGCAGCCTGCATGCATTGGGGCGCACACAAACACAGGAACAATAGCTAAAACATAAAGAGAGAAGATGTATTTATTTGAAAAGTGTTTTCAACATGTTCCCAAAATGTAAACAGTTCATTTCCTACCTTAGATTTTGAGGGAAAGAGTACAACAACTGGGTGGCATGGACTGGAAAAGATCTGCCCATCCCATTGTGTGTATTAAAAGTGGGCCAGGAGGCCAGAGCCTTGTCCACTGAGCGCAATCGTCTACCAGGGGAGTAGAAAGTTATCGCTGCTTTGAGGTAGGAGGGGGCGTTGCCATACAGGCATCAGTGAATGGTGGTGCATGCTTTGAAATTGATACAGTCCTTTAAGGACAGCCAGTGCAGATCTTTCCTGTGGTTGGAGATATTGTCCGCCCATGGGATCCTTTTAACAATGTGCACGGCAACATTCTGTATTCACTTTCATCTCTTTACACTGGTAAAGCTAGCTCCTAGGAGCAGTGCCTTACAGTAATCCAGCCCTGGTAAGATGACTGCACTAGCGATAGAAGCCACGTTCACCTCTGTTAGAAAATGTCAAATGTTCCTAATGAGGTGAAGGTAGTGTTTAACATTTTTTCTGATCATTTTGTCATGTTCATCCGAGTTTAAGAAGCTTTGAGCGTGACTCTGAGGGTTTTCACCTGAGTCTGAACTGGTATCGGGGATTTGTTTATGGTGAAAGCCTTGTAACGCATGCTAAGCTCAAGGTCTGTGAGGAGCCAAAGATGAGTACTTCTGTTTTCCCACACTTATACACATCCAATTCTCCACCATCCAAGATTCGACCAGATTATAAATCGCGAGACTGATGGATGAGTCTTCTGGTGGTTCCCACTAAATTCCATGACCAGCTATGTATCATCCATGTAGTTGGTGAAATAGATACCCAGGTTATCAAGTAAGACACAGAGTGGCTGGTTAAACATATTGAACAACACAGGTGATAAACTGGCTACCTGGGGCATGCCACAGGGGATGGTGGTAAGAGGAAAAGGAGCATCTCCCCAATGTATCCTGGATATATATGATTAGTCAGAAAGGATGTGAACCAGTCAATGGCTTCACTAGAGCAATTAACTCTGGTCTCTAATAAATGTGCCCACTATTCACTCATGTGTACAATGAAAATGTAAGGAAGCACCTCAAGCATGCTTTTGCTAATACTCAGCGCAATTTAGAAAAGTCGGCTAAAGGCATAAAGACCTAGTATGATCTAAAGACCACCAAGAAAGAGTATGAAGTAGGTGACAAGGTTAACTTGTACAATTTTCAAAGGAATCAGGCCAAAGAATGGAAATTCCTCCCATCATGCCTTTGAACAATATACAATATCACCTGTTGATTACAGGATCTGCATCCCAAAAGGAGAACAGGCAGAAAAAAAATGGTCCACATCAATCAGTTGAAAAGCTGTCATCCCAGACACGCTTTACCACTGATTGATGAGCCAAATGAAATATCAATCAGAGGAACCATCTGAAGAATGAAAAGAAAGGATGAAAAATCGGATGGAAGCTAAGAGAAAAATATATATATTAGATGGGCCGTGGTAGCGGCTGTAGTTATGGTTAAGTTGCTAAACCCGTAGGGAGACCTCTTTTTGGGCATCTTATAACTTCGCTCCCCCTGGATGAATCCTCACCAAACCTTCCAAACTTTGCAAAAAAAGTATATGGCCCACTCCAAATTTCTTTGGCAAGTCTGGTGAGGTTTCTTTAAGGGTGGGGGCAAAGTTATATAGGGGGCCCCATTTTTTTTTCCATATACGGAATGGAAAAAACTTTGCTCACGCCTACAGCTCAAACCGCTGGACGGATGTTCATCAAATTTGCAGCAGGAGCAGCGGATTGGTCCGGAAAGCATGCTTTTGTAAATTTAGTGAAAATCTGTCCAGTACCTATTTTTAAAATGGGCCAAATGTAGGTAAAAATAATGTGTGATGTCTGGGTCCGCTTTGCGGACTCACTTCCCTGTTCGCTCCATGGACAGGACTCCTACTGGCTAGAAAGACACTGTCATGTCCGCGGAAATATAACATGCTTGCTGATTGGCTGGAGTGAAGCGCATTGTGCGTCACATTTTCCTGATTCGCCCGCCATGTTGTATCCATGGATATCACAGACAGCGTGATGTCGAACAGAGCCGAAATCCAATTTTTAAGGAGTGTGTTGGGGAAGAGTGGCTGGAGAGGGTGGGGGAGTGAAAGATGAGTCAAATGCTGTATTTGTTTAGGTGGAAGAAGGCCGTGCTGTGATCAGTGTCTGCAGACACCGCGGCAGTCCATGGACAGAAGCGCCACTGAGCAGATTGTTGGGGTTTTTACTATGTTATGATGTACTGATTTTGGGCAGTTAGTAGAGTATTCAGTGAAGAGGGCATGCATTGAAGAGTGTATGCATTGGCTGCAATTACTGTCTTAGTATGTCAAATGAAGTGGATAGGGTTGAGGAGGTTGTGTTATGTTTTTGGGTTATGGTCAGTGGGCAGGGGTTTTCTTGCATGGCTGTGTTATGCTGCAGTGGTTGTGGACAGGTCCTAGAGTCTTGGGTGCATGGCCGGAGGCCGGAGGCAATACACCCAAGATTCAACGACCTGGCCACAACCACTGCAGCATAACAGAGCCTTGCAAGCAAACATTTTGACAGTGGCATGTGGGTTGCATAGGAGGTATGTTCTCAAGAGTTTGTTCACTGGCTGCCACTAGTGTAATAGTATTTGTAGGAAGGTGGACATGGTGTGTGGTAGTTGGTTTGTTGGACCGTGCTCAGAATGTTGGATGTATGATATCGTATTGCTGGCTACAACTATCGTAGTATAATACAGGTATGCATTGAATGTTGTGACTCCAATCATTCTATATTTACTGTTTGCATTGTTGAGGCTGCATGCAGTTCTTAACAGACATTTGTGTACTTTGAGGACCCTCATAGTTGGTACTTTACAAGTACTATGCTTCAAACCAGTGCACTTTGCAATGTGATCAGTTCCTGTGTTTGTTCGCATAATCATTGGGTCTGTGGGGAAAAAAATCCATGCTGGATAAAAAAAAAAATACCTTTCTACATTTATTTGTTGTAATGTGGAACAGTCTTTTTTGGTGGTTGATTGTAGTAGGAGGAATTGAAAAGGTGTATGTTTTTTGGTTGGAAGTGGTGGTACCAGTTGGCATATTCTAATTGTTTATTTTTTGTTGCATTTTAGCAGTATTAATTTATCCGTTTGGATGTTGATCTTTTGTAAGTACTGTGATATTGCTCAGTAATGTTGCAGAATTTTGGGGTAGTTAGATACCTGTTGGCGTATTATAACTGTTGATAGTTTCGAAGATGTTGAGGCTATGTTTATACGTAATAAGTGTTGCAGGGGTTCCTCAGAAAAACATATATTGTAGTATTATGGTTGTAGTTAGATACCCGTTGGCATATTCTAAATATTCACAGTTTTTCACTTCTGCATGGTATGTTTTCAAGCATGTTTTTTCTTGTTGATGGATGTACATTTTCACTGTTAGATAGCTGTTGCCTTATTCTATTTGTTTGTGGATTTATAGGTTATTGAGGACATTTTGTAGATGCTGATACCCAGATCAGTGAATACATTTTGGTTTTGAGAATATTAAGTAAGCTTTTGCAAGATTTGCTGGTAATCTGTGTTTCAGAGTAATGGAAGTATCATAACATTCAAACCACCTATATTTCCTTTTAATGTATGCAGTATAGTGACCTGCATTGGTTGTGGCTCCTGCGTGGTAGATTATGCCTACTGTTGTTAATGTTTTTATTTCCAAGTGATACTTGTCCATGTGTGAATCCAGTCAATTTGCAGTTGTTTTTGGTACCATCTGCATTGTAAAGCAAAAGCATTACTATTATGTATTTGCTATGTGACTGTATATGTAAGGTGGAAGGATTATCGGAATTGTAAGTAGTACATAATATTCCATGGTTTGCATTTTGTACAAGCTGCAGAAATGGAATGTATTCACAGTTAGGTATGGATACATACACAAAGCGCTCATTAGGGACTTGTTTGTGCATTACATCGCTGCAGAGAGTGCATGGAAGTTTCCACATTTATGACATCTGGAAGATTTCAATTGTAGGTATGTTTTTGTTTTCCAGTACTTGTAGTAAGCACTTGAGAAATTATAGTGGAACGTCTTGTGTGTTTATAGTGAATCTAACCATTCCTGCACAGTAGTCCAATTCCTGCCTTATTCCAGAAACACTAAGTGTTGTCAGGATTGTTTGTTGCATTTCTGTGAAGAACTAAAATTTGCAAACATAATTGGTCTGTACCGTTTAAGTAAATGTTTTCAAAAATTGGTGGCAATTGCAATAGAATATTGATTGCTACATTTGCATAGCAATTTACACCATATGTATGGGAAAATTTTAATGGACCAGCCAGTTCTGTGTCTGAGTCATTTGATGGAAGTGCACGTTGTTTCTTTGAAGAGGTAGTTGAGTTTGTTTGTGCAATTAGGTATGCATTTTATTCAGTAGATCCTTCTTTGGTTTTGGTAATTGATGAAGTACCAGCTGCTTTTAATTTCTTTGAAGGTATTGTTGTGAGATCATTTACAAGTTGAGTCTGCACTAGTTTTCTCTTACAAAGTTTTCCTTTTTGAGGAACAGAGTACATTTTGAGATGGGGTGCGTAGAGTGCACGTAGTCTATTGTACTCTACAATGCAAGGAATATCAGCGTTTACTTTACTTGCCTCAAAATTGACTAGATATAGTCCGTGACAGTGCTACGTAACTCATGGCTTCTTTAAACACTGGGCTGCCAATATCTATCAATGCTTGATCTAGGGTAAGACCTTGTGATTTATGAATGGTGACTGCATGTGCTAGAGACAGAGAAAATTGTTCTCTGTGTACATAGATGTCTTTGAAAAGAAGGAATCGGGCTGTTGAGCGTCCTATCTTTTTAACTTCTGAAAGTTTTTCTAAGTGAATATTGACAAACTGAATGTTGTTGGCACGTGGGTATGTTTGAAAGCCAACAACTGTACCAAGTGCTCCATTAACTAATCCTTGCTCCAGATCAATGTTACACTTTAGCATGACTCTATAGTTTAAAGACAATGGGCCTCATCACGACCCAGGCGGTCCGGAAATAACAGTGGCGGTAAACCCGCCGCCACCGTTGTTTCCGGACCGCCTGAGTCCGACCCCTGCAGGCGGGAGGTGATGTTCCCGCCAGGTCTGACCTGGCGGGTTTAACACCGCCCGCCTGCAGGCGGACGAGGAAACACTGGCAGCATTACGAGATGCCCATTCCCATGATCCCCATTCCCATCGAGTCCCATATGACTCAATGGGAATGGGGATTAACACCATTCCGCCTCCGTGATTCCAGGAAAACCGGGGTTGTAATGCCCCGGTAATTCCGGGAATCACGGAGGCGGAATGGTAATACGAGTCTGGCGGTAACCAGGCAGTTTTACCGCCGCGGTTACTGCCGGACTCGTAATGAGGCCCAATGTTAATATTTTCTCTAGACCAGCTGTGTTAGAGATAGAGTTTTCTAAGTTATTTAGTTGTGCTGTGGCTTGTTCACACATGGGTACTGTCATACCATGCAAGTCCAGTTTGTCTGTGGAGTAAATTTGAACTATTGGTTGCATTTATTTTTTCAGCATTGTTTCATTGAATTGTGCACAGCTTGCAAAAGTTGGCATCAAGGACATACAGTTTACATTTTTGTGTGCTAATTGTTCCATGACATCAGTAGCACATGAGTTATGGCCATAGAGCGCATGGATGTGCCTTGTCTTTAATATAGATTGTGCTTCTTTAGATAGTACACCAACCCTAATACAAAATTTTGGTGTAGGTGAGGTCTGCAGACTGACACATGTTTTCAGTTAGTTCTGTGTATTGGAAATGCTGCCAATTATTTACATTTCCTATGCTGCCCATTCTGTGCCCTAAGGTTTTAAAAATAGGTTCACCTTTCACTGGTGTTAAATGAAGAAGATCTCCGAAAACAATAATGTGTTTTCCTCCAAAGAGTTCTTCATTGTCCGTTTTGAGGACTTCTTGAAATCTGAGGTGAATCAACGCCAACATTAGGTTGGAGACCATGCTCAGCTCATCTATTAGGAGCATTTTCATTTGTTTGAAAACTCTGCATAGTTCCAGAGCAGCTTCTGCTGAAAGTTTGTAGTAGTCTAATTTGTTTTTGTGTTCTACTGGAAGGAATATTAATCGGTGTAAAGTGACACTGCCTATGTTGTAGGCGGCTAGACCTGTGGGGCCAGTTACAACAGCTGACAGTTAGTTGTTTGTCAATTTTTGGAGGAACCTGCTGATGATTATTATTAAGAATGTTTTGCCTGAACCAGCTTGGCCACTTACATACAGCAGTATAGGTGTGTAGTCTTGACAGATACAAGTTTTAGTTTCATGCTGCACACCATGTTCAATGTGTTTAGTTACTTCAAGGAAAATGCTATGCTGTTCATTGTTTAATTTTGATTTGAATATAGCAAAGTCTTCTGTAGATTCCTCATACTGGCACATGGTGTTTTGTTCTTCAGTCATGGCTGATTCTGCTTCATTTGCTATGAGTGGCTGTCCAAGTGGTTCTTGGCTTCCTGTTAGAGAAGGTTGACTGCTGTCAGGAGTGTCTATATTTAGTTGTGCCTGGAGTTCTTCTTCTTGTTGGCTTTCATTGTCTAACATGGTGTTGTACTGTGTAAAATGTTTACCTCTTATAGTGCTTTCATTTGCTTTAAAATCATCTTCATAGGAGTCATGGGCATCTAATACATCTTCTTTTCTCCATGGTTTAAAAAGTTGTAGTAGGGACATGTCAAAGCTGTACAATTTCTGTGAGAGTGCTTTGTCTGTTGATATGTCACCCCAGAGGTCTTTGAGCTCTGTTCTCTCCTTTGGTTAAGTAGGCTGTGACATATAGTGCAACTGCAGTGGAATTGTCTGCAATGTACTGCACATCTGTATTTGCATTCCAAAGAAGGGCAATGATTGTATTGTAATCATTGATGTACGTTGATCCTTCTGTTATTTTTATGCAGTATGTGTTCTTAGGTGATTTGCCTTTGACACTGTGTCTAACCGAAAACATGACGTTGTTCACTTGTCCTGCTGCTGAAACTGGTCTAGGGAAATCAAAACGTCATTTGGTGTAGTATTTCCCTTTGTTTTTATATTTGTGCGACAATACTTGCCACACTTGTGTCTTTGAAATTGTAAAATTTGTGCATGTAGGTCACTATGTGTAGTTTGTGAAGGGATTTCAAAAGTGACATATTTGTGAATGAACTGCAAAACAGGTGCATCACTGTCCTGACCAAATTTAGGAACATCTTTAATCCACAAAAGCACCTGGATGTGTGGTGCTCCTCTGATTTGGTATTTTTTTTCTCCAAAAGAAGTGTTGCACTTCTCCGAGGGGAGGAACTGTTTTATTAGAAATGAAGTGCAACGTGGCAATAAAGCGATAATGGAAGTACATTGATACATTTTCAGGATGAAGAGAGCAGAGTTCTCCTGGTGTTTTCATGTCTATATTTGTTATGTTTTTGTTTGCTATGTGTAGGAAACTGTGCAAGTCTTCCCATGCATACTCTGCACAACTTAACGTCACAAACCATGTGGGTGGGCCAAGGTTTCATATCATAAAATGTACATATGCATGTCATCAGAACCAGTATTCTTTCGTACCACTCATGTTTGCTAAATGATTTCTAATACTTGACTATAAAACTTCATCCTTTTCCTCCAGCTTTTGAAATAACTGCGTAGCAGACATATTTTGAAAATTGGTACCGGTTTTCAATTTGTGTGCAACTCCGTAACATAGAGTTGCTAATTCACTTTCAAAGAGAAAGTAGAATATGTATTCAATGCTTTGTCTGAATCTGGGGTCTTCAGAAAACATTTGTAAAGAGAGGTATTCTGATGCTGTTATTTGTGTGGGTCTTTTATCATACTTTCCATCTTTTCTAGTAGGAAAAAGTAGAGGAAAGACTTGTGCTTCTACACTTTTTCCCATTTGCTGATTGGAGATCCTTTGGCTTTCCGCATTTGGTATGTTTTCAGTGCATCATCTATGGTGTCTTCGGAGTGCAGAGGGTGAATTGTATAATGGTCTAAAATATTGAATTACTGCTTAACTAGTAATGAGGTTCAAAGTTTTTTCCAAAAGGCTTGAAGTAAACCTCACCATAGAATATGTGTAGTAGTGTTTCAAGCTTTTCGTTCTGGCAGGTGAGTATACCAGAACAGGGACTTTCTAGTGGTGGTCGTAGCAGCTTAGTGGACCAGGAAAAAATCATTGTTGTTGTTGATAGAGACTTGTAATTGAAGGTTGTGAAGATGAAGCAGTGGCAAGTGCACTGTTAGGCAGAAACCTGTGCAGTTCCCTCTGGGACCACTGCAAAAGATTTAAGACTACAGGTGTTTGGCAGTAAACCCACTTGGAAGCAGTCTATACCACACAGATTCACTTGGTAGCTGTGGCTGAGCAGTCAGACTTCCCTCAAGAAGAGTTAGGCAGTAAACAGAGTATTCACAATAGGTCAAAAGAACACAGTAGAACAAGCAAACACTGAACATAGCTTGGTGTGAAAGAGATATAACTATTTATTTAAAACCACATCTAGTAAAACACACAGGCACTAATATTAAGCAGTTCAAAAACACGGTCACTAAAAGATATACACTCCCTTAAAAGAATGTTAGACAAGTCTTAAGTAAAGCCCCACTTATTTTCAGACAGAGGTGAGCGCTTAACGCAGATGGCACTCCAATAATTCGTTTTAAAAGGGAGAGAAAAGCAGAGTATAAATTGAAACAGATCCCAACACTTTCACAAGAACACAGCAAGAGAGGAAGGCAGAGTCAAACCGTGAAGTTAGAGTTCAGAAGGCCGGATCCACTTTAAGAGGGTCAGAACGAAATGTGTCCAAGGTCACACGGTTTAAAAGTGCACAAAAGTCTCGAAAAGGTTCAGAAAGAGTTGGACCAAAAGAAAGGGACCAGTTAGATGGTCAAGGCGGCCAGCCCAGTCCAGAAGGTTAAGGGATTATTATTACCTTGAAGCAATCTTTAGAAAGGGAGGCCTGGCGGACACGGTACCTTAAAGTGGTGAGAATACTCCAGCCGGGGCAGTTGTTCCTGGCAGCGGATGCAAGTCGGTGCTTCGTCCGGGGGAAGAGAGGATCTCGTCGGGGAGGAAGACAGGAGTCCGTTGCACTGCCAGGGAAGAAACCAGCCACGGAGTTCTCAGTTAAAAGGAGCGGTCCTTTAGTTCGCGGTCCAGTGGTAAGTGGCTATTCGGTTGCCCGGGTGCTTGGCACGGGCAATTCGACCACAAGACGTCCTGGGATGCGAGGAAAAGAAGGTAAACTGGTTGTGCCCAGCAGTCATGGGAAGAAGACTCTCCAACAGGGAGATCTTCTCTGTCGTCGGGAAGTGGTGAGTCGGTTCCGCAGGGCTCCACCGGTGGTGTCATCGTAGCAGGTCGGCTCAGCTTCTCCCTCGTCGGATTCTCAGGTCCTGTGGCGACTTCTGAAGTTCCAGTCCCCAAAGCCCTGCTTTTATGCAGCACACCCCCATTTACTCAGCCTAGCTGTCAGTCAAACATGCTAAGTGGTGAGCCGGCCGGCTCACCACTTGGGCCAATCACACAAGAGTGTGACTTGAGTTACCAAGGTAACTCAGTCCAGGGTGCCTAAACCCCCTCCCACACTCCCTGTGGTACCTAGACAGAGTGGCACCACTTTTGGAGGCTTCTGTGGAGAAGCCCGCCAAAAAGTGGAACAAAGGGCTTGACTTGGGTTGGAGTCACAGAAGAGAACACAAACGCCATTTTAGAATTGAGTTCTGGCAAAAAATACCAACCAGCGAATTAATATTAAATAAATAAATCGGTGGTATGTTGAGGCTATGAGAATTAAATAATTAAAGTTGGTAGCCTCGAACAATGGGAAAATCCCATAGAGATATATTCGCGGTCGAATATAAAAAGTAGTATCCACTGCCACCAGCCAAAACTCGATCAGGGGGGACGGAGACGTGCCCCCTCGACTAACAGACCCCGGGGCAATCGAATTGCCCCGACCAGTACATCCACAATATCATGGTTTGCACTGGTTTCTGTTCATAATTTGGGACTAGTAAAGCCAATGGTGACTTTACATGCCCTGGGACACAGTAGTCAGTCCCAGGGTATGAAGTCTATGTTGGGGGGTCGCTTTGACACCCCTGGGTTACGGCACGGAGGGTGCTGTGTAACCCACATAAGAAAAAACACATGAGACCCTATGGAGTAAAAGACCCCATAGCCATAAAACACCTGGAAAGTTAAAGGAACACCTCAAATCATGTCTAAGAGTGGGAGCAAAAGAATCTCACTCTTAGCAGGAGAGAAAAAAATAAACCCCAAAAATCTAGCAAAGCTGCTGGGGGACTCACTAGGTTTGGGAAATTAGCCTTACAGAGAATTCTCCCTAACATGCACTAAATTGCTTCATGAATTGTGGTAGAATCATCCTGACAAAACATTATTGTTGACACAGAAGGATTCCAAAAGTGTTTGTTTGTTTTACGAAGAAGTCATGTTTGACATTTGTTTATACTTGAAGAGATAATGTGCCTCATCACTACTTGGACGGTAACGGTAACGCTATTAGCTCGGGCGGTATTAGCCCTACCGCGGAACTCCCCGGCGCTAATAGCGCCGGATCACGAGTTCGGCGGTAATGTAAGTCCCCATTCCCCACTGAGCCCATTCGGGAATGCCCCATTCCCCATTGGGCTCAATGGGGATTCTTCGCGCTAATACCGCCGGCGGATTTCCCGACGGCGGTAATAGCGCGAATTTTTGGCAGATTTCCCCCCAGCTCAGAGCTGGGGCGAAATCCGCCAAAGCCCTGATTCGGCAGACCCTTAAATCTGGCGGTAATAGCGCTACCGCCGGATTTAAGGGTTACCGCCGAAGTCATGATGAGGCCCAAAGACTTGTCATCTGGTTGAACTTTTGGTTAAATACTAAGTGAAGCAAGAAGAACTTTATGATCAGAATGCTGTTACAAAATGGAACATTCTTATTTGAACCTGTGATTGAAATTCCTGCTTTGAATGTGGGGAAGGGAGTCCATCCCAGGTTACAAAGATGCATGGTTATTAGATTCAGGTTGAATGTAACTTATTTCTGTTAAAATGTAATTGCCATTTATTCCCTTTATGAGTTTGATGTATGTATACATTGTTTGAGGGACAGATTCCATTTCCTAGACTGTTTTCCTTTAGTTTATTTGTAGGCAGGGAAATGCCCTTAAGGTTAGTGATAGTGGGACGTTTATCAAACGTTCTACGTTCTATCTATCTATCTATCTATCTATCTATCTATCTATCTATCTATCTATCTATCTATCTATCTATCTATTTATATATATATAAAAGAGTCAAAAATTGATTGTGCAGGGACTTGTGGCTCAGCGTTATTCCTTATAAAATTCTGCATTGTTTCACCAATCCGCACCAAATGTTGAATAGTTGCCTTTTAGGACCCTCCGGACATTACTGACTACATGACATTTGGACACACCACCCCTTTCCTGAGATTTCAGAAAAAGTCAACATTTGTTTGTGGATTTGTGTGTTTTTGGCAAAGTGTTGTTCCTTATAAAATTCCACATATTTTCACCAAACTGCACCATATTTTGTAAAGTTGCTTGTTATGCCCCTCCAGACATTACTGGGTAGATGAAATTTTGACACCCCACCCGATTGCTCAGATTTGAGTACAAGTCAACATTTGTGTGTGGTTTTGTAGGTTTGTAGCTTGTCTAAGTGTGCTCCTTATACAATTCCCCACTGTCACACCCATCTGCACCAATATCTGCATAGTTACCTGTGAGGACCCTTCGGACATTACTGGCAACATGACATTTGGCCACCCCACCCCATTTCCCGAATTTCAGCACAAGTCAAAATGTACGGGTTTGAGGCTTGGCGAAGCACTGTTGCTTATACAATTCTGCACTGTTTCACCAGTCAGCACCAAATATTGCATAGTTACTTGTTCGGACCCTCAGGATATTACTGGCTACATGTAATTTGGACACCCTACCCCATTTTCTGGATTTCAGTACAAGTAAAAATGTGTCTTTGGGTTTGGGGCTTGGCGAAGAGTTGTTCCTTAAACAATTCCACACTGCTTCACCAATCTGGACCAAATTGTGCATAGTTACCTGTTAGGACCCTCTGGGATTACTGGCTTCATGACATTTGGACACCCCACCCCGTTCCCCGGATTTCAGCACAAGTCAAAACATTGTGTGGGTCTGTGGCTTGACAAAGCATTGTTCCTTATACAATTCCACACTGTTTCTCCAACCTGCACCAAACGTTTCACACTTACCTATAAGAACCCTGCAGATATTACTGGCTACATGATATTTGGCCACCAAACACCATTCCCCAGATTTCAGCACAAGTCAAAATGTGTGTGTGTATTTGTGGCTTGGTGAAGCATTGTTCCTTATGCAGTTCCACACCGTTTCACCAATATGCACCAGATTTTTCATAGTTAACTGTTAGGACCCCATGGACATTACTAGTCACATGACATATGGACACCCCACCCATTTCCCTGGATTTCAGCACCTTCACACATGAAACAGTTGCCCAAAATCACAAAACATCTATGTGGTCGTAGAAGGACTGGTCCTGAAATGAGGAACACAACTTGAGATCCAGGCTCTAGGATGCACCGTTTCCAAGATATTTGCACTGGAATGCACTGCAACAAACTGTATCATCACACACACGAGAAGAGAAGTATAAGGAAAATAGCACCTACTACTAGCAAACCCTCATGTAGGCAAAGCCTTTAACAACAAACAAAACAGCGCTTGGAGGCAGGCTTCTCTGTTGCTGTGACAGTCTACCAAGGCTGGTTGAAAAGGTCTTAGACCTTTTAATCATGCTCATTAGGCTCAAATACAAAAAATATAACACATTTATTAGTATCAATTACAACTATAAAAACATAATCAAAACAATACAATTGAAAAATCCACAAATTAGAATATGACCAAGGGTGATTGATTCAGTGCAAAAAATGCATAGCAGACAATTTAGGCTTGTCTAAGGCTTCTATTACCCTACCTAATGATGTTTCACAGGTAAAAGGTGTCTTGTGCTGTGCAAATTCACGCAATGTCTCACAGCAAACACTTAAATCATCCTAATTTTCTCTCACTCACACTCATTCTTCCTTTCTCTGAAACTCATCCTGACATTTTTCATTCCATTCAAATGTGATGAAGTAAAAATGGAAATTCTTCAAGGGTTGTCGGCATATCATATAATGCATCAAAAGTGATTTTTCTTTAGCAAGGTAATATGTTAATTTTCCAATACTTGGGAGAGCTTAATATTAGCTCTGCACTCAATATGTCAATACTGTAAGACACAGAAAGAGAAGAGGAGCTCCAGATGAGGTAGTATTCAAAAGACAACCCTCGATGGAGAACGTCACTGTGAATGGAAGTCTCAGTCCTTCAATCAGATAGGTGTGTGAGGTGTAGCCCTTGCTGTGAAAACATAAAAATTGATATGAGGCTGGGAAGCCCAAAGGAAACACACCAACACAGGTTACAAAGGACATACAAGTGCTTTATTTAAAAGCTACAACAGTTACCAAAGGTCAATTGACAAACGGATAGCTATTCGGCTCTCAGAGTAACGTAACGAACTTCAACGAGGGTTCGATGCATTAGTAGAGAGACCGTACATTGGAATACTTGGGCTTTTATATCCTTTATCCAGCCGTTGGCCAACCCCCTCGCGGGTTAACCATTCTTGGGACCAGGCCTAGGGTTACTTGCCAGGTCAATCCTATAATGTATGCATTTTGATCAGTTTCGCTGATACAGTTGTTCATTTACACATAGGTCAGGGATAGGAAAAGGTCTTAGTTCGCGACCCGACAAGTGGCCTGCAGGCATATTAATTATTCGTTTGTGCGGGGGTCACAACGGCCAGAATCTCACTCAGAATGTTATTCAGCCTCCATTTTGATGTTCAGGGTGACTTCCACTTTACAAGAGAACCTAAAATGGCGGCTAAATCCAAGATGGCGACTTACATTATTTTTCGTTAAGATCAAGACCTTGCCGCGGAGTCTATTTACATGATATTTTAGACAACTTGGCATAGGCCAATACACATTCAAATACTGCAATAGGAGGCATAATATCATTTCAATTCCAACAGACCCTCCTTTTGGCCTATGCCAAGTGCTAATATCATTTCTAATACTGTTGCAAATAACTCCATGTATTGTCATCCATACATCCCGAATCATTGTCTGTTATATCTATAGCCATTAGGTCGTTCATTAGAACCTCTTGTAACACAAACTCTTTGGATGCTGTATCTGGGGCATACATTCTGTGCCCTATTGTGCTCACTGCTTGGGTACAACATCCCCCTAGCATTCCACATATACTCGGAAGACATTGAAAACAGCAACAAAGGAATAGCAGGATCCCCAAAATAACCAGAATAACAGAAAGCACCTTCCAACCTCAAGATCGTAAAGAATCCCAGAACCAGGTACTAAGATTCCAATCTCCTACAGGGATATGTACTTCAGAACTAAGAGTATGCAAGTTCTGTATTGCTTTAAAAATTGTCTGCGAGACAATACGCCAAATTCAAATTGTCAGGGTTAAATTAAGAGCCGGGTCACGACTGCACCTGACCAAACCTAAGGAGGACCGTACGGTTTATCAAAGAACTTACCTAACGAATTTTACCTTGTGTTTGGTGGTTTCGACAAATCTGCCCGCCTCAAAAATGGACCCTCGTCAAGATGCCGTGTCAGACCACACGACTATCGTCCAAGGATCGGATCGTGCAGCGCTGCCGAGGTATCGCGTCTCGATCGGGCGGGCCCGCAGAATCACACCGTCCGATCCCGGTTCGATAGTCTGCGTCAACCTTCAATGATCCGGCATCAATCTTGAGGGTCCCTGGTCAGACGCCAACTGTGAAAACATAAAAATTGATATGAGGCTGGGAAGCCCAAAGGAAACACACCAACAGAGGTTACAAAGGACATACAAGTGCTTTATTTAAAAGCTACAACAGTTACCAAAAGTCAATTGACAAACGGATAGCTATTCGGCTCTCAGAGTAACGTAACGAACTTCAACGAGTGTTCGATGCATTAGTAGAGAGACCGTACATTGGAATACTTGGGCTTTTATATCCTTTATCCAGCCGTTGGCCAACCCCCTCGCGGGTTAACCATTCTTGGGACCAGGCCTAGGGTTACTTGCCAGGTCAATCCTATAATGTATGCATTTTGATCAGTTCCGCTGATACAGTTGTTCTTTTACACATAGGTCAGGGATAGGAAAAGGTCTTACTTCGCGACCCCGACAAGTGGCCTGCAGGCATATTAATTATTCGTGTGTGCGGAGGTCACAACGGCCAGAATCTCACTCAGAATGTCATTCAGCCTCCATTTTGATGTTCAGGGTGACTTCCACTTTACAAGAGAACCTTAAATGGCGGCTAAATCCAAGATGGCGACTTACATTATTTTTCGTTAAGGTCAAGACCTTGCCGCGGAGTCTATTTACATGATATTTTAGACAACTTGGTGTAGGCCAATACACATTCAAATACTGCGATAGGAGGCATAATATCATTTCAATTCCAACATTGCATCTAGATGATGGATGATGGGCAATACGGCTCCTCTGTCTGCGCAGCAGGTTCACCAACTCTCACCTCGCCACAACCTCTGCTCCTGGGTATGTCACCAGCCACACATAACCATTCTCAGTGCAGTTTACTTCAGGGTGCAAAGCACATCAAGCGATAAGCAAATCGGAACAGCAACCTACAGGATCAGTGTTATCATGTCTGTCTAGAGAGACTGTTTGGAGAATGGCTACTTCTGCTAGTTATTAAATAAAATAGCTTCTTGTGAAAACCCTTCACCAAGTTGTCCACCTCACATTTCTGACCCCTCACAGGGCGTAAGGAGATGAATTCCTTCATCTCAAAGAGGAGGCTAGGAAGGGTAAAAAGCATTGTGAATATAATTGTGTTTTTCTAAATTGTAGTTGATGGTGTTTATAGAACTGATATAATGTAGAGTGGAGGTTGTTGAGGTGTTTGAAGAGAGGTCTGGTGTAAACGTGCCTGTTGTGTGGGGTGAGAAGAATGGAAAGGGAGAACAGGGAGTGCAGGCACTATCGGGAGGGTGGTATAGATCAACGCTGTGCCTTTTTGCAATCACTGAATTTGTCCTCCACAGAGGACAACGTTTTGCTCACGTTTGAGATTACTTTGTTGACCGTGTTGTGCTTTTGATTCATGTGGAAATATAGCCGGAGACAGATGGATGCTGAAACAATATTTATATATTTATTCACTGTTTAAAGGCAGCGGTTTGTTTAAAGAAAAAAAAAAAACTATCAAGTCCTCCCGGTTAGCTTCACCGGTGTCTTGGCCTTCCATAATATACTGCCGTTAATCCTGGCTTGGTCCTATCTTGAGGTGTCCAGATAGGCCCACCACTCTGGTTCTCCCTCCTCTCTCTTCTCCGTGTCCTGTGGAATGAGAGCAACCTATTAGTCTGGTTTGGCGCGCCTTTATCACAACAGGAGGTTTCAAGCCCCCTCCAATCACAGAGTGCCCAGACTATCCCCTTTCTCATTGGTTCATGAGGGGTTGTCCCGCCCCCCTTAAGGGTTGCCGTCCTGGGGTGTCACCCTTCAAATCCCTCTTGTGGTGGTGGGCGTTCGCGTTGGCCATGTGACCGCGGCCGCGCTGAGTAGGGGTGCATCCGGATGCTGGGCGTCCTCCTCCAGCCACGGGCAGTCTGGGCACCGTCAGGAGGAGCACAGGGACGGTGAGTCGGTCGTTGCCCTCCTGCTTCTCGGCACCGCCGTGAGCACCGCTCCACCCCACCCGGGCCGTGGCGAAAACCAGGTAAGTGTATTGCGGCTCCGCCGCGGCTGTCAGCAGCAGTTTCTCTCGCGTCTCCACCGCGGCTGCCAGCAGCTGTTTCCCCTTGCTTTGCTGTAAGCAAAAGGACAGACATGGCATGTCGGGCAGACACGCCACCAGACAGTCCAGCGTCTCTGGACTCATGTGGCCTCGATACATGCTGCGGCTCTATCCGGGGCGGCGTATCCTCACAATACAATACCGCTGTTAGGCAGGTATCTGAAAATCCTGTCTCCAAGAAGAACTCCTAGTTCTTTATGGTGTAAGCCAAACAAGAATCCTGGGAAAGACTTCTTTTTAGTTGTTTTACCACCTCAGATTGTTCCAGACACGACTCCCACTTGACCCCAGCCTTTAAGATGTGTACCAAAGGTTGAGTGAACGCTGCATAGTCTTCAATGAACTTTCTACTGTAATTAGTGAGTCCAAGAAGGCTTCTTAATTCTCATAGAGTAGTAGGGTCTTTCATTTTCAATAAGGCTTCCATCTCTTTCACCTGGGGACTAAGAACCTCATGGGTGATCTCATGCCATAAGAAGTTCACACAGGTCTTACACCACTGTGCCTTCTGGAAGGACAGTTTTGCTTTGGCTTTCTGCAACTGGGTTAAAACATAGCGTATTTCTGCTATATGTTCCCCCACAGTTAAGCTCTTGATTAACACATCATTTACATAGGCCAGGTTTCCCCTTTTGCCCAAATCTGGCACAGCCTTATGTAGGAAGATGTTAAATTCATTGCAAAGTTTATGTATCCAAAGGGGGTTCGGGTCCAACTGTATTGTTGCCCCCAAAGGTAAAGGCAAGCCTGTATTATGATTCCCTACTTACAGGTGCAGCCGAGTAGCCGTTAATCAAATCAATGGCTGTGTACACTTTTGACCCTTGGATCTGTGCCAGCCCTTGATCGATTTTGGGAAGTGGCCATCTTGACATGTGGACCCGTTTGTTTAACTCCCTTAGGTCTGCACATAGTTTCCATTAGCTGTTGAATTTCAGTATCCCCAGTACTGGGTTGTTAAAGGAACTATGGATTGGACGAATTATCCCACAGGAGTCTAAGTTTTTAATCATCTCTGTGAGTGAATCCATGCACATGAGAGGTAACCAGTATTGGTTCAAAAATACTGGAGCCATCTCGGGATCTGTGGGTATGGTGGTTGAATGTATATCTGTGCGTCCACAGTCATATGAGTCCACTGAAAAGATATCCTGGAAATCTAGGAACATTTGTTTGAGCTTCTGTCTTTGCTCCTCAGTCTCACAGGCATCAGCAACATTGATCTGTTCTTTGACCATCTGCTTAAAGCCTGGAAAGGCCTTGGACTTGTCAATTTCAGTGGCATCCTCCAGTTGGGTGGAGAGATCTCTTATTATGGTGTTGGCCTGGACATGATGTTCCAAGGATGGGGTTTAGCCACTGTTGACTCGCAATACCACCTCATCCTTCCTAATCTCACAGGTCACCTCTTCCACACCATCAGGGCAGGAAGAGTACACCAAGAAATCCCCCCCTTGTCTGGTGAAAATCTTTTGAGGAGGGATACCATCATTGATACTGAAGCAGTCATTTGGGATTGGTCCAATGATCTCATTACCTAAATCAATAGAATAATGTTGGGCATCAACTGCCGTTCCAATAAAGGTGTCTGCGCCCAAAGTGATATGTCGAGAGTCACTGTTATCCACCAATATACGAATGGTGTTTTGTTCTAGGCCGCTTCTCTCACTTGAACTTCAACTGCATAAGGCAGTTATTGTGCTGACCGAAATGCTTTTTCTCTATTGTCAAGCCCATGGGGCTACCCTCGAGTCGGGACCAGGCTTTATTAATAATTAGGTCCAAATGAATTTTATTGCAAATTGATTGAGAATGTCACTGCATAAATAAAAGGCAGAAGGGACATCTCTAATGACCCAACAATTATGTTTTATGCTTTTGTTGTCAATGGAAATGTTTTGCATCCACCTGCTCCGCAGAAGATGTTTGGACTTTGAGGTTTCCAGGCCTACTTGCCATTTATCAATCAATTTAAATGTGGGAATGGTCTGATCTTTTGGGAGTATCCTGAATAATGCTTCACTGATGAAGCTTCTTCTGTTTATCAGGAATACTCTGGCAAGGACAGGCTTCTCCCCCTCATTTACCTGAATGGGGAAAACAGCTGTTCACACTTACTCGGATGTCAGTCAGACTTTGAGCTGGTTTTTCATCATCGCTTCTTAAGGGACTTGGGTGTTCTTCTGGTTTTGGACAAGTGCAACATTTCAAAGTATTCCCTTTCAGTGTGCAATACCACTTAAAACTGTGAGGAAGGTTGATGTTCAAGAATTCAGAAGAGTTCCCATCACCAGTTTGTCTCTCATACAGAGATGACAGTGATGTCTGGGACCTGATTGTTCTGGAAATGAAATTCCAGCGCATTGAAGTAGGTATTGATGAACTCCCTACTACTGGCACTCACCCACCTAGAAGTCTGGGCAAATGCTTGTATTCAAATCCAGCACAAACTCTCTAGGCACCTGGTGTTAAGATGGATTTCTGAACTTTGTCCTGGAGGGGCAGAGGTTCAGAAGGCCAGCCTAATTTCTTGGAATATGGTAACCTCTGGACAAGCCAGACCAATCAGGGTAGCGATGGCGGCGGTCAAGACTCGGTCTCAAGACGGGTGAGGGTGACTGAAAGCCTGCAATGAGCACACAAAGCAAGGACGCTTACAAATTACTCCAGACAGGTGTTATATTAAAAATATAGACACATTTATTACAAGGCCTTTGTAACATCGACCATAGTAAAGAATCACAATAAAACTCAAGTAAACCAACACATCACAAGCAATACAATATATATACAAGACCAAGGGGTCTAGAGAGTTAGAAGCACGAAATATGTAGACCACCTAGATGGGGAGGAAAACAGGCAGTGCAAGTAATCGTTAGACCCAGTTCAACATCAGAGGCCACCTAACTAGAAGGAAGTCCGAGCCCTACGAAGAGTGGAGCCTTGTGCTCAAAAGTACCTGCACACGCGGGTGCCAACGGGCAAAGGAGAGTCTCTTCAGGGAGATCAGGCAGTTCAGAGAGGTGAACAAAACGATGATGAACAGTTCCCCGCTACTCAAGCGCGGCCTCCACTTGTGGGCAGAAGCAGGGCACGAGTGCGGAAAAGGGTTGCTGTTTACGACAGCGGTGGAGAGCCACAGGCTCCTGCTGGAGGTCGACCGGTTAGGGTATTGACTATTCACCGGTCCCCGATGCAGGCAGACCCAGGCTTCTCCAGTTCTGTTTCGGTACTGGCAGGTTGAGATGCGATCAGCAGGATGTCTCAACGCCGTGTAGATTCCGTGACCGCAGGAGTCAGGGCTGAGGGTGTCCCAAATACAGTGAACCCGCACAGGTTTGTTACCACAGCAGGGCAACTCAGCAACCGCAGGTATTCTGATCCCAAAGCACACGTCTCACTTCAGACCTGGGAATGCCAAGTGTACGAATTGTGTGAGAGTGCCGAGGACACGGGATTAGCAGTAAGCCAGACGGCGGTGACAGAGCAAGGTTTCTGTGTAGGCTGGTCAGTCCACTGGATGGCCCAGGGACGCTTCCAAAGGCTTACGTACAGGATTTGGTGAAGATGCCAAGAATAGTTGTTCCCACTATTCTAAAGGGTCGAAGCGCCAGTACAAGCCTTCTCGTTTGATCAGAGGCAGATGGGTCTCACAGGACGACAGCAGTGCAGGGTGCCATACCTTCAGTGGGTCACCAGTGATTTCTCGACTCAGCTTCTTAGTTGCAGGATACTTGGCTCCTTATCCTTCGTTCATGAGAACTCAGGAGATCGACATGGTAGTGGTGTTTCCAGCCACCTCTTATCCAGAGTGCCCTTCGCGCCAAAACGGAGAGGACCCACACCTGGTCTTCTCCATACTGCAGGTTGTAGGTCGCCTTGTGGGCCTCCTGTTGGTTTCTGTGAGTAGAAACGTGTTTCAAAATGGTTACTTTAAAAGTGGACCATTTATAGTGATCTTGATCTTCCAGCCCTGTCAAAAAGGTGAAGTATTCAGGGGAGAATGTCAACTTGACAAACTCCATGCAATTTCCATCATTTTTTATTCCAAATAATGTCCTCATTTGCTCATAAAGCTTTAAATGCTCCATACGGAATATTTTGCATTCTTATGGTAGGGAGTCATGAAGTTCTTCCTGGCCTTTATCTGCCAAATTGGGTCTTTCACAAGACCGTTCTTCTGTTTGGCAGACGTCTTTTCCGCTGCACCTCAGTCCATTCACCCTCTGACTTAGAGCTGCTACTGTTCTTGGTCCATTCCCTGTCCTCTGGGTGCTCCCTACCTCTGTGGACTGGGAAGACCTACTGGAGTCACAGGGTCTGACCTCCTCTCACCTATAATGCTATGAACTGTCAGGGCATTTTCCCTGTAGTCCCCATTCTGCACAGGAGAGTACTCATGCTCCTCATCCCTCCTTCCAGGTATGGTGGGGACATCCCCCCACCTCCCTGAATGTGTGGAGGCTTTCAATATGCTCTTTCCAGGCCAAAACACTGGCTCTTCTCTTTCTGCAAAGCAGACTAGGTGGTCCCTTTGTAGTTTCATTTGTTGCATCTCCACCTCCCTGATCTTTTCATCATAGTGGTCCTCCTGGTCAGAAGTACTCACTAGGGTTTTTTGATTTCCCAGTGCCCACTGGTCCGGCCACCTTCCTTTCTGCTTGGTAGAGATGAATATTCATCAATATCTGAAAAGGACTGTCCTTCTGGCTCAGTTTGACCATGCCTTGGTGGTTTCCAGCTGCCTCATGTTTCCCCGTTCTTGATAAGTGGTATGCGTGAGGTCAGCTGCACTGTGGACATTTGAAGTAGTTAATTGGATTGAGGTCCTTGGTAGAGAGCTCACCACTCTGTGATCGGAGGGCGCTTTTCCATACCCTGACTGATAAGGGTCCCTCAAAGCCTGTTTGTATCTTGCTATTTTATCTGCCACCCTCTCACACCTGTTTTTCCCGTTCTCTATCTCTTGCTGGGATGCAGAGACCTGAGTTTCTATTTCTGACACAAGTGCTTGAGTGGCTTCAAGCACTGTACTTTGGGCCATTAATCGATCTTTTAGTCCCTTGATTTAAATGCTCCATACGGAATATTTTGCATTCTTATGGTAGGGAGTCATGAAGTTCTTCCTGGCCTTTATCTGCCAAATTGGGTCTTTCACAAGACCGTTCTTCTGTTTGGCAGACGTCTTTTCCGCTGCACCTCAGTCCATTCACCCTCTGACTCAGAGCTGCTACTGTTCTTGGTCCATTCCCTGTCCTCTGGGTGCTCCCTACCTCTGTGGACTGGGAAGACCTACTGGAGTCACAGGGTCTGACCTCCTCTCACCTATAATGCTGTGAACTGTCAGGGCATTTTCCCTGTAGTCCCCATTCTGCACAGGAGAGTACTCATGCTCCTCATCCCTCCTTCCAGGTATGGTGGGGACATCCCCCCACCTCCCTGAATGTGTGGAGGCTTTCAATATGCTCTTTCCAGGCCAAAACACTGGCTCTTCTCTTTCTGCAAAGCAGACTAGGTGGTCCCTTTGTAGTTTCATTTGTTGCATCTCCAACTCCCTGATCTTTTCATCATAGTGGTCCTCCTGGTCAGAAGTACTCACTAGGGTTTTTTGATTTCCCAGTGCCCACTGGTCCGGCCACCTTCCTTTCTGCTTGGTAGAGATGAATATTCATCAATATCTGAAAAGGACTGTCCTTCTGGCTCAGTTTGACCATGCCTTGGTGGGTCCAGCTGCCTCATGTTTCCCCGTTCTTGATAAGTGGTATGCGTGAGGTCAGCTGCACTGTGGACATTTGAAGTAGTTAATTGGATTGAGGTCCTTGGTAGAGAGCTCACCACTCTGTGATCGGAGGGCGCTTTTCCATACCCTGACTGATAAGGGTCCCTCAAAGCCTGTTTGTATCTTGCTATTTTATCTGCCACCCTCTCACACCTGTTTTTCCCGGTCTCTATCTCTTGCTGGGATGCAGAGACCTCAGTTTTTATTTCTGACACAAGTGCTTGAGTGGCTTCTAGCACTGTACTTTGGGCCATTAATCGATCTTTTAGTCCCTTGATTTATTTGCAATTGGACTCATTTTCATTTTGTGAGGCTTGAATGATGTACGCATATTCACTTGCGCAGTTCTACACTGGGTTGCCTGCACTAGGTCAATCTCTGCTTGCCTCACACGTTCCATTAATTGTGCATTTTCTTGCCTAATGTCAGTCAGTTCCTGAGAATCAGACTCATTTTCTCTGCATCTGTTTTTAACTGACACACTTCCTGAGAGAGGAAACTATTCTCTTGGTTTAACAAGTCTTTTTTTTCATCGATTGCTTTCTCTGTTGTTCAAGTTATGCAGATTTGGTGCATTTGATCAAAATCACCTTGGGACTCTATCCCTTTGATAATTGTTTGGCTATTTTTAGTTTTCAATTGTTTTATTTGTGATTGGAATGTAATCATGTCTGCTAAGAAGGCTCTATTATTAGTGACCTAATCATTTAATTTGTATTGCAGTACACCCACATTTTCAACACATTCTTTATGCTCCTCTTGCAATGCAGAGAACTGAATTTCGTATTTTGCATTATCTGGTTGCTGTGTTTTAGCTCATCTTTTAGCTGTTCACTAACACTTTCTTGCTTTTAACTCTTAAATGCGGCTCTGTTGCGCTTTAGCTTCTAATTGTTTCAGCTCTTGCTGGGCTGGTTTATAATGACTATTTCGAATTAAATAATTTCGAATGCCAAAATGTCGAAAAAATTATACCAAACAAAAAAAAATTTGAATGTCTTTTAAAAAGAAATATAGTTTGAAATGGGGGGTCCCCCGCCCCAAGGTCCCTTTTTTTAAAACCTTTTTTTACTTGCGAAACAAAACAAAAAAACATGTAAATTAAAAAATAAGACATTTGAAATGTTTTTTTAGGTATCATTTTTTCCACATGTTTGTCATTCGAAATTATTATTTCGACATATTAACTGGATACCTGCTGGGCTTAATTCAAAAGCTCAGCCTGGTTTTACAGAGAGGTGACACTATGCTGATGTCGTTCTTCCACTATCAACAAATTGTAGTACATATATGCTGTTAGCTGAGCCATTTTAGTTTGCTCCTCACTTCTGGTTTGTGTCATGTCAACATTTGAAGAGGTAACCTCCTGCATCATTCTGGCTTGCCACCTTTCATGTTCTTCCTACACCCATTCAGCTTTGAAAATAATTTGCAAAGGAGGTGCTTCCTGGCCATATTGATTGCTATGGTGCTCATTTTTAAATGTGTTCTGCAACCTTACAAACTCTCTATGCAGATGCAACATTTCAACATGTTCCTGCTTAGTTTCTACTCACAATGTCAACTCAAAATAATTCTATTCAACCTTATATTTTCTCTACAAATCTCCCTGCAACCCAGGGTACAAGTCTGAGTGGCCCCTTAACAATGCAAACACAACGTTCTATCCACTGCAATTCAATTACACCCACATGAATAGTCTGCTGCTACTGTAAGTGTCACAAGTGAAAACTCTCAACCAATTCCCAGCCACAAGCCCCAAATTTGTCACAGTTTTCTGGATGGTCACTCTCAACTCAGGGAGTTCCTTTCTCCCCAATCAAGGTGTTGCACAACAAAGTGCTTAGCAGATTCAAATTTGGTTAGGCTTCCAACCCGTATAACACCATTCATCAGATACCCTCTGTATCACCAATAAGATAGGAACCAGGCCTTTGTATAGAAATAATTGTGTATATTAATTTAAATGTTTACAATGAATAATAAACAAATCACAATAACACCAGCCACCAAATCCATGCCACAACAGCACAGAGTAATCACAATTGCAAATTCCATGCATCAATTTACTGACATGTATTTCTTAATAGACTTTCAGTTACCACGAGAAACACATGTTGAATGTTAAGTCCAAACACTGCGGATTTCCTGGCACATTAATAGATAGGATACTTTAAAAACACACAGTGGTTGCTTGATTTATCACAATGATCTTTTCTCCCAGCAACTACCCACCTCCCACCCCCAGGCATTAGTCATATATGACCCCTGCGGTTTGAAGGCAAGGTACAGGTAGTGGGAATATAAGGGAGATTTGAGCTTTTTATTCAAAGGCAAGGTTGGGGGTATGAACACAATGGGAAAATCATTTGGGGAACACACATTCAAATGAAATGAGGGGCTTTGGGATTCGGATTTGGGAATACATAGGAACATTTGTTTTGCAACACACATTCAAATGAAATGCAGGTCTTTGGGTCTCTTGTTTGGAATAAAAGGAACATTCCTTTTGCAGGCACTACATTCACTTGGAAGGCAAAGTTCTAGGGATTCCTATTTTGGGATTAAGGACACCTCTCTTCTGTAAGGAAGTCAGGGGTTACATGAAAATAGGGTGAACCAATAACGTTATTGACTATAATAGCTTTACACATTGGGCATGAAATGTGTTTGTTTCCAATGTTAATAAAAATCATCCTGTGATCTTTTCTATATGGGACTTCATTGAATGAACTTTAATTAAAGGGTCTACACAGTTTCAGTCCCTCACCCACAACTAAATGGCAAGAATTAAAGCAGGTAGTTCCCAACACAATGGATAGCCTTAGGAATATATCGATTTACAGCAGAGGAGAACTCTATTCTCAGCTCAGGAGGTCAGCCAGATTTCAGACCCTCTTTTGGGAATAACTAGGCAACTCACACCTCTGGTCTCTATTCACAGCAAGGTCCTTCCAGCCACAGGTGTCTCTCAGATAGGTCTCCCAGATTCCAGGCAGCAATTGTCCCAGGGTCTTCTGTCGATCTGTTCTCCTGGGTGTTAGCCTTCCTTTTTCTCAGCTCTCTGTTGTTGTCAGTCTTAGATGATATGTCTGTTCTCTTATTTATGTCCTTCTGTCCATCTTTAGATTGAAACGTGACATCATATAGTGCTTATGACACTTATATATTATAAATATTCCCACGCTGTGAATTGGACACGTCTCTGCCTCGCTGTCCCACCAATCTGCCAACTGCAAGCTGATAGGACAAGCAGTTCTAGGAGGTCAGGATTATGTAAAATGGGGAGGAGGGTACTGCAACATTTCAAATTACATTTTCTTTTTACATATTTGTTTTTCTTAGAATCTCACTACATGGCGACTATATTCTCCTTTCAGATAACTGCATAAACATATGTTTTTGAATTCTACAATTTATGACAAATTTCTGAACACTCATTTTATGATGGCACAACCTTCCTGGGAGGAGCAATAATTGGTCGTGGTTTACTCATGAGCTTAAATATTTAGTAACATCAAACTTCACAAAACACACAATAATTTTACTTTCTTTCATCTCAACAAGTTTTAGATTTTCTTCTTATTATAAGGGGTATCACAAACCCATTTTCATCTTTAAATTAAATTACACATATGACATATGGTTAATTTTTACATAGAACTGACAGGCTTTTGTGATATTTAATATGAGTCTGGTATGAGCTCATTGGAATGCACGGTTCTCCTGTTATTATGGAAAATGGAGTCCAACTTAATCAAAGGACAATGCATAATATGGGCCACCCTTGAGTTTCCATTTCTCAAAATCCAGGCAGTTTCATCTTATCCGAAGTCACATGACTTGGACATCTGCTTGGTCCTTGTTGGCTGTTTGTGTAACAGTCCTTGAAATTCCATTAGCATTCTTTGAGAGGCATTTTATTGGGCATTGACAGTCTAAGAGGTCAGTTCTGTTAGCTGGCCTATATGACTCTTCAAAAACAAAGAGGTGATGGCTGGAAGGTTTAGAATTAATAGTAACCTCTGGCATTGTTCTGGGCAAACCATCAGACCATTGTTCTTCACCTGTCAAGCCATACCAGAAGAGGAAAGAACATATGCAAATCAGGCCTGGTCCCACCACAAAAGGGGCAGTCCAGCCTGAACTGCTAGGTCACGTGC
The DNA here is from genome assembly GCF_040938575.1 of Ambystoma mexicanum. Lineage (NCBI taxonomy): Eukaryota > Metazoa > Chordata > Amphibia > Caudata > Ambystomatidae > Ambystoma > Ambystoma mexicanum. The sequence goes on along the minus strand of NC_090927.1, from coordinate 630,688,986 downwards.
CTTCTTCACGAGACCACAAGCATCCTCAGGCATGATTTGGCCATGTAGGGCCTCATCAGTGAGGAGTAGCTTGGGTCTCTATGCCCATCAGGCATGGAACCCACGTCTGGGTGTACCTGTCCCCTTCGGGGTGACAAAGCAAAGACAAAGAGGTGATGGCTGGAAGGTTTAGAATATATCTTAACTTCTGGCAATTCCTCTGGGCAACCCTCCAGACCACCGTTTTTCACCTGTCAACCCATTACAGAAAGGGGAAAAATCATATGCAAATTAGGCTTGGTCCCACCCCAAAAGGGGCAGTCCAGCCCAAACTGCTAGGTCACATCCCTTCTGCACGAGACCACAAGCATCTCCAGGCATGTTTCGTAATTGACTGACCATTCCACACTATTTAACTGTTGTATTTCTTTGGATTTAACTGAAACAGACCTGCTTTTCCTGGTGGGCACCAGCCAAAGGTCTTTGAGGTCAGAGTTTCAAAGACACAGGCTTTAGTTCAATGGGGAAAAACAAGCAACACACATAATTCTAAAAGAATAGCATTTTAAATTGAAAAGATGTGTTTTGCACATTTTTGTACCGCATCCGGACCGCTGTCCATGAGTAAAGTATGTCTTTAATATACTAGTTGAAAAGGCATGAGTGTTTCTTTCTGCCTTGTTCACACATATGCCAAAGTTTACCATGGGAAACCAGTGTTCACTTTTAAACAAGTAGGCCTCTCCTTTTAAATTATGTCAGTTTGAATGTTGAAAAGTAAGAGTTTTTTATTTGTGACAAGTGTAGAGTGCTTGGCTTCACTTTAGATGTATGGATCACAGTCTTGTGCTGCATTTAAGTCAATGTGACATGCTGCTTACTGTCTCTTTAAGTGAAATTGTAGCTTTACATATTTTATGAAAATAGCATTGTTAGCCACACTTGTCTGTTGCCATGAATTGGGCATATCCAGCAGTTTTAAGTTCTCAGTCACATTTTCCTTCACTTGAGCGCCTGTCCATTTTGGTAAAGTCGAAAGATGCCCATTTTTGTTCATTAACTAGGCCTTATGTTGGAAAACAATGTTTTGAACTGGCCTGCATATTGCAATGGGTCTCAACATCAGCTAGCTTCATTCTTACAATAGGGCCTTGCATGGCCTCTCAGTCTCTGTCACTCTGGGGCTGAATTTGCACCCCACAAATATCAACTGGAAAAATAGAAAATATCCTATTAGAGGCCCTGTCTTTGAGCCCTTGTCCTCATAAAACTCAAGGTTTATGCCTAGTGTCACAATGCCTTCAAACACATGGCCTAGCAAGGGTATACACGCATTTTATTGAAAGATTTTACATCATAGGACTTTTCATCGCCAACCCTTTCATCGGCAAAAACGTTTTTTTAAAAAACTTTTTTAAGGGGGGGTGTTTGGTGCTGTTTGGGGTATGATTATTTAAGTAAGGGGGGGGTTGAGAGGGCGAAGCCCCCCCATAAAAGAAAAATAAAAAAAGGAGTTTTTGGCGATGAAAAGTCCCACGATGTAAAATCATTCGGCGAAATAACGTAGAACCCTAGCAAGCATTTTGTGGATTTTGCAACCAAGTAACATGAGTTTTATTCCTGGCTTCCCCACTTGCCCAAATGTATGTAATTCTGTGCAATCACTTTATCTTAGAGAGTGCACTCAATTCATTTATTTGGTCAAAATTAATTTTGGGAACCAGGTGATCCCTAATACTGAGCACCATATTAAATCAAGCACATAATTCAAAAAGACAGTTCAAGTCCTAGTTACAAGACCACATGAATCCCTAGCTGTGTTTTTATTTTTCCCTATGGTTTTAATGGCATGTCGCGCTTCAATTTTACGTGTATTATTTTTATCTGATTCAGATTAATTTTAATGGCTCTGAGTGCAATTCTAAGGGTGATGTTCAGAGGTGCAAAAATGTCAGCAACCCTGAGAACAATTGGCTGGTGGTGGCGCTCAGTTGTAGCTACTCACCTTTTAAAATGAAGAGGAAAAAATACTTTCCCTGAATCAGGTGAGTGAGCAAGCAGAGCATGGATCCCTGAAACCAACAAAAGCATTTGGGAGGGTTGTCAACCATGAGGTGGTTGAATTGGCCCATTTAACACTCCTTTTCTTTAGGAAATTGAATAAAAAGCCTTAAGATTTGCAGTTGATTCTCAAGGGGAATACAATATGTAATCAAATACTTGAGATGCTGGGTCACTCACATGTGGTACACATGTGGATTCAGCAAATGATGTACAGATCTATCATAAAAGTGTGTGCACAAAAGAAACCGAAGATGCACAGTGGAGAAATATATATTTGTTCTACATCACTGACACAGAGCCTGATACAGTTTTCCACTCCGTCACTTTTAAATGTGTCCATCAAAAACCATATGCAAGTAGACATTACACCATTTTTAGTTTGGGCTATTGGGTGTTGCTTGCGACACCTATAAGCTGAAACTATTGTTTTGGAGTACAGCTAGGGAAAAATAGCTTATGAGGAGGAACGCAAAGCTCGTAGGTATTGTTGGTTATTTGCCCAACCATTGACTGCCCATGGCCCTGCTAATTCCTATGGTCAAACCCAAAAGTTCCTGCCCCTCCCCACCCAAAACACCTACTCAACATCTCCTTATGGTAACTCTTTGAGCTCACTTTATCTGATCCTTGCCATCAAACTTTTCACTCAAAGTGCCTGTCAGTGTTCATTTAAGGCATTCTTCCGAGAATTAAGGACTAAATTGGAGCTGTAAACACACCACTGGTGTATGAAAAATGTCTTACCAGGCCTGCCTTCAGCCACTCGATTTATAATCACTCTGCATGTCATTCACTGAAGTTCTGGTAAAAACAAGCATTGGCAAAGCCACTGAAGTTCTGTTTAAAACAAGCATTGGAAAAGCCAACATTTTGGCGTGTGCATGTTTTAGGCTTTTGCCATGCACTGCTTTTAAATGACCAGTTACTCACACCATTTTGCACCTGCTACCAACAATGGGTTGTTAATACCACTACAGCTGTGCCTGGCAAGTGCCTTTCCAATGCCTAAACAAAGGCCCAAACTGTTGGCATTGTCAATGCTTGTTCTACTTTGTATTGTACATACATGGTGTATTTTATTAAAGTATATATTTTTTATTAAACATTCCTTTATTTTGGACTGGTGTACCTTGCTGTTTGGGTTGCTACTGAACCACATTCACTGGTTTACGCCTTTCCTAAAAAACCTAAGACAACAAAAAAGAAATTGTGAGGCGCCTTGCAAAAGTTACCCTCAGCGGCTAACAAACTCAAACTCACTAAACTTTCATCCCTCTACAAAAAAGAAATATGTCTAGCAAAGCAAATCTCCTTTGGCACACGTATATCCCAAGCCAAATCCAATATGAAGGAACTATTCTCCATCCCGCATAGAACCACTTGACACATGTATTAAAGAGAAACAATGGTGCTCAGAGATCCAAAAAGGCATTAGCCAACAAAATATCCACCTTACAACATAAGATTTCTAGTAAAAGAGCTTCCTTAAACGACTCTCCCCAATCTAAAATAACTGAGAGCACGACTGCTAACGAATCTACCTGATTCAACTTTTCCAAAGTCTCTATCCTGGAAGTGGAAAGAATCATCCTGTCCTTGAAACCGTCTGTCAGGGCGACCTCTGCCCCGCACAACTTATCAAGGATGCAGCCCGAGACCTCTCCCCCTTCATTACAAAGCTGGTCAATGCATCCTTCTCCACCGGCACCATCCCCACCAATCTTAAACAATCCTGGGTACTTCCACTTCTAAAAAAACCTACTCTGGACCCTTCCGTTCCGACCAACTACCGGCCAATCACGACAGTACCCTTCCTCCTAAAAATTCTGGATAAGGTTGCCTATGTACAAATCCAAAAACACTTGGAAGTACACCATTTACTAGGAGCCAGACAATCAGGCTTCTGTCCCCAACACGGAACAGAGACAGCTATTATCGACCTTAAGATCCAAGTTGACGAGTGTAGAGATAACGGCAAAGCTGCCCTACTCCTCCTCCTAGACCTCTCGGCCGCATTCGACTTGGTCAATCACACTATCTTATGCAACCATCTTAACTCTGCTGCACACTTTTCTGATAAGGCAATTACTTGGATTAGATCCTTCCTAAATGGTAGAACCATGAGGGTTTTCTCACCTACTGCAGCTGCCGACCCCATACCAATCACCTGTGGTGTCCCCCAGGGTTCTTGTGTCTCGCCTACACTGTACAACATTTTTACCAAGCCCCTTTTCGATGATCTGGATCATCTCGCTGTCACCTACACTAACTATGCAGATGATACCCAAATCCTCCTCCCGCTTTCTGGGGATTATGAAAATGATTTGGCCTTGGTGAACAGGGTGTACATCATCATCCAGGCATGGAGGACCACGCATCGACTATGCCTGAATGATGATAAAACTGAACTCATCATCCTGGGTACTACCTCCAGTCTAAAAAAAACTAGGACCCAATTACTCTTCATTTACAATTGACGGCAATAGCATCAAAGTAGGACATGAGGTAAAAACGCTAGGCTTTTACCTTGATTCGAAACTCTCATTTGCCAAACAGGTTAATTCTCTAGCGTCCTCCACGGCCTACACGTGCAAACTTATCCGCACAGCTAAACCATTTCTATCTGATACTAGTTGCACCACCCTGGCCAGAGCCCTCATCCTGTCTCGCCTGGACTATGGCAACGCCCTCTATCTTGGGTCAACTAAAGCTACCAACAGAAAAATCAAAATTCTACAAAATAATGCCCTTAGAGCGGCATTGGACATCTCCAGAAGAGACCACATCTCTGAGAGTAGCCGACAGAATAATTGGCTCCCAACCAAGGATAAAATCCACCTAAAACCTTGTCACTCACCCACAAATCCCTTAATAACGCTGCGCCGTCTAACCTGATCAACAGATTCCATAGACAGATATCCCTGAGACCCGCTAGAATAGCCTATAAAGACTGCCTTTCTATCCCTAATTTCAATCGCTCTACAATCGGTGGCAACAGCTTCCCGGTGAAAGCAGCAAAACTGTGGAACTTCCTACCTCCCACATTGAGAACTGTCCTTCCCTACCAAAACTTTAGGACCAACACTATCCTGTGGTTGAAAGAGAATGCTCATCAAATGTAGTGGTGATTGAAAGCGAATGTTCATCTAATGTAGTAAGCATTCAGGACCCCCTACAATGAGCCATAACTACCCCTCCACCTATCTGTATACCTTACACACCCACCTTACTACCATCCATACCTGTATATTCTGCTATTGTAAGTAAGATGTATTCCTGTACCCTGTCTATAATTATGATCTATCTGTATATACCTTTTGTATTTAATACCTGTATGTAAATATTAATGCTGTGTAACTAAGCTTTGCATATTCTTGTAACTGCTGCGCCCTGTTCCCCTAGGGTATGTTTGCACATTATAAATAATAAACAAACAAACAAACAAACACTCATCTTGTGAGTATAGCCTTCCCTCTGCCCACGTTACCACAAAAAAAGGCGACTGAGGCACATCTCCTAGCTGTGCCTGTTATATCTTTATGATTGTGCTGGCTCTTTGTAGAGGTGTGAGGGATGAGTAGGTGTTTCAGCCTCTACTATCCTTATACTCCTACAGCCCAGAAGTCAGTTCATCACAGTTACTAACATTTTGTTTTTAGGATAAGTGTTGTGAAAAGTGAAATGGGCACCAAGCACAGTGTGCATTATGTGGGCAGCATGTCAAGCATGTAGCCCGTTCATCATGGACCTATTTGTCAAATATAAAGCTGTGGTTATTCATATGTTCCCAAAAGGCTTTTACATTTAATCCAAATCAGCAAGCCTTTTCTCCCCTTCCCATTTTTCATAGGGGTATTTCGAAGGAGTTAATTCCGAGTGTACAAGATGGTTCATCTTGGTATGGTCATCTTGGAATGTAACCTCCTATCGCAAAATAATGTGTATAGTTTTTCGAAGTGTTGAAGGTGTGCTTTGCACAGTGAGACAAGTAAAACCTGTTTATTAGTATGATTACAATCCGTGCCAGCAGCACGCCGCCAGCACCCTGTGCGGGATTTCTCAGTGTGTCCTCGTCCTCACTCCGCAGCCTTTAGACATGAAGCAGCAGGGGGCTCAGTGCTTGTTGTTCGGTTGACACTTGTTCTTGACAGTATTAGCCGAACAACACAACTGAGACCCCAGTGGCGGGGTGTTTCTTGAATAGGGGTTGAGCCAGACGATACTTAAGTTTACATGACACTGAGCTGGAGGCTCCAGGTTAGTGTCATGTAAACTGGAGGCAAGGCACCCTTTATTTGCTGCACTGCAGGGGGTGGGTGGCTTGTGCAGCCACACCCGCTGAGCGCACCTTGAGCCGGCACTAATTACAATGCATACAAGAAGGGAGCAACAGAAATATGCAGTACACTGAAATTGTTGCCATTTGTAATCACTACATTTGTAAAAAAAAATTCACAGCCCCCTCATATCTGTTTGTTTCATCTGGTCACACAGTTAGTTGTCTGTAAGAGCTGAATACGACTCTCACTCACATTGGGCTTCATTCTGAGTAGGGTGCAAAGGGATATCGGGCACAGTTAAGGACATCGGTGCCGATAATCCCTTTGCTCCCTACTACAAGTTCCCTTAGCGGGTCTCTTCCTTAACACCTGGTTTTACCAGTTGTTAAGGACGGGACCTGCTAAGGGAAATCAGAGCCAATAACGGTACCGCAAATTGCGGTACCGTTATTAGCTACTTATTAGCTACTTCTCCCTTCCCTTTCAGCCCTATGGGGGCTGAAATGGGAATGGGGAATGGTTTGGTGAATGGGGACCTACAGGTCCCGCCAAGGTCGGACTGGACCAGTAAGTCCCCATCTCACCAAACCGGACACAGTACCGGTATGGGAGGTAGTCATGGTGCAAATAGCGCCTCCATACTCGGAATGAGGCCCACAGACACAGAGACACGACCCTGGCAGAACAGGTTAACTCCGCAAAAGGAGACGGACCCGTTAAACCCGTTCCGCCACATTACGAGGGCCCCGCACGGGACCCGGTGAGGACGCGCCGTTACCGGGTCCCGCGAGGGGAAGAGGGAGCAAACAACGGCCACGCGTAATCGGCCCGTTGTTTGCTCCCTCTCCCATTCCCATTCAGCCCTATGGGGGCTGAAATAGGAATGGGGAAGGTCTGGGCCCGGATTTCTGGATGGAGGAATTCCAGGCCCTCCGAACTCGGAATGGCCAGGTAATTCCCCATTCTGGGAACCCGGACCCGGACGCGATAGCGGCATGGCTACCGCCGAGGTCGTAATGAGGCCCATGGAGTAAGACAAAGAGAGACCGACAGAGATGCAGAAAGAAAGCACAGACAGAAAGTCGAGAAAGAGAGTGAGTGAGAGACTGGGGAGATCACTAGAGCAGCATATTCCATGCACAGCTAGTTAATTATAACGTGAGAGCGTTTGACAAGATGAGCCTCATTTGCCAAGGTATCAGCGTACAAAGACATTTGTGCCTTCTGTTGCTACACACGAAAAATGCTATTATGCCCCGAGCTTTCCAAAATATCTGTGCAAGTGGCTCAGTATAAATGACAAAGAGAAAGCGATACAAGCATCGAATGAGAAAATGGCGGGGAACTATCCTCCCCTAACCTAGTCTCTGAGGGCAAATGAAAGTAATATGCGGGTAGACGGTGTGGCGCTGCCCCGTGTGGGACGCGCACGCGGCGGCGTGACGTTGCACGCCGCCGCGTGCTGTACAGATTAACGGGGCGTTCCCGGCCGTGGCAGAGCGACCGGGAAGCCCGAACTGGAAGGACGTGTGAGCAGTGTGGTCCTTTCAGGGTGGGGGCTTGCGGGCACGCATGGGGCCAAGGACGAACCCCCAACAGTGGTGACGAGTGTCAACGGATGCCGGGCCCGGCGGTGAAGGCATTCCGGAATTTTCCCCTGAAACGGAACGTTCGGATGTTTCGTTTCACGCCGTGGCTGCGGATCGTACACGCGGCTGGCGGCCATTTTGTCTCTGAGGCCGTGGAACTTCATCAGGCTCCGGTTTGGAGGGTGAAGGTGATCCAGGTCTAATTTTTTGATATTCTGCTTGCAGGCTGACTAACCTGCACGCCCATGCCTGGTTTGTGAATTTTAATCCAGTTTTGGTACTCCTACGTCGAGTGAAAGCTAGGGGAAGGACTAACAGGGCAGGGCCTGTTTAGTCCACTCCACAATTGTAGCTTAATTTTTGGAACATCCACACCCCTGTGGACCACGGCAAGGTGGAAACACAGCATTTTTCTTTGTCCCCTTCATCATCAGGACTCTGTGGCTTCTTCTTTGTCCCCTTCATCATCATGAGGTTGGCTGCAGTGGGTGTCTTCTTCTCCTCCGGTGGTTTTGTGGCTGGAAGCTGTCCCAGGTAAGCAAGGGAAAAGTCACCACCGCCTCTCCCCCAGGTTGGACTGTTGCTGTGCCTGGAAGAGGGGGGGGGGCTTTTGTTTGTCTGCATGGTGGTGGTGGGTGGTTGAGTTGAGGCCCTCAGGACACTAGGTGGGGGTGCCTGTGCGCTCAAGCCCATGAGTGACATTGATGATCAGGAGTGTGAGGCCGCCGTAGCTGCACAGCTTCCTCAGGACGGTGGCCAAGCGGCGCAACATCAACAGGTTTTGCAGCCCCCAGTGTTTCCAGTTCAACAACCAGCGGCGGCTCTACAGCTGCCCCCGCAAGTGGGTGCTCAGGCTCCTGTACCCCAGGTGCTGCAGGTGGCACAACCAGGTGCTCAGCAAGGACTCCCTGTCATGGCTCAGGCACGAGCCCAGGTTGCCCTGCAGCCCATTCCTGAATTTGATGCATCGGGCCCACCTTCCAGCATGGGGCCCCGGTGGAGGAGGTGGGTTGGCCGCCTGGACATGTATTTCAGGGCTGCTCAGGTGACGGACGACGACAGCATGGTGGCCACTATGCTGTACTCGGCGGGGCCTGCGGTCCAAGAAATTTTTGAGTCACTTACTCCGGTGGACCAATCCTATGATGCCGCCAAGGTGGTGCTCCTTGCGCATTTTCTGCCCCTTGCCAACGTGGACTATGAAAGATTGGTCATGCTGTCGGCCAAACAAAAGGACGATGAGACACTGGACACCTTTTATGGTCGCCTGCGCCGCCTCTCCCTGGGCTGTGCATGGGGGGACGCAGAGGACATGATGCGCACGATGCTGATTCAGGCGTGCTCCTCCGGCAAGCTCAGGAGGCAGGTCCTGAGAGAGCCGGGCATCACTATGCCCCGCATATTGGAACTGGGCCAATGTCATGAGGTGGCAGAGGCTCGTGCCAGCAAGATGGAGGTGGGGTCCCGCTCAATAAAGTCGGAGGAAGTGTGTGCTGTGTGGCGAGGTGGCCGAGGAATGAGAAGGCCAGGCGGAGGACCCCGGGACAGAGCAGGCAGATCAGGGGAGTCGTGCCAGAAGTGTGGCTATGACCTTCCTCACCCGACGGAGTGCACGGCAGCGGGAAGAACATGTGGCAGGTGCGGCCTGCCTGACCATTTCTCTAGGGTGTGCAAGGCGTCCCTGCCCGTGCTGGTACCTAGAGATCCGGCCCGGACATGGACTCTGCGCCAGAGCCGACCACCAAATGTGGCCCAGGTGGAGCAAGGTGAAGAGGAGGCCCAGGTGGACGAGGCAGATGAGGAAGAGGAAGAGAACATCTTCTTTGTTTCGAGTGTGGAAGTCCTGAAGGGGAAGAGCAGGACGCAGCCGAGGTGTGTGGTGGAGGTTAACCACTCTCCGGTCCCGGTGCTGGTGGACACGGGGGTGTCGGTCAATGTAATGGGCAGGGGACACTATGACGCCCTTGACCCGCCCCCGGACCTGGCTACGCCGAGAGCCCTCATATTCGCTTTTGGAGGACTACAACCAATACCGCTGGACGGTGCCTTCGTGGCAAGTGTGGAGCATGAGGGCTCCCGGATCAGGGCTCGGTTCTATGTGACCCCTGTGATTAACAACACTCTCCTAAGCTGTGCTGCTACCGAGGCTCTCGGAATTGTCAGTTTTGCATACTCGGTGTACTTGGAAGACATCGATGACCTCCTGGACAAGTATGCTGCCCTCTTCAACGGCATTGGAAAGATGACCAGTGACCCGGTCCGGCTTCACATTGATGACTCTGTACAGCCCATCGCCCTGAAGCATCGCAGGGTGCCGTTCCATCTCAGGGAGCAGGTGGACAAGGAGTTAGACAACCTGGTGAGTCTGGACATTATCGAAAAGGTTGAGGACCCGACGCCCTGGGTGTCCCCCATTGTGGTGGCTAGAAAACCTAAACAACCTGACTCTGTCGGGATTTGTGTGGACATGAGGCTACCCAACAAGGCCATTAAGAGGGAGCGGCATCTCACCCCTACCATTGATGACATTATCGCTGAAGTACAAGGGGCCCGTTTCTTCTCCAAGCTAGACCTTCGAGCAGGATATCATCAGGTTGTCCTCCACCCCGAGTCCCGGTACATAACAACGTTTACCACCCACCGTGGGCTGTACAGGTACAAGAGGTTGAGTTTTGGGGTGTCATCGACTGCAGAAGTATTTCAGAACATTATACCTGGCGCCCTAGCAGATCTGGAGGGTGTCCCTAATATCAGCGATGATATTCTGGTGTTCGCAAGGACAGAGGTGGACCATCTGAGGAGGCTTGGAAAGACCTTTGAGAGGCTGCAGTCACTGGGCCTCACCCTTCATAGGGATAAATGTGAGTTCCTGCGCCCCTCCATCGAATTCTTCAGGTTCGTGTTCAAGGAGGGGGGGTGTTGCCCGACCCGAGGAAGGTTCAGGACATTAAGAAGGCGCAGCCACCCGAGTCGGTGTCCGACGTGAGGAGCGTCCTTGGTATGGTGACATACAGAGGGCGCTTCATTCAAAATCTCGCATCAAGGTCTGAGCCGCTCAGGGCGTTGACGAAAAAGGAGTCGACCTGGCAATGGGGCCCACTTGAGCAGTCGGCTTTTGAGGACATTAAGAGCGCCTTAACAGCAGAGGACACCATGGCATTCTTCGACCCGGCGCTGGCGTCCGAGATCATCGTGGATGCCAGTCCGTTCGGCCTGGGGGCTGTACTGACTCAGGTGGACCGGGACGGGAGTGTCCGCCCAGTGGCATACGCCAGCAAGGCGCTCTCGGATACGGAGCAACGATACTCCCAGATCAAGCGGGAGGCACTGGCGGTCCTCTGGGGTTGCAGACATTTTCGACTCTACGTCTTGGGGCGTCCAGTGACCATGGTAACAGACCACAAGCCATTGCTTCCCATTCTGGCTGGGTCATCCTCGAAGTGCCCGGCTAGGATTGAGAGGTGGATGCTTGCCTTGCTTGAGTATGGAGTTACCCTGGTGTATGGGCCTGGGGCTAATAACGCAGCAGACTACCTCTCCCGGCATCGTGGAGTGCGCAGGGGAGAGGAGTAGGACACCTGTGCGGAGGAGGCCGATGACCATGTTCGAATGGTGGTTGAGGGGGCCACGCCGAATGCGATGCCCCTGTCAGACCTGGAGGCGGCCGCGGCCGAGGATGAGTGCTTCCAGATCCTAAAACACTCAATGCAGCACGGCTCCTGGAAATCCATCTTGGAGGCACTGGCGGGGTGGACCCAGGAGGCGAGGACAGGGCTCGAGCAATTGTGGAAGGTCAAGGACGAGCTGTCCTTCTCAGAATCGGGCCTCCTACTCCGAGGTGATCGCATAGTGGTCCCCAAATCCAAGATAACGAAGGTCATCACGTTGGCCCACCATGGACATCAGGGCGCCGCCAAGACCAAGGCGAGGCTGCAGCTGAAGGTCTGGTTCCCGGAACTGGAGAGAAGGGTGGATGACTTTGTGGCGGCCTGTATGTGGTGCGAGGCGGCTTCTCCCGTGCAACGAGAGCCGGCCATCGAGGCGATGCCCCGGGGGTCCCGGCCCTGGGAGATCGTCCATGCGGACTTTGGGTCGACGTCCGTAGGCACCCATTTTCTCGTAATCGTTGATGAGTACTCACGATACCCGGAGGTGGAGTTTGTGGAGTCAGTGGCCTTCGAGCACGTGGTCGTGGCCGCAGAGAAGGTGTTTACGGCCCATGGCTTCCCCATCACTCTGTGCTCGGACAATGGGTCGCCGTTCCAAAGAGAGTGGTTCTCGGAGTTCCTGGAGAGCTGCGGGATTCAGCACAGGAAGATATCCCCGCTGTGGCCCCGAGCTAATGGTGACGCTGAAAGACTGATGCGGACACTCAATAAGACCTTCAGGATTGCCCATGGACAAGGGCAGCCACTTCAACGAGCCCTCTACCAGTTCCTGCGAGTGTACCGCACTACCCCACATGCCTCCACGGGGATAGCCCCGGCAGAGGCTCTGTTCAGGCGATGTCCCCGGGACCTACTGCCCGAGGTCCGGGAGAAGGAGCCGGGAGTAATTGACAACCAGCAGGTCGAGGCCGACAGGCGGGTCAGGATTGACCAGGAGAACTTGCGAAGGGGTCTTTGCCCCCAGCAGCTGGAACCGGGAGATGTGGTGCTCATTCGAAACCGACACCCCCATGGGAAGCTCTCACTCCCCTATGAGCCGGAGCCATTGGACGTGGTAGCCGTAAAGGGGTCCATGGTGACGGCCTCAGATGGAAAATCTGCCGTCACCCGAAACGTCAGTTTCTTTTAGAAGCTGGATGATCCACGAACTGAACCACCACTGGACCCGGATGTAGCGGAGGTGCAGGAGGACGCTGGAGGTCCCTTGGGCACACCGCGGTTCCCTGTCCGGGGTACTGCTGCAGAAGGACTTCCCGTGCCGGAGGTAAGCGGGAGGTACCCCCAGAGGGCTGGGCGAGGGAAACCTGCTTACCTCAGAGAATACGTGCTGGGACATGTGGACAGTATGCCCGACTAAAGTGGACCCGGGTGGCTGACATTAAAGGGGTATGGGCGTAAAATGTTTCTGTTATTGTGGTGTGTGGTTTGTAGGGTTTAGTAATAAAAGCAGTTGTGTGTCCTCCCGAAAAAGGAGAAGTGTGTCGCTGCCCCGTGTGGGACGCGCACGCGGCGGCGTGACGTTGCATGCCGCTGCGTGCTGTATAAATAAACGGGGCGTTGCCGGCCGCGGCAGAGCGACCGGGAAGCCCGAACTGGAAGGACGTGTGAGCAGTGTGGTCCTTTCAGGGTGGGGGCTTGCGGGCACGCATGGGGCCAAGGACGAACCCCCAACAGACGGGAGATATCGACCTCAGTTATTTCATCTTCACCATGACTCACTGCCCACAGAAGGACTCAGCTCACCAATCAAAGGCCCTACGGATTTTAGAATGTGCAGGTGAGCTGGGGCCTCTAGTTGATGTCTAAATGTAGTACCACCTGTGAAATGTGAGTTGTGCTCACCAGTATGTTTCTGTGGCAAAAAGCTGCGCTGATCGGGAGCAATAAGACTTTGTATTACAATTGCATGTGGCTGTGAGACACAGGGTAATCAGACGCCACATTCATGTGACAGTGTTCTCACCTGAGGCACGATGTGCATTGTGATCTTTACCTGTCTCTTGGTTAGTCTTAGTGGTTAGTGTAGCCGGAAGTATGGGACGCCCAGATAGTCCCATCGCCTGTGTAAATATGGGTGAGGTGCCTGTCCAGGTGTTTGCAGGATGGCTTGTGTACGTTAAGGATTGCAAATTGACTCTCCATGTGAGCAATTTGCTTTTGCTTCCTCCAAGCTGCAGCTGTGTGCGGATGACCTGTTTAGTAATCATGTCTGCATCCACTTCAAAGAACTACGGTCTTTTTGGTGTTCTGAATTCGTTGTGTATGTAATATGTATTGGTGGTGTTTGTGTGTAGAGTGCCGCACCACCTTGCAGCTGCTTCGAAGTGAATTTCAGACTTGTGGCTGGTGTCAAGGTGGATTTCGGGACTTATTGTCGATAGGTCACCCCGATTGATCGGTTATTGGTTTAAGTGTGCTCAAGTGATTTATTGAAAACGTTATTTGTCTCTCCTTGCTTGTGTGCGTGTGGGCATTGGTAGCGGGCCTTCGGAGTGGGGTTAGGGCTAGGGAGAAATTAAAGTTGCCACTGTGTTGAACAATGTTATACCAGCTCGCTTGCTTTACACAAAATCTATTTGTACACAGAAATGGCTATTTATTTTAGGATTAGAACTAGGACGCCTTTTTTTGCAAAGGGGGCATTCGCACAAAAGAAAAACAATATATGCTTAGTGGTGTCGTTTACAAATTGACACGCGTGGAGGTTCTAATTACTTTGGCCCATCAATGTTAAATTGATGTCGCGTGTTGAACATTTCTAAATTGTGTTATTGACCTCATCCGTTTTGCAGATCACCAATCAGATAAAACGCTGCGGACTTCACTGTTTTCAAACACTCCAGTTTTATTTTACCCGCCCTGTAAAAAAGTTGTTTGGCGAAATGCTCTTGCAGATCGTCAACAGGGAGTCCATTCGCTCTGTGTTTATAAGAGGAGCCGGAAACGCTATTGCCGGGCCATAACCAGTGGACCCATATGCAGATAGAAATAAAACATACATAAGCCTACCTTGGGTGTCCCAGCCTTTCTCCCCCACCCCAAGTAGCACACAAAACATTGCTTTGGTTTTGGCAAATAAAATGGCTGTAGCTTGTATATCTGTGCAGATATGGTCATAACAAACATAATCATAATTACATAACCATAATAGCTGTACATTTGGGCACCGGTCCTGAGGTTACCCCCTCTGGCCCGTGCCTCATTCCTTGTCCCACAACAGTGTGGTCACTGTACAGTGTCCGGTCTTCTTTCTCCTTTTTCTCTCCCTTTTGCTAGGGTGGGAGGGTCCTTGGGAAAAGAAAAAGCGAGAATCTGCGTGCGCAGTGAACTCGTTGGTTTGGATCCCCGTGCAGGGTCCCAAACTGATTGTGGTTTGCTGCTGAAAACACAGCTCCTTATATTGGACCCAGGTGCTGGCCCTGGGTCCTTGTTGTGCCTGGGTGGGGGGCGGTGGTGCCAGCCCCCCAGGCCGTCTGGCAGCGACGGCCTCAGCACACTGGGGTGCTTTCCTTTGTAGGGCCCTGCCTGTTTCCGACCCTCCAAGCCTGGGTGCTTAGCACCTCTTTTGCAAGGAAGGGCAATCTGTTGTTAAACACCTCGCCCTTCCTTCTTCTCTTCACGGGCCGGCCACTGCGTGTCACCTTGTAGGGGGGACATGGGGGAGCACTGCCCCATTTGTTGGGCTGTTGCTCGCCCCTCTTCCCTGCCTGGCTGCCATGGGATACAGGTTATCAGGCCTCGCTTGGTGCCTGCAGCGTTGCCCATAATACGAGATAACCTGCATGCGTGGTGAGCGAAGGGCCTGTGTACAAGCAGCAACGGGAAATAGAACACCCTGCAGAGATGACATGGAAATGTGCCGGGTCAAACGTTACACTAGTGAAATCTCTGCTGAGTGCTAATAGGATATGCCAGGGTGTGCTTCTGATCATTTACTAATCAGTTTTTTATAGAGGCCTCAGCAGAATTTAAATAGTGGACAGTTTAAAATTAGCCAGAGTTCTTTTTGATGATACAATGAGAAAAGACTTGTTCTTTGCGTGGTATGGGGTGATCCCTAGTGAATTAATGAGTGTGTTACATAACTATGTTCTAAAACGTAAATGTATTAATAGCATCTTATTCAAGGCATGCTCAAAGATGACTCCTGCGTATGCTATCATGAACGTTTTGAGATGCTGATGTGTCCACTGGTATTATTATTTCATCGTTATTAATTTGCAATGTTGCATTGCAATGTGCACCTTCGTAATAACGAACAAAGCATACAACAGAAACGGACACTGTAATTACGTGCAGACATGATGAGAATGCAATCACTGTGAACATGCCTTATAATGTAAAAGTAACTAAGCAAATAACTCAACAGGTGGTATCAGTACATGAAGAGAGCTCATATCTGCGGCATTAGCAGCTCAGCTGAACTCTTTAAAATCTGCAAGGAACTGGCCAATCCTGCCACAGTCGCTACCTCTCCTGTCCCTTCCCAGGCCCTCTGCACGGCACTGGCTTCTCACTTCATCTCTAAAACTCAGGACATCATGTCCTCACTCTCCTCCTATCCCCCCTCCCTCCCTCCACTCCCTGCTCTTCCTCTGGCCCTTCTGCTGCCATCTCTTCTCCCTCCTTCTCTGCCTTTCCCGTGTTCTCCGCAGACAAAGTTTCTAGACAAGTCCGATCTATGAAAGTCTCGTTGAAACAGGTTCACCCCTGTTCCTCCAAAACTATCAACGACCACATCGACTCCCTGGCTCCTACCCTGGCTGATTTCTGCAATCACTCCTTCGCCACTGGAGTCTTCCCATCCCCCCTGAAGCACTCCCTTGTGCAACCTCTTCTTAAGAAACCCTCTGCCGATCCCTTGTGCCTGGCTAACTATTGCCCAATCTCCACCACTCCCTTCCTGGCCAAGCTCCTGGAGAAACTGGCCATGTCCCAGCTTAATCTCCAATTTTAATCTGTTGGTTGTCTTCATGATCATCAGCCTGGCTTCAGAGCAGCCAGAAGCAGGGAAACTGCTCTCCTGAAAATCCGTGAAGACCTGCTCTCCAACCTTGATGCTAACACCCCCTGCGTCCTCATCCTGCTTGATCTCTCTTCTGCCTTTGATACTGTCAACCATGCCATCTGCTCAACCGTCTCTGTGATAACCTGGGTATCACTGGTCAGGCTCTGGCGTGGCTGACTTCTTTCCTCTCTGACTGACCCTCACACGTCCAACTTGGGTCCTTCCTCGCCGCTATCTTTTTCTCTACTTGTGGTGTCGCCCAGGGGTCTAACCTCTCTCCCTGGCTGTTCAACCAATACCAGGCACTACTTGCCCACCACATCGCCACTCTCTGCCCCAACTTTCAGTGTAATGCAGATGACACCCAGCTCATTTTCAGGCTACCCTCAGCCTCCTCCTATCCTTCCCTCATCTCTGATTGTCTGTCTGCTATCCATGAGTGCTGTGCCACCAATGACCTCTGCCTTAATGCCAGTAAGACTGAGATTCTCCTCATCGGCACCCCCACTCCTTCCGTTCCTGAAGCTCGCTGGCCGGCCTCTCTTGGCTCTCTTCCTGCTCCCACCTGCAAGGCTAAAAACCTTGGGGTCATCTTCGACTCCACACTCTCCTTCTCCCCTCACATCTTTGTTGTCTCTAAGAAGTCACACTACCAGCTGCACCTCCTCAGAGGCATTCTTCCTTTCCTCTCCTCCCCCCAGAAGTTCACTGTCTCTAGAGCTCTGGTTCTCTCTAGGCTGGACTATTGCAACAGCCTCTTTCTAAATCTGCCTGCTTCTACTCTCCGCCCTCTGCAACTTATCCAGAACAGAACTGCGAGGCTTGTCCTTGGCCTCAAGCCCAGGGATCGTATCTCTCCAGGACTGAAATCTCTGCACTGGCTCTCAGTGGCTGCGAGGATTACGTTCAAAACCCTCTGCATCATCCACAAGGCTTTCTGGGGCCTGGGGCCTCAATAACTTCAACTCTCTCTCCCTAAATATCTTCCGTCTCGAGCTCTCCGTTCATCCGCCTCCAACTCCCTCAGAGTCAGTCGCTTCTCTAAGCAACGAGTTGGTGGTAGATCTCTTTCTTCAGCTGGGGCCTCCCTCTGGAATAGCCTCCCTGCCTCCCTAAACTTGAAGAGAACCATCTCCGGTTCTGAAAGCACCTCAAAACCTTTAGGTTTTGCTTCTGCCTTTTCTCCTCCTCTCCTCTACTGACCTCCTTGGTGTTATCGGAATTGCACTGGCTACCAGGACACCCTCTGATCTCAGACCCAGGTCCCTCCCCACCAGCGCCACACACCTGCACTGCCCACCTGGCAACCCCCGCACTTGGGTACTGTTTCTGTATTCCTACAGTCCCCCTACCAGCCCTTGGCACCTGATGTCTTCACTTACCCACGCACTTGGCACATGATGGCCGTTACTTTACTTATTGTTTATCTATTCCCATGTACTGCACTGTCGCTGCCCCTTTCCCCTGCACTTGCGTGATATGAATGACACCTGGCCTAGTAGGATCATTGTCTGTCCTCCCTTTGTTCCCCTCCCTTGCCTCATCGCGCCTTGAAACGCTTGTGTATAGGCACTTTACAAATGCCATATCATATCATGAAGAGAGGCGGAACCGCATTCGCAAACCAGACGGTATAACGATGGCCCCCAACACGGAGTAGAGGTATTAGTATCCCAGCCACCCAAACAGAGAATACAAATGTGACCCCCTAGTCAGGAACCATAAGAAATTAGCTAATGTATAATCCCCATTAAGTTATGAATGACACCGAACAGGAACTTGGGGAGCCCCATCAGGTAGTATGGCAATGAGCCACCTGCCCAACAGCGATAGAAACGACCCTAATAATAATAATAATAATAATAATAATAATAATAATAATGTGTTATTTAAATATAACTTTCATCACAGTGTTTTACAGAAAACAGTCTTATGTAAAATAAATATTTCCCAACAAAAATGAGTACTCATTACAAGCATGAGCTGGCCTTGCTGAGATTCAAACCCTGCAACCTGCAGATCACATGCAGTTCTCAGCTGTGAACACTTAACATGCTAAGCCACCTTAAAAACGTATCAAATAATAATAAATAACAATCCACTTTCTATCACAGTATTTGTTATTTTGTAACACTACAAGAGATAGATTATGCTATTACTTCATTTAATGGTGCTCAATTTATCAACCTGAGAAGTACACAAGTCTGAGTCAGCCCCGCCAAGTCTCAAACGTGTGTCTTTCATGTTCACTACATTTCTCAGCAGCAAGCCTTTAGCTCACTGAGCTATCACTTTCTAGTGAGCCCATCAGAAAGTTTAGGAATGACCCCCGTCCAGTATAAGATACAGATCCAGCAGATACCATATGAATAACCCTACACTAGCACACAAGGCAGTACAGAACATAGCCCTGTCAGGAGGAAGGGTCCTCATTAGATATTAGCACCTGGGGTGTGGGGCTCAGCCACACAGGTTCCGTGGATCGCGGGTTGAAATCTTTAATCTCAGCCAGCGTTACACAGAACCCACTGGATGCCATTCCTGCCCCGCAGTGCCATCTCCCCCTGTTTATTTATTATTATTTTTTGTTATTATTTCCCAACCACCTCCCCTGCCCCACTTACCAGAGTGTTGTCGCTTCACCGCCACTCACTTTTCTGAGCCGCCATAGTAATGGAAGAGGGGCTCTTTATGGAGCCCTGCCTTTCATTACCATGGTGGCCATATTAGCAAACGATTTACATTAATTGGACAGGCCAGGTGTGGGGTCCCCTTCAGTGAATGAAAATCCTTTTTTCTTAACACCCTGTGTTACCGCGTTGGTAATCCTGGTTGTTAATGGCATCAGCACCCCGTTACAAGGGCTGGAACGATGGTAACGTCCCGGTGGCCGCGTTATTGGCCCTCGCGCTACAGGGCCATTACCCCCCTTTCCAACCCTTGGAACGGGGTGCTAACGCCATAGTATAGGAATGGTCCCAGACACAGTATTGCTTTGACTTTTAACAGAGTGCTGCGGCTCAAACAAGGATAGGGATGCTAAATGTGGCAGTGTTGTTGCTCATATATAGTAGAGTTTACTTATTTTTATTTATTTATATTTACATTCAGGGACAAACAATGGTCACAAAAGAATGTACAATAGATAAGATATCAGATTTGACAAGACCCAGCAAGCTTCGTACAATGGGGTGAGTTTGAGTGATATTCAGATGAAGTTGTGGAGGGGAGTAAATGGAACTGTCACCATGGACAAAACATGGGTGGACGTACACAGATTAAGGACAATCAGCATTAGGCATTTTAAAGTGGAGGTGGGCAGTATGGACTTGTGTGTTTGGGATGTGACCATGATGGATGAGGTTAGTGACGAGGAACAATGTTAGCTTGAAGGCAGATAGGAGGTACATTAAGAGGGTAACTCGGAGGCGTTGAGGTAGGCTTTCAGTTTGGTTTTGAACCTGACGGTGTACACTGTTTCTTGGATTTCCAGGGGGAGATAATTCCATGCGAGTGGAGCAAGAAGAGAGATATAGCTAAAGCGAGAGTAAGCAACAGGGAGGGGGTGCAGTGCCAGTAGGGCGGTTGAGGTGGCAGAGCAGAGATTACGAGAAGGCATGCAGAGTTGGATAG
The DNA here is from genome assembly GCF_040938575.1 of Ambystoma mexicanum. NCBI lineage: Eukaryota > Metazoa > Chordata > Amphibia > Caudata > Ambystomatidae > Ambystoma > Ambystoma mexicanum. Next base: position 630,668,765 of record NC_090927.1, on the reverse strand, counting down.
AAGAGGATTGATACAGTGGTGCCTTACTGTTAGGGATCATTCTCAGAAATGTGCTAATTCCCTTCTACCTTGGAGACGCACAGCTCTTTTGCTGGACTTTAGGACTTTTAATTTCTAACCTGGACAGAGTGAGACCTTTTTCACACTCTCTCATGTATTTCTCTGTGATTGCATCATCTTTACATTGTGACACACAGTACCTTCAGTGAAGGGACACAGGGAAGTCTCTTAATTTTCCCAAAGGTTAAATACATTCTCTTGGTAAAACTACTGTTTCCAAGAGCAGTGAAGTGAAATGGACTTTACTTACATTTTGTAACTTTCTAGATCCAACACACACTATCTTACATTAGGGTGGTAGAGGGATTACTTAGTATCCCCTTTGTCTAGTTTCTCATGTAACATTTTTATGTTACTCTTTCCACGATTAATGGCTGGTGGAAGTGGTTACCTTTTTCCTACCATTGTGTATTTCTACCGCAGGTTGCAATTGCAGCTGCAGTAAAGCACCCATGGGTGCCCATTTCATCAAAATGTCCCAAGTCTTCTTTTTTCCCCATTTCTTGTTGGAAAGATCCTTCTTGAGATTTACTCTGTGCCCCAAACCAAGTTTGGTTCCTTTGTTCATTTTGTCTTTGGAGGGATTCACGAGTGAAGTCCGCCTCTGGCTCCAGCATGTCTAGCAGGGCAGGAAGCAAGGTAGGTGCCCAAAAACTCCCTGTGCTTAGTCTCTTTGGGGATTGGCTGGAAGGCTGTCCACGCTGGACAGCCACTCTGCTGTGAGAGTGACAGCTAAGTTGCAAATGAATGGGAGAAACCTGCATAAAAGGTGAGGCTTTTTGCTTGGAAGGCAGAGTCGACCACTTGACGAAGGAATCCGAAGAACTTGGAAGAGACGCCTGCTGCAACTCCTGGACCCTTGGTTCACCCGGTGAAGCCCTGCTGCAGTGCTGAAACTCTGAATTAGGCCTCAACTAGAGAAGACTTGCAAAGTATGACTTCTCCCCTTGCTGCCACTGACCTTCAATTCATAGTGCAGGAGTCCCCAGACGTCCTCCCTCTTGTCCCCACAACTGAGGCCAGGAACAACAGGATCTGCAGACCTACACAGGAACAGAAGTCAGCTGGAACCAATTTCTTCTAACCAAAGGTATTGTTAAACTAAGGGGACTTACCTCTTGTCGTGTGGCCTTACTTGTTCTTAGTTGAGACTTGTCTTGGTTGCTTTTCCAGAGTTGCTTGCAGCTTTGCTCCTCACAAGCCTCCCAGCTTGTGGTCCTAAAGTGATTCAATTTTTTCTACAAAGACTTCTAAAACATTACGCAATACTTTTACTTACCTGCATGAAGTGCTTCAGATCACCTAGACTTTAGTTCAATTAGCATTGGCTGTCCTGGCTCCCTGAAAGACTCTTCTTACCTTTGACTTTGTGCTTTACCTTTCCTCCAGGAAAGGGTTAATTTACTTTGCATTGGGGGTTCAAACATACTTACCTGCTTCAGATTATTTGTATAACCTTTGTTTTATTCCCAAACCCTTTTCTTTGACACCAAACTCAGCATTGCTCTAAATGCACCAGTGATATTTTAATGTCCACAGTGTCCTGGTTATTTAAGTCACCTCAGGGTGTAGGAACCTCCTGTGTGCCATCCCAAATGGGTACTTGCTGATTTAGAGAAACTAAGAGTGTGTATTTTGAAGTGTATTTCTGTTACTTATATATTGTCTCCGTCTGAAGAAGGTTTATTCAACTGACTGTTAAATAAATTAAAATGTTTTTAATCAAGAAAACTTGAGTGTAAGAGTTAATTTGAATACTTGTCACTGTGAATCCCTGTTTAAAAACCATACTGCCCACATTGACCCCTCTTGAGATAAGCCTCGCTGCTCAGCCACACTACCAACCTGTGTAGTACAGACTTATACTAAAGGTTGGGGGACCTATTGCCAGAAGGACAAGGTTGTTGTAGTCTCCCAAAAGGTACTGCACACAATCTTGCCTAACACTTACCATGGACAGATTTGTGAACCAGAATAATACATTTCATATGGCCCTGTTATGCATCACCAGCAATCCAAACTGGTGACAGCAAGAGGAAACAGGTGTGAAATGAATATGTTCAAAGAGAGTCCCTATTCCAAAGTTAATGAACTTGTGGAGAGGACAGAAAGCATCGCTGGGGAGACTAATGAGCAGGTTCAAAAACTCTGGTCAGTAAAAACATTAAAACAATAAGGAGTGCACATCATTGCAAGGACATCAGCGTTCATTACAAAATAACTCGGCCAAGGAGCAGTCAGATGGTCTTGTAAGTCTGTAAAGCTGCACTCTACCTGCTGTGAGGACTATGAGGGCATCCTCACTTCTTTCCCAAATATATACTCCTCCCAGGTGGCCAGGGAAAGGCTGTTGCTTTAAGATCCTGACCCTGGGGGTAGATATGTGAGGGAGGATCACCTCGGTGGAGTTGACTTGGGCAGTGGGGATGAGGCACCCCTGGGTGAGACACAGTATCCCCCATTTCCCTTTCTCAAGTAGTCAAACATCCCCCAAGCCTTTATAGGGTATTATCAAGCTCTATCTATCATTCCAGAAAACATACTCCCAATATACCCCAATCAGGCACTGAGATGAAGACGAAACAACCCAGAGTTATACATTATCTCTTTATTAACACTGACATTCACAAACACGACTCTGGTACTGGGACGAGGAAGAGGGAGGCAGAGTACCATGACTGTTACTCAGTAAAAGAACATTGCCTCCACCTGGGAACTGGAGGGTGTCAAAAATGGGCCGCTTAGGTGAGTCTAAGGAGAATGGTTGTGGAACGCTTGCAGGAGAAGCCAGAGGAGAGACCAGTGATTTGTGTGCCCGAAGTGTCCAGGAGCTTCTGAGTCGCTGCAGCGGAAGCGGGAAAGGTTTCTGGCAGCAAAACAGGTCTGCAGTCCTCCAGGGGTCGGAGGGACTCCTTCTCCATTCAACCGAGGCAGCAGAAATGCTGTAACCAAGGTACTCCGAGTCGGGAGCAGCAACAGCCACAGAGAGCCTGCTGATGCGAAGAGCAGTACTCGTAAACAGCGTACCTGGTGAGTCAAAACAGTTAGAATGACTCTGGGATGCTGTGGGGTAAACCATGTGCTCTGTGCACATCAGATCGCTCGTGAGTGAGCGAAGAACTGATTAGACACGGTGACAATATGCTAACTTGAAGCCTATAACTTGAAGGTTAAGAAAAGTGAATAGAAGGTTAAGAAAAGTGAATAGAAGGATTTGTGAATACCGAACTGTGAATCATATGAAGTTGAGAAGGCCAGGAAAGGGCCGTAGAAATTGAAGTCTTTGAAAAGTGTGAAAACGCCTGTGAGCAGGGTGAAAATTCCTAGCAGGGGAGTAAACTGGTAATTTGATAGGAAGTTTTGCAATGTGTTCCGGGAGGTCTCGGGAGGATAGCTCAGGGGCAACATGCTCCCTTTGGAAGCAAGACATCACGGGGCACCACCGGTTCGATCCCCGGGTCTGCGCTTAGAAACATCCAGATATTAAGCACGTTATAAATAACCTATCATATCATATCAATGTGTTGAATGGAATGAAATGAAGCAATATGTTTTGAATACGGAATTAAAAGAAAGCAAGTGTGGTAATCCCTGATACAAAGGAACTGTAAATGGTATAAACTGAAGAAAACAAGTATTGGCAAGTGCCATAAAAATATAAAGAACTGTCCAAACTGAAAGAATAAGCAATGATAAAAACTATGAGAATATCTGAATGTATAACAAGTGAATGGTGGTAAAACAAGTCTTAAGAGAGTGTAGAGAGGAAAACCCAATACCACTGTGAAGCTGAAACAGTGGCAGTGTAAATGTGAAGAAAAAACAAGCAAGCTGTGTTTGTTGCATGACCTGTGATTGGTAGACCATGTGGTCCGACAACTGCGCCTAGACCAAATACACCCACCTAACCGAAAAGCCAAGTAATTCACCCATAAGTTTGTGGCTGACTGCCAAGGAGACACCTGGGTGATCTGATATTATTGAACTGAACTTTTGTGATATTGGTGAAGTTGATGAAAGGCAAAGCTGCCAGAAATCTGAGAAATATCCTAGGGAATTGTATTCGTTTTGGAACATTGAGAGACTTGAAAGCGTGGGGAAAGGAACCCCTTTTTTGACAAAGTGAACCATCCTAAATCTTGAAGAAGGAAAAGCCACTTTTGCAACAACGAGTGGGAAGAATCTCTGCATTTTCATTTGAACTCTTTCCATTTTGATGCTGACATCTCTACACATTATAGTCAAGTAGTTGTGACGGCAAGTGTAGGCTTTGAACAAAGACAGATATGTGCTTTGGACTTCCTGACAAAGACGCCTCTTAATTTTAGTTAGGTAGGAAAATCTCACCTTAGCATAGGGCAAGTTAGACATTTTCCCAACCTTCTCTTATTTTGAATAAAAGTTCTGAACCAAGTTTTACTCAGTTGTCTGTGTCTGCTTTTGATGCCTTCACACCACCCACATCAGTCAATAGTATTTATAGACACAATTCATAAATTTGTAATACATAAATATGCAATCATAATATTATTTTTGACAATCCTCTGAAAATTCTGATTGGTCTATGCCCATAAAAAACATCAGTCAATATACAACACTCTAAGATTATTTGTTAGAAACTAGCCCTATTCTGATAGCTTAAAGCATTTCCCCACTTCCCATTTGAATTTCAAAGGTTGTTTTACAATGTATTGCTCACCTTAACGTCCCTGCAACTAAAGTGTTCTCCTTGAATATATATATATATATATTCAATGACAAAACTTTGTTTAAGGGACGTTATGGTTAAGTTGCACTAATAAAAACCTATGAAATTCATTGAAAAAACTTTGTTAAAGGGACGTTATGGTTATCAGTAAAACCGAAAAACCTCACAAATTCGCCAGTTATGGTAAGCTAAGCAACCATAACTCATGCACAAGGACACCAACTATGACATCACGCATGTCATTGATGACATCACATATCTTGGCCACTTGTTTTTGTTCACTGACGTATATAGGCCAGGTGGTTTTGTTCACTGACAGTCATAATATTAAAATTGAAAAGGTGCTATATATCTAGAGGTTAACCTTATCATATGTTCTTAAGTACATTCCATAGGGCTTAGTCTCAGCTAATGGTGCACATATATGAGGAAATAAGCAGGCCTCAAACACACAATTCATTTGTATACATGAAGATAAACTTTAATGTTATTAACTTTTCTGATGATGCTATTTCTTTCTTCCTTACTTTATTTCCCCGTATGTCCCTCTGATTTGTATGCATAGTGGTTCTTCATATGTACTAGCACAAGTGTAGTATGTCTTGAATTGTTAGCTAGTTATTACATGTTTAACATTACTCAAAACTTACATGAGGTAGCATTCATTATTGTACTTTCCAAAACTTCAAGATTATAAATATTGTACTTCTATGGTGCATGCTGCAGCCATTGCATATGTTTATATATGTTTAGGTTGCTGTATTAACAACAACATCCCAATACAATATTGTTTAGAAGAGTGCATTCTTTAAGACATTAAGTAGTTCATGATAGGTCTCCCGATCACCCCTGAAATCTTGTTACCAACATTATAAACACAACCCCTTGTAGGGATTTTTAATCAAAATTAATTTCACATGTGATGTCATCAGTGATGTCATCAATGACATTTGTGATGTCATCTTTGATGTCCTGGGTGTTAGTCTTAGCAGTGCACGGTGGTGGCGCGAGTTACGGTTGCTTAGCTTACCATAACTGGCGAATTTCTGAAGTTTTACGGTTTTACTTGTAACCATAACGTCCCTTTAACAAAGTTTTTTTAGTGAATTTTATAGGTTTTTATTAGTGCAACTTAAGCATAAAGTCCCTTTAACAATGTTTTTTCAGTGAATTTGATGGGTTTTTACCAGTGCATGCTATTTTCCTATAACTTACTAATATCATACTTATCTAATATAGCAACATTTGTGTGCAATTTACATAGTTTCACCTTAAAACTCTGCCATTGCCCACCTTCTAGCATTATTTCTATCACTTCTATACACTTTTTGCAACTTTTTCAACTGATTTTGCGCCCGTTTATGTCCACAAACATTTGACTTCATCGTGGACATTCCGGACAGTTCCACGCGACCATAAACTGGTGCGCAGCATGATGACTTGTCTGAGAACGCATCTGCACTTCGCGATCATATCCGTGTTTCGTGGACAGTTCGGAACTGCAATTTCGACTGATCTAGGAACCTTCAACTTCAAAATGTACCTTGAACAGCTCCTACACCTATTTTTACTCACTATCCATTAACAATCTAGTACACAGTACATACTTGGAAGAATGTTAGAAAAACTGCTATTTATCTTAAAAATGGCATCACCTATTGCCATCCCTCCTCCACAAGAGCCACCACCACCACCAGCTGGAGGACCTTCACAACAAGAAAAGTGCATTACTTCCAAAGACAATGAAGAGGACCAAGAAGATGAGGTAGAGGAAGTACCAACCTCTATCACCCAGAGGGAATCATGGGTGTGGCAGTTCTTTACCACTGTTGGGAATGTACCAAAGGCGAAGTGAAATGCAGCAAGTGCTTTGTACTTAGTTGCAGACGCCCCGGACACTACTCCTACGGGACCACCTCCATGTGCTGCCATGCCAAATCCAATGACCGCAATGCTCACAGAAAGATTATTCCTTTCTTAGCAAGTAGGAGGCTATCTTCCTCCACCTCATCTTCCTCAACCAATACTATAACCACACTGCCTACCTCTGTGGGACACAAAATCCCACCAGCTACCTTGCAAGCAATAAAAGATGTTGTTGATCCATATTTTATTAAGACAACAGTTCTCTGTATATACTAAGGAATTTCGAAGTGCTTTTGAAGCAGTTATCAAGGAGCATGAGAAACACTGCCCCCTACCTTAGAAGTAACACATGTACAACATCTTCCCATGTCCTCCTGATCCTCCATATTAGTGCTTGGTGCCCCTTCCCTCTTCTCCCTCCCCACCTTTCGTTCTAAGCTCTCCTGCCAAATAAATAAATACATAAAAAAACAACAAAAGAAATGTTCCTTTAGGAACCACCTTTCACAGTTAAAAATAGAACTAAAAAAGAACTTAGACTCCATCTACTTTACATTTCTCAGTAAAGTACATAGACTCAATAAGATTTTCCAACATGTCCATTAGCATGTTGTGCTATGCTAATGGAAATATTGTGGCATTCATCCCACGTTCCAGGGACTGGAACAGTGAATACCAGCTCGGCAGCCCAAGTTATCAGCCAAAGCGAAGCGAGGGTGGATAACAAGATCTCCAGACCATTATCCCCCATTCCAGCCACTGCAATGGGGGATGAAGGCCATTAGCACCTCAGGCTCCCAAAGCGGGAACCCGAGGTGCTAAAAAGAAATTGATTTTTCTTCCTACAACGGGACGCCTGCAGTGTCCCGGTGTAGGAAGGAAAATCCTTTTCCAAGATGGCCACCATGGAAAGGGAAGGTGGGGTTCCATACAGGGTCCCTCTTCACTTTCCATGGCAGCCTGCAAAATGCGAAGAGAGAACCCTATGACCATATTAGCACAAGCACATTTTTATTCCCTTTCAAAGCTATTCCACTTTCAAATAACTTTACCACAAAGCCGGTCTTGGGTGGGCATTGCCACTTTAACCTCATGTGTTGTCCCTCGTGGTCATGGCCAGTAGCCAGATTGTCCGGATCATGAACTTATTCCATGAACCTGGCAATGTGGTCACTGCCCATGGCCACAGGCTACACCTCAGTCACCAAAGGTATATCAGAATTTTTTGTACCTACATTATGACACTTGTCAAAAATAAAACACAGCCACTTTTGCAAAACTATGCTTTAAGATCCTTGCCAATGCTCCTTACACAAGTTTCCTGGAAATCCACCCATGTTTTATTTTTTCAAAAGTGTCAAATGTATGCACATACAATAGTCATATAACTTAGCCCCCACTAGCAAAATCCATTCAGACTTTACAAAAACTTTTATATCTAGATCTAAAAACGTTTTACAAACCTTTGTGTAGATTCGTCGAATTGCACTACATTTATAAGCCTTTATAATATTTTTGGATCCACCTCTAATTTTGCCCCCTCTTGAGAGAATCCCACCAGACTTTACAAAAACATTTATATCTAGATATATAACCATTTTGCAAACCTTTGTACAGATTTGTCAAATGGCACCTCATTTGTAAGCCTTTACATTATTTTGGGACCCCCTCTCTAAATTTTGCCCCCTCTTGACAGAATCCCACCAAACTTTGCAAACTCATTTGGAGTCAGGTCAAGAATATAATTGCAAACTTTGCAAACATGCAGTTTCATTAAGTGGCGCCAAAGTTATAAGCCGTCCAAGAACTGCTTTTCACCAACACTGTAATGCAGATGTGTCCGCGAACTTCACAGGACTGTTCGCAGAGTTTTACGGTGAAAAACACCCTTTTTTTGCTTCTTGCAGCCATATCCCATCCCATCCTTATCACCCTTCACCTCCCCAGAAATTATTTGATAATGTTATGTTTTTTAATATGTTTTTTCCGCGATGTCCAAGATGGTGGGCATTTCCAAAAATGTGATGCACTCCACGCTTTTCACCATCCAATCAGTGGGTGCGTCCGATGTCCGCGGACACCATTTTGCCTTTTAAGCCAATCAGAGCCCTGTCTGCTGACCGAACAGGGAAATGGGTCTGAGGACTGAACACAGATATCACACATTTTTTTAAACTTACTTTTTGGTCATTTTAAAAAGAAGTACTGAACGGATTTCCACACAATTTCCCAGTTGCCGGTCATACCACAAATTAGGTGAAATTCCGTCCAGCGGTTTGGGCTGTAGGTGTGAGCAAATTTTTTCTCCATTCAGTCTAAGGAAAAAAAAAAGAAATGTGCGTCTCCCCCTTTAACTTTGCCCCCCCCCCCCTTGATGAAAACTCACCAAACTTTGCAAAGAAATTTGGAGCGGGCCATATACTTTGCAAAGTTTGGTGAGGATTCGTCCAGGGAGAGAAAAGTTGTAAGCTGCCCAAAAAGAGGTTTTCCTTTGGATTTAGCAAGTTAACCATAACTACACGGCCGCAAACGCGGGCAATATAATATTCAAGGAAAAAACATTAGTTGCACGGACGTTAAAGTGAGAACTTAATGCCACGAAACCCTGGAAATTCAGCTAAAGCTGTAATGTTTCATCGTCTTCGCCCCTTTTGGACCGCCTGGAAAGCCTGGCATCGCATTGCAGCATCCATCTTTACTCCTAACATGGCCGTCGCTATTACGAGGCTTGATGGTAGTGGTCTAGGCTTTTTCGTTGTTCCCAAGGCATCATCATATAAGTGCCGATCAACCACATGTCGGTGCGTCTCAACGCTCAGTTGCTAGCCTTCAGCCATGCTCAGTGCTACCTGTTCTTTGTTCCCTTCTCCGTTCCTTCCTGGCTGCATCGCGTCTTGCTGTGTCGCTTACCTCTGTTGCTTCCTGGCTCCGTTGCTCTCCTGGCTACATTGCTGCTTACCTTCCTTGCGCTTCCTGGCTCTGCTGCTCTCCTGCCCGCGTTGCCGCGTGCCTTCTCTGTGCTTCCTTCCTCCGCCGCCCTCCTGCCCAATTTGCTGTTACCATCTTCCTGTTCTGCTACTGCGGATTACTGCAGTCTGTATATTCCATTCTGCTCCTTCTGGCCGCCATCGAGCATATTCATTTCCTAGACTTCTCACTCCCTGATTTTGACCACAACAAGAAAGAAAATTTGCCTCAGGTTTTTTCCCTTGCAGGTTTTTCCCTGGCTCTGGGTGGTTTCCCCCGGTGGTAGTCTGCCTGGTCTTCTGATCCAGCAGGGTGGCGTCAGGGGAGACTCGTCCATTTCTTCACAAAACCCGGACTTCAAAGAAAAAGGAGAAACTAACCGTCAAGAAGAAAAGTGCAAAGACAAAACAGGTGAGCCACGAATTACAAACCTCTAAACTTGTCAGTTTGAGTTGCCAGAGGATTACCACAACAGAGGAAATGGAACATTCACTCCAGGATCTTCTGCACGGAATGCAATAATTATTCAGAGGTACAAAACCACAAGGTGGAGAACACAGCCTTGTGGCAGCTGGTCTTCTCCTGGGACTCTGCATTTTAGGAGAGTGCCTCCATGGGAGGCATTGTGGGAAAGTACGATGGAGCACCCAAGACATTGCGTTCCTTCCTGGACTAGTGTATGGTGCACTTTACATTCAAGCCCTACTACTTTTCTACCCACAGGGCTAAGGTGTGGTTCATAGTGTTGCATCTTGTCGGCAATGCTCTTGCTTGGACTACACCCTTGGTAGCTGCAGGGGACCGCATGTTGGATAACTATGATGGGTTTCTTATGACATTCAAGACCACGTTTGATCGTCCTGATCAGGTGTTTTCAGCCCAGGAGAAGTTACTTGAATTCCAGCAAAGCAACCAAGGCATGCTCACATATATTACCTGCTTCAAACAGTTAGCCAAGGAGGCTGATTGGTCGCCCAAAGCATGTTTCACCTTGTTCCGCAAGGGACTCAACGCAGAAGTTAAAGATGAATTAGCCAGAATGGCTCGCCCCCTGGTTCCATCCAGGCTCTTTTGGATTTTTCCCTACAAATCAACTTCCGAGTACAGGAAAGGAAGGCATAAAAAGAAGGGTTTGCAGCCCCCTGCAGAAACTCTTGCCAGTGTACCCCAGTCCTAGAGAGGCTACTCAATCCTTGCAACCAGAATCAGAACCCATGCAGTTGGGGACTCTACGAGGACCCCTGACACCACAGGAAAGAACTCAAAGGATCAATAGCGGATTGTGCATGTAATGTGCTTTGGATAAACATCTGGTCAGGAATTGCCCAATCGCCCCGCCAAGGCGTTCGGGAAACGCCAGCTCCCGATCCTGTTTGGAGCCCAGTTTCACTAGATCGATACATGCCCCTTTTATTCTGCTTCTTTAGGTCCAGCACAAAGGTCTCCCTTCGTGATCCTCCAAGTGACCCTGGCTTCTTCCACCGTAGTACTTCACCCTGTCCTGGCCTTAATAGACAGCGGTGCCATTGGCATCTTCTTGGGTGATGAATGGGCTCAACAACACCAGATACCCAGAGAGCCCAAGGATATGATACAGGCTGTGGAAGGGATTGACGGACGCTCACTTTCCTCTGGGCATATCACTCCACAAACCATTGGACTTCTGCTTTTCTTCAACAACCATCAGGTACTGTTATGTTTCAACATCATAAAGGCTGCCCTCTATCCAGTGGTTTTGGGTATGCCTTGGTTACAACATCATAATCCATACATTAACGGGCCAGCAGGATCCTTGTTCCTTGTTTCTGAGTTTTGTCTTTCGCACGGTCTCTCTGGGAAAACTCAGTTTGAACTGCCTACGGGCAATGAACCGCATGAAAAACAACACGTCAACCAGGTGCCTGAGGCTTATCGTCAATTCTCTGATGTCTTTTCCACGGCCATTGTACAGACCTTGCCCCCTGATAGGCCTGAAGATTGTGCTATTGAAATGGATGAGATCGCTGTCATACCCTTCGGCTGGATGTTTGTCTTGTCTGAACCTGAGAAAAGAGCCCTCTGGGAGTATTTGGACACCGACTTTTCAAACTGAACAATTTGTCCTTCCAAGACCCTGCAGGGCCTTCTTTATTTTTTGTGCCTAAAAAAGAGACCAAGGAACTCTGCATGCCTGGATTACAGAGAACTAAATCCATGCACCCAGAAGGATCGATACCCTTTGCCCCTCACAGCCGAGAATCTGGAAGCTCTACAGGGATCCCTGCTATTTACCAAATTGGATTTGAGAGGGGCTTACCATCTTATACGCATAAGGAAAGGTGATGAATGGAAGACTGCTTACCGAACACCGTTTGGCCATTTTGAGTATTTAGTCATGCCCTTTGGTACCTCTAATGCTCCCGCTGTGTTCCAGCGTTTCATGGATAGGATATTTTCGGACGTGTTACCCTTTTTGTTAATGTCTATTTAGACGACATATTGGTGTATTCGAAGGATCCAGCATTGACCCAAGGACACGTCACTCAAGTCTTACTACGTCTTTGAGAACTTAATTTGCTAGCCAAGCCCGAAAAATGTACCTTCCATGTCACCACAGTGCGAAACTTGGGATTCATTCTAAGCCCTTAAGGTATGGCCATGGATCCCTCCAAAGTCACTGCCATCACCTCATTGCCTACTGCTTTCTCGGTTAAACATATTCAATCCTTCCTGGGCCTAGCAAAGTTTTACAGGAAATGTATCCCCAACTTTTCCTCAGTGGTTTGGCCGATTATAACTCTCCTGAAGAAAGACACACCTTTTTATTGGTCAACGGCACAGGAGTCTGCCTTCAAGTTACTCAAGGAAAAGTTCACTGAAGAACCCATATTAAGCCAACTTAATGTTTCCGAGCCCTTCCTGGTGGAGACGGACGCCTCGGAATATGCCATAGGAGCAGTCCTGAAAGTGAAACAAGAAGACAACCTCAAACACCCTTTTGCATACCTTTCCAGGATATTAAGCACCAGTGAACTCCATTATTCAGTCCTAGAAAAAGAGCTACTAGTTATATGTCAAGCCTTTACTGATTGGCATCACCTCCTTCTAGGTGCCAGTGTTCCAGTACAAATAAGAACCGATCATAGGAACCTACAAGTGCTCCAGTCATTAGAATGCAGAAACAGCTGACAGGCATGCTGGGCGTACTTCTTTACCCAATTTCAGTTCCAAATTTCATACAGCCCGAGTTCATCAAACAGTCTTGCTGATGCTCTGTCCAGACACCAGGAATTTATTCCCAACAAACCGCTGCCTCTACCCAGGATGTTTCCAGAGAAGGTGTTTGTCACCCAGGACGAGGTTATTTTGGCCAAGATCAGGTCAGAAATCCAAGCATCGGCCTTGTGGAGAGACTTTTCCAGTACTAATCCATGGGCTCTGACTACCAAGCACGGCTATCTATTTAAGGACACTGCCTTAGTGGTACGCACTCCGAACTTAAGAGATAGAGTGCTATTCCTCTGTCATGACTCTTCTCCTCCGGGCATCATGCAATCAAAGCCAACTTGCAGAACCTTAAAAGGCAGTTCTGGTGGCCAAAGATGCACCTGGATGTTCAGGCTTACATACAGACATATGCTATCTGCAATCAAAACAAATACGACAACAAGAAACCAGCAGGACTCTTGTTCCAACTGGATCTTTCACCACGTTCCTGGGAAACTATAGCCACAGATTTTATTAAGGACCTTCCTCCTTCCAAGGGACACACATCCATAATGGTGACGATTGATTTGTTTTCCCATATGGCACATTTTACTCCACTGACTAAGCTTCCTTCTGCCAGCGAGAAGGCTAACCTTTTTGTAACTGAAATCTTCAGACTTCATGGCCTTCCTTTCAAGATCATCTTCGGTCTAGGTCCCAGTACACCACCCGGTTTCGGAAACACTGTTGGGTATAGAACAACCCCTATCTTCTGGCTATCACCCACAAACCAATGGGATAACTGAAAGTGTGAACCAAACCTTTGAACAATAGCTCCGGTGTTTTTCATCCCAGGTACAAGATGACTGGCCAGTTCTGCTTCCACTGGCGGATTTTGCTTAGAACAATTCAGAACACTCTACCATGAAAACAAGTCCTTTCTTCAGCAACCAAGGATTTCATCCATCAGTTCTTCCCACACTTCTACCTTACCCCAGTCCTGTCCCTTCAGTCTATGCCTGGATATCTGACCTGGTGAACGTACAGGACCATTTGCAGAAGGCCAGGATGGACACCAACAGATTTTCAGATACCAAATGCTGACCCTTTCCTGAATATAACATTGGGGACGAGGTGTGGCTGTCATCCCGACATCTGCCCAGACATCTGAGACCCAACAAGCTGTTGCCACGTTTCTATGGACCGTTTTCTATAACCAAGATCGTCAATCCAGTGGCCTTTCGACTACGTCTTCCTGTGTTATGGAGTAGAATCCACCCCGTCTTCCACTCTTCACTGTTGAAACCCTATCATCCTTCCACCAGAACAGAGGTGCGCCCTGCTCCTTGCATCACCAATGATCAGATTGAGTACGAAGTCTCAAGAATATGTGATTCCCGGTACAGATGGGGACGGTTTCAGTATCTAATTGAATGGAAAGGCTTTCCCCCCAGTGAACGGTCATGGGAACCGGAACCCAATGTGCATGCCCCACGCTTGGTCCATCGGTTTCACCGGCCCTGTCTGGGCAAACCCAGTGGGATGGGGATTCGAAGGGGGCATGTTTCATCATCTTCACCCCTTTTGGACCGCCAAGAAAGCCCGGCCTCGCCTTGCGGCATCCATCTTTACACCCAACATGGCCACCGCTATTACGAGGCTTGATGGTATGGTCTAGGCTTTTTGGATGTTCCAAAGGCATCATCATATAAGCGCTGATCAACCTCATGTCCGTGCGTCTCAATGCTCGGTTGCTAGCCTTCAGCCATGCTCAGTGCTTCCTGGTCTCTGTTCCCTTCTCCAATCCTTCCTGGGTGAATTGCTTCTTGCTGTGTTGCTTACCTCTGTTGCTTCCTGGCTCCGTTGCTCTCCTGTCTACGTTGCCTCTTAACTTCCTTGCACTTCCTGGCTCCGCTGCTCTCCTGGCCGCGTTGCTGCTTGGCTTCTTTGTGCTTCCTTGCTCCGCCACCCTGCTGGCCACGTTGCTGTTACCTTCTTCCTGTTCTGCTACCGTGGATTATTCAAATCTGCATATTCCGTTCTGCTTCTTCCTGGACTTCTCACCTCCCTGAATTTTACTGCAACAAGAAAGAACATTTAAGAACGTCTCAGATTTTTCCCTTGCAGGTTTTTCCCTGGCATGGGTGGTTTCCCCCGGTACTCTGTCTGGTCTTCTGACCCAGCAGGGTGGCATGAGGGGAGACTCGTCCCTTTCTTCACAAAACCCAGACTTCAAAGGAAAAGGCGAGAAACTAACCGTTAAGAAGAAAAGTGCAAAGAAAAAACAGGTGAGCAAAGAATTACAAACCTCTAAACCTGTCAAAGGCCACCTTGACTTCCCACCCCCTTTTGTGCAGACTATGACCACAATGATGATATCACAGATTGCATCATTGGTGATATCACTAATTACATGTTGTAAGAGAACACTTATGACATTACAAATTACATCACTGATGCCATCACTGGTGACAACACTAATTGCATTGTATATAACTGAATACATCAATAATGGAATTAGACATAACATCATTTATATGTTAGCTCATGAAAACCTTAATAACAATTTAGGCAATGGACTTGGCCATGACAAAGGCTGGGGTCACAGACCAGCAGCAACGGCCATAGCTAGTTTTAGGTTAGTGTTCAAAAATACCAATGAGCATGGTTAAAAGACATGCCTAGTAGCCCCTCACTGTTTTAAAATATACAGTGGGCAACATTGAAAGCTGTAGTCAGTGGCCATGGCTAAAGGCTATAGCTAGTGCCCATTAATATGTCAGAAAAATACAGTCGGCACAGCAAAAGGCCATGGCCACTGGCTAGTATTGTGTCCAAAACCATGGCTAGTGGCTTATTATTGTATGTAATATACAGTTGGCATGGTCGAAAGCCATAGCTAGTAGCTGGTTAGTGTTGTGTAATACACTGTGGGCACGGCCAAAGGCCATCCCTTATTGCATTTTATTATTTAAAAATGTACAGTGGACATGGCCAAAAGATGTACAAACTGATCAAGGTCAAAGGCCGAGGCTGGTGACCCATTTATACGTTAGAATATATAGTGGGCTCAGTCAAAGATTGTGGCCACTGTCAATTATTGTGCTAAAGTCCAGTGTATATAATGTACAGTGGACACTGTTAAATGCTGCATACACTGGTAAAGGCCAAAACCTATGGCTGGTAGCTCGTTACTGTTTTAAAATATTCAGTGCACGTGGGTGAAAGTTATGACCACTGTCCATAACTATGACCGGTACCCATTACTGTGTTAAAATATATTTAGCCATGCACATTGACTATGGCTGAAGGCCATGCTTAATGCCAGTTACTGTTGTAATGTAATTAGTGATGTCATTAGTGATGTGATCTGTGATGTCATCATTGTGGTCATAGTCTGCACAACAAGGGGCAAAGTTAAAGTGGCATTAGCTGAATTTCCAGGGTTTTGTTGCATTAAGCTTGCACCGTAACTTCCCTGCAACTGAACATTTTTCCTTGAATTTCAAAGGTTTTGTTACAATGGATTGCTCACCTTAACACCCCTGCAACTAAACGTTTTTCCTTGAATATCAAAGATTTTGTTACAATGTATTGCTCACCTTAACATCCCTGCAACTAATGTTTTTTCATTGTATTTCAAGGGTTTTGTTATTCTATAGATTTTAGAATGCTTCCAGACCACTAGCGTGGTCTTCGGCCATAGTCAGTGGGCATGGCCTTTGGCTGTGTCCAATGTCCATTTTAAAACGCTACCAGAACACTAGCCATGGACTTCGGATTGCAGGCTTTGAGAACTCACAATTTTCTTAGACAATGCTCAGTGAGATTAAATTATTTGCCATGGAGCAGACACTTTGGTTAAGCAGCGTTCTCCAAGCGGTACACCCCTTTTTGGTGCCATTATTTTGGCACAGGCAGATTAGGCACGCCCATTCCACTGCAGTGCCCATTTCGGCACACCCTTTTTAGTGCAAATGCCATTCCGGCACTGTTATTTTGGCATAAGGGATGTTTGGACATGGCTGATTTTGCAGCCACTTCTAAATGCCCTCATGCTAAATAGGATCACATGACTGCACTGCAACAAACCTTGCCACCTCCCACCTGCGTTGCTTTTCATTTAAATAAATTAAATTTGTGAAATTGAAAAAAGAACATGCAGCCTTGAACCCTGGTGTGCCAAAGTTAAAGGCCCAGCATTTACCCACTAGGCCACAATGGCTTGCTGTTTCATGGGACATACATTTTATACTTAGCCTATAATTTAATATTTTTAATGATAAAAGGCTAGATATGAAACTTGTGAAAATCCAAACAATAACATTGTAGCATAATGGTTACGGGCTGCGTCTTGAACTCCTTAAGGCCAGGATTCTCTGATAGCAGTGTTCAGCATAAATGTGATTTTTTAAATTTAATTGTTTCTGCCGTGTTTTAGGAGATATTTAAAACTAAGAAAACACAGCATTCAGGACCGTGGACTGTCTGCCATTCATGCAGTAACTGGGACCGACCATGCTTAGTTTAAAAGCAAAGATGGATCCAGCCCCCTTAGGCCATGTTTCTCTAAGTGTTCTTCTAAGGGGTGGCCCATATGTTAGGCATTATGTCCTTAGTGGGCTCACTCCTTCATCACTTTGAAGCTAAGCAGGGTTCGTCCCAGTTACTGCGGGGATTGGAAATCCACTCTTGCTGTAAAAATACCTGTTTTTTTATTATTTATTTTTGACTGGGAGACTGCAAATACCAGAATGCAATTCAGCAAAAGACAAACAATTGTCTCTGAGTGCAAAACCTTCAAGGACTGACAGAAGCATGGTTTAAAAAAAGTAATTAATTCAGATGCCCATTTGGTCACTGATTCTTGCAGTAACCGAGACTGACTCTGCTTAGCTTCAAAGCAGGGCTGACCCTGCATAGCATCAAAGCAATAAAAGAGCCGTGCCATTCCTCTAGTGGTCTTGTAAATTTGGCTCATTTGTCAGACAACATGGCCTGAGGAGGCTGGCTCCTTCCCCACTTTGAAACTAAGCACAGTCTATCCTGGTTACTGCATGAATGGGAGACCTAGATGGAAATTGAGTCAATGATTTTTCACCACTGATGTCACTATATATAAATATCTTTAAAATTATCTTTAAAAATGTAACCATGGGTACTGAACTGTACATACCCACTGTTATCTGTAGTCCTTTGTAAGCTCAGCTATAGCTGTGAGTAGCGGGGGAAAAATGCTTCCCTGCCCCCCCAGGCCATCACCAAGTGCCCCCCTCATCTGTGCAGCTCCACCCACTCCACAGATGGCCTCCTCGCCTCCACTGCCCTCTGACTTTCATCTCAGAGCACACACTGCTTCTGTGACGCAGTTTGCTTTCAGATGTAGGCTACAGAAACCCCTGGACCCCTTCCAACTTCGATCATTTTCACTCAGTGCTTTCTAGCCATCCCCCACCTCTTTTGACATGATAAATAGCTTTTTACTGCGTTTCATTTCCGCATAACCTCGGCTATACCCGCGAATATCTCTCACATTGAGAAAAAAACAGACGGTTTCATTTCTGAAAGCCATGATCCTGCAATACACCATCAGAGATATAACTATACTTTTTGGGGAAGGGGGCACCCCCTTCTCTGTCAAATTTAAAAATAACTACGGTACAGAATAACCCCAAACCGTGCATGGATCACGAGTCAACGCTTCATGCCCAAGTTGTTTTGGACATGGCCCAAATCCGTCCAGCAGTTGAGGCTGTGTGCTTTGGCGCAAAATTGACCTTTTTTGTCTATGGGAAAATGAATGGGAAGTAGGCCGCACTTTTGGAGAAACAAAATGTTTGGGACTTTTAATAACTTTTTTATTTTTTAACAGATATTTATGTACCTTTGCAGTTTGGGGGTGGGAGGAGAGGGGGTTGCAGAATTTTAATCACTTTCAAAATTTCGGCCATATCCGTTACTCAAATCAAAAGTTATTAACAATAGAATTTTGAGGAGTCTTTGCGTCTCTGACTCAACTTAATATAGCAGCAGTGTAGTTATGGTTAAGTTGCTAAACCCATAGGAAGACCCCTTTTTGAACGGCTTATTACTTTGCTCCTCGTGGATGAATTTGCCTAATTTTGCCCAAAAAAAATGTGGGTCCTGCTGAATCGTTTTGAAAAGTTGAGTGAGTTTTCGTGGAGGGGGGCACAGTTGTAGGGGGAGTCCCAATTTCTTTTTTTCATCGACTGAAAGGGCAACATTTTTGTGCACGCCCACAGGCCGAATGGCTGGATGGATTTTAACCAAATTTGCGGCAGGAGCTGGGGCTTGGTTCCAAAAGCATGCTTTTGTGTGTTTGGTGGAAATCTGATGAGTACTTTTGTTCCAAGAAAAGAAAAAATGAGTGATATCTGGCTCTGCTCTGTGGACCCATTTCCCTGTTTGTTCCGAGGACTAAAGTCTCATTGGCTTGCAGTACGCTGTGATGTCAGCAAACATTGGACACAGCCGGTGGTTGGCTGGAGGGAAGCATGCCGTGCATCAACATTTTTGAGAAATGCTGCCATTGTGTATTGGAGGGCAGTGTGGTGCTGAAAGGGCCTGGCAAACATACTGATCGCCATGTGGTGGTGGGAAGAAGGGATAGAAAGTGTGGGGGAGTGAGAAGTGGTTCGTCTGAGATATGTTATTAGGTGGAAGAAGACGGTGTTGTGCCTGCAGTATCCGTGCGTACTGCAACAATTCGCAGTTCCCTCCAAAGGCAACTGCCATGTGTGGGGAATGCAGGCAGCCTTCATTACGTCATGGTAGCTCGTGCCGCAACGTCTTACCGTGGTGACTGGTGGCAGCTCAATTGCAGAAGGGGAGTGAATTGCACATGACATAAACATTGTAACATAGCGAGTGCTATGCTGTGTTGTGTGTGGTAAGCCCGTAGCCCCTTCCATGTATGGCTGGAGGTCTTGCACCGACTACTATGGGCCCCGGTTGCAAGTAGGTTTGACATTGTTGCCTTGTGTGCGTGGTTTGTCAGCATTCCATACATTGTTGGTTTGATGGGAGCACCAGAAGTGAGCTGACATGTGTATATTATTGGTTCCATGGGTGTGGTCATTGTTAGAACATAATAAAGTTTTCAGTGTATGGCTGAAGATGGTGCATTGCCAAGTCCTGCACTGTGCCCACTGGGTGCAGTGTTGGAATACTGTCAGTATAGAGGAGGGTAGGGTTCATGTGCATGTTCTATGTGCTTGGATACTGCAGTGTGTCAACTGTTCTAATAGTGTGTGCATAGAAGTGGATATGGTTGAACTGCGTATTTTATGGGCTTGGGTAGTGTCCGTTGCGCGGAGTGCTGACTACTGCACTGTGCAGTATTGGTGTTGTGCACTGAATAGAGTGTTGGGAGCAGGGCCACTGTTGTGAACAATGTTTTGGTTCAGTTGGTGCTAACAACATAGTATGTGAATAAAAGTGGGCAGGGGTGCCAGAGGCTGTGTTATGTTTGTAGATTCTGCTAACTTTTGCATGTTTCCATGTATAGCTGTATCACGGTGCACAGATTGGGTCGGAGTGCTGGTGGCTGTGGTATGTTTGTGGATTCTGGTACTTGGGCATGCATGGTTGCAGCACGTTGCTTTGGGTGTGTCCAAGGCCTAGTCTTTTGGGTGCATGTCCAAAGGCCGTAGGCTGTAAGCCATGCACACAAGAGCCAAGGCCTTGACCACACCCATCGCAGCAATGCAGTTTGGACTCTGCATCAGTCAGAGGGTGGTGACTTGTAAAAACTGGTTGTGGAGAACATTTTAGACTTGATAGAGCACCAGAAGTGAGATGACCTGCGTATATTGTTGGTTCCATGGGTGTGGTCATTGTTAGAACATCCTACAGTTTTCGGTGTATGGCTGGAGGTGGTGCAGTGACAAGTACTGCAGTGTGGCCACTGGGTGCAGTATTGGAATACTGTCAGTATAGAAGAGGGTAGGGTTAAAGTGGATCTTCTACGTGCTTGGATACTCTGCTTTGTGCAGATTGGTGGGAGTAGGGCCAATGTTGTGATGATGTTGTGGTTTGGTTAACAGTGACACAATACTTAGTGAATGGAAGTGGGTAGCGATGCCAGAGGCAGTGGTATGTTTGTGGATTCTGCTAACTGTTACATGTTTCTATGTATCACTGTGTTATGGTGCGGGGGTTGGGTAGAAGTGCCACTGGCTATGTTATATTTGTGGATTGTGGTATCTGGACACATGTTCGCATGCATGTCTCCATTAAGTTGTGCTGGTTTTGGGCAAGGCCTAGACTCCTGTGTACATGCCCAAAGTCATGATGTGTGCCACTCTGGATGATTCTGGATGCTGTAGTTGTGGATTATTTTGCAGAACTTTCTACTGGAGGTGCTCTGGAAGCACACACGACGGGCACTTGAAGTGTGTAACGGTAAATATGGAGTGCTGTACAGAAATTATAGTGTTGGATGCAGAAGTCTTGGCTGTCACTGGTGCATGCATGTGTGAATATTTCACAGTACCCAATGAGGGAGTGCTGGAAAAAGAATAGTGGAAAGGGAAGAAGTACTGTCCCTGCTGTAAGGGGCAGTTCTATTACTCTGTGTAATGAGGTTGATAGAGATGGAGAGAGACACAATGCGGATCATGGGTGACACCTTTGTGCAACATCTGCACAGGTGTACCGTGGAAAGGGCGTTTCTGCTCATTTCGTGTTAGAAGGAGAGGATGCTTTGTGGGGCAGTCTCTATGAGTGAAGTTTCAGCAGGATTTCTCACCTTTACACATATGTGACCTCTGTGGCTACCATTAATGTTGTTGTGGTGCATTATGGAAGTCTATAAGAAGTTGCTGAATGCAGTGATTCAGATTTTTCCCATTGCCAAGGTTGTTTTCTCATGCAGAACACCAAGAGGAGTATGGGACCATGCCGGTATAATTTGTCCCCAGCCAGAGCTCAACAGAAGCATGTGTGAATGTATGCTCACTGCTGGGATGTTCTCCACCCATTATGAGATCATGAGGTCGCAAAGTATGCAGTGGTTCCATAGAAATGGCATTTATTTGACCTCCATTGGCAATGCCATTTTCTTTTACACTGTGCAAGAAGCGTTGACCAGAATTCAGTAAAAATGTAAGGAGAAGGAGAAATCAGAAACATATGTAAAGAGGAAAATAAAGGTTGTTTGCAAGCACGTAAAAAACACAAAACAAAGAAATATATCTTTTCAGAGCCACCACTACAGACCCAGTCCCCTAACCTGTTTCAAATTTCTTTCCCCTCTCACCTTCCTAGAATGATAACTCTGCGGATTCTGCGGTAGTTTCAGCACTACATGTGCCACATCAGGCCCTTTTCAGGATGGCAGGCATGGAAATGGGACTGTGGGGGCTAACGCATTGCTCAATACGTTTTCTGGTTGTGGTGTGTATGCAAAAACTGTGGCGGAAGATCTATTTGTACAGAGAACTGCAGAGGGCTATGGTTGAAGGGTGCAAGGTAAGGGTTAGGAATCCTGTTTGTATGCATGCACTTTATGTACTTGATGTACGTTGCTAAGAAACATTGAATGCTGCTTTTATGCAATATTTTTGCAAATTATGTAGGTGATTGGTAGGTGCGGTCCAAAATTTGTAGCATTGTTGGAAGGAAAGAAGACAGTTACTGTTTGGATATTAGAATGTCTATTATGGGTAAATGAAAAACGTTGAAAGCATATTCCATTGCAGTGGCACTAGGTGATTGGTGATGGGAGAAACAACAGTATGGCTTGTAAGTACGTTGTGGACGTTCAGTGGCAGACAGCCTGCTCAGAGGCACTTAGAACAGAGTTGTAAAAATAGTGTACAGAAAATATTTCTACCTATACTTTGCAGTGATGGGTGGCCATGTGGATAAATGCGGATGCAGACATTTTGGATAGTTTTACAGAACTTTCTACTGGAGGTGCTTTCAAATCACACACCACTTGCACTCTGAATGTGTAACGGTACATATGAAGTGTTGTACAGAACTGACAGTATTACATGCTAATGTCTTCAATGTGATTGGTGGATGCATGCGTGACTATTTAACAGTACCCAATGAGGTCGTGCTGAACAAGAAATTGTGGAAAGGGAAGAAGGACTGGTCCTGCTTTACTGGGGCGCAGCCCTCAAGGTAGTTGGGGACGTGCACGTGCCACCGTCTGCGCTTCTCACCATGCGGACCAATAGAAATGGGACTGTGGGGATTATCCAATCAGTTACTGAGGTATGGTTCACAGGAAGGAACGGTAATACTATTTTTCATTACTCTGTGTAGTGAGGAGGGCCGACATGGAGAAACACATTGTATTGATTTTGGGTGATGCCTTTGTGGTAGATGTGCACAAGTATGCCCAGGAAAGGCACATTGATGGCGATTTCAGTTTGGAAGGAGTGGACGCATTGTGGTACACTGTCGATGTCTGCAGTTTTCAGCATTATGCTTAACCTTTGCAGACAAGTGATCAGTTTTCCTACAGTGCCCATTGTCGTCGTGCATTATGGCGGCATGCATTTGGGTTACATGACTTTTTCATGCTTGTTCCATCAACTGAAGAGGTTGATGAAGGCAGTGAAGAGGCCTCTTCCCACTGGCCAGGTGGTTTTCTCTGCTGTAACACCAAGAAGAGTATAGGACTATCCTAATGTATGCTGTGCCCAGCCAGAGGCTGGAAGGGGTCTCATCAATAGAAGCATGCATGAATTTTTGTCAGCTCGTGGGATGTTCTTCTGCAACCATGACACCATTCATTCTCGAAATGCAGTGTGTTTACATGCAAATGGCATTTCTTTGTACAGCGTTGGTGATACTCTTTTGTTTGCCCATATAAAGGAGGCGGTGAAAAGTTTATTGTAAGAATGTGAGGAGAAGAAAACAGAACATTCTATAAAAACTGAAAATAAAGATGTTTCTCTAGAAGCATCTAAAAAATGGCTCTTTTCAGAGCCACCACTGATGACGAAATCCCCTACCCTGGTTGCAATGTATTCCCCCATGCCTGCACACAGCACGAAAGCCACATTCAGGGGTTTTGAGGATGGCGGGCATGGAAATGGGGCTGTAGCGGCTAAGGGATTGCGCAATAACATTTCTGGATGTGGTGTCTACGCAGAGGAAAGTTGTTCAGAGCTGATAGTGTTAAATGGCGAGCTCTTTACTGTGATTGGTGGATGGTGTGTGGCTATTTATCAGTACCGAATGAGGGGGTGCAAGAAAGAATACAGTGAAAAGGGAAGAAGGGCTGTTACTGCTTTACTGGGGCATGGCCCTTACGGTACTTCAGGAAGCGCACGTGCCACATACTTCCTTTGTAAGCATACTGGACATGGGAATGGGATAGTGGGGATTATCAGTACTGAGGGTGTGCTTCACAGGAAGGGACATTAATACTTCTCTCCATTACTGTGCATAGTGAGCGGTGCTGACATGGTTGCGATTACTTGGAAATGTAATGTAGAATAGCAGAAATTGTTCCAAACTCAGTTACAGCTCACAGCTACGTAGGTTGCAACTCTGTTCGGAAAAGCTACAAACAGAATGCCGAGCAGGTCTGGGGTCTGACCTTTGTAGGGCTGCTGCAGAGATCTTGCCTACATGGTTGAACCAAATAAATACACGTGCAATGGCACATTGTGGGGAGTTTGCAAGCATGTAATGAGGGTCTGGATTGTGTCCGTGCCACAAGGACCCATGCGCCGACCATTTTGGGACACGCTGGGTGTTTGTAGGGTATAGTAGGTGGGATGTTTATGTGTACAGCTACCTGTAGGATGTGGGTGAGCGCCTCAAACTACTTAAAGTTTGTCACAAGTTTCTTTGCATATGCTGGACAGGGGCGGTGTTACCAGGAGATAGAGGAAGAGATGCACATGCGCGTACTTGTGCAACGAAACTAGTTATAGGTGGTTCACAAGGTGCGGACATGCGGTTCGTACTGGCGTGGTACAGGTGCCTCCATTGTGATTGCGGATAGGCCGGGCAGGTGCGATGTAAGAAGAACACCTCCCTTTTCCTTAATTGTGGTAATTCCCACCAGTACTTTGTGCCGCTGAGTGATAACAGCATTTTAAAACCAAAGGAAAAGCCACATGTACACTCAGCAACAATTTACATATCAACGTTTACTTCCACACATTCATACATGCCATTAGGAAAGGGAAAGGGAGGGGGTAACAGAAGTGGATACTTATTGTGGGGAATTGGGGATTTGCACAAGTTGGTTGTGAGGGGAGGAAGGGATTGAGGTAGCAGCGTAACGTCTCTAATCACACGGATTTTGAGGGTATGGCGGGCTGTGAAATGGGGAGGGGGTACACGTGCAGGTTGGGCAGTGGTAGTTTATTTTGACCATATTATGTCCTTGTACGTCATCTTTTAAGGCAGCAAAAATTGTTCACGAATTCTTCCATTTTGTCTTCCAGGCTGTCCAGTTTGCTATTTACAGAGTATCTTTTCTTTCCTGTGCCCGTATGCTGTTGTCGAAAGGGTGCCGCTTGTGTTGCCTTGCTTTCCTTTCCAATATGTTCTCTTAAAGAAAATAAATCTGTTAGGTGTACATGAAGCAATAGATTTTACACATTTTACGTTTCAGACAGTGGTGCGTACCAATGGGGTTACTATCGTAAGTCATTGCGTTATGAGGGAAATTTTCTTCCAGTCACTCTAAGGTTCTTGCCATTGCTGTGTAAAAAAGAAACACTATACTTTTCAACTGTTGTATACTGCACCTCCTGTGCAATTATCAGACAAACTTCAGTGTGCTTACTGCGTTGTAGTGACTTTCTGGCCTTAGTACTCCAGTCCTTACTCTGCCCGTTAGTTCTTTGTTACCATGTAAAGTAGCAGTGCGGTAAGATTGTTGAAGGCAGACGTCACTTCTCTTGTTGGTGCATTCCGTTATGGTGTACTCCCTATGTCTTTGTTCTGTTTGTTTCATAAGTACACAGTTTGGAGATCGCCTCGATTTTCCCTTGCACTTCATGCACATGGTGCTGTTTGTATTTGTTCCTTGTGTTTGGTGAATGGTACCACTACGTATGAGAGCCCCTGTCTTTCTGGGTAGGTTGGATGCCACACAAAGTCCGCAACCAGACACATTTTCTGTGACTGCTGTGAGCATTAACATGGTGCCAGCAGGTTCAGTATGTTCTACAGTACATCTTTAGAAACTAAGGATATCCTGATAAAAACATATGAAAGTCAGTGAATGAATGTTGTTAAAGGGACGTTATGGAGTTGCACTAGTAAAAACATATGAAATTCAATGGAAATACATTGTTACAGGGACGTAAAACCAAAAAGCCCCAGAAATTCACCTGTTATGGTGAGCTAGGCAACCATAACTCGCGCTACCACTGTGCACTGCAAGGACTAACACCCATGACATCAAAGATGACATGACAAATGTCATTGATGACATCTCTAATGGCATCACATGTGTTTTAACAAAAAGCCTGCACAAGGGATTGTCATTGTAATGCTGGCAGAAAACTATCAGGGATCATTGGAAGAACTATCATGACATAAACAGTTAATTACCCAATGCATTGCTATAAACACCATTGCATTACAGAGTTCTTTCTAGTACATGCACCACCTCATGTAGAAACGTAGGCATTGGCTGCAGCATGCATTATAGAGGTGCAATATTCACAATCTTCCAATGTTGGATAGTAAAATGATGATTGCTTTCGTTTCAGAGTTTTTTGTACTGTGAAACATGTCATAAGTTACTAAGAATGCCTCACTTACCACATAATTGTACTACTCTACACAAAACATAAGGGCACAACTACGCATACACATATGAGAATATACAGGCCAAGTAAAGTAAGCAAAAAAGTAGCAGTACTTCTAGAAAGTGTTCATGACCTAACTGTGATGTCATCAATGACATTTGTGATATCATCTTTGATGTCCTGGGTGTTAGTTGTAGCAGTGCACGGTGGTGGCGCGAGTTATGGTTGCTTCAAGGGTTTTTCGTTTTTACTTGGAACCATAACGTCCCTTTAACAAAGTTTTTTCACTGAATTTCATAGGTTTTTAGTAGCGCAACTTAACCATAACGTCCCTTTAACAAAGTTTTTTCACTGAATTTCATAGGTTTTTAGTAGCACAACTTAACCATAACGTCCCTTTAACAACGTTTTTTTTACTGAATTTCATAGGTTTTTATTAGCGCAACTTAACCATAACATCCCTTCAACAAAGTTTTTTTACTGAATTTCATAGTTATTTAGTAGCACAACTTAACAATAATAACTTTGACTTTATGTACATATAATATGGAACATACTGAACCCTTTCTACTGAATTTGACTGTCCGCAAACATGTTTGGACAACAGTACCACCACCTAAAAACTCTGTGGAGGTATGTGTAATAGTTATATCATAACATAGGAACATTTAACAAATTCACAAAGCAGCACACATACAAAGTATATGTAGTAATACTTAAAAAATGTTACCCATATATGTAACACACTAACCATTCATGTAAATACAATATGTTTTAAAATGGAATATACCAAAAGAAGATAAAGTGGCTTCCACCATAATTACCTCACAGACGCTCCACAACCAACAGCAAGACCAGACGTATACACTACTGATTACATATCTCACCAGACATAGTGCACTTCTTTTTACTCATATATTTATAAACTTTCTATATTAGAAAAAAAAAACATATTACTTTTTTGTTTTCTGACAGAAATGTGTAGTACTCTCGACTGGCTAGAGGAACATTTCCCACGAGAGGAAATGTTAGAAAATAGTCCACCTAATGGTACACACTTTACTATATAAACCAATTAATAAATATAATTTTGTATACATTTAACATATACATTTTTTTTAATTACAGACCATACAAAAATTCCAAGCATCTCACAACAACAATCTGAGGATATCACTCTACAGCAGATTAATCAAAAAATGGACGACCTTATGCAAAACTTTATGGATTTGAAAAACTTTGTGGAAAATTATGTGAAACCCCCAACAGCACACCATTGTCCAACCTGCACTTGTCCCCCCTCACCCTATCCCACGCAGTAACCCCAAACCCTGTCTATGGACCAAAGCGTTTCGATGAGATTTCCTTCCCTTCTTCACCTGATCCCAGTTATCTAGAAATCCCTAATTCTCCTGTTTTTGTTTCCGTTTCTGCCCCACCTTCCCAGTCATAATTGTATATATATATGAAATAAAGTTACTTTTCTTATATTGTGTTGTAATTACTTTCAGTTCCTTGTGATAAAACCAATTTAGGTGTCCACAGACACCGCGGTTGTTCGGAAATGTTCATAAAGAAACGAAAATGTAACTGTCCTGAGGACACTACATCTGTCCGTAATGTTCTCATGCAAGTTCAAAATGTTCTAAGAACACTCGTAGTGTCCTGAAATGTTCGTAAAGAAATAAAAATTAAAGTGTTCTAAAGAACACTATATCTGTCCGTAATGTTCGCTATCAACTTAAAACTGTCCTAAGAACACAATTGGTGTCCTGAAATGTTCGTAAATAAACGAAAATGATGTGTCCTGAACAACAGTACAACTGTTCGTAGTGTTCGCTACCCAATTGAAAGTGTTCTAAGAACACAATTGGTGTCCTGAAATGTTCGTACATAAACTAAATTACACGTGTCCTGAAGAACACTATATCTGTCCTTACTGTTCGCTACCAAGTTTAAACTGTTCTAAGAACACACGCGGTGTCCTGAAATGTTCGTTTCACGTGTGACGCACTTTTAATTACTTCAGAACCCGAACAGTGTCCGTAGGACATCAATGCGCATGCGCTAACCAATCTCCGTACACTTGGTGTCCTGCGGACAGGCGCTTCCTTCGCAGACTAGTTCGCAAACATATCATATGACCGCGCCCATGCTCATCGTGTGTCCTGAAATGCGGACACTGTCGTGTCCCCGAACAATTTAAATCCATTAATCAGTTAATCCATAATATTTTTCAATAAAATCTCACCATGCCACAAGTCCCACATAGCAATCTTGAGTTTCTATATACCTTTTGAAACTTTCCGATCCTTTTTTTTGTGTTCGAACTGTCTGCGCACAGTGCGCATGTCCGCGGACCGCGAACAAGCACCCCTATAAAAGACCACGCCCAAGAGCTTATTCCCATTGTGTTTCTGGCTATTCTTCTGAACACAGTGATTTTTGCTGCCCCTGCAGACTACACCATCATCGACATGGCATCCTTGGCTGCTGAACTGCCACTTGGTGCTGCACCTGCTTCAGCACCACCACCACCACCCCCTCCACCACCACCACCGCCCCAAGGGCCTGAAGAGGGGAACATGACTGAGGATGCGGAGGAGGAAGAAGAGGATGATGAGAATGAGGTAGAGGAAATCCCTACTACCCGCACTAGGCGTGAGTCTTGGGTGTGGCGGTTATTTACCATTCATGGGAATGGTCCTAAGGCTCGTGCGAACCATGTTACCTGCAATGAGTGCAAAATGATACTCAGTCACGGGAAGCACAGTAACTACAGCTTTGGGACCACTACTATGAAGCGACACCTGAGGTCATTTCACTCTGGGGCTATTCGCAGGGTTGTACCTTGCGAAGAACGTAGCAGGTCGATTTCCTCTACTTCATCCTCTGTTTCTGATCCTGTCACCACAAGGACCACCTCTGTGGGACAGCGTCTTTCTCAAGCTGCCTCACAGGCCATAAAGAATGCTGATGACCCTTACCTTTCGAGGGTCACAGTTGTATGTGTGTACTGTGACACAGTACTCTGCAGGGGGGAGCGACTTCGGAGTGCTTTTGAGACTATCGTCTCAGAGCATGAGAAGACCTGCTCACTACCCAAATAAAACCCACTCTACATCTTCCTCTCTCAGCTCGCCCTTTCTTATCCCTGTGGTTGGTGTCCCCCCCTTTACCCTCCTTTACCCTCCTCTCCTAGTGTGTTGTGTCTAAAAAACCAAAAAAAATACAAAATTACAAAAATAAAAAAAAAATAAGGCTCTTTTCAGAGCCGCCTTTCCCAGTTAAAAAATAGAAGTGAAAATAAATGAAGCAGGGCTCTTTTTATTTTTTAGAAGTCCGCGGACAGTTCGCGAACATTAAAAAAATTGGGT
This sequence comes from Ambystoma mexicanum, assembly GCF_040938575.1. Classification (NCBI taxonomy): domain Eukaryota; kingdom Metazoa; phylum Chordata; class Amphibia; order Caudata; family Ambystomatidae; genus Ambystoma; species Ambystoma mexicanum. The sequence goes on along the minus strand of NC_090927.1, from coordinate 630,638,844 downwards.
TGCTACTCCATCACAAACATTGTAATTTTCTCTGGAAAGAAGTGGTGGCTCTGAAAAGAGCCTTTGGGTGGTGTTTGTAAGTCAAAAATTGTAAATGCTTACCATCTACTTCAAAATTGTTGTTGTAATTCCAAAAAAGGTCGCAATGCATTTTGTACATTTCTCAGAAAAATCTGATTGCCAGCATAAGTAAGATGGACTCCATCTCTGCGAAAAATGTATGTACTACAAAACATAATATTTTCATTGTGAAAAGAAGACATGCCAAAATCTCTTAGAAAGCCACAAACAGCCTTATTAACATTGTGCCTTGCTTTTTCCATTTGTGGACCAAATGAAGAAGAACGAAGCCAGGAATCAGGAAACATGTCCATAACCTTCCTCAGTCCTTCCTTCATAGCAAATTGCAATAAAATTCCAGTCACATGTCCTAAACTGTTCCCTCCACAATGAATTACAATTATGTCTGGATGTTGCTCTGTCTCCAAAGTAGCACAGAGAGGTAGCAAGTCCAACCACTTCATTCCACGTACTCCATGCCAATGTCCTTCCACATGTGGGAATCCAAGATCTTCAGCTACTCCACAGCTTTCTGCATGTACCTTCAACCAATGTATCCACAAATCTCCTAAAATCCAAACAATCTGTTTTCTGAAACACACAGCCATAGCTATCTTTTGTTCTCTCAGCAAAAAGAGTATCTGAGAAAATCTCTCCTGGCACAACACACCCAGCAAACTTTCCTGACCAATCCCTTTCAGTGCTTATTCTCATTTGCATGACTTCTGAACCCAAAAATCCCCGGATGTAACTTCCGATGTCCGCGAACTACCGCCATGTCCGCGGACATATCGTAACATGAACAGCCCTTCTACCATTTCCACTACACTCTCTCTGCCATTCCCTCATTGGATGTACCTCAAAAATCACAAGACCATGCACCAAGCACATTCAAGACCTCTACATCTAACTGCACCATCATAGATCAGCACTGCAAATGTACTCTGAATCTCTCTGAGTACAAGTGTCATATCATTGGCAAGCAGCATCTACCAGAAATACTGTACAAGTCTTCAAGATTTCTACTTGCAGCTCCATGCATATCCATATGCATGAACACAAACTTCAGGTATGCATATTTTCTGTATAGTAGATGACATAGCTCTCAACCATTTTTGTTTTACAGGCGGGTGAAATCACCCGATTTTGTTTTTGGCGGGTGAGACGCCCATTGGAATGAATGGGCGTGCAGGAGGCTTGGCGGGTGAGTCTGCCCTTTACAAGGCGTGTGACATCCGCCAAAAGCGTGTGAGTTGAGAGCTACGGTAGATGAACACATTTTCAAACAGACTTTTACCTTGTAAAATCTGTAAAATGAATTTACTGTACTTTTTTCAATTTCCTAAAATCAACTATCACTTATACACCTTTATACTTTTTACTTTCTTTATACCCACACACTCAAATCATGTTAAACTAACATTTTTTAAATGAAATATATAGACTACATATATTCAAACAAAATTGCATGCAAACACAATCTATGTTTAAACCTTTATAAAAATACTTATACAATTTCATATTTTTTGTTTTTATTTATTTATTTACTTAATTACTTTAAATTAGACATGACATTGAGGCGCTATTACCTGGAACAGTTTACTTACAGAAATAGTGGTATTCACTAATATATTATAAATTTCACAAGACATAGTAAAGATATTTTATTTTTGCTACAGTTAGTCATTCAATACAATTTGTTCATTAAGAACACATCATATGTACTGAACTGATGCAATGTATCTTATGTAAATAAATTAGTTTAATGGTTTTACAGAAGGCACTGAGGATTTCAATTAAAAAAATCAATATCTAAATTAAAAACAGTGCTATATACAAACAAAGATACTAATTTGAAGCTTTGACAGTTGCAGTGACGACCAGTTTCCTAAAAAGAAGCAGCCGAATTCGAAGAAGAAAGAAAAACTAAGAAGTTACCTGTTAATTTAAAAAAAAAGTAAGTAAAATATCACCATAATATTTATATTATTAATCAAATATACTATAACATTAATAAGAGCTATTTTGGTTTCTTAAAATAGAGATTTTGTACCATTTTGTCCAAACATTTCCATGTCTTAAACAGCGATTTACAATCAGAATGGCCCAGAAATTTCTATTTTTGGACACACAAATTAGCCAACTGAACCACTACAATTTTCATATTGTAGAACAAACAACTCTTTTAATTGTATACATTAGATTTACTATTTGTACTTTTTCACACCACTAGCTTAATTTTTTTTTTGTCATCTGAACCCCAGTTTAGTAACACATAAATTCAAGAATACCTATCCCTACTAGTTTTAGTTCCCAATGCACAATCACACACCATTACATACATCTTTATCATCTTACTCAAACACTCATGCACACAGCACACATACATTCCAGAACACCCCAACCCATATCTTCTTTATTTTTTTCAACAGACCCTAAAGAATGCCTACCAAAAGACAACTCCGTAGAAAGCAACGCAAAATTAGAGCAAATGAAAATAAAGGTGTCCAACATAAGCATCCATCTCTAGTAGAATTTGTAAAAAAAGTTGAAACAAAACAGCTAATACAATCATTTAGTGAAACACAAGAAGTTTCAAGTACAACAACTTCGCTTCCTCTATCAAAATGTAAAACAAACCAAAAAACAATTAACAGAAAATCAGCTATCAGTACAGATAAAACTACTTCTTCAAATTTTAATATAGTGCAAAGTAAGCATACCAAGAAAAGTATTTTAGCCAAAATATACCGTCACAAAGTCCTTCAAAATCTTATAAAAACAGGAGAGAAATCAGGTTCAAAGCTTAAAACCTATCGTAGGAAATTAATCTTAGAAGCATTGATGGACAGTGCAATTCTTCTCAAAAGAAATGTATTTATTTTACTGTTAAACAAAATGAAACTGCTAACAAAACTAATAACTAAATTACAAAAAAGCCTTCTCAATAAGCGAAATGTCAACAGAAAGAACTTCTTAAGTATCAGCGGAGGTGAATGGAATCACACTACGAGCACAGAACCATATTTTAATGAAGAAGCGTACAAACAAAAGCAAACAAATACAATTGCCATAAATAGCAGTGGTCGAGGTTATGAAAAAGTGAATAATACCATAATGGAACAAGAAGTACTCCTTACAAAAATATGCCCTGAAAACTTAGAATTACCCCTCCATTCAACTGAATCAGAACGTCTAGTGTACAAATGGCCATGCACGTCAATGTGTAACATTCCCAAACAATGTTTCAAATCTTTACACCAATTCCTCAATAAATATGTAAAAAGCAAAGACAAAATCAAAATTAAATTACTGCAAAATATAGATACCTGTCCAGTGCGCAAGTACACAGGACTACAAGGACATTCATTGGCCTGCATTACAGGACCTACTTGTAAAACCACTTTCCATGATATCAAAAGGATATCAACACATCATTCAACTATAAGAAATCTAGTCTATAAACTGTACTATGCTAAAATTCCGCTTTAGCACTAGCAAAGTTAAATAACATCCTTCTACATGGTACAGCAAAAGACCTACTTGAAGAAATTCACTATATCCAGAAAAAATATTTTGGAAGTGAAAGCCATTTACAGAATGAAATAGCTTTAAACCAATTAAGCAACAATTCTACACATGGCAACCTTTTGCTAAACACATACAAAAAAGAAATACTAAAATTTAAAAGTACATCAGCTGAAGTACCAAACCATGTATGTGTATGTTGCCGTAGAATTTTTTATAAAAGTAACACAAAAACTGTGGACCTATCATACAAAATAGAAGACAATGAAGATTCTAAATGGTTTGAATTAGCTCTCTACCTTCTAGCAGAAAACAAATATGAAATAACTGAGCCCTTAATACTTTGCAGTTATTGCACTACAAAACTTGACAACAACCAAACTCCTTCACGTTCTATCACAAATAATTTGGAATTATACCCAGTACCAAAACCTCTACAACAACTTAATTTATATGAGAGCATCATAATTCAAACAGTACACCCATTTCAAGCAATAATACGCCTTCAACCAAAAACAGCAAAACTACCTCCCTCTGAATTGGTAAAAGGCATTCGTGGAAAAGTAGTTTATTTACCATTAAATCTAAAAGAAAATGTGCATACTCTAGGAGTGCAACGTCCAATGCAGCAATCTTTAATTATATTAGTAAATGGAGTACCTACAAAAGACAAAAAAATATGGCAACTGCTGGTAGATTTATATAAAGTTAGACAAGCCTTCCAATATCTTAAAGAGAATAATGAATATTACAAAGAAATTAATATTGAAGAAAACTTGAAAGATACAACTGAAATAATTCAAGAAACACAAGAAGCTGGTCAATTTGAGCTACTAGATCCTGCTACAATATGAAATACTTTAGAACATTATACAATTCATCCTTTGCACTGTAATGACACCGTACAAGATGTACTAGAAACTTACCAAATGCGTCAAACAAAAGGATCGCCAATCAGTATATGGGAAAAAAGTATAGAAGCACATGCTTTTCCTCTACTCTTTCCTACTGGCAAAGGAGGAAGGTATGATGATAGACCTATTCAAATATCAGCTTCAGAATACTGCTCATTACGGAGGTATTCTGAAGATCCCAGATTTAGACAAAATGTGGAATACATATTCCACCTACTCTTTGAAAGTGAACTAGCAACTTTATGTTACGGAGTTACACACATATTAAAATCAGGATCACACTTTCAAAATATGACAGCTACACAATTATTAGAGAAAGTGCAACAAAAGGATGAGGTTTTACAATCAAATATTACAAATCTATTAGCAAATATGCGTGGTACTAAAGAGTACTAGTTTCGACGTCATGGAGATGTACGTTGTATGATCAGAAACCTTGTCCCACCCACTTGGTTTGTTACATTAAGTTGTGCAGAATATGCATGGGAAGATTTACATGATTTCCTACGCATATCAAATAAAAACAAAACAAGCATAGATATTCTAACACCTGGAGAACTTTGTTCTTTGGATCCTGTTAATGTTTCAAGATATTTTCACCATCGCTTCATTGCTATGCTACATTTTATTTGTAATAAAACTGTTCCTCCCCTTGGAGAAGTGCAACACTTCTTTTGGAGAAAAGAATACCAAGCCAGAGGAGCACCACATATCCACATGCTTTTATGGATTAAAGATGCTCCTAAATTTGGTCAAAATTTTACAGTTTATTGAAAAATATGTCACTTGTGAAATTCCATCAGAAGCCACAAATAGTGATCTTCGTGCACAAATTTTACAATTTCAAAGACACAAATGTGGAAAATATTGTTGTCGCAAATACAAAAACAAAGGCAAATACTACAGCAAATGCTGATTTGGTTTCCCTAGACCAGTTACAAATACAGGTCAAGTAAACAACCTCATGTCTTCAGTTAGACATAGTGTTAAAGGTAAGTCACCTAAAAATACATATTACATAAAAAGAAAAGAAGAAGAAAAATATATCAATGATTATAATGCAATCATTGCCCACTTATGGAATGCAAACATAGATGTGCAGTACATTGCAGACAATTCTACTGCAGTTGCACGATATGTCACAGCATACTTAACTAAAGCAGAAAAGATAGAGCTCCAAGACCTCTGCAATGACCTGTCATCAGATAAAACAGTATCTCAGAAATTATACAGCTTGGGCATAGAAATGCTCACCCATAGAGAATGTGGATCTTATGAAGCAGCTGATCGTTTAACTGGTACTTCATTGTATGGTAAATCTGAAAATATAGTATGGCTAAGTCTTGGTCCAGCTAAATCTAGAAAAATAGTTCTAAAATCATATGAAGATATAGAAACAATAGCCAAACATGATCCCAACAGCCAAGACATTTTAAAAAACAATTTATTGGACACATACTACCCAAACAGAAGTAATACTTTGGAAAACATGTGTCTATACCAAATAGCCCAAAACTACACATACAAAAATAATATGAAACCTGATGAAAAAAAAGGTAAATACAGAGTGACAGACTGTGAAGGCAGCTTAGTTAAACTCACTAAACCAAATTTAATTAATCATATCAAATTGTCATTGAAGACTCCTCAACATAAAGAAGTATATTACATGTCCCTGCTACAACTCTTCAAACCATGGAGCAAAGAAGAACAATTACTAGATAACTATGACTCATATGAGGATGCTTTCAAAGCAAATGAAAGCATTATAACTGATGTAAACTTTACACAGTACAAAACAATGTTGCACAATGAACAGCAACATGAAGAAGAACTCCAAGCCCAACTAGATAAGGATACTCCTGACAGTAGTCAACCTTCTGTAACAGGAAGCCAAGAACCACTGGGAGAACCACTAATAACAAATGAGGCAGAATTAGCTATGATAGAAGTAGAAAACGCCATGTGTCAGTATGAAGATAAGGAAGACTTAACTATACTACAATCAAAACTAAACAATGAGCAAAGTAGCATTTTTCAAGAAGTAACAAAACAAATTGCACATGGTGTAAAACATGAAAATAAAGAATGTTACTGCCATAATTATAAACCTATACTACTGTACGTCAGTGGTGAAGCTGGTTCTGGCAAAACATTCCTAATCAAAATCATTAGTAAGTTCCTTCAACAATTGACAAACAACAAACTGTCAGCTATTGTCACTGCCCCCACAGGTTTAGCTGCCTACAACATAGGTGATGTTACATTACACCGATTACTACTATTACCAGTAGAACACCAGAACAAATTAGACTATTACAAACTTTCTGCAGAAGCTGCAATGGAAATACGCAGAGTATTGAAACAAATGCAAATGCTACTAATAGATCAAGTGAGCATGGTCTCCAACCTGATGTTAGCTTTGATTCACCTCAGATTACAAGAAGTACTCAAAACAGACTATGAAGAGCTCTTTGCAGGAAAACACATTATTGTTTTTGGAGATCTGCTTCAATTAACACCAGTAAAAGGTGAACCTATTTTTAAAACATTAGGGCACAAACTCTGCCGTAAAACTGTTGGCAGCATTGGAAATGTCAACCTTTGGCAATTAACAGAAAACATGTGCCAATCTGCAAATCTAACTTATGCCAACATTTTAAAAAGTTTGAGAGTTGGTATACTTTCTAAAGAAGCAGAAGCAACATTGAAAACCCGGCACATTAATGCACTTTATGGCGATAATGCATGTGCTACAGATGTTATGGAACAATTAGCCCACAAAAATGTCAATTGTATGGCCTTAATGCCAACTCTTGCAAGCTGTTTCAAATTCAATGAAATCATGCTAAGTAAAGAAATGCAACCAATAATGGAAATTAGCGCCAAAGGCAAACTAGATGTACATGGTATGACACTACCCATGTGTGACCAAGCCACAACAAGACTAAATAATTTAGAAAAATCAATCTCAAACACAGCAGGCTTAGAAAAGATGTTAAAACTATCCTTAAATTGCAGAGTAATGCTTAAACGTAACCTTGACGTGGACCAAGGACTAGTTAATGGAGCACTGGGTACAGTTGTTGGCTTTCAAACATACCCACGTGACAACAAAATTCAGTTTGTCAATATACTCTTTGACAAACTTTCAGAAGTAAAATGGATAGGACGCTCAACAGCTAGATTCCTTCTCTTCAAAGATATGTATGTACGCAGAGAACAATTATCTCTAACTCTTGCATACGCAGTCACGATTCATAAATCACATGGTCTTACCCTAGACAAAGCAATGATAGATATTGGTAACACAGTCTTTAAAGAAGGCATGAGCTACGTAGCACTATCACGCTTACGTACACTTGACGGTCTATTTCTAATCAACTTTGATGCAAGTAAAGTAAACGCTGATATTCCTTGCATTTTAGAATATAATAGACTTTGCTCACTATACACTCCCCATCTAAACACATATTCTGTTCCACAAAAACTAAGACGTTGTAAAAGAAAACTAAATCAAACAGAAATGCAACAGGAAGTCACTGCAAATCCTCCAAAGAAAGTAAAAGAAACTAATACTTCATCAAGTACCACAAACAAAAAAGAATCAATTAGAGAAAGTAAAGCAGGTACTTCTTTAAAGAAGGAAGACAAACTCCAAAAAAAGCAGTTAGATACAGAACTACTTGGACCATTTAAATTCTCAAATATAGTTGGTGTAAGTTGCTATGCAAATGTAGCAATGAATATTCTATTTCAATTACCACCAATTGTTGATAACATTTACTCACACAGTACAGACCCATTGTGTTTGCAAATGTTAGTACTTCACAGAAATGCAGCAAACAATCCTGACAACACATATAGTGTTTTGGAATAAGACGACAATTGGACTACTGTGCTGCAATGGTGAAATTCACTATAAACTCACAGGAAGATCCACAAGAATTTCTAATGTACTTACTACAAGTACTGGAAAACAAAAACATACCTATAAATGAAATCTTTCAGATTTCATACATGTGGAAACATACATGCACTCTCTGCAACAATGTGACACAAGAAGAAATCCCCAATGAACGCTTCATATATATGTCAATACCAAATTGTGAATCCATTCCATTTCAGCAACTTGTACAAAATGCAAACCATGGTACATTATGCTCTACCTGCAATTCAGATAATCGCTCCACGTTAGTAATACAAACACATAGTAAATACGTAATACTAATGCTTCTATGTTACAATGCAGATGATACCAAAAACAACTGCAAGCTGACTGGATTCACACATGGTCAAATATCACTTGGTAAGAAAACCTTCACACAATAGGTATAATCTACCACGCAGGAGCCACAACCAATTCAGGGCACTACACTGCATATATAAAAAAGAAATGTGGATGGTTTGAATGTAATGATAGTACCATTACTCTAAAGCAGAGATTACCAGCAAATCTTACAAACGCTTATTTGCTGTTCTTAAAACCAAAATTTGATAAATAAACTGTATTTAAACCTGTAAATAAATTTGTGTTAAAAAAATATAAACTGTTAGAATACTCCAAAAGCTATCTAACTGTTCAAAGATTCTACAACAACTAATCAGATAAATGAATACCACTAAATTAGACCAAAGAATACACAGTTAGAATACGCCAATTGGTATCTAACTGTCCCAAAATTATAAATATGTGTTAAAATAATATAAACTGTTAGAATACTCCAAAAGCTATCTAACAGCTCAAAGATTCTACAACAACTAATCAGATAAATGAATACCACTAAATTAGGCCAAAAAATACACAGTTAGAATACGCCAATTGGTATCTAACTGTCCCAAAATGTAACAAAATCCAAATAGATAAATCAAAACCACTAAAATATATTAAGAAAATAGACAGTTAGAATACGCCAATTAGTATCTAACTGCTCCAAAATTTTATAATATCAAAACAAATGAAGAATTTGTTACTGCTCCAAAAAAAATACAACAAAGCAAAGTATAAATCATTAGCCAGAAACAACAAGTGAACACTGAAAACAAACAAACAAATAAACTGTAGCATAACAGAAAAAGGTTTTTTTTTTTAATCCAACATGGATTATTTTTTTCTCCCACAGACCCAATGATTTTAGCAACAAATACAGAAACTGAGCAAATTGCACAGTACTCTGATTTGTACTCTACTAAATATGAGGGTCGAAAAAAAATAAAAGTATATTGCTTATACAATGTAATAAGTCATTACAAAATACTAATACTAACATGCTATTTTCTTTTATCACAGAAATGAAGAAGAAAAACATGGACTCCCATTACTAGACCAAATAGTAAGTATACAATAATAAGGACAACCATAGCAGCATATGACATCCATAGTATCTAATACCTTTGTTCCTTATACATTTGTTTTTCACCCAAAGTTATAAGCAAATATGAATGTGAAAATGGCCATGCACCCAAGACTTTATGCCCTGGCAACAACCACCGCAGCATATCACATCCATACAGTCAAACATTTCAACTATGATCTATGGGAAACTTTTAATATCCGCGAACAATGTGAGTGTTCTTAGAACACTTTGAACTTGCCAGCGAACAATACGGACACCGTTTTCAGGACACCCCCTACGAACATTTCAGAACAACGCGATAGTTCTTAGAACACTTTCAATTTAACAACGAACAATACGGACAGCGTCCTAAGGACACCTCCTACGAACATTCCAGGACACCGGGAGTGTTCTTAGAAGCGTCTTCAGAACACCACCATCTTGTTTATTTGCGAACATTTCAGGACACCGCGAGTGTTCTTAGGACACATTCAACTTGACAAAGAACAATACGGACAGCGTCCTCAGGACACCCCCTACGAACACTCCCCGGACACCGCGAGTGTTCTTGGAAGCGTCTTCAGAACACACCCATTTTGTTTATTTGCGAACATTTCAGGACAACATTTCAGGACACCGCGAGTGTTCTTAGGACACATTCAACTTGACAGAGAACAATACCGACAGCGTCCTCATGACCCCCCCTACGAACACTCCCCGGACACCGCAAGTGTTCTTAGAAGCGTCTTCAGAACACCACCATCTTGTTTATTTGCGAACATTTCAGTACACCGCAAGTGTTCTTAGGACACATTCAACTTGACAAAGAACAATACGGACAGCGTCCTCAGGACACCCCCTACGAACACTCCCCGGACACCGCGAGTGTTCTTAGAAGCGTCTTCAGAACACCCCCATTTTGTTTATTTGCGAACATTTCAGGACACCGCGAGTGTTCTTAGGACACATTCAACTTGACAGAAAACAATACGGACAGCATCCTCAGGACACCCCCTACGAACACTCCCGGACACCCCCAGTGTTCTTAGAAGCGTCTTCAGAACACCCCCATTTTGTTTATTTACGAACATTTCAGGACACCACGAGTGTTCTTAGAACACATTCAACTTGACAGAGAACAATACGGACAGCCTCCTCAGAACACCACCTACGAACACTCCCCGGACACCGCAAGTGTTCTTAGAACAGTTTCACTTTGCTTGCGAACAAAACGGACACATATTGACTCCTTAGAACACCCCCTAGTCAGTTTATTTAGAACATTTCAGAACACCCGTGATGGCTGCAAACAAATCGAACAAAAAAAGAACGTCTAACACATAAAAAACACAACTTTCATCCTATCTCATACACTCCCACCCTCCCCAAACACTCCTACACACCAACACACTCTACAAAATACACATTTTGAACAAAGTTTCACCGCGCTGTCCGGGGACGTCCGCGAATCCAAGATGGCGGGCGCTACCGAAAAATCTGACGCGCTTTACGCTCCACGCCGTCCAATCAGCGAACACTTTGCATGTCCGCGAACATCACGCAAGACGATTGGCCAATCAGGACACTTTCCGCGGAGCGAACAGGGAAGTGTGTCCGCAAACCGAACACAGATATCACTATTTTTTTTTTACCTACTTTTTGGTCATTTTAAAAAAAACTACTGGACGGATTTTCACCAAATTTGCAAAAGCACGCTTTCGGGACCAAGCCGCTGCTCCTGGTCCAAATTTGGTGGAAATCCGTCCAGGGGTTTGGGCTGTAGGCGCGAGCAAAGATTTTTTCCCATTCACTCTATGGAGAGTGAGTATAATGTATACAAATATGAGCATATAGAGGGAAGGTAGAGTAATAAAAATAAAACTATGAGAAAGTGCTGATAACCATAATGATTATCTTCATGCACAGAAAGGATTGCTCTCTTTCAAGCCTGTATCTTCCGCTATGTATATGTTTCATATGATGTGACTGGACCCTAAGTCTACAAATATAGTACCTTTTCAATTTTTACTTCCTGACTGTTACTGAAGAAAACTATGTGGCTTCGATATGTCAGTAAAGGATAAAAAGGGAGACCCAGCCATGTGATCTCATCAGTGATGCCATCAATGACATTTGTGATGTCATCTTTGATGTCCTGGGTGTTAGTGTTAGCAGTGCACGGTGGCGCGTGTTATGGTTGCTTATGTTACCATAACAGCCGAATTTCAAGGGTTTTTCAGTTTTACTTTGAGCCAAAACTTCCCTTTAACAAAGTTTTTTCACTGAATTTCATAGGTTTTTAGTAGCGCAACTTAACCATAACGTCCCTTTAACAAAGTTTTTTCACTGAATTTCATAGGTTTTTAGTAGCACAACTTAACCATAATATCCCTGACTTCATATACATGTAACATAGAACATACTAACCCCCTCGTAGTGATTTTCATGTCCGCGGACTACCGCCATGTCCGCGGACACATCAAAAATCTGAGCGTGGTGAATGTAAATTTAAATAGTGTGCCCCAATTCCTCTTTGAAGTTGTCTCTGAAAAGAGCCGTGTTTTTTTTTTTTTTTACAGATGCTTGACAGACACCTGTTATTTTGTATTTTTTTTCTTGTTTTTTTTTCTTACTTTACTACTAAAATCTTCACATAAACTTCTCCAAAGCAACCCTTACATTCCAAAATAGAAAGGCATTTCCCGTAAAAGATAAAGAAATGCCATCTTCTTTAAAATTAACAGCATTACTGGCATCAATATTCTCATTGTTACAGAAGAACATACCAGCTCTAAGCATGAAGGCACACATGCCTCGGTTGATGACACACCTAGCAATATTTTGCTGAGGACAAAAAACTGAACTATTGTCCCATATTGCCCTAGGTAGTAATCCAGAAAAAATTACTTTTGCATTTGGAAGGATCTTCATTACTTCTTGAACCAAGCATTCCAAATCAGCCAACAAAGTAGGGGCACTGACGTTGCCCAAATGGAAAGCACCATAGTGCAAAACTACCACATGCGGACTGTTCATCGTGGCCATATCCTCACAAACTTGTACAATTCCCTGTACATTGCAATCAGGCACACTGCTCCACACCACCTCCACTCCTTTCACATCAAAGTTCTTTGCAACATGCCTGCATTCAGCGTACTGCTGTAAACCATGCACAAACATATCTCCGAGCACCAACATCCTGACTTTCTCCACTTCTGCCATCTTCACCACACACAGTCTCTTTCAACACAAATCCACAACCTCGACATCTTATTGGCTGATCCGTACAGTCTTCTTTCCATGTTGGATTTCCGGGAAAAACCCGGATGTAGCACGCTCTGTCCACGAACAGCCGCGGTGTCTACGGACGGCGTCCACTTTACTCTCTGTGCCATTCCCTCATTGCATACAGCTAAGCAATCACACAATACGAATAACGTCCTCAGAACAACCCCATTTTGTGATTTTTCGAACATTTCGGGACAATTATTATTTCATTATTCAACATATTAACATTACACATATTATACTTTCATCTTGTACTCTGCACACAATGCTATGTTTCTCCATTAGTAGCTCAGTATACTAGATAGAATCCCATAATACAATGCTATTTATATCAATGCATCGTTCAAAGCACTAATAACCGTATGATATTTATTGCAATATCCTTGACACTTTTTTCGAAACATTATAATAAAAATCCCTAGTACACAAATTCCATGAAAAGTACATACACACGTGATGTCATCAGTGATTTCATCAATGACATTTGTGATGTCATCTTTGATGTCCTGGGTGTTAGTCTTAGCAGTGCACGGTGGTGGCGCCAGTTATTTTTCAAAGCTTACCATAACTTGCGATTTTCAGGGGTCTTTCGGCTGTACTTAGAACCATAACCTCCTTTAAACAAACTTTTTTTAATATCACGCAAACAATATACAAACATGCCGTGCAAAAACCAACTTCTACAGATGGCTTTACACAGAATGTTGCAAAGTAAGAATTTATGCTCGTTCACAGTGAATGTCTGCTGCTTCCACAACTTCTACAGATGGTTTTTCACAGAATGTTGCAAAGAAAGAATTTATGCTCGTTCACAGTGAAGGTCAGTTGCTTCCATTTTTTTCTCGGGCCCTGGAGAGGCTCACGAAGCGGACTATAAGGTTGTATTGTGTTTTGACCTTGACAGACAGAGATTGTGATGAAAGACTTCTCTTGAAGGAGTGTTGCTAAAACGTAAGAGAAGATAAAGATGAACTTTCTGAAACGAAACCACTTTTATATATTATATCACTATGCGAAAGATCGTTGGCACACGTGGAGTCGTATTTTGGGACTGCACCACTCGTAGACAATGGAAATTGCAATTGTACTGTAAGTAACCCTTTAGATTACTTTATACCAAATATAATTACAATAGCGTAGCATTAAAGATAACTCAAGTTGAACTTGTTAGTTGAAAGTGGCATAATGTTTTCTACCGCGCACTATCACCGCCGAATTGATCCCCTGTCGTTTAGAGGGCTCTGAAAAAGGCAGACGACACAGGGTGGGTTAAAAGAAATAATTTAACCGGTCTATAGGCGGTCAAGCGCTCTACTCGCTGTGCCACTTCACTGTAGCCTGTCAAGTCGCACAGCGAGTACAGCGCTCGCTTTGACATCCGTGCACAGCTTGCTAACGCAAGTTTGAATCTCGGCAAGGCCAATCTCAGCCTTTCATCCTTCCGTGGTCGATAAATGAGCACCACACACCGTGGTTAATAATAAGCACTGCTTAGATACCTCACGGTTCTTAGCGCTATATGAATGGGAAAATATTATTATTTTATTATTAACATACTCTGTTGCACTATCTTCGATAGCAAATATTTTCACGCCCTAATAAATAAAATGATGATTTTTAATGAAGATCGGCTGGTGAGACTAATTTATGTTTTTTAAAACAGGTATGTGGCTTCATTTTGCCTATGTCACGATTTACAGACTCCAGCGGATGGGGTCTTCAACTGCCAGGTGCAGGTCCAAATATGCAACTTCATGACCCTCACCATTTTATGGGACAATCGCCAAGGACCAATATGCCCTTACGCAGTACTAGCGGCTACAAACAACATACCAACCAATAGGGTGGTCTAATGGCTCAATGTTGGAGCAACCTTCCGATTATCAGAGCGACCATTTACTGCTTTTATCATAAACCAACAGCCTTTCTACCGCAAAGGAACAACGAGTGGCTCCAAATAAACTTTTGCTGATCGACAACAGAGACAATAGCAAATCGCTGAATATTCACTAAACATTTCATGTGAAATAAATGTACTTTACCAAATGTACAATCCTGCTGTTTACTTTTAAACCACAGTTTCATATTCCGAATTGTGTGGCACTGAGTTGTAAGCTGATCTAACACTCTCTGTACCGCAAAGGAACATCGCGTGTCTCAACATGAACTTTTGCGGATCGACAACAAAGACAAATGCAAATTGCTGAATATTCTCTAAACATTTGATGTCAAATAAATGTACTTTACAACATTTACAATCTTCCTGTTTGCTTTTAAATCACAGTTTCATATTCCGAATTGTGGCACGCTGTGTTGTGACATAATGTGTGTTGTCTTCCGGGTTCTGTGTAAAGTCACGTAGTACTGGAGACGACTGGGCGCATTTCATTACGCACCCTGTAACGTCACGGAGAGAAGCAGGGAATATGAATGCTTTGATAATATCAGGCTTAGGGGCGGGAGATATGATTTAGTGTCGCAAAAGCAAGTCAGCCAGGTCAATAGCGCCAGTCATAGGATTATCACATAATGTCGGCGCACACCAGCCGGATTTATCGTTTCTTTAGTGGACAAAAAGTCGGTTGATGCCCCTAGGAAATTGTACTATTAGCGGACAAAAGGAGTGCTCTTAAAACACTTTCACCCTGACACGGATAATACAAACAACGTTCTCAGAACACCCCCATTGTGTGTAATTGCAACCATTTCGGGACACTGCGAGTGTTCTTAGAACACATTCAACTAGACAGATTACAATACGGACAGCGTCCTGAGGACACCCCCAGTTTGTGTATTTACGAACAATTAAGTACACCGCGAGTGTCCTCTAAACACCCCACCATTTGGTTTATTTACAAAATGTCAGAACAGCTGTGTTCTCCGCGGACAAATCGAAAGCAACAAAAACGTCTAGCACATAAAAAAACAAAATATTGAACCTATCTCATACTCCTCCACCCTCCCCAAACACTACACACCAACACACGGCACTAAATACAATTTTTTATCCACGTTTCACTGCGCTGTACGCGGTCGACTTTGAATACAAGATGGCGGGCGCCACAGAAAATCTGACGCGCTCCACGCCCTTCGCCGTCCAATCAGCGAACACGTCGCATGTCCGCGGACATGACGCAAGGCCATGGGCCAATCGGGGTGCTGTCCGCGGAGCGAACAGGGAAGTCCGTCCGCGAAGCGAACGCAGATATCACTAATTTGTTTGCCTTACATTTTGGTCATTTTTAAACAAACTACTGGACAGATTTACACCAAATTTACAAAAGCACGCTTTTGGGACCAGGCCGCCACTCCTGCCGCAAATTTGGTGTATATCCGTCCAGCGGTTCGGGCTGTAGCCGTGCGCAAAGTTTTTTCCCATTCAGTCTATGGGAAAAAAAAAGTTTTGGGACCCCCCCTATAACTTTGCCCCCCCTGGACGAATCCTCACCAAACTCTGCAAAACAGTTCAGAGTGACACAACTACTTTCTTTGCAAAGTTTGGTGAGGATCTGTCCAGGGAGAGCGAAGTTATAAGCCACCCAAAAAGTGCTCTTCCTATGGAAACATCAACTTAACCATAACTACATGGCCACTACTGTGGCCATGTAATATCACTACAAAAAGAAACTTTGTTGAGGGGATGTTATGGTTAAGTTGCCCTAACAAAAACCTGTACACTTCACAAAAAAAACTTTCCACCTCCCCTTTATGCTTCAAATTAAAACCGAAAAACCCCTGAAATTCGACAGTTATGGTAAACTAAGCCCCCAACCCTGTACCCTGCCACCACCCCTGTGCACTTCTAACACTAACACCCAGACCATGAAAAATGTCATCTCAAATGTCAATAATGACACCAATGATGACATCAATTGTTTAGCTCCTTTCTTTTCCTTCCCTCCCATACATATATATGTACATTCACTAAAAAAATATCACTAAAGGAATGTTATACTTCACAGTGCAATGAAACCCAACTGCACATTCCCCCATTATAGTAAGCTAAGCAACCATAACTCGCACCATCTACGTGCATTGCTAACACTAACACCCAGGACATCAAAGATGACATCACAAATATCATTGATGACATCACTCATGACATCACATGTGAAAATAATATTCCTAAACAATCCCTACCTACAAGGGGTTCCATCTATTATGTTGGTAACAAGATGTCAGGGATGATTATGTGAAGTATTGTGGAGTGTAAAAATGTGATTTCACACATCCCAAACAATAGGCCACCTCAGGAGTTGCTGTGTAAAATGTGTGTACCACTTTGTAGGGATGAAGACGGTCACGAGGCACACCCCTGGACCCCTACAAAATGCCACACCCCCGAGTGCATCTTCATTGTCCTTCTAGCTGTAGCAGATTGCAGTGCGTTGCCTTTACTGCTGTAGTGACCAAAAGGAAACTAATCGGTATGGCTTCCATGGCTGCTTTTGGGTTATTAGCATCTGCACCACCCCCAAACCCGCCACCATCACCACCTCACCAAGGGCCTGCAAAGAGATATATGGGTGAGGATGTAGAGATTGAGGAAGAAGAGGGGGAAGAGAATGAAGTGGAGGAACTCCGCACTAGGATCACTCGGCGGGAGTCGTGGGTGTGGCGGTTTTTTTCCGTTTATGGGAACGTACCAAAAGCATGTGCGAACCTGGTGAAGTGTAACCAGTGCGATGTGGTGTTGAGTCGTGGGAGATTCAGAGCGTACAGTTTTGGTACGACAACCATGAAGCGACACCTCACTTCGTTCGACACTGTGGACATTCGCAAGGTGGTGCCATGTGAACAGCGTAGTCGTTTGAGTTCCTCCACAGCATCCACGGAATCCTATCCTCCCACCACAAGATACACTCCTGTGGGGAAGCACCTCCCTCCAGCTGCTTCACAAGCCATTCACAATGCTGTGGACCCTTACCTTTCAAAGGTGACAGTAGTGTGCACGTATTGTGACGCAGTACTCAGCAGGGGGGAGAGTTTTCGAAGTGCTTTTCAGGCTGCAGTTACCGAGCACCAGAAGATTTGCTACTTACCTAATTAAAGATCACCCTCAATATTTCTCTGTTCAGTTGCCCTTTCTTATCGCTGTGGTTGGTGTCCCTTCCTTACCCTCCTCTCGCCTCTTCTCCTAGTGTGTCGAGTGCTGTTAATCAATAAACGTAAAAACAACAAAAATGACAGAAAAGGCTCTTTTCAGAGCCGACTTTCTCAGTGTAACAATAGAACTATGAAGTGAAGGCCATAGACCTCTGCAGAGTTCAGAAAAAGTTTGCGGACAGTCGTAGAGGGGGGAAAGGGAGGGTGCAAGAGGAGCAAACACAATAAAGTGTACGTTGGGAGTAAGTGGCGGCTCTGAAAAGAGCCTTTTGGTGTGTGTTGTGTGGGTCAAAAACAGTGGATTGGGGAAAACGGATTGTCAGATAGGTTAGTGTGATTGCAAAAGAGGGCGCAATGCATTTTGTAAATTGTGAAGAAACATCTGATTGGCAGCATATGTGAGGTGGACTCCATCTCTGCGGAAAATGAAACTGCTACGAAACAAAATGTTTTCATTGTGGAAAGAGGACGTACCAACATCTCTTAAAATGGCACACACATCCTTATTCACATTGCGTCTCGCGTTCTCCATTTGTGGACCAAATGCAGAAGAACGCAACCATATTTGTCTTTGGGCAATACAGGAAAAAAGTATTTGACAATTTGGAAACATGTCCATGAGCTTCACGAGTCCTTCCTTCATGGCAAATTGCAAAGAAATTACAGATACATAGCCTAAACTGTTTCCTACACAATGAATGATGAGTATATCTGGAGGACGCTCTGTCTGTAAAGTAACACAAAGAGGTACCAAGTCCATCCATCTCATGCCACGCACGCCATGCCAGTGCACTTCCGCATGTGGAAATCCGAGATTTGTAGATAAACTGCAGCTTTCTGTATGCACCTTCAACCAATGTATCCATGATTCTCCCACAATCCAGATAATCTGTTTTCGAGCATGCAAAGCCATGGATTTGTGGTGTCCTGTGAGGGAGAAGACGGTTTTACTAAAGTATGTCGGTCAGAACACACCTACTGAACTTTATCGACCAATCCCTAGCTCCGCTCATTCTCATTTACATGCGGCTCCACCCTTCAATCCCTGGTGGTGATATGTGCTGGCTGCTAACTACCGCCATGTTCGCGGACATGTACAGGATCAGAGCGTGACAACGGTACATTAAAGTTATTATTAATATAACTTAATATAATATACATTAATATACATACAATAATATACATTATTATTTATTATTATTAAATTACTATTTCCCTTTTTCGCCTTTAAAGTAGGCTCTGAAAAGAGACGTTTTTGTTTTATTTTTGGCCACATATCGTACAGACATGTGGTATTTTATGTATTTTTTTGTATTTTTTGTCCTTGCTTTACTCTTGCAAACATTACAGGACCTTCTCTAAAGCAAGCCTTATGTTCCAAAAGAACATCGCATTTCCCAATAAGGATAGTGCAACACCATCTCCTTCAAAGCAATGCACATTGCTTGGAGCAATGTTATGGTAGCTACAAAAAAATGTACCAACTCATAGCAAGAATGCACACATGCCTCAATTGATGATACACCTCCCCATGCTTTGATCTGGACAGAAAACAGAATTGTTGTTCCATTGTAGTCTCGGGAGTAAAGCAGAAAAAATACCTTTCGATGTTGGGAAGATGGTCATGAGTGCTTCAACCAACTGTGCCAAATCTGGCAACAAAGTACGTGAAGTCAGGTATCCCAAGTGGCAAGCACCATACTGCAAAATTACCACATGAGGAGTGGTAATTCTACGCATGTCTCTGCAAACTTGCAGAATTGCCGCAGCATTGGCATCAGTGTCAGCGCTCCACACCACCTCCACTCCTTGCACTTCGAAATGGTGTGCCACATGCCTACTCTCGGCATAGTGTTGTAAGCCTTGCACAAAAATGTCTCCAAGCAGCAGAACCCTGACCCTCTGCACCTCTGCCATTTTCAGTGTGTGCACCGTCTTTCGACACAAAAGAGTAATGTGAACATCTGATTGGCTGATGCCTACAGTCTTTCCATGCAGGATTTGCTGTAGAAACCCGTATGTGACACGCCCTACCAGCGGACAAGCATTGCCTACGTGTGGCACGTAACTCTTACCCAGTCCTTCCACCCTTTCTACAGCGGTACCAAAGTGAGTTCATCATTGGACACAACTAAGTGGGCGCACAATCATCCACCAATCACATAGAACATCGCTAATTTTAACTCTGTCATCAACATTGCGCACTTCAAAATTACTGTTGATAATTCTTAATAGAAATCACATACCATTGCAAAGCACCTACTTCACAAGCTACTGTGCAAGGATTGCAAATTTCTACGTACAGCTCCATGCATGTCCACATACATCAGTATAGACTACAGGTACTTGGCGGGTGAGTATGCCTTTTACAAGGCGGGTGACACCCGCCAACAGCGTGTGAGTTGAGAAGTATAATTTAGGGCAGACCTCAATTTTGTATGTGAAAATGTCGGAGTTCTGCACTCGGTACTGCCAACAGTAATGCTGCTTGCAATGTGATCGTATGGGAATAGTAATCGCTCCCGATTTTAGTGCTGACATGTCCTTCGGAGGGTCTCCCGATTTTTGGACATCATGCTTTTCATTAAGAAGTACAAAATGTTTGCCCATCTACTACTTTGCCCTATCGCTTCCAAACCTCTCTCCTATGCATACTACACTTTGTAAAGAACAAGGCATTTGCAAACCCTTAAAAAATTTAGTTATTATCAAGGACTTTCAAGTACCATATTGAAAGTAGTATGCAAAGACTGCACAGAGAGAAGTGAAATGTGCACCTGGACTGGGTTGAAATATGAAAGTTGAATCCTCTGACGAAAGAAGTAAAAGTAAAGTCTGTAGTATCATGATGGCTGAAAACACACAAAGTAATTGATATCGTTTTTTAAATTCACAGTGAAGACTACTCTCCTGAGAATCAACAGCATCTGCACTGCAGACGACATATCCGAAGAAACCTTGTCATCTTGCACAAAAAAGTAAGTACAGTACAACCTTCATATTGTAACTACTCCTTAAAGAGGCTGCGTGGGTTATTTGTTTATTTTGGGCACCAAAGGAAGCATTCATTTGTAAACCATTCTACCTACAAATATCCATTTATTGAACAAATAATAACAGGTGGAATGGCTGACAAATCCCTGTGTGTTTGGTACTGAAATAACATAGGAAATCCTTAGAAGGTTAGATTGTGAAAATAAGTTGCGGTAGCAAGTTTTTGGCATTTCGGTTAATAATAATGGTTCTCGTCACAAGTAGGGCACTTTGTACTCTCATCTAAAGCACATTGTACTAGTATACAAACAGTAAAGTAGCCTTATCAAATGATAGGTAGAGGTCACTGTGCGTTGACACACCATGCCAAAGAGCTTCCCCATCACACTTATGCACACATGCACATAGCACAGATACATTGGACAACAGACCAAAGTATACTTTTTTTCTCAACAGACACCAAAGAATGCCTACCAAAAAGCAGATCCATAGAAAGAAACGCAGAATTAGAGCAAATAAAAATAAAGGTGCCCAATGTAAGCATCCACCTGTTGTAGAGGTAGTGGAGAATCTTGGTACAAACCACCTAATGTAGTTGGGTAGAAGTCTCAACTACCGAAACTGTACCTCCTCCATCAAGAAGTGTCACAAAACACAGAAATGTTGTCAAAAAACGGCTGCCAGTACAGCTAACAATGTTCCTAATAATCCTGATAGTGTAAGAAGAACCCATAGTAAAAAAGGTATTTTAGCAAAAATGTTTCATCACAGAGTCCTTCAGAATCTACTAAGAAGAGGACCAGAATCATCCTCACCCGTTAAAACGTACCGTAGAAAGTTAATTCTACAAGCACTCGTGGACAGTGCAATCCTTCTCAAAAGGAAGTTGTTCATATTAGTGTTAAAAAGGATGAAAGCACTAACAAAACTAAGTACCAAACTACAAATGAAAATCAGCAATAAATGTAATGTGAACAAAAATAATTTTGTGCATGTTTGTGGTGGTGAATGGAGGCACACAACAACCACAGAGCCATATTTTAATGAAGAAGCATACAAACAAAATCAAACAAACACAATTGCCATCCATAGCAGTGGACGAGGGTATGAGAAAATCAATACTACCATCATGGAACAAGAAACACTGCTTACAAAACTATCTTCTGAAAACTCAGAATTACCTCTCGATTCAGCAGAACCACACCGTCCAGTATACAAATGGCAGTGCACATCAATGTGTGCCATTCCAAACAAAGCTTTCAAATCTTTACGTCTGTTCCTCAATCAATATGTAAAAGGTAAAGACAAAAGTAAAATGAAAGTGCTGCAAAATATGGATATTTGTGTAGTGCAGAAACACACGGGCCTAAAAGGACATTCATTAGCCTGCATTTCTGGGCCTATTTACAAAGGTACCTTCCATGATATCAAAAGAATATCAGTACATCATTCCAAAGTAAGCTGGGGCGAAATTCGCCGAAGTCCTGATTTGGCAGACCCTTAAATCCGGCAGTAATAGTGCGACCGCCGGATTTAAGGGTTACCACCAAAGTCGTGATGAGGCCCTAGCTAAAGTTTTATCAATTGCCGCAAACATAGAAGAACCTATTAGGGAATGTAAACCAGGCACATCGGCAAAGAAGCAACAGAAAAACCGAAAAATGCACTCAGATACAGAACTTGCTGGCCCATTCAAATTTACAAATGAAAGTGGGGTAAATTGCTATGCAAATGTAACAAAGAATATTCTATTTCAATTGCCACCAATTGTTAACAATATTTACCTGCACAGCACAGACCAATTGTGTTTGCAAATGTTGGTGCTGCATAAAAATGCAACAAGCAATCCTGACAACACATACAGGGCCTCATTACACGGACGGCGGTGGACCAAGGTGCTATTAGCACCTTGGTCCATGCCGGTAAAATACCGGCACTGCCTTGGAGGAAAGGGGAATTACCGCCCTATTCCAAGGTTGGTGGGGCAGTAATTCCCCCTTCCCCCATTGCCCTTCCCCATTCCCATTTTTGCCCCATAGGGGG
Source organism: Ambystoma mexicanum (assembly GCF_040938575.1). Lineage (NCBI taxonomy): Eukaryota > Metazoa > Chordata > Amphibia > Caudata > Ambystomatidae > Ambystoma > Ambystoma mexicanum. The sequence continues at coordinate 630,615,575 of NC_090927.1, read as the reverse complement.
CCGTGTAATGAGGCCCACAGTGTTCATGGAATAAGAGAACAATTGGACGACTGTGCTGGAATGGTGAGATTCACTATGAACTCACAAGAAGATCCACAAGAATTTGTAATGTACATACTATTAGTGTTGGAAAACAAAGGCATACCTGCAAATGAAATCTTCCAAATTTCGTACATGTGGAAACATACATGCACTCTCTGTAACAAAGTGATACAGGAAGAAATCCCAAATGAGTGATTTGTGTATATTTCCATACCAAAATGTGAGAGCATTCCATTTCAGCAACTTGTACAAAATGCAAACCATGGCAGATTATGTAGTATTTGCAATTCAGACAATCTCTCTACCTTACTACAATCACATAGTGCCTACAAAATACTTATGCTTCTACATTACAATGCAGATGGCACCAAAAACAACTGCAAACTAACTGGATTTACACACGGTCAAGTGTCACTTGGAAAGAAAACCTTTACAACAGTAGGAATAATCTACCATGCAGGAGCTACAACCAATGCAGGTCACTATACTGCATACATTAAAAAGAATTCTGGATGGTTTGAATGTAATGATAGCACCATTACTCTAAAGCAGAGGTTGCCAGCTAACCTAACAAATGTGTATTTAATGTTCTTGAAGCCAAAATTTACGAAATAATGTGTACTTCAAAATTGTCAACAAAGTAAGTGAAAGACTACAAACAGAATACGCCCACAGGTATCTAACTACCCAACAGGATGGAAGAATGACACAAATAAATGATCATCACAGATCGTTGGAAACAAATTCACAGGCAGAATACGCCTATACGTATCTAACTGTTGTTATAAATCGGTAGAAAGGCAACAAAGAAAACATTAATGGGAAAGATGAAGGAAACAGGATGTAACAACAACACAAATGAATGAGTATCAAAAATCTGTAGGAACAAATGCACAGTTAGAATACGCCTACAGGTATCTAACTGTTGTTAAAAATGGGCAGGAAGGCAACAAAAATAACATTTATCAGAAAAATGAAGAAACCACTGAAAGGAAAAAATGAAGTACTTAGTTGCATAAGAAATGAAGGTTTTTTTTTAATCTGACAAGGATTTTTTTCCCCAGACCCAAGGATTAGAAAAGCAAACACAGAAACTGAGCGCAATGCACAGTACACTGGTTTGTAAACTAAATCTGAGGGTCTAAAAAAAGAAGTTATCTGTCTATTATGCAATGTGGTAAATGTGGAAAAACTGCAAACATTAACACACCTTTTTCTTTCATCACAGAAATGGAAAAAGTGATACTTCCAACAAGTACGAAAACCAATTTAAAAAAAGTTTATGGATTCTGAACAAAGTAAGGAGTAAGTATATTGGTAGGCATTTTCAACACATGGGAATCTACTTGTCTAATCTATGGTAGTAAGATGCTGCAGTGCCTGTAGGCTGGCCTTTCGTCTGCGGTGAGTAACCTACCACCTACGCCTTACAACCAAGTTTCAAGGAGTACAGTTCCTATCCACAACCATCGCTGCCTATGTAAAACATGGTCCTTGTAAATTAGCTGCTTATAAATTTACTTTTCGGACTATCGTCTGCAGCCATGAAGTGAAGAAACTAGGGCATCAAAACAACGACCACAATCCACCACACCCATATTAACTTGTAACTCCACTGCTTATGACTTCAGTCTTGCATGCATGGGCTTTAGCCATGCACCCAAGACTGCAGGATCTCCCCACAACCACCTCGGTGATGTGTGGTAGTGGGGGTTATTCTATAGGTTTGTTATCCTTCAGTACCTCTGCCCAGAGACTTCCCTCCTAGGTGTATGTCTGTAGATCTTACATGGGATGGGTGTGCAGTGTCTTCCAAATCTAGTACTTACCACTTTGTTCTTGGTTGCATGGCCTTTAGCCATGCACCCAAGACTGCACACACTCCCCACAACTTTCCAATCAAAACGCAACACTACGGGTGTGTGCATGGGTGGCACATGTGGCGGTGGTTGTGGCCAGGGCCTACAGTCTTGTAAGTAAGGCCTTCGGCCTTTGGCCGACGGCCATGTATCCAAGACTCTAGGCCCTGGCCACAACCAACGTAGCATGTGCCACCCATGGCGGCGTACTAATGAGTATAATGATAAGCATTAGAAAAAATAATGCATTCATGGCATGCTGTCAATTTCAATGTTCCCTAACACCACATGTGTCCTTACAAATCTAACAACTCCCCAGGACATACGTCATAAAGTAAGTATAAGTGTACTATTGGGCGCAGGGCCTTCGGCCCTGCACCCAATAGTGCACAATCTCCCCACAACCACCTCTTTGTTCTTGGGTGCATGGCCTTTGGCCATGCACCCAACACTGCACGCACTCCCCACAACTTGCCAATGAAAATGCAACACAAGGGGTGTATGCATGGGTGCCACATGTGGCGGTGGTTGTGGCCAGGGCCTAGAGTCTTGGAAGTAAGGCCTTTGGCCTTCAGCCGACGGCCATGCATCCAAGACTCTAGGCCCTGGCCACAACCACTGTAGCATGTGCCAACCATGGCAGCATACTAATGAATATAATAATAGGCATTGGAAACAGTAATGTATTAACAGCATGTAGGCAATTTCAATGTTCCCTAACACCGCACGTGTTCTTGCAAATGTAACAATTCCCTCATTCAGTGCACGGCCTCAAATGCTGGCCTTATTGGACCCTCCTTTTCTGTGCGTACAAAGCGGCCATAGAACATACACCATTAAGTAGGAATAAGTGTACTGTGCGTACAAGATGTCCATACACATTACATCATGATGACCGACCCACAGAACAAGTGCAAAAATCACATATATGTTAAGACTGTAGCCCCTGGCCACTACCACCGTAGCATGTGCCACCCATGGTGGCGTTCTAATAAATATAATAATAGCCATTGGGAAAAATAATGCGTTCACAGCATGTTATCAATTTCAATGTTGCCTACCTATACCCGTGTGCTTTTAAGAGTTACACATTTCCTGTCCACTATATGGACTGAAGTGTTATACATTTCCTGCCCACTATATGGACTGAAGTGATGTCTTTATGTCTTTATTACCCCCCCACATTTACTGTACATACAAGGTGTCCATAGAAATTACATCATGACAGCCGAAGAACAAAAGCATAGATCACCCATTTCTTACTGTGTGAACCTTTCCCAATGCTCTGTGACACAAAAAATAGGGTAATGAAAAAAACATGTGTACGCTGGTTGTTGCTCCGCTTTCCACGGATCCAAGATGTCGGGCGCATCCAAACCATCTGACGAACAACACGTCTCACAGCAGCCAATGGACAGAGACGTTGCATGTACGCGGTCATGACGACAGCCCCTTAGCCAATCGGTTTCTTGTTCATCGACCGAACAGGGAAGTGTGACCGCGGAGCGAACATAGATATCACTAATTATTTCAGACCTACTTTTTCATGATTATAAATAAACGTACTGCATGTATGGTGACAAGATTTACAAAAGCACGCTTTCTGGACCAAGCCCCTGTACCTGTATGTCCAGCGGTTTCACCTGTAGCCGTGCGCAAAGTTTTTCCCCATTCAGGCTCTGGGAAAAAAAAGACGTTTTGGGACCCCCCCTATAACTCCGCTCCCCCTGGACGATTTCTCAGCAAACTTTTTAAAAAAAATTCAGAGTGGCTCATATACTTTTTTTTGCAAAGTTTGTTTAGGATTCATGCAGGTTGAGCGGAGTTATAATCTGCCCAAAAAGTGCTCTTCCTATGCAAACAGCATCTTAACCATAACTACATGGCCACTACCATGGCCATGTAATATAATATATATATATATGTGCTCTGACCTGAATAATCTGGGTATAGAGGAGCATAAGCTGAAGCAAAGCTTTAAAAAAATCCTGGAGGAATGTCAAAATCAAGTAATAGTTGATCAAGCCACTGCTGCCACTGCTGCAGTTAGAGGAAGAGCTCTTGCAACCTGTTGCTGATCCGGCAAGCAACTTAGTCTTATTCATGCTGCAGATTTTCCAAATGCAATCATCAATGCTGGATCAATTAGCATAACCTCTATGTCCCACAAAAAGAGATACAGTAGTAACTCTTTTCTCATCCCAAGAGGCCCAATGTGCTTTTACTTCGCTGGGGCATGTTATTATACTTCAACCTCTGGGCAAGGCCAACAGGCTTCAGGAAAGACGGTAGTTGTGAGAGGAAGATCCTCCAGCCACTAAAAGCCCTTCAGGACTGTAAAGTTTGAAATAGATGGGGTGCCAAACACAGATGCCCCATTAGGCCCTGTACACAAAAGCGGAGATAAAGCAGGAGCTTTGAGAGACTTTGGTGGAGTTTTATATGGCTGATATAAAAAAGAAATCTAAAAAAGGAATTTTGCAATAGACATCTGCCAAAACGCTGTACTGGAATGAGGAAGGGGAACATAGAGGAGGTAGCACATTTGGAATATCTAAATATATAAAACGCTTAGGTATTTTTCTGTACTCAACTGATGCCATGTATCAGTGTTAGGTTGTCCCCTGCTGTCCAAATGGCAAAGTGCACCTCTGTGCGCCCTTCCACCTAAGCAACAGCTATAATTTTAACAAACGGAATGAGCATGGTTCTACTTGGTCACCTTCACCTTCCACTATCGCAAACATTCAGAATAATTTCAATTCATTTCTTTCCACCCCCACTATATATCATAAAGGGCACGGTGGTTCCAGTGTCAATGAGCAGTTAATTACTTGCTCAACATTTCAGTCTCTAAAGACCAAAACGCTGTAGGACAGATGCCTCCTCACAAGCTAAAACTGAAAACAGGTGCTGTAATTATGCTACTACCCAATATATGCCATCACAGGGACTCTGCAATGGAACAAGGTCGACAATTACGCATCTACAAAGACACGTCATAGATGCCTGTGTAATCAAATGATTATACTTAGATACAGTTCTTATACCGTCCATACTTCTCATGCCTTTCCAATTCAAAGGAAGACAGTTTCCTGTACGTTTATCCTCTTCAATGGCCATTAACAAGTCACAGGGACCTACGCCCCCTTCCTGGAACATCATATGCTGTGCCGGGGTGCCAGGAATAGCAAGTGTTTCGAATTTTGCTTATCTGGCCATTATCTATTAAATGGAATTGAATTGTGTTATATTTCCACTTGCATTCCTGTACCTTCTTCCCCCTTTCATGCAGTGAGCTTTACAAAGCTACAAAGCAGTGGACCATTGTTACCTTCTGCAGACCCTTCTTGTCCAGATAACTATCGCCCGTATCTATCTCCCCCTACCTTGGGAAACTCTTGGAGAAGCTGTTCTCCCCCCAACTGACCCAGCACACTGAACTTGTTGGTTGCCTTCATGACCATTAATATAGATTCTGAGCATCCAGAGGCATGGAAACTGCTCTTCTGAATACCTGTGAGGAACTGCTTGCATCTCTTGATTCCAACTCTCCAGCTGTTCTCATTCTACGTGACCTCTCCTCTGCTTTTGATATGGTCAACCACTCTGTGCTCATAAAACTGCTCCACCATACCCCAGGTATCTCGTAGTGGGCACAGGACTGGCTGAAATCCTACCTCAATGACCGGCATCCCATGTTATTCTGGGCTCTTTCTCCACCCCCACCTCTGTCTCCACCTGCGGTGAAAACGAGAGCTACAACCTTTCTCCCAGGCTCTTTAACACCTATCTTGTTCCGCTTGCACACCTCATTTCTATCTTCCGCCCTAAACCTTGAGTGTTACACAGATGACCCACAACTCATCTTCAAACTACCCTCTGACCCTCTCCTTACGCCCTCCATCATTCCTGACTGCCTATCTTCCATCCATTCCTGGAGTACTTCCAATGATCTCTGCCTCAACGCCAGCAAGACTGAGATCCTTCCTATTGGGAATCCTGTTCCCTCCTTCCTCTCCTCACTCCGGCACTCATCTATGGGCACTCCCCCTTCTCATTCTTCTGAAGCCAGAAACCTTGGAGTCATCTCAAACTCCTCTCTGTCCTTCCTCCCACACATTCAGGATCTTGCCAAGAAGGCCTACTTTCAACTCTACCTCCTCAAAGGAATTATTCCATTCCTCAGTTTCCCCAAGAAGCTCAATGTCTCCAGAGCTCTGGTTCTCACTAGGCTAGACTACTGCAATAGCCTTTTCCTAAATCTACCCTCTTCTTCTCTACAACCCATTCAGCTAATCCCGAATATGGCTGCCAGACTATTCTTGTCCTCAAGCCCAGGGACAGCATCTCTCCAGCCCTAAAAACTCTTCACTGGGTCCCGGTTGATGTAAGGATCAAATTCAAATACATAATCCATAAGGCTGTCTGTGAATGGGGACCATGCTACCTACAACTTGCTCTCACTAAATACTCTCCCTCCAGATTTTTATGTTCCTCTGGGACCAACTCTCTGTGTGTTAAGCACTTTGCTAAACAGAGAGCTGGTGGCCAATCTCTTTCCTCAGCAGTCTCCTTCCTATTGAACAGTGTAGAGGAGCAGCCAAGTACCCACCTCAACCACTTCACCCATATTGCCTATATGTTGGGAGGCAGAGTGTGAGACACATCTGGTACCAGTAAGAATAACAATATCGAAGAGAATCCTGGAAGAAAGGTTCCCATTGAGAAAATCATACCTGCATACGAGACGATATGAGGGCCATTTGAATGAAATCCCGGAAGAAGCAAAGCAAATAAATGGCGAAGATGAATGTTGACGTCATATAGAGTCGAGCTGATGTATAGAGAAGAGATGCAGAAACAAGAGAATGAAGATATTCTAATAAAGAAGCTTATGCCAAAGAAATTATGGAGATATCAAGTTGTTTTACACGTATACAGATGCAGAGAAATACAAGTAGATTAAGTATTCTTAAGGCTAGCTAAGTAGTGAATAAATTGCGGCATGCGCCAACATATACATATATGCATAGAGAATAAAGGATGCATGTTTCCACCTTGTGTTATAGCAGAATTGGACTGAAAAAAGAAGGCCTCATTTTCAGTGTTTCGCAGTAAGCAAACAAATGAATCAAAAGTGAATCTCCGAAAGGCAAGGTTGGATGAACCATGAATCCAAGCCAAGAAAGTCAAGGTCTTATCTGGCTGGATTGAGCAGCCAATGGATACATAATCGTGTGAAAGAGCACACTCCTGTTCTAAAGGTATGAACAAAACAAGGAAGACATCAGAGGTCTATTAGAAAATAGTATTTTAATACACAAGAAGCTCAAAATCATGGTCTACAGTCACATGGACAAATGAAGTTGGACGGACGAGATGGTCACACCTACACATGAGGGCAGAGTGTGCCTTTACTCCCCTGAATTCTCCAGAGCTAAGAACACTCCCAAGGACAAGTTAAAAGTCTTATTTGCCAGCAGACCACTGAGGTGATGATAGAAGGATATGCTAATTAGTGGGAAGATCTGTTTTAGACAAACTCACCAGCATCTGGAAGTACAATCTGTGTGTTGCAAGACGTATGTGGACAAGTACTGACGAAAGTTAGAGTACCAGCCAATTGTAAGGGACCATGTAATTAGGGGTCCTATAGTTGTGTAGCCAATGGGACGTCGTGAGTTTAGTGACGTTCATAGTGACCATTTTGAAGGGAGTTCTTAGTTGCCCCACCTGATGTTAAGAAACCTATCACTTTCACTCATTGGGCCTCATTACACATTGTGCGGTAAAAATTGCAAATTACCGGCATGGCGTTATTATCGTGTCTGCCCTTGCAAGAGGGTGCTAATAGCGTACCATTACGAGTACGCGGACACGAGCATAGCGCCATGCTGGTAATGACCCCACCGCCATGCTGCTAAAGACCCCAAAAAGACCCTTACCGGCACCAATGAAAGCGCAGATAGCACTTTCCGACCTCTAGCAACATGCAAACAGCGGTCACCGCAATTAGCGGTCACCGTTAAAAGGCAGAACCGGAAATAGCGTCATCGCACAGGAACGGTAAGGAGCCCGGCGGCCATCTTTAAAAACACAATCCATTGCCATCCTCTGCCCCCTGCACCTGTTTTGAGTAGTTTGCTATTGGAAATCCACAGGGACACCCTTGCCATGCCTAAGGCCGTCAAAAAAAACACTGACCGGCAGCCCAAGGAAAAGTTCACCACGGAGGAGCTAATAATGCTCACACAGACCCTTGCTGCTAATGCCGCCGTGGTATTTTTGAGCGACATGCGTCGGGAGACCCTTATCCGAAAGAAGGCAATCTGGGCAGAGGTTGCCTTGAAAGTGAGTGCAGTGGGCACCACCACCCGCAATGTCCGTGAGTGCAGAAGCGGTGGGATGATCTCCGCCTCTGGGTCAGAAGCATCCTGTCTGCGAACCACAACATAGCCACAGCAGGCGGATCTGATTCGCTGATTAAATTAAAGGAGTGGGAAGAGACCTGCGCCAACCTGATTGGAGTGGAATCAATAGAGGGAGTCGGGACAATGGAGCATGGCGTGGCAACCACTTCACATGGAGGTGAGTGTACACATGAAAGTATGCACTGTGAATCTTCAGGTCCCCCCAAATGTGAGCCCAGAATCACCTCATGGATGCCCAAACATCCACAGATGCATACAACCCTGGCCATCTCAGTGTCAAACCCAAACACACACACACATGCACACATCACCAGAGACAAGTGCTACACACAACCATGCATGGATGAGCCACTGAACAGACAAATCACCTGCATCCTCACCAATGAAGTCCAAATGCCCACAACTGCATTATTGACGTATACTGCATTAAGTACATAGAACCGTAACCAATGCCATCCCCCTCTTTGTCCCCGACAGGCTCACATACAGACAGTGAGGATACTGGCACTGCAACTCAGGCACCCCCTGCGAGTAAAAAATCAAGGCCACAGGACACAGAGGATACCCCCACGACATCGAGGGGCAAAGGGAGAAGAGTCCCCATGCAGAGTGGCAAACATCGGTTGTGCGCCACTGCCAAGATACAACTGTCCACACCAGCAACAACTGCCCCACCTCCTGAGGTGAACCCACCACCACAGATCCCAGCCACGGAGGGCCCACCCTCAGCTGCAACTAGTTCCACAGGAGAGGCGGCAGCCACAGCGCCACTCTCAGATGTTGAGGATACGACAGATTTCCACATGGAGATGCACACCCCAACCCCCCCTGGAACACCCGAGGCATCACCACAGCAGACACCTGGGTCCAATGTCCCTGGCGAGGACAACATGGGAGGTTTCAGTAGCCCACCGGTGGCTTCACCAGTTGTCCTGGTTGCATCGGAAGGCGCAGCAGCCACACCACCAGAATGCAACAGTGCCCTTGAGCTGGCCAGCATCAGCCAGCTCCAAGAGGACATAACTGTGCTGGTTGGGCAGCATGTGGAGGAGGCTGCCTGTCTCAGGAGGGAGATTACAGAGACAGCCAGGCACTCCAGGGAGGCAATGGAGGCCTGTACCAACAGGCTGTGTGGGGAGATTGTCCAACTTAGGGAGGTCCTCATGCGGATAGCGGACGCAATGGACCGCCAGTTCCCACCACCACCACCACCAGGACAGTCAGCCACTTCCTCATCCACCAGTTCGAGGCAGACAAGCCCCCTCCGCCGCTCTACACGCACCACCAGGTGCACGTGTAGCCAGCCTCCTAATGCCAGTGGTGGCAATGTTGAATAGGGACTGCATGGTCAAGCTTCCACGTGCATAGCTGGACAACTACATTGTGCCAGACACATAAGGGACTGTTGTGGGGGGTGGAGGGAAGGGTGTTTTTGAACTGTTGAGGGGGGTGGGGGGAAGGGTGGCGGGATGCTTGGGGACATGCACTTTTACATCTTTACATTTCTTAATACACTGGTGTTTGATCTATACACAGGCTTGGACTTCTTCATTGTGTATGTGTACTTTATTTGCGACAGAGTCCATTGAGCGCTTCCAAACAGACACCAGTGCATTACTACCCATATCCATTCCTACAAAAAGAAAACATGTAACTCAGAATATTTGGTTGATCAGATTCTGTCTCACAGCACGTCCCTCCTGGCCATCCCATCTTGCATGACCTGCATCCCCATCAACTCCTTCGTCATCACCATCATCATCCTCATCAGGTGCTTCTATTTCTACATCAGGGGGCAGTGGCACATTCCGTCTGATACACATATTGTGCAGCATGACACATGCCATGGTGATCTTGGCCACCTTCTCATGGCCATAGAGGAGAGCACCACCTGACCTGCTAATGTACCTAAACTGTGTCTTCAAAAGGCCAAAAGTCTGCTCGATAACAACGCGGGTACGGGTATGTGCACGATTGTAGTCCTCTTCGTGCTTGTTCTGTGGGTTCCGTACAGGGGTAAGGAGCCACCTCTACAGTGGATAGCCGGCATCACCTGTATGCGGGGACGAATGGGGTCTGGTTACTGTTCACCTCAAGAGCGGCCTGTTCATATCACACAAATTGACTTTGCATTGTGATTGAAGTCCACAATTAACAGCATGCATGCAGACAATCTGTGTGACTGCAATGTGAAAAGTTGAGCTCGACCCTGCAAGTGAACATGCCCCATTAATGCCTCCAACAGTAATTGACATGTCCTGGGTGAGGCCAGGTCTTACGTGTCCCTGGGCCCAGGCAGAATTGGTACCACACTGCTAGTGTACTACCATTCAAACATTTATGTTGCCATGCTGAGAGGCATCACTTCAGTGGTGCTATAGGTGTGTGGTACAATGCTATGGGTAGGGGTGATCCCTTTGCATGCATTCAAGGGCACATTGCATTATTGTGGTTGTGCTGCGCTGATTCTGTATGACTATATTGACGGCATGTAGGAGATTTGTGTATTTTGTGGTGTTGAATGTTGTGCAATGTGGATGTGGATGGGTGTTTAATGTTTCTAGACCTAGATTGTTCTCGATGTTGTGTAGCTTATACTTGCATGTCGGTTCATCTCAGGTACATTGTGGCCTTCCCAGATGGACATTGGTGTACATCTGTATGTGCATTTGTCCTATTGACGACAAGCTACACCCAGTTGGAGTATGTATCTCTCCCCCCAATCACACCCAGTTGGAGTATGTATCTCTCCCCCCAATCACACCCAGTTGGAGTATGTATCTCTCCCCCCAATCACACCCAGTTGGAGTATGTATCTCCCCCCCAATCACACCCAGTTGGAGTATGTATCCCCTCCAATCACACCCAGTTGGAGTATGTATCTCTCCCCCCCCAATCACACCCAGTTGGAGTATGTATCTCCCCCCACCCCAATCACACTGCCATGTGCTTGCCCTGCTACTCACCAAGTAGCCACGAACGTTGTCCGGCTTGTCACTCCATGTAGCGTGGGATGGTTGAGTTACGCAGGACCATGGATCATGCGTTGATCCGGGGAAACGGGCACAACAATGCGTGATTATCTTGTTGGCGTCACATACCATTTGGACATTGGTGGAGTGGAATTGCTTCCTGTTTCGGTAGACAACTTCATTGTGATGTGGGACCACCAATTCCACATGGGTACAGTCGATGGCCCCAATGCAACTTGGGATGCCTGCCAGTGAATAGAAGCCAACTTTGGTGTTTGCAATCTCCTGGGCAGTCCGTGGCATGAATATGTGTTCAGGTGCATGCCTCAGGAGGGCATTGAGTACCGGGTTCGGCGTGCGTGAGAATACTGGTTGTGAGATGCCATGCATGTGCCCCACTGTATGCTGGTAGGTGCCTGTGGCCAGGAAGTGGAGCACAGTCACCACCTTTAGTAGAGGGGGATGGCAGTTCTGATGTCTATGAGGCTCACAATGTCATCATGTATCATGTCCACGATGCTGGTGATGGTATCCCGGTCCAGACGGTACAGGGTGTGTATCTGCTCAGGGGTTAGGTTAAATGGACTGGCTCTGATCCTGGGGATTGGTGGCTGCCTCTGTGGTATGACTAGGTGCCGTGGTGGTGCTTGCTGTGCCTGTCTTGCCCTCCTCATCCTCCTCCTCCTGCGTCTCCTCTGTGCTGCCTGTTGTTGTTGCTGCTGCACTGCAATCATGTCCTCCAGCCCATGTAATACTGCTAGTATTGGGACCATCTTGGTGTGGGAAGGGGTGTGTGCAGGGGTGTGGTGTGCTCCTTTTGTGCTGCCACAGTCTCCATTGCCTCCACCTGTGCTGATTGTGTCCACCTGTGGCAGGTGGGAACACTGCTCAGTTCTCTTAACGGTGGTTTGCGATGCCGGTATTAGCGCCATGGCAGTAAGGGATTTTGGGGCCCTTACCATGCCGCTATTGGCAAGTCCGCTTGGCTTGTGATGGTGTGCTATTAGCGGCATGGCGTTATTTACGGGATGGAGGGTCGCGCGCACGTGGACTGGCCGCTATTAGTGGCACCGTACTTAGCGGTGCCGCTAATGGCAGTGAGCCGGGTCGTAATTGGCATGGGGATTTAACGTTACCGGTATTCCATTACCGGTACCGTTAAATCCCTACTGCCTACCGTGTAATGAGGCCCATTGTCCCATACTCCCAGGCTCTTTGCAATGCACTTGCCTCTCACTTCATTTAAAAAACCCAGGACATCCTGACCACCCTCTCCATCCACACCCCTACTCTCCCCTCTCCATCTGTGCTTGCTGACCCTCCTTTAGCCACCCCCTACCATCCTTTTCATCCTTTCCTCTTTTCTCCCCTGACGAGGTCACTAGACAAGTCCGATCTATGAGAGCCTTGTCAAAACAGGTTCATCCCTGTTCCTCAAAAGCATCAAGGACCACATTGACACCCTCGCTCCTGCCCTTGCTTATTTTTGAAGCCACTCCTTTGCCTCAGGATCCTTCCCTCCCTCTGAAGCACTCCCTTGTGCATCCTATTCTCAAGAAACCCACTGCTGATCCTTCTTGTCCAGCTAACTATCACCCCATTTCCATTACTCCCTTTCTGGGCAAACTCCTGGAAAAGTTGGCCATATCTCAGCTTAACCTTTATTCCAATTCTGTTGGCTGTCTCCATGACCACCAGTCTGACTTCGGAGCTGCCAGAAGCATGGAAACTGCTCTCCTGAACATCCTTGAAGATCTGCTCTCCAACCTTGACTCTAACATTCCCTCTGTCCTCATCCTCCTCAATCTCTCTTCTGCCTTCGACACGGTCAACCATACCATCCTGCTCAACCGTCTCACTGAAAACCTGGGTATCACTGATCAGGCTCTGGCCTGGATGACCTCTTTCCTCTCAGATCAACCCTCCCAAGTCCAACTTGGGTCCTTCCTTTCATCTATCCTCCTCTCTACCTGTGGTGTTCCCCAGGGGTCTAACCTCTCGCCCTGGCTTTTCAGTCAATACCTGGCAACTCTTGCCCACTGCATTGCCACTTTCTGCTCAAATTTCCAGTGCTACGCTGATGACTCTCAACTCATTTTCAGGCTGCCCTCTGCCACCTCCTCTCCCTCTCTCATCTCTGATTGCCTAACTGCCATTCAAGATAGTTGTCCTGCCAATGATCTTTGTCTGAATGCCAGCAAGACGGGGATCCTCCTCATCGGCACACCTTCACCATCCTTTCCCCTCACTCTCTGGCTGGCCTCCCTTGGCCCTCCTCCTATCCCCACCTGCGAGGCTAAGAACCTTGGGGTCATCTTTGACTCCACCCTTTCCTTCTCCGGCCATATCTCTGAAGTCTCGAAAAAAGTCAAATTTCCTACTGAACCTCCTCAGAGGTACTCTGCCTTTCCTCTCCTTCCCCCAGAAGCTCATGGTATCCCAAGCTCTGGTTCTCTCTAGGTTGGACTATTCTAACAGCCTCTTTCTAAATCTACCTGGCTCTACTCTCCACCCTCTTCAACTAATGCAGTACAGGACTGCAAGACTTGTCCTTGGCCTCAAGCCCTGGGATCACATCTCTCCAGCTCTGAAATCTATCCAATTGGCTCCCAGTGGATGCAAGGATTAAATTCAAAACCCTTTGCATTGTCCAAAAGGCTTTCTGGGGCCGGGGTCCAAAATACCTTCAGCTATCCCTCTGCAAATACCTCCCCTCTCGAGCTCTTTGCTCCTCTACCTCCAACTCCCTCAGGGTCAGTCGTTTTTCAAAGAAACGAGCTGGGGGTAGATCTCTGTCTTCGGCTGGGGCCTCCGTCTGGAACAGCCTCCTTGCCACTCTGAAACTTGAGGAGAACCATCTCTGCTTCCGGAAGCATATCAAGAACTTCCTATTTTCTTCTGCCTTCACTAACCCTCTCCACTGCTGAACTGTTCTCACATGGCAACGTGCACCTGGCCACCCTCTGTCCTCCGGGACCAGGTACCTGCTCAGCCTGCCACCCTCTCGCACTGCCTCCGGGCCACCCTTTGCACTGGGGTCTGTATCTGTACCCATACAGCCCCCCTTTTTCTTCCTGCACTTATCAAACCTACCCTGTCTGCTGCCTTAAACCTAGCACTTGCAAATTGCTGGCTGCGCTACCACTGTTTGTTGCCTTTATTATGTATTTATTGTTATTTATCTGTTCTCCTCTGCTTCGCACTTTCCACTTCTCCCCCTTCCATGCACTTTTCCCCTCCCTCGCTCCCATGCAATTGCATGTTCTCAATGTCACTGGGCCTAGTTAGATCACTGTTTTGTTCTCCCCGGTTCCCCTCCCTTGCCTTGTCGCACTCTGAAACACTTGTGTAAGAGCGCGATAGAAATAAAATATCAATATAGTATAGAGTGTATATTTAGATAGTTCCTTAGACCCAATCACTTGTCTTAATAGTTTTTTGTAGTTTGCCACGTAGGATGATGTTAATAATACAATGGTTAAACGTCCCCTATGAATATTTTTTGCTTTAAAAGTATAGTTTTTTCAAAAATGCAGAGATGTGCTTTGCGACATCAGATGATATCCGCTGTACTCCCTGTTTTAGATAACTGATATTAAAACAGTTATCCTTTTGCCAACTACCTGAGTCATTTCGATTATTGATGTATGAATAAACTCTGCATCCCCATCCATCTCAAGGGTATTGCTACTCATCTTAAAGGGCTGGAGCTCACCCAGTTCACGTGGTAGCAGAGAGAGGATGGTTAGCTATCCATCGAGATAAAGTAAGCTTTGGGGTCCCGGAAATATCGCACAACCTCTGCCATGCTACTACAGGCTCCCTGTAGATAGTGGTGTTAGATAAAAACCTTTATGCTTGAAAGTTCGGGCGCGACGGGTCCCCGGGGTTCTACGGAATACCCTCCCGTGTCTATGGGAAGCTGAACAAACGGAAAGTTGAAGAAGCGATAACGAGTCAGACGATTCAGAGAGTCTGAAGACGAATATCCGAATGGTGAGTAGAATTTTGCAAGGTGGCAAAAGTGTTTATGGGCAATGAATGAGAAAAGTGATAAGGGGATAAAAATTAGCAACAGAGGGAGTTTGGGGTAAAGTAACTGGGAGAATGATGGGTGTTGAATATTAAGTAATTGGCTTGAGGAGAGATGCCAAGCAATTGCGAGAAACAGTGAGGGGAGAATTCCACCAGGAAAGGATACACCTAGATACCTGTGTTTTAAAGAACGGCCAGAAGAAACAGCACCTAATGTCCCATAGTGGAATACTTAGAAAATGGTCCCGGTTAAAAACGGCTCTAAAGAGGGCAGTTTAAACTCCGTAGGAGTATTATTTTAGAGGCAGGAGAGAAGTCTTGAGGAAAAAGACTAAGATAGTTGTGGCCGGACGAGTGTGTTTGTCTGTCTATTTTGATTTATCTGGTTGTGTAATGATGACGAAATAATAAACAAGTTTGATCAAACGTAAAAAGGAGAAACACGAGAGTTAAAGAATTAAGTGTGTCATTTTGAAGAACTTGAAAAAATATTGAAGATATTTTTTAGCAGATTAAAGTAAAAAACGTGATGTAGACGGATTGGTGCTTGCGACGATTGGTGCATGCTCATATTATTGTTTTTCTTGAAACGTGTTGTTGAAATTTGCAAAGAGTAAAGGTGAGTATTGATGATCAAAGAGTGACGTGTCAAAATGGATGTTATTACTTTGCTTATACACTTGTGTAAACAGCTACCGAAACACACACCCACGCTCAGACAGTACAGTGCAGAATAGGTTAAGAGAACTGCGGATCAAAAGTTCATGCAATGGCCACAAGGGACATCACTATCGAAGGTAGTCCTGCAGCAAATGATGTCATATTTGCATGCTGCATATACGGGACAAATAATTAGATAAACGACTAGCGAGCTTAGATCTTTGGAAAATGCACCAGGAGGAGAGAGAAGAGCCACCTCCTGTAGATTGGATACTTAATGTGTTCACAGAGTTCAGTGAGGCGCCTTCTGCTCCACCCGCTGCGCCTGACACAAATAGTAATAGTAAAGAAGATGATGGGCTGTACCCATAAAGGGAGCTTAAGGCAGCAGTAGGGTATAGTAACCCGGCATATGAGTCACCTGCGCAAAGCAACGACGAGGGTCCAGGGAATAATACTGAGAGAGATGTAATCTCTAAGGTCCCAAAGGACAAGGTGAGACACGATAAAGAGAAAGGTGAACGGACAAGCATATCTTTAGATAAAGGGCGAGAAATAAAAAGATGGAAAGGAGAAAGAGAGAAGGCTGATGAGTTAGCACTTATACAGAACAAATGCATGGGTGGTCACATTTTGTTCAAACTCGATGGTAAAGGCATCGAAGACGTAAGGCAAAGGGAAGATCGAGACAAGCAGGATAAAAAGGATGAAGTAATGGAAGAAAGATTGAAAGACGAAAGGGCAAAAAGAAGGATAGGCAAAGACGGGAACAACTGTATCAAGATGAACAGTTGAAGAAACAGGAAAGAGCAGAAGAGCAAAGACAATATGACAATAGAAAGAGAGCAATTGAAGAGCGGGAATGATTGCAAAAGAAAAGAGTGGAAGAAGAGGAACAGAATTTAAGGAATAAAAGAATGCAATGTCCAAGAGATGAAGGAATAAAAAAGGGCAAACGAAAGAAGAGACATGAAAAAGAAAGAGGAAAACAGGGTACGCGAGGAAGCAAGAAAGCAAAGGGAGTTTGACGATGAGATGGAACGAAAGAGAAGACAGAGAGCACAATATCTTGATTGCATGGAGAAGGAGGTAAAGAATCCTGATCCAGTATTATCATGGGAACATTTAGAAGAGTTCTTCCCAGAACAAGGGCCAATTGCAGGTCCATCTAGAGTAAATCTAGAGGATGAGTTTGATTCCAGAAGCATTGGAGATGCTATCGACAAGGTTTATCATGATGTGAAAACTCAGAAAGCGTTGCAGGGGAAGGGCAAAAATGACCAATTGACAGTACACAGCTGTACGATAGAGAAGAGGCCTTGTGTAGTTTCCAGCCCAGAGAGCTGTCTTTAGATAGGCTGACATTTGAAAATGATGAGGAGGAGGGAAATCATACAAGTTGGGCACAGGAGATGTCAGATGGAGACAGAGAAACCTTCCGTAGGGAAGAGGGAGATAATGCATGTGGACCTGAGGGATGTTTTACAATGGATAAGGAAGTTCGATGGTCAGATTTAGACCTACCTACATCTCGGCCATCAGAGTCACTGACATGGCTAAATCCACCATCTAAAGGGCAGTCCCATGGTCAGAGTGGGTCTTGCCACCTTATGTGATCAGGTTAAGGTCATTCCCAGGAAGAAGGCGCTGTGGAACCATTGTCCCTACTATGGATAGGCAAACGATGAGTGATGAAGGTGAATTTGGGGTCTCACAGTTTCCTTTGTTGGAAAAGGGAGGAGCCAGCCCACAGTATATACCTTGGCCACAAATGGACAAGGATAATTTAAGGTGTAAACTCCTGAGTTTAACTTCTGGTGCTGGAAAATGGATACATGAGCTAGAGAAAATGACAGGAGGGAATATGTTGTCTATAGGGGACATTAATGGTCTCCTGATTGCAGTCCTTGGGGAAAGTGCTGATGACGTTTAGGCATGAGGAGGATAATCTGGTATTACCACGGTAAACACGGCTCATGATGGAGCACCTTTTAATACCTGCAGGGCAGCATTTTGGAAAGCACTTAGAGTGCTATATACAGACATGTCAGATATGGGACCTATAATGATGAAAAATATGCAGGAAGGGGAGGATGCACTTGTTTACATTCAGAATTTTCAAGAGCAGTGGAGCCTGGAGACACCCCAAGCTTGGGGGAAATCTATACCTGTGTTTTAGCATATATTATGCCAGGCGCCGCCAGGAGCAGTACAGAAGCAGCTCAGGAAATTGGTGGCTATGGAGGCAAAACCATGGTCGGAGACACAGCTGACTATCGCACATTATTGCAGAATCTTACAAGAAAAGAATCGCAAGAAAGACAATAATAGGAATAGCAAAGAGGCAAAGTTAGTGCAGACACATTTATCCAATTATGCCATTGAAGGGGCAATGTTAAGCAGTGGGGATGGATTGAGCTCTCAGCAAGCAGTAAACATGCCGCAGATAAATAATCAGAGGCAGTTTGATCAAGGAAATACTGGGTTCATACCGCGGGGAAGGGGAGGTTTTCGAGGAAGAGGATTTCAGAATAATCAAGGAAATTTCCAGAGTAACCAAGGTGGGTTTCAGAATTTTCAGAACGATAATCAAGGCATGTAGAGAGGACAAAGACCTCCGCCTGTATGTTGGACTTGTGGTATGACAGGTCATTTTCTTGTACATGTAGAAGTCAAGGATTTTGATGGAGGGAATCCGTTCACAGGTACAGTGCTGAGGCTGTATCCACAATAGGACAGCTCACTGGGAGACTTGATGTGTTCATTACTATCTGTGATGCCTAATCCTCAAGAGGAAGCAAGGGTTGACGTCAATATAGGAGGCAAGTCTTTTTCATTTTTTAGTCGACACATGTGCAACGCGCTCATGTATACAGGAGGGGAAATGTTTTGATGTCTGGGAATGCCATGAATACTCAAGGTTTCACAGGAGCTACAAGTAGAGTTCCTTTTACTAAAGATTTACCAGTCTCTATAGGAGAGTGTGACATGTCGGTGCCATTGCTATATTCAAGGCAAACACCTGTTAATATATTGGGTTGAGATTTGATGACCAAGTTGAATAGGACAGTTTCATTTACTGATGAAGGCATAGTGTGTTCAACACCAGGAATGCATTATTTCAAAGTGAGTGAATTTATTATGGCATTAGCAGGACAAGTGGCCATACGAAGAGTACCTATAGAGCCAGAAATGTTTCACTGTGGTATATGCATTTTGTTAACATGGTTGCCAGGTTTAGTGGGCAGAACTATGAGAATACCTGATGAATTCTTATTCATGCCAAAGACACCTATGGATGAAGAGGAAGGGTGAATCTTTCCTTTGGAATTACAAGCAGCCATACTGAGAGGAGAAATGGCTTTGCTCGATGGGAATGATCACGATGGAAGACTATGGTGCACAGTTACTGCCAGGGTTACAGATTGACTGTTGTCACTGATGAGGATATGTTTGGAGATCATCCATCAGATGACAAAGTGATATTTGAGATGAGTATTACTTATTGGGTAAGAGCAATTAAATGTGAGGTTCCCCAGAAAATGATGCTAGTACAGAAACGTCCCGAGTATTTTGAGGAAGACATGATGAAAGTGCCAGCTTCATTGTGGACAACAGGCCCTTATGACGTAGGCCTATTAAAGGGGGTTGGATAAGTGAAGATTAAATTGAAACCAGGAGCAGTTTTTACCTCGAGCAAGGCAGTATCCCATGTCTCGAGAGGCAGATGAAGGAATTCTTAAGATGATATCAGCTATGATGGAACTAGGTATCTTAGTGACATCAGAGCCACTGTTTAATAACGCAATCTATCCAATCAAAAAAGGTAAAGGTCTAATTCAAGATTTAAGTCCATTTAACCAGATTGTAGAGGCAGCGTCCCCTCTAGTTCCTAATCCTGTGACAATTTTATGTAATATACCTATTGAGGCACAATATTTCACTGTGATTGACTTGAAAAATGTGTTTTTATCAATACTATTGCATAAAGACCCGCAAGATCTGACATTTTACTCGCCTAAATAGCACTCGTCTACCCCAAGGGTACTGTGAGTCACCATTGATTTTTAATAGGGTCCTGCATATGGACTTAAGCAATATTGATCTAGAAAGTGTTTGGTTACAGTATTTAGATGACATAATAGTCTGTAGCACCGCAGAGGAGAAATGCAGATGCGATTCTGTTCAGCTAATGATGTTTCTTGCTGAAAAAGGATAGAAAGTTAACAGAGAGAAGTTACAGTACTGTCAACAAGAAGTCTTGTACATTGGCCAGTTTATCTCACATGAAGGAAAGAAGGTTACTCCTGAAGGAGCTCAGGCTATTTTGAAAACAGTAAAACCACAGATGATAAAGCATATGCAGAGATTTATGGGGCTATGTAACTATGTGAGAGCATGGGTCTTTGATCACAGTTCATACATAAGGCCCTTATTGCAATTGCTGAAGAAAGCACAGGCAACTCAGGAAAAAATTAATGTGGACTGAGGAGATGGCAGACAGGTTTGATGAATTGAAAAAAGCTATTTGTACTGCTCCAGTTCTAGGGATTCCTAATTATGCTGAGAAATTATTTTTATTTTCACACACAGATGGTACTGTTATGACAGCAGTCCTTACGCAGAGAACTACATTGGGGTACAAGTCCCTTGCATATTACAGTGGGCTCGTGGACCAAGTAATGAAGGGTCATATTCCTCGCAAACAATCTTTGGCAGCTGCCGCATTCGCCACTGAGAAGGCTGCCAGTATATTAATGGGATGTTCCATGACCTTATTTGTTGAACATGCATTATTTGCCATTTTGGAAAAACCTAAGGGTATGTTGACTTCTCAAAGGGCTTCTGCTTATGAAGTAGTCATATCGAATCCAGCGATTAAAATAGTTTGATGCAGAATAGTAAATCCTGCCATGTTGTAGCTGAACCACTGGCAGAAGATGAGCATATACATGATTGTTTGAACTATGAAGAGTTCTATGCTGAAATTCCGAGAGTAAAAGAGAATGCATTGGCAGCTGGGGAGATTCTTTTTATTGGCGGTTCTTCAAGAATGGATCAAAATGATGGATAAAAATATACAGGTGCCGCTGTGGTAAAGAACATGGCCAATGGGGAGTTTTAGGTACTGATAAGTGCATGACTACTGTCTCATTTTTCAGCACAGGCTGCAGAGTTAATGGCACTGATTGTCACGTTCGAGAATCACACATACCAGGAAGTAACGGTGTATAATGACTCTGCCTAGTGACGTCGACAGTACATGCAGGGCTAGCATGCTGGAAAAGGAGGGTCTACCTCAGAGCTGATGGCACTCCAGTGCAACATGCAGCCCTATTGGACAGGCTTATTAAAGCACTACAACTCCCAGTAGTCATTGCAGTCATCAAGTGTGCAGCTCACACTAAAAGAACAGATTCTATTTCATGAGGAAATCAAAAAGCAGACAAAGCTTTATGAGTTGCATGTTCAGATGACATTATGTCATTTGACACACCGAATGTGAATGAATGCATGGTGGTGATGATGAGTGTGCCTGAGTGTTATAACAATTTTTCTAGAACCCAATTGATAGAGATCCAGCGGAAAGCACCCCAAGACGAGAAGGATTTATGGATGCAGAGAGGGTGTTTTTTAAACCCCTCTGGAGCGATGTGGTGACAAAACCGTACTGGTAAACAGGTGATGCCTCTAGCCTTACTAAGGGTGGTGTTGGACCAGCTGCACTTCCCTGCACACACAACTAGAGAGAACCTCGCTGCAACTATTCTAGAGGATTGGTTTGTTCCAAATTTGATAGAACATGTTGCATTCTATGTAGTTAATTGCATCGTTTGTCAAAAGTTTACTACTGGGCACACATTGCACACGATCAGGGGAGTTATTCCTAGACCTAGTGGCCCCTTTCAGCATTTGCATATTGACTATGTCGACATGCTGCAAGTATGTAATGGATATAAATATATGATTGTAGTGTTATGTCGGTTCTTGAGGTGGATTGACGCTGGACCGTGTACTCAACCAGACTCCACCTGTGCAGCTACATTTTTAGTACGAGAAGTGTTTCCCAGATGGGGAATATGTGAAATATTAAGATCAGATAATGGCCCTCATTTTGTTAAGACAGTCTTTAAGCAAATAAGCGTGTTGCTTGGCACAAAGCACAGGTTTTCGTTGGCTTATCATCTGCAAGCGAACAGTGTCAGTGAGAGGCTCAATGGCTTGCTTAAAGAAAGAATAGCCAAATTGAAGCTTACATTGAAGAAAGGATGGTTGCATTGCCTACCATTGGCGTTGTACACATTGAGAAATCAACCAGGATCAGACCACCATTTTAACCCGCACAAAATAGTGACAGGGAGGTGAATAAGGGCACCTCCCACACCTCCATCTAGAGTTAGAAGTGATGCCCAGTCAACTGCAGGACTGTTAGGAAGGGAGTTACTTGATTATCTAATTTGTATGACTTCAAGTATCTCTGTCATTTCAGGCCAGCTCAAGCGAAAAGGGTGTGGGGCAGCGCAGAACACAGAAAGAGATGCTTCAACAAGTTGAATTAAAGAACTTTGTCTTCCCAAACTTTTCCCTGTAGATGCAGTCCTAATTGGAAATTTAACTAGAAAGTGGCACGAACCTCGCTTTAACGGCTCTTTCATTGTGGAAGACGTCACGCTGTCTGCAGTCAAAGCAGCCATGCTTAGACTTTTCTAGGTGATGTAAAGATCTATGCTGGAGAACCCTCTACACACCCACACTGGTCGGAAGCAAGCATCGGGGAAGAACCACAGCACGTGCAGACTAGATCTATGGGGAGGAAGAAGGACGCATAAGCTGCTGAATAAAGATAAAAAGTTCATTGGGCTGTGCCTTAGTTCGAGACACTCTTTTCAGTCATTAATAAAGGAGTTAGGGGAAGTTATTATGCTCTTGAGCCACAGGAGTTTGGTGACATGCTTAAGCCTTTATTGAAAAGAAAAGGATATGCCAGATATGGAGTTTATTTTTGACAATTGGAAAAGAGAGCAGTATCCTGATTCATTTCTTACTGAGTTCCTGTTTAGAGGCACGTTTGGTGCTGTCCAATGACCACGTTTCAAGGATTATTCTTTCAGTTTTTGTGTTCATACTGCACACATACCCTGCACTTGTGGGGACAACTACTAGCGTTCATGTTTTCTTGCAAGAATGGTAGGCTCGTAAGGAGATTGCTCATAGCCAATAGCTCATAGCCATTGTTGAGTCTCCAGCTTCCTTATTTCAGTGGGGAAAATACAAATGCCCCTATTACCAGTTAATGCACAGAGACTGGTCAGTTTAGTCTTCTATTACTTGATTGAGGAGTTCCTGCATCTTGTTGGGAGACAGACCAATGTCAGAATGTTTTCTAAGAGAACCGAGGAACAATGCAGCGCTTAATGAAATTCTGAGAGACATTCGAAACCAAGTGAATGGGTACTCTGAAAGAACATTAAGAACAGAATGAGACTTTCTTTCGAGGGACAGATCTGAGATCCATTGGGAAGAGGAATTCTTGTTTTATGCTGAAAGAAAATCATCATGTCTTCTGGTGAGAGGCCAATCCGTGGCATTCATTGGGAATGTGTGTTCATCATCCAGTAAGCAGTAAGAAGCGTGCTGATCGAGGAGACTTACAGAGTCGATTCAACAGGTTCCAGAAATGCATGGTGTTGCCCCATTAAAAAGGATTTTTCCTTCCTTAAAAAAGAAAAATGGGCAGCATTAGTAGCAATATTGTCATGCCAGATCTTGAAAGACGTCCACCATGTATCAAGAACCATTGCTGCAAAATGACGTATTTTTGTGTGGTGTATGCTTGCATTTTGTTTATCGTGATATTGCTTTCACTCACAGTGCGCACGTCTTATTATATAGACGTAAATGCAATGAGAACTCCTGTGAATCTTCCTGAACAGACGGAAGATACAGACTTGCAACTACAAGGCAGTCGAGACCTTTCGTGATTATTCCTACCTTAGAGATACACACAAGAACACCTGGTCCTGTGATGAATAAGCCTGGGTTACCTTTAAGAAGGAAATCACGTATAGAGATTATGCGAGAAATTTTGATTTAAAATCCATGTTGACAGGATGAAGCTTCTGGAACTTTCTCCTACACAGGTAGTACATGTAAAAACACCAAGTCCACTGACAAATGTTTCTGTGATTGGTCCAGTAAGAAGGAATTATGCTGAAATGATAATAGAAACTCATAAGAAAAGAAAGAGACCTAGGAGAAGTGCTACGGAGGATGATAATGAGTTAAATGATTACCTGGATAATACAGCACATTTGCAAAACAACATGTGGTATCATCATATGAAGGAAGTTGGTAGGAGAACCTCGGAGGAGGAATGCTTTGTATGTGCAGTCCTGCCTTATAGTTTGGGGAAGTCTAAGATTGTCATAGCTATTGAAATAGACGTCCAGACAGCACATTGTCTATCTCACATAGCATTTTGCCGCACAAGAGGCCACTTTATGGGCCGAGATGCCTATCTCAAACGGGCAACTGAATGGACAGTTCCAAATGAAGATGACTATGTACAAGAAACAAAGACAAGAAACAGAGCTCACACCAAGAATCATGTGATGAGGTATGAAAAACCTGGAGTAAAAGGAGCTGGAATTGGATGGGAAGTAAACAAAAAACCTGAGAGTCAAGGAAAATCTGCAGAAGAAGTTTGTAGATGGAAAAACAGAGGCCATATGCACATTTGGGGATCGGTATTATCACCAGATGGCTGGGAAGAATAAGTGGTTATCTGAAGAGCCTGGGTGGTCATTGGTTGTTGTCAACCAACCATTGACATAGTGCAGAATGGATGCAAACCACTATGGCCGAGACTTGCTAAACTACTGACCATGCTCGAAGACCGAGGAGGACCCTTGCAGATAGTGCCTTTGGAAAGTGCAAAGCTGTTCTTCAGAAATAATTACACAACAAACGTTGGAGAGAACCAAAACTGTGGGTGAATCTTTGATGTAGCAGGAATGAAACTTGGAACAGCAGTGATCATGGATCACTATTGGGCTTGTGGATCCAGAGCATATATGAAGCTACCCGCAGATTGGGGAGAAGATGTTCACAGGTGAATGTTCATGTTCCAGCGTTGGAGATTCCGAAAAGTGACCTGAATATTGGTGAATTTCTAAAAGCAGATGCACATTTAAGAAAGAAGAGATCTGCTGAACTTCTGAATCAAGTAAAGAGAGAGAACTATTTCTCAGCAAAATCAATAGATGCTTTTGATGCTATCCCCTATGAGCATAGACTGTTTAGTCAGACAGCTTAATTCTTAACATTGATTTTCATGCCAAGCATCCAGGTTGGAGCAAATACCAAATGGCTTCAGATTACCGGATGGGAATTTCTGCAAATGATCAATACAACCATAAAAGGATTCAATGCTATCAGAGAGGAGCTGAAAGCCACGCGACTAATGACTCTCCAGAACAGATCACAGCTATGGATGGAGGTGTTTGTGCAAAAATCAGAGAATCATGTTGCACATTCATACCTTCTAATGACGACAAGAATGGAACGTTGACGGAGCATAGCATAGCATAGCATAGGGATGCTAACAAAGCTAAATGCCCAGATGATAGACGAAGTAGAGGACATTGCTGATGACAGTTGGTTTGGATCACTCTTTTCTTGGGTTCCACAATGGATGGCAGACATGTTCAAGTTCCTTGGAGCCCTGATCATGTTGGTGTTGCTCAGATTCTGTGTGATCAGGGTAATATTGTCACAACGCAAGAAGACAGCAAAGAAAGCCATAGGAATGAAGATCATGATTGATGTCGAATCAGGATGGAAGGCCAAAGACTTGACACATGAGGAAATCAGAGACTTTGTGAAGGCCCGTATCCATGTACCTGAGGGAATGAAATTCCTGTATCCTAAGAACCATAAGAAGTATTTGGGAAGATGGATTTGCTGCAGTCCAAGTGGACAGTGCATGCTCATAACTTGGAACAAAGATGAGCATGTGAAATCAGCTGGATGCCTGAAAGGAGCCATAAAGATATGGGTCCCAAAGAATCATTTCTTCAGAAAAGGATGTCTAGATGTGAAGGATGATGGGAGAGTGGTTTATGAATCACCCAGAGGGGGGAGTGTAGAGGAGCAGCCAAGTACCCCCACCTCAACCACTTTGCCCATATTGCCTTTATGTTGGGAGCCAGAGTGTGAGACACGTGCGGTACCAGTAAGAAACCAATATCCAAGAGAATCCTGGAAGCAAGGTTCCCATTGAGAAAACCATACCTGCATACGAGGTGATATGATGGCCACAGTAAACAAACAAATGAATTAAAAGTGAATCTCAGAAAGGCGAGGTTGGATGAACCATGAAGCCAAGCCAAGAAAGTCAAGGTTTTATCTGGCTGGAATGAGTAGGCATTGGACACACAATCGTGTGAAAGAACAAGCTCCTGTTCTAAAGGCATGAACAAAACAAGGAGGATGTCAGAGGTCTATTAGAAAATAGTATTTTAATAGACATGAAGCAAAAAATCATTGTCTATAGTCATGCGGATAGATGAAGTTGGACGGACGATGTAGTCACACCTGCACATAAGGGCAGAGCGTGCCTTTACTCCCCTGAATTCTCCAGAGCTAAGAACACTCCCAAAGACAAGTTCAAAGTCTTAATTGCCAGCAGACCACTGAGGTGATAATAGAGAGATATGCTAATTGGTGGGAAGCTCTGTTTTAGACAAGCTCCCAGCACCTGGAAGTCCAATCTGTGTGCTGCTAGACGTAGGTGGAAAAGGGGTCCTATAGTTGTGTAGCCAATGGATGTCATGTATTTAGTGACATTCATAGAGGCCATTTTGAAGGGAGGGCTTAGTTGCCCCACTTGATGTTAAGAAACCTATCACTTTCACTCATTGTCCCATACTAGTATATATTTAGATAGTTCCTTAGGCCCAATCACTTTTCTCAATAGGTTTTTGTAGTTTGCCACGTAGGATGACGTTAAGAATATGTTGGTGAAACGTCACCTATGAAGGTTTTTTGCTATAAAGTATAGTTTTCTTTAAATGCATTGAGAGATTTGCTTTGTGACGTCAGATGATGTCTGTTGTACTCCCTGTTTTAGATAATTGATATTACAACAGTTATCCTTTTGCCAACTACCTGAGTCATTTCGATTATTGATATATGAATAAACTCTGCATCCCCATCCAACTCAAGGGTTTTGCTACTCATCTTAAAGGGCTGGAGATCACCCAGTTCAACACCCCCCCCCCTTCCTCTTCATCTTGAGCCAGATCTCCTCAAATTCTGGAAGCTCCTAAAGACTTACTTTTTTACCACCTCCACCCCTTCCTCGCTCCTCTACTAAACCCACAGTTGCTAGATTGGTGACTAGGGTATGTATGTGTCTTCTTGAGCCTTGGCCTCCCACACCCAATTGGCTTCAGCCATCGCCCACTGCCAGCACTTGCCTGACACCCACTCGCCTATGCCACCACATGCCAGAACTTACTTATTTACTGGCAGCTGACCACTCACCCTGGCACTTACAGCTGCTTACCTCATGGTATATATACCTAGCACTTACCCCCCATTTCCCTCATCCCTTCTCTCGCTCTCTGCACTTGCACATTCTGAATGCTCACAGGGCATAATAGGCCCGCTCCCTCACTGTTGCCACGTGGGCGCTTTTGAAACACAATTAACTTGAAGTACCCGGTCTTTGTTTAATAATTTGCCTGTGGATCTATCCTAATGAGATCAGGATTACGTAGTGGAGCAAGCCTACGTACACCTTTACAAGAGCCCATGGTGCTACCCTGTGGAGTTAGTGGAACTCAGTTGGGGGATTATATAATACCAGCAAATAATATGCAAAGTTTAATTACTGTGGTGAATATCCCCCTACCACCCGAAACTAGGGTAACATTTACTGCTGAGGATGAGGTACAGGCATGTGAAGCCCAGAAAACGTCTGTAAAAATTGCTCATAATCCTGGTAATCCACCTCCTGCACTTGAGCCAATTGTGACTATTTGTAAAGGGATTAGTAATGGAAAGAAGGATGTAGAGGTAACAGTGGAAAGCCTTCCTACTCCGACCATCACTCCTCAAGTGCATCGTAAGGGGAGCAAGGCAACAACTTTAAACTTATCAGCCCCAAAGGCATCAAATTCGATGCTGTTTTTAAAGCCAATTTTAGGTCAAAGGGTCATGGTCCATTACTTTGTTAAATCTGCCACAACAAGTACAGAGATTAAATCTTTACCAGCACTAAAGGGAACAGCTATGCTTGACCATTCAGTGATGTCTTCGCAGCCCAATTTTGGGGGGCTCAGAGATTTGACAGATATTAGCTTCATTGAACTGGCTGATAAAGCGGAGGTGAATTGGAGGCCCTGAATATGGAGCGGTCTAATTTACAGTCTCAGAAGCCCCTTAATGCAGCCACTTTTGACTCGCCAACCCCACTGGTGGAAGTAATAAATGAGGAATCATCTTGCCATGACCAAGAAGACTGTCAAGTCCCTTCCCAAATGAGGGATGGCATAGGAGTTTATGAAGGCTCCTCTGAGTTACACCATACTTTGAGGGAGGTGGATGAACGTATTTGCCTGTCTCACCCCACTGTATCAGCTCTGAATACAGTGTTGAGTTCTTTTGTTGCCCTATATGACAACATTTGGGCAGAACTGAAAACTACCAATACTATATTGGCTAATGTTACCTCAAAACCTGAGGAACTAGAGTTTGAGATTCGTTTTGCCAATGTGCCTATAAGAGATGAGGTGGAAATTAGGAATGTCCCGCAGTCTAAGGCAAACTCTGATAATACCTTGGGGTCTGTTATTGAAATCTCTGATGATTTGGGTTCAAATGATCAGCTGACCCACTTCACTTGGAAGTGAGGTCAACATCTAGTGGTATGGATCCTTTAATTGATATTCCAGCACGGGGAACTACTGGGATTGATGTTGACATAATTGATATCACTAATGATCAATCTTAGGTTGGTGAGGTGGCAAATGTGCCCATGGAGGGTGAGGTGAACTTAGCCAAAGGGCAAGAGAACCCCTCAGTTTCCCCAAAAATTACTATTGGGTTGAAAGGCAAAGTTTTGAAGCAGAGGACGGGGGCCAAGAAAAATAGAATTTTATCCTTAAGAAAGGCCCACTGCACTCTGTTTCATGCTAGACTATCCCCTGTACCGGAACAGATACTTTCAATATATGAACCAGTGTTAAAATCTCAGATCACATCTGAGAATATTCTAACAATGCCGGATAGGGTGATTGGTGTCCCAGCTCCCCGGAATCCTATTACAGAGTCACTTATAAAGAATATAGAATTCACTAAGGTAGTGGGAGCTCCCGATATGAGCCTGGGTGTGAGGTTGAAAGACTCTTCCATTACTCCATTCCCACAGCTAACCGGGTTTTGGGGCGAGCAGGGAGGAGGCCCTTATAGATTCAGCCCATTCTCTAACCATTCTCAATCTATCTGGGGCCCATCAGAGCGGGCAACTACCTCTATGACGCTGGGGAATAGAGTGGAGGGGAAAATGGTGCATGTATGTTCAACAGTAAGTCCTCTTGTAGTCCCGAATGAGGTACCGGTGGTGTGCTGGGGAATTAAGAATTACATTACCAGGCCTATGTTGCTTACAGAGGATATTCCTATTACACAACTGCCCCTCCCATGTCTTAACCCTATTTTGCCTATAGACTGGGTGGTGGCAGGATCTGGTATGGGAAAATCAACATTCCTCAAAGAGGTGGCTGACCTCCCCCAGAATCTAACTACCCCATAGTTTCAGTCAGAATGAAGAATCTGTTGCAGCGTTGTCACTACCCCTCAGGTGCTACTGTTAGAGGGCCCACTAGTGCACCTGTAGGGAATGGTGATCCGTGTTATGGCCCATCAAGTGCTCTACCAAAAAAATACTCTTATTCTGATGCACTCAAAGGGAAAATAGTGACACAACAGAGGGTGAAGGGTGGGGGCCGTGATATACTTCAAGTTAAGATCCACTGTACCCTGGTTTTGGACTATCAGATTTGTATGAATCGGCCAAATATTTTAACAATTTTCTCTTCAATCCCAAGCCTGACTTTTGTGTCATCGGCCGATATTGGGAGAGTTTCCTTCCCAGTCAGAGAGGATATGAGCACTAGTATTATGTCTCTGTCCTCTCCACTAGTAAGAGAACTCATTTTCACTCAAAAGATGAACTGGCAGGATTGGGTTTCGAATTCTCTCAGATACATGAATCAAAAAAGGGAATCGTCAAGAATGGTATGAGCCAATCTATTGCTAGCTTTCCCAAGGTTGCCGCTATTTCTGAAAAATTGGCCCAGAGTGAAGTGTTGAATGATATGGATTGGGCATCCATTATCCCCTCTCTATGGCAAAAACTGGTCCCATGAGAAGAATTCCTATTTGGGTGATCATTGGAAGAGCATAACATTGTGTTTGAAATCTTGGAACACTCGCAGCAATATTCGTCTTTTTGCTAATTTTGTGTGTGTGAAAACGTTGATACAGGCTAATTGCATTTGTCTGCAAGAGACAGGGCTAACCTCAGCACCCACTCTGGACGGATATAGTGTTTTTATCCAACCTGCTAGAGATGGGAGGGGGGAGACCATCGGGGGGCCTTTTGACGGCTGTAGATATCTCCCTTGGCCTTAGTGGGCTGGCTATTGCAGACTTGCACTTTGGTGTATTGGGGATTTATTGTAGGTCAATGGATGGTTCGATCAATCTACTATTACTCAATATTTATTGGCATTAGGGTATTGAACTGGTTGATCCATTTGTGGACTGCCTCTGCCGGGTGCTGGTTGAGTGGATGGAAACTCACCTAGATGGCAGGGTCATTAATATGGGAGATCTAAATGCAGACTGTGCTCATTCTCACAAATTGTGGGAGTTGGAAGAGATTGGTGGGGGTAACTCAGAGAAGTAAGTGGCTGGCCAGAAGTGGATAACAAATCTGGGTGATAGGGGTCTTTTTCCACTGGTGGGGAAAAGCACTGAATCAAGGAACTTTAGTAAATGGCATACTTGGCACATAGGGGACAGTTCGTCTCTGATTGATTATATATTTGTAGACACTTCCCTTATTAATTCTTGTCTGTCGTTTGAAATATTTAAAAATGATTGGAGCGACCATTGCATTCTTACGGCACAATTTAAGTGGGTTCTAAATATTAGGAATTGTCAGCAAAAATTACAGTGGGTGGCCAAGGTAGGGCGTTATGCTGTTAAGTGGACTGACCCAAAAATGTGTGCCTTGATCTCTCAAATACATCATGTATTGAACCATTCAACTTATGATTGGAAACTCCAAAACTTCAATGCAGTCGAGTTCCAATCGTTTGTGGGTCAAATGACTGACAAAATGGCTCTGGGAACAAGAACAAATGGCTCTGGCCTAGTTAGGCATGCTCACTGTTACAATACCGATGTAGCATCTGCAAAAATGATGCTACGAAGAACAGTGAAGCAGATTCAGAGCACTAATCAGGATGAGGTAGTGCGCAGAAAGCTAATTGGAAAACTTAAGCAATCATATAAGAACTAGTGTAAGTCTATTAAATCTGCAATACTTCAGAAAGATTCAGAAAAGATGCTTGGAACCCTAATTGCAGCAGATACAAGTGCATTTTGGTACTTGGTAAATGGGAAGGGCCCAAATTATACAATTTACCAGTCATACTTGATTTCTGAAAAAAATGGATTGAGTTCTTGGAGAGTAGATTTGGGAAGTCCTCTATGGACCCACCATTGGTTTTGGACCCGACTAGAGAGGACAGATGGGATCCACAAGTTGAGGTAGAAACCATTTTAAAACTGATCGCCAGAGGTAAGCGCTCAAGGGCTCTGGGCCCAAACGGCCTCATAAATAACACCTTCAAGGACAATCCTAATTTGTGGGCCCAGTTGTTGTGCATGGAGTTCAGTGATATACTGTCCTCAGGGGTGACCCCTGTATCTTGGAACACAGCTCATATTGTCCCACTCTTTAAGTGTGTCAGCAGGACTGATCCGGTTAACTATCATCCGATTTCATTAATCGATGCGGACTGCAAACATTTTTCTTCCTTTCTGTTTTCACACTTGGAGGAGTGGGCTCTCAAGGAGTCACCTGCTGTATCAATTCCAGACGGGTTTTAGATGGGTCACTTGACCAATGTCAACGGGCTTGCCCTGAAGTGTGTACAAGAGGCGGCATGGTCAATAGCAGGTGGATGCACGTATGTGGCTTCAATTGATTTGATGGCTGCATTTCACCGGGTTGACCGGGGAAGGCTGTGGCTAAAACTGGCTGGTTGGGGCCTACCAGCAGGGCTCCAGAGATTAATTAGTGGAGTCTATGAGAACTGTGGGGTCCGGGTTCGTTTGAATCAAGGAGGAGACCTATCAAGGAGAATTTGATTGTTCCAGGAGGTCAGACAGGGTTGCACATTGGCACCCTGGCTGTTCAAACAATATTTTTCAGATGTAGCCATCTCACTTCCCAAAGAAGGACTCCTGGCCCCCAAGATCGGCAAGGACAAAATTATTTCACTAGCATATGCTGATGATCTGTTGATCTTTGATAATACCAAGGTGTGGCTGCAACAGTCTCTGAGTAATTTCGAAGCATATGCTAAAGCCAATGGTTTAACAATGAAACCTTCTAAAACTCGAATTTTGTCCTTTAGAAAAGCGAGGGTCAATAATCCAGGTTATATTGGTAAACTGGGTGAGACTCCTTTGAAATTGGTTGAGTCTGTGCGATATTTGGGTTTCAATATCTCTGCCTACCCTGGCTCTAAGGCATTAATCGAACCTATTTTACATAAGGCAAAACTGTTAGAAGCACAGGTGGTCAGGATTGATCAAAAGTTTGGTAAATTTTCTCTATTCTCTATTTTCTCTCTCTTTCGCCCTGATATTCTATGAGAGTAAAATTATACCTAAATTAATCTATGGCCTGGAATTGCTTCGTGAGAGATTGAGCGATACGTTGAATCGCATAGAGGGCCGCATTTGGAGAAGACTGTTGGGAATGCCGAATGTGATCCCGAACTCTGCAATTAGGTTCAAATTGGGTATTGTGTCAATGTGGGCTCGGGTACAGTGGGCCTGTATATCTCAGTACTCAAAAATTAAAACTGGAGTGCCAAACACATTGTATCATCTATTAGATAGAAACCTGGATCTATCATGTACATTAATCTCTTTAAGGGACCGATCAGAGGCCATATTGGAAAAGATTGGGATGTCAACTGAGACTTTGATTTGTAATCCTATGTCTGTAAAGCGTGCACTATTGAATCTTGATTGGTGTGAAAGTGTAGACACATTTCATTCTTATCCATCATTACTGCATTTGAACCATGAACATAGAGCCCGTGGATACCCCACAAAGTTTATTTTACAATTTCCGGATAGATTATATCGAGGGATTGTCCTTAGAGCTAGATGGAATGTCCTTCCCACTAAAGACATCTTGGTCAGAAGAGGGTTGATTTCTGCGGATCTTGCTGGATGCAGGTTCTGCTTGGCCAATGAGGAGTCCTTAAAACATTTGGTTATGGAGTGTGTGACCCTACATCCACTCAGGGTAAAATATGTGGAACCTCTAAAAGTCAACCCCATTATGTATGAGGAGGAATGGGCATGGAAAAGATGCCTTAATATTCAAACCATTCATGAGGGCTTGGCCCTATCCGGATTTATTTAAAGCTTAAATTTATAACATAGAGCAAAGTTTGGTATTCTGTTAGGATTGGGAAACGACCTATGTAATGTTTGAGTAAAATGAGTACCGTATTCAATATATTTGTTTTCTTTCTCTTATAATGTTTAACTCCACCATGTCTGTAATGATGGTAGAGATGTTTGTATTATGTGAAAAAATGTTTATAAATGTTTGTCTTAATGTTTTGTAAAGGTTTGAATAAATCATATATGTTAGGGAGAATTCTCTGTTTAGGCTGAATTTCCTAACCTAGTGAGTCCCCCAGCAGCTTTGCTGGATTTTTGGGGTTTATTTTTTTCTCCTGCCAAGAGTGAGACTCTTTTACCCTCACTCTTGGGCATGATTTGAGTGTGTTTCTTTGAATCTAGATGTGTTTGATGGGCTATGGGGTCTTTTACTCCATAGGGCTTCATGTGTTTTTATGATGTGTGTTACACAGCACCCTCCGTGCAGTAACACAGGGGTGTCATAGTGACCCCCCAGTATAGACTCCATACCCTGGGACTGACTACTGTCTCCCAGGGCATGTAAAGTCAACATTGACTTTACTAGTCTTAAATTCTGAACAGAACCAGTACAAACCATCATATTGTGGACGTACTGGCATGGGCAATTCAATTGCCCCGGGGTCTGTTAGTCAAGGGGGCACGTCTCCGTCCCCCCTGATCGAGTTTTGGCTGGTGGCAGTGGATACTACTTTTTATATTCAACCGCGAATATTTTCCTATGGGATTTCCCATTGTTTTAGGCTACTACCTTTATTTAATTATTTACGGTAGCCTCGAACATACTGCCGGTTTATTTAATTAATATTAATTCTCCGGTTGGTGTTTTTTGCCAAAACTTGATTCTAAAATGGCGTTTGTGTTCTCTTCTGTGACTCCAACCCAAGTCGAGCCCTTTGTTCCACTTTTTGGCGGGCTTCTCCACAGAAGCCCTCCAAAGTGGTGCCACTCTGTCTGGGGTACTTAGGAGGGGTGGAGGGAAATTTAGGCACCCTGGACTGAGTTGCCTAGGCAATTCAAGTCGCACTCCATCCTGATTGGCTCAAGTGGTGAGCCGGCCGGCTCACCACTTAGCATGTTTGAGTGACAGCTAGGCTGAGTGAATGGGGGTTTGCTGCATAAAAGTAGGGCTTTGGGGACTGGAACTTCAGAAGTCGCCACAGGACCTAAGAATCCGACAAGGGAGAAGCTGAGCCGACCTGCCACGACACCACTACCGGTGGAGCCCTGCTGGACTGCCTCACCACTTTTCCCAACGACAGAGGAGATCTCCCGCCGGAGAGTCTTCTTCCTTTGACTGGTGGGGATAACCAGTTTCACCGTCTTTTCACTTTCCCGACGTACCTCGTGGCCGCCTTGCCCATGCCAAGCACCCCGCCAACCGCGATACCACGTTTTACCACGACCGCGAAACAAAGGTACCACCTTTAACCAGAAAACTCTGCGGCTGGTTTCTGCCCTGGTAGTGCAACGACCTTCATCTTTCCTCCAAGTCGAGATCTTCTCTTCCCCTGGACGATGACGCAACTTGCAACCACTACCAGGAACAACTGCCACCGCTGGAGGATCCTTCCCAATTAAGGGTCTGTGTCCCACCTGGCTTCCCTTGCTACCGACTGTACCGGGTAGATTTAGCCCCCGGCTTTCAAACCTGGGTTAGCCTGGGACACCCTGGCTAAACTTTTCTAAGCCTCTCTAAACTCTTTTTGAACCCTCTGCAAGACTTTCTAAGCCTAGTGTAACTGTGTGATCTTGGGCGCATTTGTGCTCTGCTCTCTCTAAGAGTGGGCCCAGCCTTTGGACTTTGGCTCACCAGTGACCTTTGCTCTTCTGCCTTGCTTGTAGTGTTCCTGAACCTTAGAGTGGTGTACCTTTCCATATTCTGTCTTTCTTCCCCCCTTTCTCACAAACTTATTGGAGTGCAATATAGTTAAGCGCTCACCTCTGTATGAAAATAAGTGGTGTTTTACTGTGACTTATCCGATAAGGTAAAAGGGGTGTATATATTACAATAGTAACTGTGTTTAGAATATTTTACAATAAGAGTGCTGGAGTGTTTCAAACTGTGTGTTTTTAAATAAATAATTATATACTTTGATACCAAAGCTCTGGCCAGTGTTTGCTTGTATTGTTGTATCTGAGTGCCTATTGTGTATACTTTGCATACTGCCTAACTCTCTTGAGGGAAGTCTGACTGCTCAGCCACAGCTACCAGGTAAATCTGGGTGGTATAGACTGCTACCAAGTGGGTTTACTGTCAACACCTGTAGTCTTAAATCTTTTGCAGTGGTCCCTAAGGGAACTGCAGAGGTTTCTGCCTAACAATATACAAATAAAAAAAAATAAAAAAACTTGATGTATAATGTCCTGTCAAATGCACAATAAATAAATAAATACAGCACATCTGAATCATCTCAGTTCATAATAAAGGAATGTAGATGATCGTGCAGATTTGGCATAGACTGTTGTGCCTTTACTCTGTCTTCCAGCGACTTGTTCAGTAGGTGAATGCAACAAGATGACACCTTATGATCAGTCAGTCATAGGTTTCTTGATCTCAATTGCAATTACAAAAATAGGGAATTGCACTGTCTGGGCCATATCTGTGAAAGCCACTAGAAATGTGGCTGCCTGAGAATGTTTTTGACCAACAACAAAACAATTCTAGTTTAAATCATGTTGGGGGAGAGCCGGTATATCCCACCCCCTGCACCATTCCCGCATCAGGTAAATGATGTATCAACCAAGGGGGGAGACAGCTCCGCCCCTCATGTACTTGTTTTTATCGACTAGCTGTGATATAAGTGCATAAACGCCATTTAAGGCTTGTAGTCTATACTCCATTTTGTGTCTTTCCAAAATGCCATCTTTTTTAGGCCCACTGTCCTTCTGCTGAAATGGTCACTCTCCCTCTCCCAGAGCTGCGCACAGCCAGCCCCCACCACCTCCACCCTCTGTCAGCTCAGCGCGACTCCTGTTCTCACAGAAACACAGTCATTCATTGTTGCCATTAGTAAGTATTGAGTACTGACAAGATGCGCTCATCCTAGAACGTGAGACCAAGGTCGGCTCCGGCCCCAGCTCCCCATCCGTCTCTGCTGACCGACTCATGCCCTCTCCACCCACTCCATGCAAAGTCACAGTCCATTGAACCCATACCCCCATCCCCTTTGAATGCATCTGGTCACCACCCCCTCCCCGGACCACCTTAAATTCACCCACCATATACCTAATCCAGAGTGGCCATGTATCCTGGTAACACAAACACCTATCCCCAATGTGTTTGAAAACATGAGACCCCAGAGACCACAAATCAGAGATCGTCCCATATGATAAGGCACCTGGAGGAACGACCCCTAACCCAATGCCCCCATAAAAGACACGGGTTGGAATGCGCCTATCTCATACAATAGCCTCTTTCATGAGATAGTTTATACCAGTCATTAATTTATGCATGCCAATGTTTGTAAGTTAGTTTAGTTAGAAAGTGTACCCTATGTATGTCGTCATCAGTGATGCTGTGTGTCCTTCCAACGTGCTGCTCATGTATCTTTCGGCAGACCGGTCTCGGGCAGCAGAGTTCTTCGCTTGCATTTATTTGACTTGTATACATTCTGGTTCCCTTGCAATTGCTCTCCTTGTTTCATTCCGTAGTGGGGTATGTCTATTATTCTGTCTTTTGGGACATGTGCATAATAAGGTGCCAGCCTTCATTTAGTGACCCCTTATGCATGATATTCCTCGAGGTACTTCCGTAACTGAGGCGAGATCTGGGGCTACCCGTTGAGGGCCATTACTACCTACGGTTGGCAGACGTCTACAAAAGCGTACGATCCAGAGTTGGGTCTTTGGGTCCCTGCTTTGCCAAAACCCAACTACTCGCCGGAGCTGGGCAGGGCCCGCCACGGGGAGGCCCCCTTGGGATACACCGCAAACGGGGGTTCTTGGAAGGACACTGGCATGTGAGTACTAATTCAAAGGGGAAAACAAATAAGGGTATCTAATTCGGAGGGCGAATTGTAAGGGGAAAGGAACATGCATGGTTGAAGTGTGCGTGAGCGAGATGAGGATTTGAGAAATTGCATTCTTTTTTGTATGGCCACATTTTCTTTTTATATATATAGAAATATAAGTTGGAGAAGAGATACAGGAACGCAGCTTTGAAAAGAGATAGAAGATGGCGCCGGGTTACACTGTACCAACCATTATAGAGATTAACAGTGAATAAGAGAATACGAGAATAAAGTCGGAGCTTAATATAAGGAGAAGGCTTGGCAGTGACAATAGTTGTTGTTTTAGATTGTATTGCTTTTTAGGTTTTTATGATGTGGAAGAAGGCCCAGGAGGGACATAGGTAGTGTGCCTGAAGATTTTGTGAAAGTGGGGTTAAGAGAACTCTGGGAGGGGTAAAAATTGTTGTATTTGGTGTTTAAATGTTTTGTATTGTTTAATTATTTGTTGGATGTGTCTTGTTAACTTTATTTGTGGGTCATTGTGTTTATGTATACAAAAGAGAGAAAATATTAAAGTGAGGGCTGGAGTAAGAAACAGAATACTCCTGTGTCACCCCCAGATTCAAAGAGGTTAATAAGTGGGAGTTAAAGGAAGGGAAGCATCTCCACTAAGACATGGGGATTGACACCCCACTGTCACACATTTTTAAGAACCTCCCCTTTTATCAAGATAAGATAAAAAAATATCATAGTGAGTGGTTGGCTGAGTTGAAGGGGCAGGGAGTGACTTGTGTTTGGCCTGAAGAGGGGTCTTTTGACAAGAGAGTGCTAGACCATGTTGCTAACCATTTAATGACTAAATACAAGGGAAAGAAACTCCAAAATAGAAGGGAGGTTTTAGATTTGTGGAAGATGTTTAAGGAAACACCTGTCATACAAAGTAAAGAGAAGGATGGGAGTACGACTGAAAAGGAGAATGGTAAGGGAGACAGGAAAAGGAGAATAAAGAGACCAAAAAATGACACACCTTGTTAATGCAGCCCACAGAAGGCTACGTACCAGGGGCCAGTGTGCCCACTACTCCAGTGGTGGCCCAGCCCCCTCCTTATGCCCAATTAACAATACACTTTGCCCCCACAGATCTGACAAATAGAGATTTTGAGAGGGTACTAACATCCAATCAAGCTGAATTAACCAGCCTGCGAGCATTATGTGAAACACCTCTAACCAGACCAGGGTATGTGTAATCGCCAGAACCACCACTGGGAGAGAGCCCACCCCTATTAACAGAAGACAAGTGGAAATCCGGGGAGTTTCTCTTCAGAATAGACAGTACCCCCATTAAAACGGTATGGGTAGAAAGAAAGGGGAGGTGGCAGACAGCGTGAGTTATGATACTGTGGCCTCAGAGAGGGATGCGGAATGTTGGAGTGATTTGGATGAGGATGAAGGAGGGGCTGAGGGAGGAATGCCACTTCCGCAAGTACACTGGGCTGTTAGGAAAGATTCTCTTTACTGCACCTTTCTTTCCATCTTTATGGAACCCCTAAACTTTTTGCTTTTATTTTTCAATCTGACCTGTACTTTTGCAGTATAGTGAAGCCTTTAGCATCACTGTACTGGCCTTTGCTCACATGTTATGGGGAAACTGATATGTCCTTAAGGCTATCAGTACTGGGAAACAGTGTTTCCCTTAGTCTTGTGACTGTGTTGCTACTTGTGGTTACTTTTGTATCACATGTGGTAACTTTTTATCATTGCACACAGCAGCTTACACTGCAGTGCAAATGTGGTTAAAAGATGGGGTGGTGGCAGCAGTGACTATTCCCCACTATTTGGGGAATTTCGTGTTAGCTTAACCACGTTTACTGCGTTTGGCTACTTACTGTGGCTGCTGGTCACACATGGCCGTGCCACAAGGTTTTTCGTCCCTTCTTTTTGCATCTTGTTGTTTAGCCTTCTTCCTGGCCTTAGAGGTCAGAAAGATCCTTAGAAGGACTTCCAGTACCCGGGAAAGCAGTAGCTTTTGGCGGGCTACTGGAGGGCGTTGTGTGTTTGCAGGCAGGATGTGGGCTGGGTCAGTCTGACCCTAATACACATCCTGGTTTCTGTGTGTCTGAGTGGTATGCATGAGTGTTCCCGCCAGTGATCCTGATTGGACCACTGTGGTGTGTGTGTGTGTGGGCTAGTTCTGCCATTGGCTAGTGGGAGTTTCGACTCCTACCTGGCTTTTAGGATAAGAAGAGGGCCCTTGCATGCAGTTGTCAGAGATCATGGAAGAACCTGAAGGAGCCAAGAATCCATCCAGCTGAGAAGACCCACAAAGAAACCTGTAACCAGTCTGAAGGAGGCCTGGCAACCAACTTCTGCTGCAGTCCTGGGGGAGCCCTGTCTGTCTCTTGATCTCCATTAGGCCTGTGAAGGTGCTACGACCCCTGGATTGGAGGGACCATCCATTCCCAAAGCCTACTCAGTGCCCAGTGCAAAACCGCCTTCGGAAGTGCTCGGGAATCGTCCTGTGGCTGACCAGCTTTGTTTTTGGGCTACCGGGTTATCTTCGTTGCCGTTTCGAGTTTCTGCCTGAAACTCAGAACACCCTCAGCTGCCACTGCATTGACACCCTCTGCAAAATGTCGGTGTCCTAGCACCAAGGGGACCCGAGAAAGACCGGAAAGTCTGACTGCCGCTACTGAGTCCTGCTGCAAGACTTCTAACTGTTGTGGGGAATTTTGGACACTGTGTATCTTGAACCCTGGCTCTAAGAATCCATCACTGGACCCCAGAGACCCTACCTACATTTTCTCCTGCCTCCTGAGTGCTGTATCTTTGTATCCTGAACAATAGGGCACAAGGCCCCAGGCAACTTGGGGTTGGACAATATTAGTTAGGGGTAAATTCTCTGTGGATCTTTTTGTGTTCAATACTTGCCTATTCATTCCCTTGCAGGAGCATTCTGATTTGTATTATGCACTTGAACCTGTGATTGTATATATTTATTTTAGTTTGATGGTATTGGTTAATACATCTACATGCTTATGTTCATTTTTCTTATATTGTATTTGGCCATAATTAAATAACTGTATTTTTATACATCCTGTCTAAGGGTAATTTGAGACTCCCATTGTGTGACCTTATTGTGGACCCTTTACAATCTCACCCCTCTGAAGATCTTAGCCTAGACCGCCTGTCACTGCTACCTTAAACTGGTTTGGCTACAGCTTCCCAGAGTTGCCCCTGTCACAATATAGGTTTGCCTTCTATACATCTGTCCACAAGGCCAGCGTATAGGAAATCAGTCTTGGCCACCCCACGGGTTGCAGAAGAAGCAGCATGGGAGGGGAGGTTAAGGAATTAGCTAGGGAGGATGGCATTGTCTAGTGAAAGCAGGTAGAGAAAAGGTAAGGTCAAAATTACAGATGCCACTCCTTCATAAGGAAGTCGGAAGGCTGCATTAAGTACCTTGGGTGCTAATGGACAACAACTATCTCCTTAAGGCACTCCCACCACTTTCCGGGGGGGCGGGAAAGTGTATATATGCCTTTGAAAAGACCACAGCGGGGGTCCCACTAGCGATTGGAGATGTTAAAATCCTTTTGGTAACTGCAGTGGGTGATCAAGCAGACTCAGTGTGGGTAAAGCCAGGGTTCCCAGGATTGTCCATAAGGAACGACATGCATGATGGTGCATCTTTCAACATTGTACGAGTGCAGGTATGGGATGCACTACAGTGAACCTTTCCCAACACCCCAGATTTACACCCAATAATGCAATGCACTATGGGGACGGGGAAGAGGCTGCACAGTACATTCTTCAGGTGCAGGAGATGTGGAGGACAGAGACGTGTATGGCTTGGGATCAGTCCACCTCTTTATTTTACTTTATTATCAAAATAGGTCTCTCTAAGGAAGTACAGAAGGTGCTTGATAAAATAGCTGGGATAGAAGCCAAGGGCTGGCCTGAAATACAAAGCATCATAGTACGCAATTGTAGGAGGATCAAAGAGAGGGAAAACGAAATGGCACAACGAAGGTTGACAGAGGAGGTCAAGCTGGTACAGAGCAATTTAGTGAAGGTCACTGCAGTTCCAGCGACGATGCCGCCGGTGCAGCCATGAGAAGAGAAGGAGGTGTCTGTAGCGATGCAAGCTAGGCTGGCTGCGGCATGGGTAGATAATGGACAGAAACAGTGGGGAGGAGAAGAATGTTACACAGGACCCCAGTGGCTAGGAAGGCCCAGTAATGGAAGAGGTGGGTACAGAGGACAGCGGGGACGAGGAGGAGTATATGGCGGACAAGGACCTAGGGGGGTGCTCCGGGATAGTGTTGGACTTGTGGGAGTTGGGTGCATTTTGCAAGGGATTGTCGGAGTAGGCCAATGGATAATTACCAGAACAATGGATGGTATGGAAATGAGCAACAACGTGGACACCCCCACCCGGGCAGTCCCTATGGTCTGCCCATGGGGAATGATGAAAGTGATGGCCAAGTAGAAAGTAGGCCCCCACCAGGAAATAGCACATTCAGACACCCTTCGCACTGTATGCAAAGCCACCCAACACAGCAGAACCATATAACACACACATATGCAAACAGATTTGCCACTTGCGCTAATAGTGCACCATCCCTGTTCCAGGGAACGTGTGTGCTCTGTGATAATATTTTCACATGTCCCAGGACAGACACCTACCCCAACGAGGAGAGCCCACAGAGAGCACTTGCATGTCGCGTACTATCAACAACCTTACGACCAGATGAGGAACAGCTGGGGTGGGGGGGCAGAGATAGGGAATAAACAGTTCATCTTTATTGTGGACTCAGGGGCAGAAAAATCATGTTTATGTGAGGGCAATTTTCTGCTTTCTGGCAACAATCTCGAGACACAAGATTTTTCTGGGACAGTGGTCATGGTTCCATATACAGAACAATTGGATGTCAGAATAGGGGGTAAAATAGTATGAGCATCCCTATTATACCATTAAGAATCTCCCATAAACTTGTTAGGCCGAGATTTGCTAAGCAATTTAAATATGACCATCACCTTTACTGAGAGAGGCATAGCATGTTTGACCCCGAGAATGTGCACACTTCGAACAGTGCTTGTGATACAGACCTTATCGTATGGATGCCGATATGTTCATTCATGGGATACAAGTGTTAGCTCGGGCAGTACCGGAGATAGCACGAAAAGTATGGAAAGTACCGTCTAATTTAATTTGTTAACCTGTTGCTACTTTTGAAATAATGCCAGGTACAGTGATCTCCCTTTATTTACAAGGAGTACAGCGTGAGTGGAGAACAGTGCTGTGTATAGATCCAAGCATTCCACTGAGAGAATTAAGTGACAGAGAGCTGTTCACTCACAGCAACACTGATGGGGAGATCATACTGGAAATATGCACTACCATGTGATAATATAATACAGAATAGACAAGTGATAAACCCTCCCATGGCCGCTCTGTGTGCCGCCATCTTTTGGCGATACAGTCCTACAGCACTTGCCACCATATTTGTGCACCACACGCCCGTATGGTGTAGGGTTATTAAGAGAAGTAACCCCAGTGAGAATAAAACAAAAACCAGGTGCAGTGCTGCCAAGAGTGAAACAATATGCACTGTCAACAGAAGCGGATGAAGGGATATGAACTACGATACATGCCTTACTAAAACAGGGTATCATTGTTCCCTCTAATTCCCCATGTAATACTGCAATCTATCCGATCAAAAAAGCAACGGAAGGGGATTGGCGTCTGATCCAGGACCTTCAACCCCTTAATGATATTGTCCAGAAAGAGTTCCCTCTTGTCCCGAATCCAGAATCGATTTTCTGCAATATTCCAAATGATGCCACACATTTCACAGTGGTGGATCTCAAAAATGCATTCTTCTTAGTGCCCCTCGACCCAGAGTCCCAGTACCTCACTGCCTTCACAATAGGCGGAAGAAGATATGAACATCGCAGATTGCCCCAAGGGTACTGTGAGAGTCCAAGTATATTTAACCGAACACTCCAGGAAGAACTTAGCAATATTATTGTACAGAGCACGATCATCCAATATGTAGATGATCTCCTAGTATGTAGTACAGGAGAATAGTGCAGGAAAGAATCCATCACTCTACTGACACTATTGGGCCACAAGGGGTATAAGGTTGATAAAAGTGAATTGCAGAATTGTCTAACTGAAGTGATATATCTAGGTCAGTTCCTTTCAAAAGATGGTAAAACAATACTACCTGATAGAGCAGCAGGAGTGCGTGCCACAAGGACGCTGCATACTGTAAAAGACAAGCAGAAGTTTCTTGTCATCTGTAACTATTGCCGTGCATGGATTTTGGATTATGCGGAGTACACAAGGCCGCTATTGAATGGCTTGAAAGAGACAGTGAGGTGGGTGTTCTCTCAGACAACCCTTTAAGTAGAGTAGCAATACTCTGGAGATGGATGGGGATGCAGATTTTATTCATACATCAATAATCAAGAGGACACACATAGTTTGACAAAGTTTGTCTGTTTTAATGTCAAGTATCTAAAACAGGGAGTACAACAAACATCAGCAATCACTCGATCATCTGACTCTACTTCATAAAGAATCTGGTCTCTTAAACTCATAAATGGTCATCATCGACGTTTTGACCTGCGTCATTACCAACGTCATCCTACTTGGCAAATTACAAAATCCTAATGGAGGGTATGATTGGATCAAAGTGTATTTCTAAGTATAGGCTCTATATCTATATAAAGTAGTGGAGGAAGGAGATAGGATACTTAACATCAGGTGGGGCAAATAAGCCCTCCCCTCAAAATTGCCACTATGAACGTCACTAAAT
Organism: Ambystoma mexicanum; assembly: GCF_040938575.1. NCBI lineage: Eukaryota > Metazoa > Chordata > Amphibia > Caudata > Ambystomatidae > Ambystoma > Ambystoma mexicanum. The sequence continues at coordinate 630,571,030 of NC_090927.1, read as the reverse complement.
ATACAACGTTTCATTGGCTACACAAACTATAGGACCCTTAATTATGTGGTCCCCTACAATTGGTTGGCTCCTAACCCCTGTCAGCACTTTTCCACCTACATCTAGCAGCACGCAGACTAAACAACCAGGTGCGGTTGAGCTTGTTTTAGCACCAGATTCCCACCAATTAGCATATCATCCATCATCACCTCAATTATCCAGTGTCAATTAGTGTTTGAAGTTTGGCCTTGAGTCTGTACTGTGTTCTGAGAATTTTTAGGGAGTGTGGGTGCCAGCCGGCCTTCGTGCGTAGGAGTGACCATCTTGCCCATCCAACTTCGTTCTACCATGTGACTGGACACCATGAAATCGAGTTTTTCATGCTCATCGCACTCATTCATAAGTGTTTCAGAGCGCCACTAGGCAAGGGAGGGGAACAGGGGAGAACACAGCACCACATAACAATGATTTTACTAAGCCCAGTGACATTTAGAACATGCAAGTGCATGGGAAAGGGGAAAGGGAAAAAGTGCATGGAAGGGGGAGAGTGGAAAGTGCGGAGCAGAGGAGCGCAGATAAATAATAATAAATATAAAATAAATAGAAAATGGAGGCAATAAACAGTGGTAGTGCAGCCATCAAGTGGCAAGTGCTGTGTTTAAGGCAGCAGACTGGGTGAGTCTGATAAGTGCAGAAAAAGAAGAAACATGGGGTGGGGGCTGTATGGGTACAGATACAGTCCCCGGTGCAAGGGGTGGCCAGGAAGCAGTGCACAAAGGTGGCAGTGTGAGCAGGTACCTTGGCCCAGGGGACAGCGGATGGCCAGGTACTGACAAGACGCGCTCATCCTAGATCGTGAGACTAAGTTTGGCCCTGGCCCCAGCTCCCCATCCGTCTCTGCTGACCGACTCATGCCCTCTCCACCCACTCCATGCAAAGTCACAGTCCATTGAACCCATACCCCCATCCCCTTTGAATGCATCTGGTCACCAGCCCTTCCCCGGACCACCTTAAGTTCACCCACCATATGCCTAATCCAGAGTGGCCATATATCCTGGTAACACAAACATCTATCCCCAATGTGTTTGAAAACATGAGACCCCAGAGACCACAAATTAGAGATCGTCCCTTATGATAAGGCACCTGGAGGAACGACCCCTAACCCAATGACCCCATAAAAGACACGGGTTGGAATGCGCCTATCTCATAAAATAGCCTCTTTCATGAGATAGTTTATACCAGTCATTAATTTATGCATGCCAATGTTTGTAAGTTAGTTTAGTTAGAAAGTGTACCCTATGTATGTCGTCATCAGTGATGCTGTGTGTCCTTCCAACGTGCTGCTCATGTATCTTTTGGCAGACCGGTCTCGGGCAGCAGAGTTCTTCGCTTGCATTTATTTGACTTGTATACATTCTGGTTCCCTTGCAATTGCTCTCGTTGTTTCATTCCGTAGTGGGGTATGTCTATTATTCTGTCTTTTGGGACATGTGCATAATAAGGTGCCAGCCTTCATTTAGTGACCCCTTATGCATGATATTCCTCGAGGTACTTCCGTAACTGAGGCGAGATCTGGGGCTACCCGTTGAGGGCCATTACTACCTACGGTTGGCAGACGTCTACAAAAGCGTACGATCCAGAGATGGGTCTTTGGGTCCCTGCTTTGCCAAAACCCAACTACTCGCCGGAGCTGGGCAGGGCCCGCCACGGGGAGGCCCCCTTGGGATACACCGCAAACGGGGGTTCTTGGAAGGACACTGGCATGTGAGTACTAATTCAAAGGGGAAAACAAATAAGGGTATCTAATTCGGAGGTCGAATTGTAAGGGGAAAGGAACATGCATGGTTGAAGTGTGCGTGAGCGAGATGAGGATTTGAGAAATTGCATTCTTTTTTGTATGGCCACATTTTCTTTTTATATATATAGAAATATAAGTTGGAGAAGAGATACGGGAACCCAGCTTTGAAAAGAGATAGAAGCTGGCGCCGGGTTAAACTGTACCAACCATTATAGAGATTAACAGTGAATAAGAGAATACGAGAATAAAGTTGGCGCTTCATATAAGGAGAAGGCTTGGTAGTGACAATAGTTGTTGTTTTAGATTGTATTGCTTTTTTAGGTTTTTATGATGTGGAGGAAGGCCCAGGAGGGGCATAGGTAGTGTGCCTGAAGATTGTGTGAAAGTGGGGTTACGAGAACTCTGGGAGGGGTAAAATGTGTTGTATTTGGTGTTTAAATGTTTTGTATTGTTTAATTATGTGTTGGATGTGTCTTGTTAACTTTATTTGTGGGTCATTGTGTTTATGTATACAAAAGAGAGAAAATATTAAACCGAGGGCTGGAGTAAGATACAGAATACTCCTGTGTCACCCCCAGGTTCAAACAGGTTAATAAGTGGGAGATAAAGGAAGGAAACATCTCCACTAAGACATGGGGATTGATACCCCACTGTCGCACATTTTTAAGAACTTCCCCTTATATCAAGAAAAGATTAAGAAATATCATAGTGAGTGGTTGGCTGAGTTGAAGGGGCAGGGAGCGACTTGTGTTTGGCCTGAAGAGGGGTCTTTTGACAAGAGAGTGCTAGACCATGTTTCTACCCATTTAATGACTAAATACAAGGGAAAGAAACTCCAAAATAGAAGGGAGGTTTTAGATTTGTGGAAAATGTTTGAGGAAACACCTGTCATACAAAGTAAAGAGAAGGACGGGAGTACGACTGAAAAGGAGAATGGTAAGGGAGACAGGAAAAGGAGAATAAAGAGACCAAAAAATTACACCCCTTGTTAATGCAGCCCACAGAAGGCTACGCGGACCCAGCATATGTACCAGGGGCCAGTGTGCCCACTACTCCAGTGGTGGCCCAGCCCCCTCCTTATGCCCAATTAACAATACACTTTGCCCCCACAGATCTGACAAATAGAGATTTTGAGAGGGTACTAAGATCCAATCAAGCTGAATTAACCAGCCTGCGAGCATTATGTGAAACACCTCTAACCGGACCAGGGTATGTGTAACCGCCAGAACCACCACTGGGAGAGAGCCCACACCTATTAACAGAAGACAAGTGGAAATCCGGGGAGTTTCTCTTCAGAATAGACAGTACCCCCATTAAAACGGTATGGGTAGAAAGAAAGGGGAGGTGGCAGACAGCGTGAGTTATGATACTGTGGCCTCAGAGAGCGATGCAGAATGTTGGAGTGATTTGGACGAGGATGAAGGAGGGGCTGTGGGAGGAATGCCACTTCTGCAAGTACACTGGGTTGTTAGGAAAGATTCTCTTTACTGCACCTTTCCACTCCAGGAAGAACTTGGCAATATTATTGTACAGAGCACGATCATCCAATATGAAGATGATCTCCTAGTATGTAGTACAGGAGAATAGTGCAGGAAAGATTCCATCACTCTACTGACCCTATTGGGCCACAAGGGGTGTAAGGTTGATAAAAGTAAATTGCAGTATTGTCTAACTGAAGTGATATATCTAGGTCAGTTCATTTCAAAAGATGGTAAAATAATACTACCTGATAGAGCAGCAGGAGTGCATGCCACAAGGACGCTGCATACTGGAAAAGACAAGCAGAAGTTTCTCCTCATCTGTAACTCTTGCCGTGCATGGACTTTGGATTATGCAGAGTACACAAGGCCGCTATTGAATGGCTTGAAAGAGGCAGTGAGGAGGGTGTTCTCTCAGACAACCCTTTAAGTAGAGTAGCAATACTCTGGAGATGGATGGGGATGCAGATTTTATTCAAACATCAATAATCAAGAGGACACAAATAGTTTGACAAAGTTTGTCTGTTTTAATGTCAAGTATCTAAAACAGGGAGTACACCAAACATCAGCAATCGCTCGAACCTCTGACTCTACTTACTTCATAAAAAATCTGGTCTCTTATACCCATAAATGGTCATCGTTGACGTTTTGACCTGTGTCATTACCAACGTCATCCTACTTGGCAAACTACAAAAACCTAACGGAGCGTATGATTGGATCAAAGTGTATTTCTAAGTATAGGCTCTATATCTGTATAAAGTAGTGGAGTAAGGAGATAGGATACTTAACATCAGGTGGGGCAACTAAGCCCTCCCCTCAAAATGGCCACTATGAACGTCACTAAATATAGAACGTTCCATTGGCTACACAAACTATAGGACCCTTAATTATGCGGTCCCCTACAATTGGGTGGCTCCTAACCCCTGTCAACCACCTACGTCTAGCAGCACGCAGACTGAACAACCAGGTACGGTGGAGCTTGTTTTAGCACCAGCTTCCCACCAATTAGCATATCATCCATCATCACCTCAATGGTCCAGTGTCAATTAGTGTTTGAAGTTTGGCCTTGAGTCCGTACTGTGTTCTGAGAATTTTTAGGGAGTGTGGGCGCCAGCCGGCCTTCATGCGTAGGAGTGACCATCTTGCCCATCCAACTTCGTTCTACCATGTGACTGGACACCATGAAATCGAGTTTTTCATGCATTTGATTTTATTTTCCAATAGTCCTCTGACATCTTTTGTTTTTGCTTGACCTCCTTGAACAGGAGCTTTTGTTGTTCACGTTAATTGTATCCAATGTCAGCCAATTCCAGTTTGATAAGACCTTGGCTTTCTTGGCTCAGTCAACTCCTTAGCTGAGCTTTTATTCTGTTTAATTCAATTGCTTTTCTTAACTGCGACACTGAAATGAGGCCTCCTTGCTTTGTTCAGTGCTGCTTATATGCATAGTGGAAACATCCATCCTTTACTTGTCCATATGTATCTATATATATATTCAATGAAAAAACATTGTTAAAGGTAGTGTGCCTGAAGATTGTGTGAAAGTGGGGTTACGAGAACTCTGGGAGGGGTAAAATGTGTTGTATTTGGTGTTTAAATGTTTTGTATTGTTTAATTATGTGTTGGATGTGTCTTGTTAACTTTATTTGTGGGTCATTGTGTTTATGTATACAAAAGAGAGAAAATATTAAAGCGAGGGCTGGAGTAAGATACAGAATACTCCTGTGTCACCCCCAGGTTCAAACAGGTTAATAAGTGGGAGATAAAGGAAGGAAACATCTCCACTAAGACATGGGGATTGATACCCCACTGTCGCACATTTTTAAGAACTTCCCCTTATATCAAGAAAAGATTAAAAAATATCATAGTGAGTGGTTGGCTGAGTTGAAGGGGCAGGGAGCGACTTGTGTTTGGCCTGAAGAGGGGTCTTTTGACAAGAGAGTGCTAGACCATGTTTCTACCCATTTAATGACTAAATACAAGGGAAAGAAACTCCAAAATAGAAGGGAGGTTTTAGATTTGTGGAAGATGTTTGAGGAAACACCTGTCATACAAAGTAAAGAGAAGGACGGGAGTGCGACTGAAAAGGAGAATGGTAAGGGAGACAGGAAAAGGAGAATAAAGAGACCAAAAAATTACACCCCTTGTTAATGCAGCCCACAGAAGGCTATGCGGACCCAGCATATGTACCAGGGGCCAGTGTGCCCACTACTCCAGTGGTGGCCCAGCCCCCTCCTTATGCCCAATTAACAATACACTTTGCCCCCACAGATCTGACAAATAGAGATTTTGAGAGGGTACTAAGATCCAATCAAGCTGAATTAACCAGCCTGCGAGCATTATGTGAAACACCTCTAACCGGACCAGGGTATGTGTAACCGCCAGAACCACCACTGGGAGAGAGCCCACACCTATTAACAGAAGACAAGTGGAAATCCGGGGAGTTTCTCTTCAGAATAGACAGTACCCCCATTAAAACGGTATGGGTAGAAAGAAAGGGGAGGTGGCAGACAGCGTGAGTTATGATACTGTGGCCTCAGAGAGTGATGCAGAATGTTGGAGTGATTTGGATGAGGATGAAGGAGGGGCTGTGGGAGGAATGCCACTTCTGCAAGTACACTGGGTTGTTAGGAAAGATTCTCTTTACTGCACCTTTCCACTCCAGGAAGAACTTGGCAATATTATTGTACAGAGCACGATCATCCAATATGTAGATGATCTCCTAGTATGTAGTACAGGAGAATAGTGCAGGAAAGATTCCATCACTCTACTGACCCTATTGGGCCACAAGGGGTGTAAGTTTGATAAAAGTAAATTGCAGTATTGTCTAACTGAAGTGATATATCTAGGTCAGTTCATTTCAAAAGATGGTAAAATAATACTACCTGATAGAGCAGCAGGAGTGCATGCCACAAGGACGCTGCATACTGGAAAAGACAAGCAGAAGTTTCTCCTCATCTGTAACTCTTGCCGTGCATGGACTTTGGATTATGCAGAGTACACAAGGCCGCTATTGAATGGCTTGAAAGAGGCAGTGAGGAGGGTGTTCTCTCAGACAACCCTTTAAGTAGAGTAGCAATACTCTGGAGATGCATGGGGATGCAGATTTTATCCAAACATCAATAATCAAGAGGACACAAATAGTTTGACAAAGTTTGTCTGTTTTAATGTCAAGTATCTAAAACAGGGAGTACAACAAACATCAGCAATCACTCGAACCTCTGACTCTACTTACTTCATGAAAAATCTGGTCTCTTATACCCATAAATGGTCATCATTGACGTTTTGACCTGTGTCATTACCAACGTCATCCTACTTGGCAAACTACAAAAACCTAACGGAGCGTATGATTGGATCAAAGTGTATTTCTAAGTATAGGCTCTATATCTGTATAAAGTAGTGGAGTAAGGAGATAGGATACTTAACATCAGGTGGGGCAACTAAGCCCTCCCCTCAAAATGGCCACTATGAACGTCACTAAATATAGAACGTTCCATTGGCTACACAAACTATAGGACCCTTAATTATGCGGTCCCCTACAATTGGGTGGCTCCTAACCCCTGTCAACCACCTACGTCTAGCAGCACGCAGACTGAACAACCAGGTACGGTGGAGCTTGTTTTAGCACCAGCTTCCCACCAATTAGCATATCATCCATCATCACCTCAATGGTCCAGTGTCAATTAGTGTTTGAAGTTTGGCCTTGAGTCCGTACTGTGTTCTGAGATTTTGTAGGGAGTGTGGGCGCCAGCCGGCCTTCATGCGTAGGAGTGACCATCTTGCCCATCCAACTTCGTTCTACCATGTGACTAGACACCATGAAATCGAGTTTTTTATGCATTTGATTTTATTTTCCAATAGTCCTCTGACATCTTTTGTTTTTGCTTGACCTCCTTGAACAGGAGCTTTTGTTTTTCACGTTAATTGTATCCAATGTCAGCCAATTCCAGTTTGATAAGACCTTGGCTTTCTTGGCTCAGTCAACTCCTTAGCTGAGCTTTTATTCTGTTTAATTCAATTGCTTTTCTTAACTGCGACACTGAAATGAGGCCTCCTTGCTTTGTTCAGTACTGCTTATATGCATAGTGGAAACATCCATCCTTTACTTGTCCATATGTATCTATATATATATTCAATGAAAAAACATTGTTAAAGGGACATTATGGTTAAGTTGCACTAATAAAAATCTATGAAATTCAATGAAAAATCTTTGTCAAAGGGACGTTATGGTTACAAGTAAAACTGAAAAAACTCAGAAATTCGCGAGTTATGGTAAGTTAAGAAACCATAACTCGCGTCACCACCGTACACTGCTAAGACTAAGATCCAGGACATCAAAGATGACATCACAAATATCATTAATGACATCACTGATGACATCACATGTGAAATTAATTTTGATGAAAAGTCCCTACAAGGGGTTGTGTTTATAATGTTGGTAACACGATGACAGGGGTGATCGGGAGACCTATTGTGAACTACTTAATTGATTAAAGAATGTACTCATCTAAACAACATTGTATTTGAGTGTTGTTAATACAGGACCAAATCCTATATAAACATAGGCAATGGCTGCAGCATGCATCATAGAAGTACAATATTTAGAATCTTGTAATTTTGGAAAGTACAATAATGAATGCTACCTTATGAGAGTTTTCAGTAAACATGTAATAACTTGCTAACAATTCAAGACTTACTACACTTTTGCTAGTACAAACAATGCATATGAAGAACCACAATGCATACAAATCAAAGGGACATACAAGGAAACTAAACTAAGGGAGAAAGAAACAGCATCATCAGAAAATGTTAATAACATTAAAGTTTATCTTCATGTATACAAATGAAATGTGTGTTTGAGGCCTGCTTATTTCCCCCATGTATGTGCACCATCAGCTGAGACTAAACCATATGGACCATACTTTAAGAACATATGACAAGGTTAATGTCTAGATACAAAACCACCTGGCCTAGATATGTCAGTGAACAAAAACCAGTTGCCCAGATATGTGATGTCATCAGTGATGTCATCAATGACATTTGCGATATGATATATTTTATTTGTATCGCACTCATTCACATGTGTTTCAGAGCGCCACTAGGCAAGGGAGGGGGACAGGGGAGAACACAGCACCACACAACAATGATTTTACTAAGCCCAGTGACATTGAGAACACGCAAGTGCATGGGAAAGTGGAAAGGGAAAAAGTGCATGGAAGGGGGTGAGTGGAAAGTGCGGAGCAGAGGAGCGCAGATAAATAATAATAAACACAAAATAAATAGAACATGGAGGCAATAAACAGTGGTAGTGCAGCCATCAAGTGGCAATTGCTGTGTTTAAGGCAGCAGACTGGGTAAGTCTGATAAGTGCAGAAAAAGAAGAAACATGGGGTGGGGGCTGTATGGGTACAGATACAGTCCCCAGTGCAAGGGATGGCCAGGAAGCAGTGCACAAAGGTGGCAGGGTGAGCAGGTACCTGGGCCCAGGGGACAGAGGATGGCCAGGTGCACAGTGCCAAGAGAGAGCAGATCAGCAGGAGAGAAGGGAAGCGAAGGCAGAAGCAAAGAGGAAGGTCTTGCGGTGCTTAAGAAACCAGAGATGATTCTCCACAAGTTTTAGAGTGGCAGGGAGGCTGTTCCAGAGGGATGCCGCAGCCAAAGATAGAGATCTACCCCCAGCTTGTTTCTTTGAAAAATGATTGACCCGGAGGGAGTTAGAGGTAGAGGAGCGAAGAGTTTGAGAGGGGAGGTATTCGCGGAGGGATAGCCGAAGGATGTCATCTTTGATGTCCTGAGTGTTAGTCTTAGCAGTGCACGGTGGGGGCGTGAGTTATGGTTGCTTAGCTTACCATAACTCACAGATTTCTGAGGTTTTTTGGTTTTACTTGTAACCGTAACGTCTCTTTAACAAAGTTTTTTCATTGAATTTCATAGTTTTTTATCAGTGCAATTTAACAATAACATCCCTTTAACAAAGTTGTTTCACTGAATTTCATGGATGTTTACCAGTGCATGCTATTTTCCTACAACTTACTTATATCATACTTACCCCAATATAGCAACACTTCTGTCCAATTTACAATGTTTCACCTTAAAACTCTGCAATTTCCCACCTTCTAGCATCATATTTAACTCTTCTATACACTGTTTCCAACTTTCTCCACTGTTTTTGCATCTGTCGACATCCGCAAACGTCTGATATCATCACAGACCTTCCGGACAGTGCCACGTGACCATGCACTCGCACACATCATGATGACGTGTCTGTGAAGGCATCCGCACTTCGGAATCGGGTCCATGCTGGGAAGACTGTTTGGAACTGCATTTTTCGACTGATCTAAGTACTTTCAAGCTCAAAATGTACCCTTGCACAGCTCCTACACCTATACTTACTCATTATCCATTAACAATCTAGAGCAAAGCACATACTTGGAAGAATATTAGTAAAACTGCTATTTCTCTTTAAAATGGCATCAGATATTGCCCTCCCTCCTCCCCAAGAGCCACCACCACCAGATGGAGGGCGTACACAACAGAAAAAGCACAGTACTTCCAAAGAGAATGAAGAGGACCAAGAAGATGAGAAGAGGACGTGCCTACCTCTAGTACCCAGAGAGAATCATGGATCTGGCAGTTCTTTACCACTGTTGGGAGTTTACCAAAGGCTTAAGATACCAAAGTGAAATAAACAAAGCGGGAACCCGGGGTGCTAAAAATTTCCTTGGGGGGTCCTGCTGTAGGAAGGACAATCCTTTTCCACCATGGAAAGAGAAGGCGGTGCTCCGCACAGAGCCCCTCTTCCCTTTCTATGGCAGCCTTCAGAACCCTATGACCATATTACCACAAGCACAATTTTTTTGCCTTTCAAACCTATCCTACTTTCGAATAACTTTAACACATAGCCGGTCCCAAGTGGGCATGGCCACTTTAACACCATTTTTGTGCGCAACAGAGGATAACAGCCCGGCAGCCCAAGTTATTGGCCCAAGCGAAATGTGTCTGTGTGCGCCCTGATGTCTGTGGGCTGTAGTGTGTTATAAATAAATAAATAAATAAATAAATAAATAAATAAATAAATACATTAATAAATAAATAATGAGGCTTCAGGACCATTATCTTCCATTGCAGCCCCTGCAATGGGGGATAAAGGCCAATAGCAACCCTGGTTCCCAAAGCGGGAAGCCGGGGTGCTAAAAAATAGATTTCTCTTCCTACAGTAGGAAGGAAGCACAAACCTTTTCCAAGATGACCACCATGGAAAGAGAAGGTGGAGCTCCATACAGAGCCCCTCTTCCCTTTCTATGGTAGCCTGCAGAACCCTATGACCATATTATCACAAGCACATTTTTTATCCCTTTCAAACCTATCCTACTTTCGAATAACTTTACCACACAGCCGGTCCCAAGTGGACATGGCCACTTTAACACCATTTTACATCCCTCCTGGTGATGGCCAGTAGCCAGAATGTCCGCGTCATGACCCTATGCCATCATGACCCAGACCATCTGGCTACTGCCCACAGCCACAGTCTATACCTCAGTCACCAAAGCTATATGACTATTTTTCGTACCTACATTATGACACTTGTCAAAAAATAAAACACGGGCACATTTGCAAAACCATGCTTTAATGTCCTTGCCAATGCTCCTCACGAGTTTGCTCGAAATCTGCCCATGTTTTATTTTTTCAAAAGTGTCAAAATGTATGTACATATGTGTAGACGGATTTCTGAACTCTGTCCTGGAGGCGCGGAGGTTCAGAAGGCCAACCTAGTTTCTTGGAACAGGGTAACCTCTGGACAAGCCAGACCAATCAGGGTAGCGATCGCGGCGATCAAGACTAGGTCTCAAGAGGGGTGAGGGTGACTGAAAGCCCGCAATGAGCACACAAAGCAAGGACACTTACAAATTACTCCAAACAGGTGTTATATTAAAAATATATACACATTTGTTACAAGGCCTTTGTAACATTGACCGTAGCGAGAAATCACAATAAAACTCAAGTAAACCAACACATACCAAACCAATACAATATATATACAAATACAAATGAGTCTAATGAGTTAGACGCACAAAATGTGTAGACCTCCTATATGGGGAGGAAAACAGGCAGTGCGAATAATAATTAGACCCAGTCCGCCTTCAGAGGCACCTAACTAAAAGGAAGTCCAAGCCCTACGAAGAGTGGAGCCTTGTGCTCAAAAGTACCTGCACACACTGGTGCCAACGGGCAAAAAGGGGAGTCTCTTTGAGGGAATCAGGCAGTTTTGTTCGGTGAACAAATGAAGATGAACAGAGCTCTGCGACTCAAGCGCAGCCTCCACTGTGGGCAGAAGCAGAGCGCGAGTACAGAAAGGCATGCTGTTAGACACAGCAGGGAAAAGCGATGGGCTACTGCAGGAGGGCGACCAGTTCCTAGCGATGCTACTCACCGGTCCCCGATGCAAGCAGACCCAGAGTTCTACACTTCAGTTTCAGTGCTGGCAGGTTCAGATAGGAGCAGGGGACATCTCGTCGTTGTGTAGATTCCGCAGCAGCAGAAGTTTAGTTGAGGGCGTCCCAAACGCAGTGAACCTGCACAGTTTGGTACCACAGCAGAGCAACGGAGCGGCCGTGTGTATTTCAGCCAAATGTACACTACTCACTTCAGACCTGGGAATGCCAAGTGTACGAATCGTGTGAGAGTGACAAGGACTCGTAATACAACACAACCTGACGCCGGGTACAGAGCAAGACTCCTGGGTAGGCTGGTCAGTCTGCTGGATGGCCCAGAGACACTTCCGAAGGCTTACGTGCAGGAGATGGTGAAGATGCCGAGAATAGTTGTTCCCACTATTCCAAGGGGTCGAAGTACCAGTACAGGCCTTCTCGTTCGATCAGAGGTAGAAAAGGTTTCACAAAGCGACAGCAGTGCAGAGGAGCAGTCCTTCAGCGGGTCACCAGCGATTCCTCGGTTCAGCCTCGTGGTTGCAGGATACTTGGCTCCTGTATTCCTTTGTTCGTGAGAACTCAGGAGATCGACCTGGTAGTGGTGTTTCCAGCCCCCTCTTATCCACGGTTCCCTTCGTGCCAAAACGGAGGGGACCCAATGGGAGATCCGCTCATAAAACACTCACACCATCTGTGGACCATATCACAGACCACGGGGGTCCCAGGCATTCACACCACCCTAGACTCTCTGGCATCCAGGATGTGTACTGGGACCAGACATCCCAGGCCCCATCCTAAAGGCACACACAAGGCCTGTCGAAGCCCGCAAAAGCATCTGTGTTTCGCGGGAAAGTACATGCCCAAATAAGGAAGGCCCTGGGTCGGCTCGACCTGGGGGAGGTGAAGGGGGCAAGACGTACAGCAGACAGGACAAAGAGCCTTGTGGTCTGGCCATTTTGGGAGCCAGGCCACCATTTTGGGCTAAGCGCGAGAAACGCGCTTAAAATGCCAAAAGGAGCTCAAAAACACAAGAAACGATCGCTGCCACCAATCCCGTCCGTGATTCACTTGCACCGTTCATTTACAATCCAAAAAGAGTATCTAGGGCCTGTAGAAGACTAGAGACCCAAGAGAGCAGTAACTTAGCTTACAGTGCCTTCTTGTGCCATGTTGCGCGAAAGCTGCAACATGATAAAGAAACTACGGAAAACAATGTTTCCCGGTACTGACTGTCTTAAGGGCATGTCAGTTTCCCCGTAAGAATGGAGCGAAAGCCCAGAGGAGTGCGGCAGAAGGCTGCACTTCTCTGGCAAAGTCTAGATCCTGGTGAAAACAACAGAAATCCATTCAGTCTTTACACAAACATTGAAGGTTGGGTCTATAATCTTTCTCAAAACTTTTGTCCACATTCGTCAAATAGCAACAAAGTTACAAGCCATCTAAAAATGTTGAGACCCTCCTCTAATTTTGCCCCCTCTTGAGGAAATCCCACCAAACTTTAGAAAACCATTTTTATATCTAGATCCAAAATCGTTTTGCCAAATGTTGTGCTGATTCGTCAAATGACACCACAATTATATACCTTTTCAATATTTTGAGAACCCTCTTTACAGAATCCCACAAATCTTTGCAAAATCATTCAGAATTAGGTCTAGAATGAAATTGCAAAATTACATGCAGTTTCATTGAGTGACGCTAAAGTTATAAGCCATCCAAAACTGCTTTTCGCCAACTCTGTAATGCAGAAGTAGGTACAGATATCCTATGACATCTGAAGTGTCTGCGGACACCACAAGACTGCCCACGACATCTGGAGTGTTTGCGGACTGTCTGGGGCGAAACAACCCACTTTTTGGCTTCTTATGGCCATATCCCACCCCATCCTCATCCCCCACCTCCCCAGATATTGTTTGTTGCGTTTGACAAGTGTAATTTTGCTTTTTTTTGTGTTTTCGCCACACTGTCCGTGGACCCCAAAAAGTCTGCAAATACAACATGGTGGGTGTTTCACGGAAACAGACACATTCCATGTTTTCTCACCACCCAATCAGCGGCTGCGTCCTGATGTCCGTGGACCACGCAAAAGTCTGCAAATTTTCTTGGCCAATCAGAGGCCAGTCTGCAGACCGAACAGGGAAGTGAGTCCATGGACCAGACATAGATATCACTAATTTTTTTGGCTTATGTTTTTACACCAAATTAACAAAAGCACATGTTCGGGACCAAACCACCACTTCTGGTGCAAATTTGGAAAAAATCCATCCAGCGGTTTGGGCTGTAGGCATGAACTAAGTTTTTTCCCATTATGCCTATGGAAAAAAAGGAATTTTGGGACCCCCAATAACTTTACCCCCTCCTTGACCAAACCTCACCAAACTTTGCAGTCCAGGGGGAGCAAAGTTATTAGCCACCCAGAAAGTGTTCTTCCTATGGGTTTAGCACCTTAACCATAACTATATGGCCACAACCACAGGTCATGTACTATGTTGGGGCTTGCCGCAATCTAACTATTCAAAAGCATGTAGCTAGCTTCATGATTGCTTTGCTGCTTGCGTTTCATTGCATCTATACATGTTTAACCTAAGTATCTTCATCAGATCTGTGGCATAAGTTTCTTCACCTTGATCCCAAGATATCACTTATCCTTGATACTTTCTTGATGGTTTATAAATTGTCTGCATCCTCTGGTCTGTTTATCTCTCCTATAGGTGTCAATTCGATTTTGTATGATGTCACCATTCATCTTTGCCTTTTAATTTCTCTGTTTCTTCAGGAATCTTGTTCAAATGGCCATCATATTGTATGCAGGTATGGTTTCCTTAGTGAGTACTTTACCTCCCATATTCTCTTAGGTATAGGTACTTTTATGGGTACTGCACAGAATCCACGCTCTTCTCTCTGTTGTTAACTGTTCTGTGTAGGTCACATACTTTAGTTCATACTTTTCAGGTAATGTAGGCGGGGCAGTTGGAGTGGGGGTACTTGGCTCCTCCTCTACACTCCCCCCTCTGGACGATTCATCAACCACTCTCACATCATGTTTTACATCTAGACATCCTGGTCTGAAAAAATGCTTCTTATAGATCCATCTTCCCAAATACTTCTTATGATCCTTTGGATACAGGAACTTTGTACCCCCGGTTATATGAATACTGGCCTTCACAAAGTCTCTGATTTCTTCATCATTCAGATCTTTAGGCTTCCATCCTGGTTCAACATCAATCATGATCTTCATCCCTATGGCTTTCTTTGCTGTCTTCTTGCACTGTGAGATTATTATATTGATCACACAGAATCCAAGCATCACTAACAATAACAGGGCTCCAAGAAATTTGAACATGTCTGCCATCCATTGTGGAACCCAAGAGAAAAGATTTCAAAACCATCTGTCATCAGCAATGTCTTCTACTTTGTCTATCATCTGACCATGGAGTTTTGTCAGCATGTCTATGGCCTGAGAAGGTATGAACGTGCAACATGATTCTTCAATTTTTTTCACAAACACCTCTGTCCATAGCTGTGATCATATCCAGGACATATCTGTTCTGGAGATTCATCAGTGTTACGGCTCTCAGTTCTTTTCTGATTGCATTGAATCCTTTTATGGTAGTGTTCATTGTCTGCAGCAATTCCCATCTGGCGATCTGAAGCTACGAGGTATTTGCTCCAACCTGGATTCTTGGCATGAAGTTCAATGTGAACACTGAAGAAGTCTGGCTGAACAGTCTGTGTTCATATGGGATGGAGTCAACAGGTTCTGTTGAGTTGGCTGAAAAGTAGTTCTCTCTCTCTTCATCCTTTTTGTCAGCTCCACGGATCTCTTCTTCCCCAGGTGAGCATCTGCTTTCTGGAAACTATTAATGTCCAGGTCACCTTTAGGAATCACCAACGCAGGAACATGGACATGTACTAATGTACAGATTCCTCCCCAAACTTTAGGCTGTCTGATGTAGGCCTTGGATTGACAAACCCAATAATGATCCATGATTACTGCTGTCCCGATATTCATTCCCCTGGCATCGAAGATTCACCCACAGTTCTGATTCTCTCCCATTTTTCTTGTACCATTGTTCCTGAAGCACAGTTTAGAACTCTCCAATGCTACTATCTTCAAGGATCCTCCTCTGTCTTCCACCCATGTCAGTCATTTAGCAAGTTTTCGCCATAGTTGTTTACACAACATTTGTGCTTTCTCGATTGTTGGTTGGTATTGACCCATTATTACCAAGTTTCTACAGATCACTACTCCTTCCTCCCAGCCATCTGGTGATAGAACAGTTCCCAAAATCTGCATCTGGTCTCTGTTTTTCCATCTATGAATGTCTTCTGCAGATTTTCTTGGGACATTCAGCTTTTTATTTAATTCTCTTCTTATTCCAGTTCCTTTTACTCCAGGTTTCTCGTATCTGATCACAAGATTCGTAGTCTTGGCATTGTTTCTTGTTTTTATATCTTGGATATAATCATCTTCATCTGGATCTGTCCATTCAGTTGCCCATTTGAGAGAGGCAGTACGACCCAAAAACTGGCCTCTTGTATTACAGAAAGCTAGGTGCACTATTCAGAGTGCAGTTAGGGCATCTATTTCAATAGCTATGAAGATCTTGGACTTCCCCATGCTGTATGGCAGGAGTACACATACAAAGTCCTTCTTCCAACTTCGTTCATGTGTTGGTACCATATGTTATTTCCCAAGTGTGCTGTGCTGTCTAGATAATCATTCAGTTCATAATTGGGTGCTTCTTTTGATTCTCAAACTCTTCATGTAGTTTTCTATGACTGTCTTTAAATGTATCAACATAACTCCTTCTAGTTGGCTTAAGTATAGGAACATCCAACCGGGTTTCAGTTCAGGAGGTCTCTTCCTTCCGACATGTTTTATTCTCCCAGCATATCATTTAGGTATAGAAATGTCTTTCATAGTCTTCATCTGGGATTTTCCTTTGGGACTTGTTCTTGGGTCACCTGTCACTGGACCAGGTGTATTGATATGTATTAATTGGGTAGGCCCAACCTCTATTAACCCATTACTTTTCCTGATCCGCCGACACTGACTCCGGTGTTTAAAAGCATTCTCTGAAACAAGTTTTGTTTATGACGGATTATTAACAACATCCATTTCAAGCTCAGGTATCCTGCCATCTTTTCTTGGGACAGTAATAACTATGTAGGGTCTAGGCTGCCTTGTAGTTCCCACTGTATATCTTCCTTATGCTCAGGAAGATACACAGGAGTCTTAGCTCCATTTGCACCTATGTAAAATGCAGTTCTCACAGTCAGTGAAAGCAATATGAGTATAAACACAATGCAAGTGTATATTATGCAGTGGTAAATTACCTTACAACATCTACTTCTTTGACAATGTGTGCGTCTATTCTCGTGGGGTAACACAACGTTGCTGTTAAAAATCCCCCACTCAATAATTTGATGCTAAGGAAGGAAACATGTTTTTAATGGTTCTGCATTTTGTCTGGAAGCTGCTGTCTTAAACCAGTAACTCCTCCTCGATTAACCGTCTGCCAACTGGATACCAAGAACAACTTTATCTGTATGTCTGGAACCAGTTTTTTCACCAATTAAGATGTAATTGTTCCTTTATTGTGAAAAAAATTACCTCTGCAAGTCTATTCAAGCTCTGCTTCATAGATCAGCTCCCAATCGATGCCTCTAATCTTCTTAAGTCCAGATGACATGTTGCTTCCCTGTCAGCATGAACCCTCAGTCATGTTGCTTCCCTGTCGATCTGTCCCTCAGAGAAAAGTTTCTATACCGCTCTGTGATTTCTTTCAGAATAGAATCTCACTTGGATGATAATACCCTCCAAGATTACATTCAAATTTGCAGTGTTTCTTGGATCTCTCAGGAAGGTTACCACATCAGTGTGTCTCCCAACAAGATGTGTGTAGTCCTCAATTAGATGAAAGAACACCACACTGACTAGTCTATGAGCTGCTTCTACTGATAGGGCCATTGGTATATTTCTCATTGTACTCTGGCAGCTATAAGAATTGTTCAGTGATTACTATGAGCAATCGTCTTATAATTTTCTCATTGTCAGGATCTCAAATGAAAGATGGAATGCAGCAAGTTCTCCCCACCAGTGAAGGATAAGAACGCAACACCCGCTCAAAATACGTGAGTATGTTCCTAGAAAGGTCATCACTGGGTAACACCATAAGTAGATCCAAACAAGAAATCAGTGTGGAATGGGTCAGGGTATTGTACCCTCTTCCAACTGCTGTATCCACGATCAGTGTCTGGCATTCTCCTCTTCTTATCAAGACTTAAAATAGGCCTCTGTCCAAAATCAATGCACTTTTATCACTTTTCTTTTATCAAGGCTTTAAGCATCCCTCAGTCCAAAGTCAATAGCCTACTGTGGCTTTAAGAATGCAAATCTTCCCTTAAACCTGCAACTAAGATGCACAGGTGTTCAAATGTTTTCCTTGACCCTTTTATTAATAGCATAAAAGGGAGTGTCCAAAGCCAAGCCACAGTTGAACAAAAAAAATCTTTAATCTTTCCACTTGTCAGTTTATGCGTCCTTCTTCCTCATCATAGACCTTGTCTGTACATTTCTGTGGTTCATCCCCAATAATTGCAGCTTCTTCGCGTAGGGATTTAGGCAGGGGAGTTTCTCCAGTGTAGATCTTTACGTCCCCCAGGAATGTCCAAGCGCGTCTACCCTGCAATTTGACAGCAGATGGCGCCATGTGCCTCAACGACAAAGGGACCGTTGAAACGTGGCTCGTCCCACTTTTTCCTTGTGTGGTTACACACTAGGACTGCATCTCTTGGGTAAAATTGGGGAAGATGAAATTCCGGAGGTTGGATTGTTGAAGTATCTCCTTCTGTGTTCTGTACTGCCCTACACCCTCATCTCTGCAACTATCCTGAAATTACAGAAATACTGGAAGTCATACAGTTCAAATAGTTATGCAGTTCCAATCCTAGTACTTCTGCTGTTGGCTGCGCATCGCTTCTAGCTCGGGATGGAGGCATCAAGGGTGTTCTCATTTGCCTTCCTGTCACGATTTTGTGAGGCGTAATATGGTGGTCAGAACCTGATTCGTTTCTCAATGCATATAATGCCAGTGGTAGGCAATGCAACCACCCTTTCTTCAGAGTAAGCTTCAACTTGGCTATGCTTTCCTTAAGCAAGCTGTTGAGCCTCTCACAGGTCCCATTTCCTTGTGGATGATAAGCCAAAGAAAACTTGTGCTTTATACCAAGCAACAAGATGATCTGTTCAAACACTGTGTTAACAAAATGAGGACCATTATTTGACCTCATTACTTCACATACTCCCCATCTAGGAAATACTTCCCGTACCAGAAATGTGGCTGCACAAGTGGAGTCTGGGTGTGTACATGGACCTGCCTCTATCCATTTTGAGAAAGGAGGCACCACAACAATTAAATATCTGTATCCATTACATACTTTATCATGTCGACATAGTCAAGTGCTGAAAAGGGCCATTAGGTCTCGGGATGACTCCCCTAACTATGTGTAGTGTATGCCCAGCCGTGAACTGTTGACAAACTATGCATTTTACCATAAAAAATGCAACATGCTCCATCAAATCCGGAACAAACCACTCCTCAGCAATAGTTGCAGCTCGATTCTCCCTATTATTGTGCACGGGGTAGTGTAGCTGTTCCAGCGCCACCCTAAATAAGGCTATAGGCATCACTGGTTTACCAGTGCTGTCTTGTCACCACAATGCTTCAGAGGGGTTTAAAGAAATGATTTTCCTCTTGAGGTGCCTCCCCTTGCAGTTGCATTATCTGTGCTTGGGACATATGGTTATATCCTTCAACCATTGTCATCATTACAGTCATGCTTTCATTCACATTACATGTTTCAACAGTCATCATTCCTATATCCTAGTTGCTATGCGCTTGGTTTCATCGTCTGCTGCTTGATTTCCGCGTGAGATAAAATATGTCCCTTTCGTGTGAGCTGCGCATTTAACGACTGTTATGCCCACTGGGACTTGTAGTGCCTTAATAAGCCTGTCCAATAAATCTCTGTGCTGCACTGGCATGCCGTTCGCTCAGAGGTAGCCCCTCCTTTTCCAGCACGCTAATCCTGCGTGCACCATCGACGTCACATAGGCGGAGACACTGTACACTGTTACTTCCTGGTCGGCGTGATTCTCGAGCGTGAGTATCAACACCAATAATTCTGCAGCTTGAGCTGAATAATGAGATGGTAGTCAAGCACTAACAAGCAGTCGAAACTCCCCATTTGCCAGGTGCTTCACCACAGCAGCGCCTGTGTATCGTTGTCCATCATTTTGATCGATTCTCGAAGACCCGTCAATAAACACAATCTCTCCCCCTGCTAGTGCATTCTCCTGTACTCTAAGGATTTCATCATATAACTCTTCATAGTTTGCACAATCATGTATGGGCTCTTCTTCCATGATTGGCTCAGCAATAAACATAGCTGGATTCACTACTTTACATCAAACTATTTTGATCGCTGGATTTGACATAACTACCTCATAGGAGGAAGCCCTTTGAGAAGTCAACGTGCCTATTGTTTGTTCTAAAATGGCAAACAATGTGTGTTCAACAAATAATGTCATAGAGCATCCCATCACTATGCTTATGGCCTTCTCTATGGAGTACGTGGCAGCTGCAAAGCTTTGTTCGCACAGAAAATGATCTCTCATCACTTGGTCTAAGAATCCACTGTAATATGCCAGGGGCTTGTACCCCAACGTGGTTCTCTTTGTGAGCACTGCTGTCATGACAGTACCATCTGTATGTGAGAATAAAAATAATTCCTCTGCATAATTGGGGATCCCTAAAACTGGAGCCGTGCAAATGGCTTTTTTCCATTCATCAAACCCTTCTTCTTTTGCCTCAGTCTACACAATTCTTTCTTGCGTTGCATGTGCTTTCTTCAAGGCTTGTAAGAGAGGCCTTTTATATGAGCTATAGTCAAAGATCCATGCTCTGATGTAATTACATAGTCACAAAAAACTCAGCATTGTTTTTTATGGTGTGTGGCTTAGCTGTTTTTAAAATGGCCTCAGCTCTTTCAGGAGTGACTTTCTTTCCTTCATGAGAAATCTATTGACCTATGTACAGCACTTCCTGTTGACAATATTGTAAGTTTTCCTTGTCAACCTTATATCCTTTGTCAGCAAGTATAATCATCAGCTGAACAGAATCATGTCTGCGCTCTTCCTCTGTGGTGTTGCAAACTAAAATGTCATCTATGTATTACAGCACAACGCTTTCTAAGGCAATATTGCTTAAGTCCATATAGAGGACTCTATTGAAAATGGATAGAGGCTCACAGTACCCCTGGGGCAGCCGTGTACTTTCCAGGTGAACTTGTCTGAAGGTAAACAAAGTCAAATCTTGTGAGTCTTTGTTGAACGGGATTCAGAAAAATGCATTTTTCAAGTCAATCACTGTGAAATATTGTGCATCAACATGTCTATTACGTAGAATTGTAGAAGGGTTCGGGACTAGAGGGAATTCAACCACTACAATTTGGTGTATTGGTCTCAACTCTTGTATAAGTGACTCTGCCATCACTAAGATACCCTGCTCCATCATGGCAGAAATTTTCTTGAAAATTCCTTCATCTGCCTCTCGAGAAATGGGATCCTGCCGTGCCCGAGGTAAAATTGCTCCTGGTTCAATTGAATCTTCACTATCCCGACCCCCTTTAGTAGGCCTACGTCATAGGGGCCAGTGGTCCACAATGAAATTGGCACTTTCGCCATGTCTTCGTAATATATTCAGGGCGTTTCAGTGCTAACATCATCCTTTGAGGCACATTTCTTTTAATTGCTTTTACCCAGTAAGTGATGTTCATTTCAAATATTACTTTGTCATCAGATGGGTGATCTTTAAACAGATCATCATCCGTGATGTCTGTCAATCTGTAGCCTTAGCCAATGGCGTTTACTGCACACCATTGCCAGCCCTCATCATCACAGCTATCAAGCAATGCCATTTCTCCTCGCACTATGGCTGCGTGTATCATTAAGGGAAATACTCGTCCTTTTTTTCAAACATGGGTATCCTTCATCTAAACAAAAATTCATCAGGAGTTCTCATTGTTTTGCCTGCTATTCCTGGCAGCCAGGACAACAATATGCGCACCCCATATTGAAAAATCTCTGGTTCTAATGGGATTGCTCTCATAGCCATTCGTCCTGCATATACCATAATTATTTTGCACACATTTGAATAATGCATTACTGGTGTTGAGCATATTATGTCTTCATCTGTGAACAAGATCGTCATATTTAACTTAGTCATCAGATCTCGTCCTAATACATTGACATGCGTTTGTCTCGAATAAATTAGTGGCAGATTCATGTCACATTTTCCTATAGAAACTGGTAATTCTTTGGTAAAAGGAACGCGACTTGTAGCTCATGTGAATCCCTGATTATTCATCACATTGCCAGACATTGAAAATGTGCCCTCTCTTATAATTCAGCGCGTTGCACCCGTGTCCGCTAAGAACGAAAAATGTTTACCTCCTATACTGCCATCCACCCTTGGCTCCTCATGAGGGTTTGGTGTCACGGATAGTATGGAAAACATCATGTCTCCCAGTGAGCTGTCCTATTCCATGTACAGCCTTGTCCCATTATTTGTAAAAGGATTTCCTCCATCGACAGTGACATTTCCTACTCTAGGATTTGATACCTGTCCTGTAACTGTGTTCTGTTAGAGCTGCATAGGGCACTGCTGTGATTGTCCCTGCGGTGGGTTACCTGGCATTTGCTGTGGTTGCAAGCCCTGCTACACTCTTGGCGCTTGCTGCTGAACTGTTTGATTCTGCACAAACCCATCTCCAGTCTGCTGTGAATACGCAGGTGGATTTGACATCCTCCCTCTTGAAAACTGCTAATTCTGTACCATATCTTGATTTCTACATGTACGAGCCAAATGTCCTGTCATTCCACACGTCCAACATATAGGTGTTGGCTTTCCCATCTGCCCATTTTGGATATTTTGAAACCCACCTTGATTGCTCTGAAAACCTCCCCTATTGTTCTGCCAATTAATTCCCTTGATTATTCCTCGGAAACCCCTTCTTTGTGGAGCATATCCATTGTTGCTTTGATCAAACTGCCTTTGGTTATTCGCCTTTGGCATGTTTGTTATCTATTGTTTATTGGATCTGTCTGTATTAGTTAACATTGCACCTTCAATGGCGTACCTGGACAGTTTTTTCTGAACTAATTTTGCCTCCTTGCCTTTTCGAGTATCATCCTTTTTGCGATTCTTTTCCTGCAGAAGCCTACAGTAATGTGCAATGGCCAACTGAATTTCCGACCACGGTTTAGCTTCTATACCCTCTAATTTCTTTAGCTGCTTCTGTACTTGCTCTAGCAGCCCTTGACATAATATATGGTAGAACACAGGTATAGATTTCCCCAAGATTCCCAAGCTTCAAGCGCCCAAGAGTCTAGGAAATTTTGAATGTAAAGCAAAGGATTCTCTCCTTCTTTCAACTTTTTTGTCATTATATCTCCCATATCAGACGTGAAGCGCTTTCCAGACTGCTGCTCTGCAATTGTTGAACCACACTCCATCATGCACGGTGTTGACTGTAGTCACACCAGGGTAGCTTGGCTGTGTCCATACATTGTAAGCTCTCTCACCAAGTATGGCAATCAGAAGACCTTTAATGTCCCCTGTAGCCAATGTATTCTAGCTCATGCATCCATTGCCAGCACCAGAAGTCAAAATCGGGAGTTTACATCTAAGATTATCTCTGTCCATTTGAGGCCATGGTTTATACTGTGGCCTTGTTCCTCCTTTTTCTAGCAAAGGGAACTGTGATGCGCCAAACTCGTTCTCATCACTCATAATTTGACTATCCACCACCGGGGTGATATTCCCACATCTCTGTCTGCCTGGCAATGATCTTAACCTGCTTACATAAGGCAGGGACTCCCCCCTCTGACCATGTCTGTCTATGTCTATCGTTTCTTTTCGCTCCTTCATCTTTCAATCGTTCTTCTCTTTCCCTGTCTTTTTTATCCTTTTCGTCTTGATCTCCCCCATTGTCTTACAACCTCGATGCCATTACCATCGAGTTTAAGTCAAATCTGACCTCCCATCCTTTCATTCTGTAAGAGCACTATCTCATCAGTTTTCTCCCTGTCTCCTTTCCATATCTTTATTTCTCTCCTTATATCTAGAGCTGTGCTTGCTCGATCACTTCTCTCCTTGTCATGTTCCTTGTCCCTCAGGACTTTGAAGTTTACATCTTTCTCAGCATCTTTCTCTGGACTCTTGTCACTACTTTGCGTAGGTGACTCATATAAGGGATTGCTATATCCCGTTGTTGCTTTTAAGTTCCCTTAATGGGTATAATCCATCGTCTTTCTTAACTTCGTCTTTCGTTTCAGACAGGGCAATTAGAGCGGAAAGCTCTTCACCCCCCTCTTTGCATAGATTGAGTATCCAATCTAAAGGAGGCGCCTCCTCCTTTTCTTGTTGGTACATTTTCCAAAGTTCTAGACTCGCTAGGCACTTTTCTAGCTTCTTTCCCATGTACGCTGCATGCAAATATGTCGTCATATGCTGCAGGACTGCCTTTGATAATGATCCGCCTTGGGGCCAATGCATAAACATTTTATCTGCGGTTACTTTAACCCATTCTGCACTGTACTGTCTAAGGTTGGCCCCGTGTTTTGGCAGCTGCTTGCAAAGGTGCACTAATGGAGTAACCTCTTAATTTTTAACCTTTTACTTTTCTCTTTGCTAACACTTACTTAAATTTCAATCACAAAATGTTTTAAATACGTCTTAATCAACATACAATATGAGCGAGCACCAATCGTCGCAAGTTCCAATCCCGTCAAAACACATTTTTTTACTTTAATCTTGCTAAAAAACAACCATCAAAATACACATTTAAAACCAATCAATTTCTTAGTCTCAAATTCACACTTCTCTATTACATAAAAAATGCTCTTTCAACTCTGATGTCATCACTCCTTTCAATCACATAAAACAAACAGACAAACTTGACCGGCCACATATACTATTCTCAATCTTTTCCTTAAGACTCGTCTTGCCCTATAAAATCTTCTACAATTGGAACTTAAACTAATTCCTTTAGGAACATCTTTAACCGTTCCCGTCTTCTATATGTCCCACTAAGGGGCTTTAATTAAAGTTTCTGCTAACACTCTTTAAAGCTTAGGAACATGGGGTATCCTCTTTTTGTGGCTTCACTCACGACTATTCTTTATATATTGCTCAGCCACATTCAAGACCATATCTTCCTTTCCATGTACATATATATTTCACTCTTACTCTTACGTTATATTTTATCCCACATCCCTCCGTTACTCTCCCTTATTTACTATACATGTATTTCTTTTCCACACTCTTGGGTCTATTTACTCACCGTTCGCATGTTTTTCTTCTTCAGACCATCGGCATCACCGCCTTTGTTACCGCCTCTTTGAGCTGCTTTTTGATCCGCTTCTCACAGATGTGGGAGGGGTTTCTATCTGAAAATAGGGGTCCCATCAAACCGTCCCTTGCAAGGAGTTGTTTACACTATCCACGGGGAGCTTCTCGTCCTATCAGCCGAATGGCAAAGGTCGTGCGGTATTGCTGAGACTCTAAAGTTACTTATGTCGACGGCCGATGGTTACCTTATCAAACCATTCTATCTCTGCTATCAAGTGAGCTGGGTGTTCTCTCAGACAGCCTTTTAATATGAGTAGCAATGCCCTGGAAATGGATGGGGATGCAGTATTTTATTCATACATCAATAATCAAAACGACACACATAGTTTGGTAAAGTTTGTCTGTTTTAATGTCAAGTATCAAAAACAGGGAGTACACCGAACATCAGCAATCTGTCGATCCTCTGACACTACTTATTTCATTAAAAACATGGGCTTTTATACCCATTAATGGTCATCATTGACGTTTTGACCTGCATCAATACCAACGTCATCCTACGTGGCAAACTACAAAAACCTAACAGAGGGTGTGATTGGATCTAAGTGTATTTCTAAGTATAGCCTCTATATCCGTATAGAGTAGTGGAGGAAGGTGATAGGATACTTAACATCAGGTGGGGCAACTAAGCCCTCAGCTCAAAATGGCCACTATGAACGTCACTAAATATACAATGTTTCATTGGCTAAACAAACTATAGGGCCCTTAATTATGCAGTCCCTACAATTGGTTAGCTCCAAACCCTTGTCAGTACTTTTCCACCTACGTCTAGCAGCACGCAGACTGAACAACCAGGTGCTGGTGAGCTTGTCTTAGCACCAGCTTCACACCAATTAGCATACTGTGGAGTGTGGGCACCAGCTGGACTTCCTGCGTAGGTGTGACCATCTTCCCCGTCCAACTTCCCTCTACAATGTGACTGGATACCATGAAATCGAGTTTTTTGTGTATTTGATTTTATTTTCCAATAGTCCTCTGACGTCTTTTGTTTTTGCTTGACCTCTCTGTACAGGAGCTTCTGTTCTTTCACGTTAATTGTATCCAATGTCAGCCAATTCCACTTTGATAAGACGTTGGCTTTCTTGGCTCAGTCAACTCCTTAGCTGAACTTTTATTTTGTTTAATTCAATTGCTTTTCTTAACCGCAACACTGAAATGAGGACTTCTTGCTTTGTTCAGTACTGCTTATATGTGTAGTGGAAACATCCATCCATTACTTGTCCATATGTATCTATATATATATTCACTGAAAAAAAACTTTGTTAAAGGGACGTTATGGTTCGAAGTAAAGCCGAAAAGCCCCAGAAATTCGCCAGTTATGGTAAGCTAAGCAACCATAACTCGCGCCACCACCGTGCACTGCTAAGACTAACACCCAGGACATCAAAGATAACATCACAAATGTCATTGATGACATCAGATTAGGGCTACTAACATAGCACAAATGCACAGCACCACAGTGTAGGACAACTACATGTGGACTATGAAACCTAGCCACATCCTGACAAACTACTAGAATTACCTGTAAACTCAAATCAGGCACAGTGCTCCACACCACATCCACTCCTTTTGTGTCAAAATGGTTAGCCACATTCCTAGATTTTGCATAGTGCTCCAAACCATTCACAAACATATCTACAACCACCAACACCCTGACTTTCTGCACCTCCGCCATCTTCACTACACACAGCCTCTCTGAATACAAAACAGAACCTCTACACCTAATCCTCAAAATAAACTCCCACTTCATGCTCAGAAACCCCGAATGTAGCATGTCCTTTCTCCGAAAAGCTGTGCTGTCCGCGTAGCACGTAAGTAACAAGGAAGGCAGCCCTTCTTCCCTTTCCACTACACTCTCTGCACCATTTCCTCATTGGCTACTTTTAAGCAGTCACACAATCATGCACCAGTCACATCCAAGAACTCTACATGTAAATCTGTCATCACAGATCAGCACTTTAGATGTACTATTCATCACTCTCAGTACAATTCGGCTGTCACTGCAAATGACCTACAGCAACAACTACTATAAAACTTCCCAAGATTTCCACTTACAGATTGATGCACATCCATATGCATGAACACAGACTACAGGTATGAACATTTTCTACAGAGTACATGTACATGTACACCTGAGTCAGCTGAGTCTTGAGAGTCTTTGGAGGCGTGGTAGTGTGGCTTACTACAATGGGAGGCCGAGAGCATGAGCTTGAGCTCCCCTGGGGTCTAAAAGGACGAGGGCGCGGGTTGCAACATCCCTTGACCTGGTTGCAATTGCGCCGTGGAGCAAACAAATCTGCACACAGTCAGGAAGGAGCGTTTGGCACCCAAGTAAGACCAATCAATGATAATGACATTGCTTATAACTCTATCAGCTGTGGGGTGGCTAGCAGGCCGAAAACTTGTATATCAAGCACCACTGTTATGAACTCGTATAGCCTTTCTCAAAGTCCAGATCCAGATACAGTGGCTCACTAGTATATTCCTATGGCGTCCAACGCCGTGCCGCTACCCCCCTGAGTACCTCGCATAAGGGAATCATGCAGCTTTTGTCCTACTTACACCCTAACAGCACCGTGCCAGTGACAGTGTCATTGCCCATTATGTTTAATAATCCACTCACAGTTTCGCGGGCAGCGGCATCGGCTGCTGGGGATGCCGGCGAGGCTCTGGCCGTGGGTTGTGGGCAAGGAAGGGGGGTGTGCGGTGGGGTAGCGCTTGGAGCGGGCGGCGGGCGCCGCTGGACTGTGGGCCGGTTGTTCCTGCCCTGGCCGTGCTTGCCGCGTATGCGTGGATGAGCAATCAGTGGCGGCTGCGCAAGCCTCTCAATCTGTTGATACTTAGCAAAGAGGCAGATTGCCCAGCACACGCGTCTCCTTTCTTTTCAGCATTGGATGAGACATTAGCATCAACACCTCCGAATTCAGGAGACATGCACGGGTCGCATTGGAAAGTATGTTTAAACATGTAACACACTTTCCATTTGCAAATAATGTATCATTAACCTCTGCTCATAAATCTTCCGATAGAGACTGCGCAGAATCTCCTCATAACAATGTTTTTACTGAAAGCAAACTCTTTGAAGACAGTAGCACAATACATTAAAATAACAACAACAGCACAGAGATTAATGAACCCAGAATATGTGACTCTATACAGGAAGCCACATCTATTAACATTTTACATGGGGGCAGCTATTGTCAAACTCTTGAGGAAATCACCCTAAGTAAGTTGGCGCCGGAGCTAGAGCAAACATTCCTATATACACCTGCAGACCAAGAAAATTTTGCAGCATCACAGCATGTTGAGGTAACTACTCCTCATGATCTCAATTGTTCATCCCAAAACTCTAGCAATGGGCCGCCAAGTTTAAATTCACTAGAAGTAGTGAATAAACTGTTACAAGACCTCACAGAAATCAATCTGGCGCATGTTGCAGCAAAATCAGACGAGGCTACAATTGGATCTCGAACAAAAATAGCAGCCAGAATTACCACACTTTCACCTAAAAGAACTTATCTCAGTGACATTACGGGTTGATCTGCTCCCGTTAACTGTCGGAGGCTTGATTACAGCAATTCTCCAGGCATAGTCTGCTCACAACAGACAGTACACAATCTGAAGAATCAACATGCCACAAATTCTGCAAAAAGTAATGATGGTTCTGCTCAGAAACGTACAGCTCCATTGTTGAACCAGATCTCCCCGCCTAATGAAAATGAGTCTAGCTCCGATGATCCTTCATCTGATTCCTCATTTATAGAACGAGAGTACCCAAAAATCTGAAGAACACAGCATGGCACTAAGTTGAGAACATTGGACTGACCTCCAAAACAAGAGGACCTACTCACTAAAAGTCAGTTGCATCCAATTTTAATATCCTCAATGACTCTCACTCTATGTCCATTCATTAAATTGTATGAACAAATGAAGGATAGTATGAATGATTTAACCACACTAGTTGCCATGATGAACTCTAAAGTGGTCAACCTGGAGTGTGACAACAATTTATTTAAGCAAATGTTCTATGAATCAACGAATAAAATTGATTGCTTCTTGGCGAAGTTAGCAGATCAAAAGCATATGAATAGCAATGATAAAAAGCTTTCGGCTGGAGTGGCCAAAGAAGCTCTTGGTCTAGTAAGACATCAAAAACCTCTCTAACATGATAGAAACAGTCAGCAAATTAGGACTAATTAGGAATACTCACGCGCATCATGACACTGAGCCTGCTCGCCCTTGTTCAGTGGCTCAAGAGTTAAACATAGAGGCAGAGAATAAAGAAGCTGTAGATGAAGTATCCAAAGAGACTTTAGCTGGAACTGCTCAAACAGACCTTCATTTGACACCAATTCAATTGCTCAAGGTTGCATCTGTCTTCAATGATGTGACAACAAAAAGCATTTCAGGGAAGGGAAATACAGTCTGTGAGGGCCGCCTAATTCCACCGATTTAATCAAACAGCAATAAAGATTTTGCAGAACCTGCATCTGATCCATCTGCTGAAATTACATCTTTTGCTAATGCGGTAGAAAGTGTACAAAATGTAGGAAACAATGCAAATGGTGATCCTCAACTTCCAATGACTTCTGATCATCTTAGAGGGTATATCATTGACCTCCAAAGTCCAGTGCGACCAGCAGTTGCAAGTCCAACTTCTGTGGAGGAGGTCTTTGCGATCTTTACAGCCCCTCAAAAAGAAGTTAGTAAATCTGCAGCACCAAAACCAATTCAACTCAAAAAATCTAAAAATATAATGGGAAATAAATCACGGATGACCAATTCGAGAAAATTCCTAAAATATAAAAGCTGTACATTTCACAATAAATTCCAATGCCATGTGCACACAGACAATTCCTCGGGCTTCTCACAACTCGAAGTCCAGTGAGGCGATTCAAGATCGAATTACAGACTCTCCTCCTTCGACTAATGAGATCCCGAATTAACTTCTGGATCTATCTGTCTATGAAGAGATCTGGATGCAGAGTGCGTCGTTGGTGCCGAAGGAGCAAATAAAGTCCCTTCTGATTTGACTTTGCTCCCAAAGAACAAATCAACAAGAGTATGCACGTTAGTGCCTGTCATTGGTCCTAAAGCAACAACACTGGAAAATCCCCATAGTCCACCATTTGTGACACTAGCACAAAAATGGGACAAACTCACTGGTGTATCAGTGAACAAGGAACAAGAACTGTCTCTATCCAAATCAGGACCAAACCAGAAATCTTATACATCTATAATGTTTATTGGCAACACAAACATTGTAAAGGAAATAGGGAAAACCCCTCTATTTATTGGAGAAAACAAAAACAGAAACATGAATAAGAAATACAACTTACAAGAGGGCAGATTCCTTGAGTCCGGTCGTAACGAAGATCACAAAATACTGAATGCAAAAAGGAAAAGTGAGAGACAAGATACAAACAAACAGTTTAATGTTAAATACTGTCTATGCTTGGAACGCATAGAGGACATCGAAGACGACTTGGCTCTTAATCGGAACAATGTTCTTCAATTGCTGCATTATTTCCCAAACCTGAGGATGATCAATACGAACGATATAAAAATAGTTAAATTTTTCAAGGAAAACCAAAATGATGCAGTAAAGTTACAAATCGACTCCAGGATAATATGTAAGATCATATTAGAAGCTGCACCTACTTTAATATCTATGGGTTTTGATATTACTGAATCACATCTATCTCGAGTCCCAGAAGACTTACAATCAACATCTGAGGCAAAACTTAATAGGGACAGCAAATACAACCCAAGTCGTGTGCATAAAGCCTTGATCAAGATACAGCCTGAACTTAGGACGAGTAGACAGCATGCATCTGATATTAAAAACATGCCAGAGCAACAAGAATCACCAAGTATCATACAAGTATTGGAATCCAGGGACCCCATCAAGATAACATTTGCTCATGAGGGCCATATAGTTGGAGAAAATGGCTGTGTGCCTAGCATAACTCAATCAAGTGCAGCAGTCACAGACTGGAGTTGGATTTCAACAGCCCTAGCTGCTCAAACGCAAAGCTAATGTCATGACTCGGGGGCATCTAAGTTAATGACTATTGGATGTTGGAATACCCGTGGTTCTGCCCATTTGTTTCAATCCAACTGGCTGAATAATTTGGTGATAGTTTGCTTGCAGGAAACATGGTTAATCGAATGTCCGACAGTAGACGGCTATGAACTTGCCCTAAATCCAGCCATAAAAAAAAAATGGGCAGACCTTCGGCCGGTCTAATGACATTTGTACAAAGGAACTCTGGCTACAAAATCTTGGAAGCCATTAACATCTCACCATATATTCAAAAAGTGGTACTGGTTTGGGCGAGCGACACAGGACCAACCCAGAAATCTTACACATCTTCAATGTTTATTGGGAACAGAGCTCAAAGGACACAGTTGCCTTTATTGACCAAGTCACTCAGGCAATAGATCAAATCTACGTACAAGAAGCAGCACTGAAAATTCTAATCTGCAGAGATTTGAATTTAAATTGCTTAGAACTACCAAACAAAAAATCCACCAGAAATGCGATAAGTGCTTCCAAAGCTGCACAATGGTGCTCAGAAATGAATCT